>NC_081192.1:52545534-53745534 GCF_902713425.1 Acipenser ruthenus
CCATCCGTATGCATCCTGGGACCCGGCTGTAGTAGGAACGCTTCCACATATCCTGGACTTAACTTGCTTGTGTTCCGGGCTCACTCCAGCAGAGGGTGCCGCTGTTCTCTGTTTCTCTGTGTTCCAGGAGATAATCACCCGAGGGAGCCCAACCTCTACTTACCTGTGTTCCAGGCTCACTCCACCAGAGGGAGCCCAACCTTTACTTACCTGTGTTCCCGGCTCACTCCACCAGAGGGAGCCCTACTTACCTGTGTTCTCGGCTCACTCCACCAGAGGGAGACCAACCTCTACTTATCTGTGTTCCTAGCTCACTCCACCAGAGGGAGACCAACCTCTACTCACCTGTGTTCCTGGCTCTCTCCACCAGAGGGAGCCCAACCTCTACTTACTTGTATTCCTGGCTCACTCCACCAGAGGGGAGTCCAACCTCTACTCACCTGTGTTCCTGGCTCACTCCACCAGAGGGGGCCCAACCTCTACTTACCTGTGTTGCAGAGTCTGGACATTCTACAGGCAAAGCCTGTAACAGCTGGGTCGTCTCGCAGTAGCATAGAGAGGGGATAAGAAATTAGGTAGTTAGTGGCCCGTACAGGGCAAATAACGCTTTTGTTTAAGTGTAAACTTGTGTAAATATTGTAAATAAAATTACTCACCTGAATACGCAACAAGTTCATTCCAGTCTGTGGGGAAGAAAGCACCGGTGTCCTGTAGCACCACACTACCACTCTTTCACAATATATATATATTACTCTCAGATAGTTTGTCCATGGGATGACAGGAACGCTAAAACTGAATATAAAAAACCTAGACACTGCAATTAAGTGGTTAATGTAAGGATAAGTGTAGTGCAAACAATTGCAGCTGCAAAATCTAAATTGCCTAGCGGCCAGGCAATTATTTAGCACTGCGGCCTGTGTAAGCTTGAGAGCAATGCAAACAACTCAACACACACAAATAATGAGCTGCAATGAGCGCCACCTGTGCATTGGGCCAGTGAGGTGAGTTAGAGAGCAGTAGATGCTGTATGAGATTTGTGGAGCATAGAAATCAAACCAAACAAAAAAATATGTTAGAGAAGGGCAGTAAAGTCCTCTTGGTGTATGGAAAATAAAATAAAAGTTTTCTGAGGAGGACCTGAGAGTCCTTACGGCTGAGGTCACTCAGCATGAAATTGAGTTATTTGGAAAAGCCTCAGCCAACATCAGTTATGCTACTAAAGAGGTTCTCTATAGTGGAGAAATTCAATGCTGTTGGTGTTACCAGGAGGACAGTCAACCAGGTGATGAAAAGGTGAAATTCAGCTATTAGGTCTAGGATGACCTGCGGAGTGAGATGATAACGCTTTACCACTGTATCCTCCGGCATCCCAAACAAAGTGACCCTGGGTTTGAATATGAGAAGTCTTCTCCGTCTTCTCCTCCGAAGGTTTTCCTGCCTGTCCTCAACAAGAGCCAAGCGTTGCCGCATCAGGAAGCATACCATTCGTAAGTTTGTAATTACACGCGTCCACAATGGTTTGCACCTTGTAAGAGGAGGTGCTAAGTTTTTTGAGGGTCATCAATTGCCCAAGTGCAATAACATATAATGTTTGTGCCTGCTTAGTATTCCAGATCCCCGCCCAATTCCATGCTCTTTTCTTCATCTGAATACATTTCAATATCATTTAAATGGATTAATGATGGCAAGTGCAAATTTGATAGCAGCTCATTTTAAGTGGCCACTAAAGTCCTACTTTTACGGCAGCTAAACACGATTTGCGCATTACAAACACCCATTTCAGCCTCAATATGGGTGTTTGACAACCACAAATCAGTTTGCACGTATCCTTACATCAACCCCATAAGCATATTTTAGTTCAACATGACTGTTTCACTGATAGTTTATATCTGCACCACCAACAAATTCCACATAGGGGCACTGTTCAATCATTTGAAAGACATGAAAAGTGAAAAACTCCCTTTAGTGTTACAAAAATAGAAATAAATGTCTCATTGAGATTGAAACTGAAACTTCTCATTTTGAAAGGTGTTTATTTACTCAAAAGGCTGCAAAATATAATTATGATACCATTGCTTTAACATGAAGAATTCTTCTCAGAACCCTCAGAAGACTAAAGCAAACAGTGGTTACTGCACCGCACAAGGAACAGACCCCCAGCTGAGACAAAGAAACTTGGTAGCCAGCAATTTCTATTCAATACAAGACTGACAGATGGATAATTAAAGCAAAGCAGCAGGGATTATGTTAATGTAGTGACTGAAGATAACAAGGAAGAAGACACCTTAGCTTGTGAGGGTGTGAGCTGTCTACAAAAAATTGCCTTTTGAAAACCATAAAAATATTTGTGACATAGAGCGGACACACTGACATATCTACTCAGATTCTGATATCTGAAGACCAGATGTTTTTGCCCACATTGTTTTACCAAATTTAAATGTTCAATTTGAATGTTGCCACACAGTATAATTAAGTTTTGGAATAATATGGATATTTTGTCATTGATCATCTGACTACATTTCCCTGTTGGATTATATGGACTGTTTACTTACTAAATTTCGTAACTAAATTTCAGTATCAAATAATAACACAAATTGAAGTTTTACAGGTTTAAATCCCAATTTTTTTTAATAAAGGCTGTTTTTTTTTCTTAAACTCTATTGTGGTAAATAAAAAGAAAGTTTGGTATTCAACTTTTCAGCTGTTATTGGCTTCTTTATCAGCAGACTAACGAACATCAAGTTTGTATTCAGTCTTAATTGCCTTACTAGGTTTGATTGCCCCTATTTTTATACATCTGATCACTTCTCATTACATTCAAACGACATAATTTCGCAAATAGGAGAATAAAGATAGTGTGACAGCATAACCTTAGAGAATTACACACATTCAAACTGCAAAAAAAAAAAAAAAAAAAGATTCCTATATGAGTGAGAGCTGGATCTGCTGCCTGGAAACCAAAGGGGCTGGTTGACATAGGAGACAGTTTGGAAAAGAAGGCGGAACTTTGTGGCTCCCATTCAGCCTTTTTAAAGGCAGTGTTTGTCAAGGCTGTAGTGAGTGAGTAGAGCTCTCTAGCAAAGGGGCTGCTTTAGGGACTTAGGACCAGGGTTAGCTAAAGACAACAAGAATCACACAGCATGCAAAGAAGACAATGAGTGAACTTGCATTCAGTATTCCACAAAGCAAAGACAGGAACATCAACTGATTATTACAGAAGAATGGCACATTTACAAAATGACTTCCCTTAAACTTCATTTGGAACAGGCTTGTATTTTGTTATACATTATGGTGTAAGTTCTAGAGACAGGCAATGATAACGTGGAGGAGTTGTGTTTTCAGGAGGCTGGGGGTGAAGATTTTCAGAAAAAACACCCTCTTGTTCGCGCTCTTCTGGTTTGGCTTTTGGATTTTCATGAGTGCACTGATGTTTGTTCACAGGACAATCTTCTCTGACCACTGCACCGATGAGAAAAGTAAAAGGATTCTGGCAAGAGTGGTAGGATTATTATTATTATTTTAAAATACTTCAAATAGGTATGCACTGTTGGAGGATATGCTAGTAACAACAATCCAACTTGATTTAACATTGTTTATAAATCAGAGGAAAAAAATGTATCTACATGCAAAGTTTTATCCTAAGAATAACTGCAAATATAAGTAGGTTACATAAAATGTATTTGCAACTCATAATGAATATGATGTTACAGTTTGATGATGTAAGAAGCTCTAATCGGGAGAAATGGTTGAATGGCACTTTTGTCTCATTTTTACTCTACTGAGAGTTAAACGGGCAGCAGGACCCTTCAGCAGCTCTTCCAATGTGCATCACTAGGACTTGGTTTCCATCTCAAATCAATCAGTGTACAAGCTGAGGTGAAAAACACCAATTAGGCTGACCTTCAAAGCCACAATTGCTTATATAATTTATATCTCCTTGTACTCAGTCATGAATATGCATGCTGCGCATATCAGAGAGTATTCTTGAACAGTTTGTCATGCGGCATGCTTTTCTAAGGATGGTGAACTTCAAAGCAGAAAGGCTGCATTCTTTAAACCTCAAAATGTATTATTCTCTCTATTCCTTTGTAATAGAACATTTAAAGAACTTGTTCCTTATTTAGTTTGACACGGACGGATTGTTTAATTTCTGCATTGAGGGAAAGGGGGATCAAAATCTTTGTTACTGTATCCTGGTTTATTGTGTTTTAACAGTACAAGAGTAAGATTTATACCATATTAATATTTGAGATTAAAACTGACGAATAGTCCCAGCACTGATTGCTTGTGTAAGTGAATATTTGCATTACAGTATTCCACAAAATTGTTTTGCACAGCGATGAGCCAATATAGGTTCCCATAGATTATGGTTGTGGGGTTTAGGGCACCACCCTAGCCCCTTTACTTTTATTTATGCCTAATAATATACCCCAAACCAACCACTGCTCTATACTGTGTTATAAGTATTGTATTACATTTAATTCAACATTGGTCACTGTACCCTAGGGAGGATATCTGGATCGATTCCTGGGTGCACCAATTGAACTAAATACAATTAGTTATTGGTAATGTAGGCACCACAATTTATTTCACTCAGAGAAACATATTCATGAAACGTAAAAAGTTATCAGGCATTAAATTCCTAAGTTAAATGAGCTTCAATATGTCATGAATAACCTCCTACTGCAGCAAGTAGTACTATATTGCCTATCCAGTTCACACAGAAGAAGCAAGCTGGTTTTAAGGGGAGAGGATGTTTCTGTCTATCACGACAGCTAGCTTTCAACATGTTTCTGATAATATAGATCACACAGAAAGCAAAACTATTGACATACTGTATGTATAAAAGACAGAAACCA
Organism: Acipenser ruthenus; assembly: GCF_902713425.1. Classification (NCBI taxonomy): domain Eukaryota; kingdom Metazoa; phylum Chordata; class Actinopteri; order Acipenseriformes; family Acipenseridae; genus Acipenser; species Acipenser ruthenus. The sequence goes on from NC_081192.1 coordinate 52,550,394, forward strand.
AGGAATAATATTTCAGTGAAAAATTGTCTGTGGGGAACTGCAGGTTTCTAGAGGTTTGCAAAATGTGGTTCATTTGGGTGGACTACTATATTTAAAAATAAGACACAGGAAGCTGCTTTGTGGTATTATGCTTCCTGATACATGTCTGCAATGGAGCAGATTGACTATTTATAAAGTACCATCTGTTAGCTGTGTCTTTTTATGAAAGTACAAAAATACGGTTTTGTTTATACTGATTTTATAGATCACGCTGTGCTGGATTCAAACTAACAGTCGCAATAACTCTGCCATTGTTTACTAGGCTACATATCAAAACAACAACAACAATAAGTTTACTGTGCCAGAATTAGCATTAGAATTAAAATCCAATTAGAAATAAATACTTGTATGAAATATTGACAAGACTCTGTGAATCCACACTGCCAGACAATCAGTGAAATTCTCAAAGCCCCTAACCCAGAAAATTCCATGCTGTAAACCCAATCAAGGTTGGCCCAAGCATTTTACTTTAAGGTTTACATTTTATATTTAAGGTTGTAACTTGGAAGATTCACATCTAAAAAGACCCTGACCCCCAGTGGCGTAGCCAGGATTTTGTTTCGAGGGTGGATGTAGATTTTGTTTGTGGGTGAGGGTGGGGGTGATGGTGGGGGTGATGGTGGGGGTGGGGCGGGGTGGTGCTGGTGAATGATTGGTTCAAACCCCTAAAACCAGCCCTTTAGCTACGCCTCTGCCTGACCCTGGCAGTCAGGAAGTCATTTTCTAAACTTATAGGTTGCTTAAATGTTCTTCCTGTGGTTACAGAACACATCGTCGCATCACATTTCAAAATGAAATTGGCTTTCTTACCCTCTTTTTCAGACATGATGTAACCTGGCTAGAAATATGTCCCCCCCCCCCCCCCCCAATCAATCAGACCTGCCTAAATGGTTCCTGTTATAAAACAAATTCCTTTAGGACATTAATGGCAGGAATTAAATGAGGCCAACAAAAATCTCAGAAAAAGAACCCCAAATCTTTAATCTCCCACACAGTTCACAGTATTTTGAAACAGTTCATCACTAGGCCTAGGAAACATATGTGATTATATTTATTTTTTAAAGGGCTTTTCAGTCATTTTTTCTTTGATTTATTGTACTGTAGCCATATAAGTGTACTGGGTACCCGTCACCTCTGTCTAAAAGTTTTACTGAATTTATATACTCTACAAAAACTGTAATCTGCTTCAAAATGGACACCTTGAGTTTGAGAATTTATAGTGACGAATTGTGGGTTACCCAAGTAACAGAAATTCTGTGGGTCTCAGACTACAACCCCCACCCCACATCGACTGTGGGGTACACAAAATGGATGTAGGTGAAATGAACAATGTGAATGTAAGTTCCATGACTTCCTCTTCTCACCTTTACTGTTTCTTTTACATTTGTTGTAATGATCTTGTGTTATATTATAATGTTAACCTATTTTGTGTGGTTCGGGGGGTGGAGCTAGGCCCCCTGCGCCCTATCATCTTCTTCCATCAATTAAATCTACTCTATTTAATGCTTAGCCACCTACAAGTAGTTGTCCTGCATTTTTTCGTTTCCTCCTCCTCCCTTCTCCTCCTCCTCTAGAATCTCAACCGCTTTTGCATCGGTCTCCCCTGGGGGGGTAGTGATTCCACTTTCTCCAACCCCTTGTTAAGCGTCGCTTCATTTACCTCATAGAGGAGGGTTCTCCATGAGTCAGAGGGGACCCCTGGCCAAACCCCTCCTTTAGCATGCATGATTCCTTGTCTTCTCTTTCAGGTACTAATGCCTCTATTTATGTGAGGGTCCCAAGCGGTGGAACCCCTCTTGTTTGTCGGGTCTCCTCAAAGACGGTTACCCCTCTCCTGTTTGTCGGGTCTCCTCAGCAACGGAATCCCCCTGCTGCAAATGTTGGGCCATTGAAGAGCTGTGCTAATATTACTAATCAATATGTTTTCTTTCTGGTTCGTGAGCTTCTTCGTATGTCAGGTCATCTCAGAGACAGTGACCCCCATCCTGTTTGTCGGGTCTCCTCAATGACGGAACCCCCCTTTATATGCGTTGGACCTTCGAAGGACGAAGCCTCTCTTTATATGTTCTATTTGTTACTAACATTATGTCCTAAACATTACAGCAGGTGGCCTAGCTCTGCCCCGTGAATTCATACTCATATTAATTTGGCTTAAGTGAAAGCATGACTATGTTGTGAAACTTTAACATGTGTTTGGAAATGTAAAAAAAAAAAAAAATTAAGAGGTTGGCGTATCCCAATCTTGCTGTAATTATGCCCCTTGAATCTTAACTTGTTTTCCTAAATAAGCTCATCTTTATATAAACAGCTAAACCCATTAGGATAAATCCTATTACCGTATAGTAGTATACTATACTGTTACAATATGGAGTACTAGTCTAAATATGTAGTACTAACAGACAGCACTTGCTTTGTTGTGTTTTTAGTATGGTACTAATGCATTTATTCAAATGTGGGTAACTGCATTTTGTTATAAAGTATTTTAGTGTAATTACACAGTAAGGTCTCCATAGACTGGAACTTTCTCAGCGTTTCATTTTACCGTGATGACAGACTCCAAAGCCTAGTATTTCAAGGGCTAAAACATTTAGAAACTTTTTTAGAATGGTAATCTAATACAGGAAATTCTACTGAGCTTTGCATTATTGTAGTTTGGACAAATTAAAACAAACATATGTTTACTTAGACCTACTGTAGCTAGCAACAAATAAAGGCCTTTCATTTTGGTTTATACACTTAATAATTGATAAGCAGTGGAGTGCCCTGCTCTTATTGGGTTTATGATAAGTTGATCTGATGAGCATGTTTGATCTATTAAAGAAATCTTTCAAATTGGCTTGCTTAGCATGATGTGCTTTCCAGTGTGTGATGTCTTTATGTGTGCAATCGCAAATGTGCAGTACAAGGGAGTATTACAGCCCTTCTGTGGAGGCTGTAAATCAGGAATGAGCTCTAAAAGATTGAAATAAGAGAGAGATTTTCAAGTCTGCCAAGCACGGAAAATAACTTGCATTTATTGATAGGTCTTGCAGGTAGTTACTTGCTTGGACCTCTGTTGTTTCTTATCTACATCAATGATCTAGGGGATAGTTAGCAAGCTTCTAAAGTTTGCATACAACAAAAAGCTTGGGCTTGAGGGGCCGACACAATTTCGGCAACGCACAAAATCGAAAAGGATTTAGACCTACCATTGCAATCAGCAACCAGACAGTGTAGGAAAGCAATTAAAAAAGGCAAACTAAAGCCCAAAGTATAGAGTACAAATCAATGGAGGTGAGGTTGTTAGAATACTGTGTTCAGTTCTGGTCACCACATTACCAAAATAGCATTATGGACCTTGAGCAATCAGACAAATCCCAGTGCTTAAAGGAAAGAGCTCGATTGAAGTTAGATTGAAGGACCTGAATATTTAGCCTACAACAAATAATAATTTTAAGTTAACCCTAACCATTTCCTGAAGTTCAGCACATTAACTAGGACCAGAGGCAACTAGGAAATTAAATGGAAATAGACTTAGGACAGGGTAGAAGACACTTCTTCAAACTTGTGAGGGTAACTTAGTCATGTTGTTGATACTAAATCACTGAGTCCTTTAAGAACCAACTTGACAACTTTTTGAGACCAATCAGCTACTAGGAACAAAGTGAGCTTAGATGGACCTCCTCTTGTTCATAAATTGTCTTAAGTTCTTATATCCTTACATATTTTGTTATAGGTTTGGATTCAGATCGGCAATTTTATTTTATTTACCTTCCTGTATTAAGTCCAGCTGTGAACCCTAAACATATGGTACACATTTAGTAAGCAGGGAGGTACAAGAAAAAATGTGTGGGTATAGAATAGGACACTCACAATGGTAGTAATTGGAACAAGGCCCCAGGGTGGAGTAGATTGAAAAAGGCACTTCACTACAGTGTCGGCAGGACAAAATAGCATCTGGTAGCATTACTCATACTAATCACAATCCCTGTACTGTACCCTATCCTATCCCAGTGTTTTGTATATGAAACTCTCAGGTAGACATGTTAGTACTACTCCTTATCCATCTCACTGAAATGCCACAATATGTACCTTGAAGTACATATAGTGTCAAGTCCTAGTTAATGTATAATTTATCAAAGTTGTCAGGCAATATATTCTGTATATATATATATATATATATATATATATATATATATATACAGTATATATATATATATATATATATATATATATATATATATATATATATATATATATATATATATATATATTGAGGTATTCATGCTCAGTATTTACTTAGTATATTACCATATTGCAATTTGGAAAACAAAGTAAAATACACTATGTACAACCTTCTTTTCTCTGTATTCTTAAAAGTAACAATGTGTTTTTTTTTTTTTTAAATTACCGATGGTTCATGACAAAGATTCTGAACATACTATAGTGGAGCTAATTGTCAACCACATCATTATTCTCTTTTACTCTTCTCTGAATAATGATTAAAACTGTGTTACCGTCAAGCAAAAGTTACTTGATACATTAAGTTGAACATAGCTGCTACTTTCTTTCGTTTGATTATTATTCTTAGAGTAGCTTAGTTTTGGATGACTGAGTAGCATAATTGCTTTCCCCTGATAAGGGAACTTGCCTTTTGCCTTGAGGATGTGCTTTTGAGTTTATTAGCGCTCAGAATAAATATGGTTCTCATGAATAGCAGTGCTGAAAATAAATTGTGGTTGTGTCCTTATGTTTAAAGACTATCAGATAATACTAAATTACCGGCACCAAAAAGGACAGTTTCAGTTTAAGTCACAGAAAGTGTTTAATTGTAAAGATAAAGTTTAACCTTTAACACACACATGCTTATACTTGATTATACTTATTATTTTACTGTGGTGAAGACTTATAGCTGCAGGGGGTTTTACCCTGATCAATATCTCTGCTTTTCTTTGACCTGTGCCTTGGAATTTGTAAGGTCAACAAATCAGAGTAGTGGCCCGAGAGAGAAGCACCTGTCTGAACCAGGGAGACTGCAAGCACAGAATTCATGAGGTAGAATTTTAATCAATTCAGTTCTGCACAGACATGTAGACAAGGAAGATGCATGCTAAGCCTTCATCACCAGTTAAGGTATAACATTTGATTCTAAGTTGTTGGCACTCAATGGGAGAGTTTCCATATGTGGTTATTTACATGTGAAGTGGCAATGAACGTGTACGTTTCGAAGAACAGCTCGACAGGATCAGGTTTGTGGCTGAAAATAACGGCCAGAGAGGGATAGGGTAAATCTCATTTACTTGTGAGCATGACGTAAAACACGGGAAATCTACGCCCATTTTCACATGGAAACACGCATTTCATGTGAAAATGTCCAGTGCTCCTAATCCAGACAGCCTTGGAAGCACACGTGGAAGGTGTCTAGCACAGATCTCTATATTCCTAGGTCTCTGACGGTTTTCAGCCATGGTGATCTGCACTAGCTGGGTTGGAGTTTCATTATATACCTCCGGGTTAATTATTTTCTTTTTTCTTTAATTAATAAGTCCTGTGATAAATTAGTTGAAATATTATTCACTACTAACGATATGCCACCCCACCAATGGACATTTGAAAAACAATTTGGGCAACAGCAGTAAAACGTATTATTAAACAACCAGTGCATTTACAAATCACAGCTTTATTACATGAGCTTAACACTGTGCTTTAAACAATTTCACTCAAACAAGATGTCACCTGACAACCATGGAGTTCAAGGATAGATTCTCTCGGGTACCTGTTCTCTGTGCATGGAAACCACATTTTCCCGAGCTGTCTGCGTAAACAGCACCAGAACGCTACACATGGCTAATTTGCATTTCAACCTCCTCCTTTCCCCTTCAATTGCACGATGTCAGGTGAAAAGAGGGTCTTTTCGAGTAAAATAAACTGAGCCAATGGAAACCCGAAATGTACAAGGTCATTTTTTATTTGGTTCGAGTACAATGTCTCGAGAAAAATTAGAACACACATGGAAACTGCCCCAATGTGGTGGAACAGAGTCAGACTAAATCTAGACTTCAAGTGGTGTTGACAACAGGCCAAAAAAAAAATAATTGAAATGATTTGAACTGTCTTCCCTGGCACAGGTTAAATAAAACCAGAGATGATGAACCAAAGTCCAATTCAAGCAGTTAGAGTTCGGGGGCTCTATTTACAAGCTTTAACTCAGAATGTTTTTTCAATGTCTGTTTTTTATGAATAAATTCAAGTTTGATATTTCTGAAACTGTTTTGGACTATTTATGGCTTCATTAAAAACATTAAAGAACAGTTTCATAAATATAAAAATGTATTCATAAAAAACATTCTTTAAACAACTCATACGCTTTGTGAATAGAGCCCTACTTACACAATCTGAAACTGAACATATTTATTACATACAGTACTGGATCATTGACCTGTGTTGAGTGGATACTGGACAGTTTTTCACTGTCTTGCACCTATTCTCAAGTATAAAACTAAATAAAATACATCTGAAGTTAGAAATTCAAACACAGAGTTACGTATCTATTTATGGTAATAATATAATTGAATATGTATTGTTGATCGTGGTACAAGTTAACAACATAGCACTTAGCAGTTCTTTTACCAAAGTGTAAATGAGAAAATGTGTGATGTGTTAGTGTTCCAAAGCTTATTTATTTTCCATATTTTAATGACAAGCTCCTGATACCACAAATACTACCCTTCCAAGCTTCAATGTCCATATTCACTGCTGTTTTTCTTTGTTTCAGTGTGATGGATATAAAGAGGGAATCCTCACTGGGGATCTTTGTGAAGATCTGTGCATCAGCAAGCAAGTGGTGTACCAAAGATGCCTTTACTATGAAAAGGGTAAAAAGGTCATTCAGGCAGACTGGGCTGGTATTCCCATTATCCTCAAATCAAAACTGGAAAACTTCTCCTCCTATGACAATTTTGGAATGCTGGATTACCAGGAAATGCAGGATGTTTCCACAATGGATATTGTGTTTTATGCAGCACTGGAGATTAAAAACTTGTTGGGGTTGGAACTGATCAACACAACCGTGCCAAAATTATGGACCAAACATTTACAAGGGAGAGTTGAACCATACTCCAAAGCAGAACTGGCCACCATGTGGTCCCTTCTCCAACAGGAAGAATATACCTTTTTCAAAATATTACAGGATCTGAGCAAGCATGTTGTCAAGGTACTGGGATCCTGTGGACACTTTTATGCAGTGGAGTACCTTATAGCTGGCCATGCTTGGAATCAGAACCTGTTTTCCCTGGAAGAACTTTTTGGTTCATCTGTAACAGGCCACAACAACAAAGCGTTAAGGGGGGCTATACATACAATTGCACTCAGCTTTTTAGACATGGTCAAGCACTTTGAAAATGACTTTTCCTACCATCTTCACCTCTGTGACATCAAACCAGAAAATTTTGCCATTAGAAAAGATCTGACAGTAAGATTGTCTTCTCATAGCAATAGGCCGGATAATAATTGTATTTAACCAGGGTAAATCACATTGAGACATAAGGCTCTTTTACAAGGCTGAGGATCCCTACTGTTATGAGAACATAGGAGTAGATGTACTAAAGTGTTGCGCCTGTCGCAAACCAGTTGCAAACAAGTCGGTAATCTAGGGTGAAATGTACTAAACATGCGCAATGCTTTTAGCGACTTTTTAGGGAATGTTTTGCAGCAGCAGTTTTTCTTTGTGGTTCAACCATAGTTGAATATGTAATTATGGGCGTTCCTGCATAAATTTGCAAAAAGGGGGCGGAGATTGCAAATGAGGGTTCTCAAATATTATAATGAGATGTACTAAAGCTGCTGATATTTGCGACACTTACAATTGCATCAATTTGTTAAGAACTTTTGAAAGCATGTTTAAACAGTCGCAATTGTTACTGGCATTTCTCTGTCCGCGTTTTCTTGTACGTTACCAGTTGTGCTCAATGTATTTTTGAAGCAAAACACCCAAGTACCTAATTTTCACTAAAGTCAGGTTGTACTGTACTTACAAGCCTTGAAAACAAATTTCTATGACATTTCTGGTTTCCCCAACGTGTTAGGAGCAATAGACTGCAAACATGTGCCACTAATACCTCCAACTCATTCTGAGCATCTGTATAGGACCATGGTCTATTTTGTGTTAATTGTCTATGCTACTAAGTAGGCCAAGTTGAAAATAATAATAATTTATAAAACAAAAATGCTAAAATCATTTAGTTTCAATTTAAAATAATCTTTTATTCGCATCGTATACCAATGTGTACAATGCAGCAGCATGATTTATTTTGTGTTACCAGTAGGCTAAAGTAAAAAGAAAGTGTTCTAGGTATTCATTTGATTTTACTATGTACTGTATACTGTGTAGGCGTACTATACAGATTTATATTTTTACATAATGCAATTCCCCGTGACAACCACATTGGTGTTTGTCCAGAGCACTGAAATTCAAGGTCAAACTAAAAACACTGTACCACTGAATTCATTGGTTCAATTTATTTAAATCAATGTGTGTTAAAACAGAGTACCCATATTTAAAAACAAACAAAGAATAAATTAAATGTCAATTAAAAAAAAAAAAAAGATATTTCACCAGATGTAGGCATGGGTGATCTATATTTAGATAAAAAGGGTCATTCACCATGATTTATAAGATTGTATATAGAGTTGTGTTGTACTGTCTGTTTTTACCCCTAAAACAGGGACATCAGATATTGCATCTGTGCTGTTGTTTTCGTTTACCGGGGCACTGACATGTATAGTCCATGTTTGGCAATGCTTACTTTGGTTTCCCATTACATCATCTAATGTTATCTTTAATGCCTTTCTAAAGAGTCCTGCTGGGTGCTCCTTTTTCACACAGGTTTCTCAAGTCATTCTGTTCAGTTGTCAGACACACATGGGTGTGACCTATTGTGATTCCTGCCAAGGATATGACAGTCTGGCTTATTAATAATTATACATTATAGGGACATTTAACCTACTGTTTTTGGTTGTATTAAAAAAATAATTTAGAAAGATATACAACATCCTTAAAGTGAAAAGGACAATTTGGCAGTTCACATTACTACAATATAAGTTATACAGCACAGCCAAAATAGACAATTGATTATTACAGTTAATACACAAACACAAAACAGCAGCAATGCCTCATTCAACAGATGATTAATGAGGTGTGTCTGAAAGCTGTTTTGAATTCTATTAAGGTATCACAACTAATGCAATCAATTGGGCAATGCTGGCAATGACACAGACCTAGGTTGTTCTTAACTATTAAATGTCTTGTAGCAAAAAAAAATAATAAGCAGAAATTCCACATAGTTTTAGTTTTTACAACATTACTATGTTATTTGTGTGTTAACCAATAGAAGCTATGTAGTGGGATCCACAGTACATTAATGTACTGTACTTATGGCTGATTGTTTGTGTTGCAGGTTGTTGCAATCGATGTAGACATGGCTTTCTTTGAGCCCAAAATGAGGGACATCCTTCAACAGAATTGCACAAATGATGAAGACTGTAATTTTTTTGACTGCTTTTCTAAGTGTGACATGCAGCACAACAGATGTGGTGCAAAAAGGATAAACAGCAATTTGCAAGTAAGTTATTTTAACAATTCCTCAATAAAGTTTATTTTGCACAATGGGCCACACCAAAGTGCATTATCCACCATGTTATTTAAAAAAAAATATGATGTTGATAGTGTTACAAAACTGGTACTAAGTAATTTAATCAGTAGACACACTTCCCATTAAAAAAAAAAAAAAAAAAAAAAAAGCACTGTCCAAAACACTGCAGTGTCCTATACTATACAACAGTACATAGTGTAGTTTACAGTAGTATAGGATACTACACTGCTTTTGGATGCTACTATATTATTTTTTATATTTGAGTACTTGTTAGGTTCTTGTTACAATTTAAGAGATAATAACAGTTTTGTTGGTACTTCCTTCATAAACTGGACAGTATAATTCAGATGTGTTCAACCCTTGGTATAACCAATGAAATCTATTTTTTTTTTTAATTTGCAGATTCTGAGTTGAACAGACTCTGCTAAAGTAGAAAACCGCTGTGAATTTAGGGGGAAAACAAACTTAAATATTTTTGTGAACAGTGAGTGCCCTTGCACTAAATAGTAATTCAAAAGCAGCTATAGCAGGGTTCCTCAATTGGTGGCCCGCCTGTCGCTTCAGCTTTCCTTCATCACAAAAGTTGAAATTGCTGACATGCAAGATTGTAATGTCGCCAAGCGTTGTTTTTTTTGTTTGTTTGTTTGTTTGTTTGTTTTTTTGGTCAGCTGATTGGTCAGCTTTCATTCTGATGAGATTTCATTTTGGCATGCGTCACAAATCTTTGCCCATATAGCTTAGTGCTAGTGCAATATGAAAACAGCGGTATGGAGTAATATTATTTTCTTTAGTGCGGAGAAACCATCTGAATATTCTTACAAACATTGCTGCACATTAATTCGAAAGCAAACATCCACGTCTGTGTCTAAAATGGCAAGTGATGTGTGGTATTAACACAACAATAACAAAGTGATGCTTTAGATTTGGCAAGCGAGTCAGATTCGGGGGATACAGATGCAGGTAATGCATATTACTTAAAAATACTTCACACTTTCAGACACTGGCCAAGGTAAATGTTACGTATAGTGATCAATGTTTTGTTTTGTTGTGAATAAAAAAAAAAAAAATGGTATTTTTCTTTGCGCAACGCCCCCTTTTCCACATTTATTTATTGAAGAGTTTATTTAAGTTAAATTTGACAGTTTTCACTTGTGTGCACAGCTTAAAAAAAAAAAAAAACTCAGTAATGCTATTACTTTGTGAAAATGTGTCTTGCCACTTTGTTTATTGTGAAGAAACTACAATGGCAGGGATAAAAAAAAACAAGAAAAAAAAACAGTACAAAAGTGATGTGTACTTTTGTACTGTTTTTGCCTGATATACACACATGAAAGTGTATAATTTTTGACATCATCTGCTTTTATAGTTAATTCAGTGGAGCAAAATAAAGCCTTCACAACCTATTCTGGAATATTACAGTTTTACATATAGTTTTAGGATAAATAGTATTGGAAATCGCTTTAAGTTTGCTAGATTTAGCTGGGAATTGTGCAGCATGTGATTGGAACATGAAAGTGAAAGTAGTTTTTGTAGTCATTTCATTTAAATACGTTAGTAATGCACGTTAGCTTAAGTATTGTATTAAGTTATATGATTGATTAACCTATTACGTTTGACCTGGTGTCAGAGCATTCTTTTTAATCTTGCAAAACACCAGATTTTTGTCTCCAGTTTATTATAGAAGGGCTTGGGCAGTTGAGAGGGGCTGCTGTATGTTTGGCTTTATTATAGAAATGCATGAAAAATGTAAGTGTATATGTCTATATTTTCTTTATTTTTCATATAATAAACTAAGTATTTTTAGGAAAAAATAGCAATGCAGCCACCAGTAAGTGTTCAGGCACAGGAAATTAGCAGAAGAAACCAAGCCTGTCAAAGATCTTTTATTTGGCTTAAAAAAAACTTGTTTGGCTGGCAACAGTAAGAAAAAGATGGTAAATTGGATATGCACTTAAGTTTATTTCCCCCTCTGTTTACTGTCATACCATGTATTTAATTTAGAAACGTTTCATTTACATTTAAACACATTGGAGTTTAAACATGCAAATTTAGACACTGTGCTACACTTTTAATCAGGCAGAGTCACTTACAACAACGTCTCACCCGAAAGACAGAGCACAAGGAGGTTAAGTGACTTGCTCAGGGTCATACAATGAGTCAGTGGCTGAGGGGGAATTTGAACTGGGGACCTCGTGGTTACAAGCCCTTTTCTTGAACCATTGGACCACACCACCACCTAAATTTAAACATGCACAGGCCCTGTTATGAGATATGTTAATTAAAAATGTCAACAGGACAAGGCTGTTCACCGAGTAAAATCAAGAGGCTAACAACAGGCTTTTTTTTTTTTTTTTTTTTACTGAATCCACCCTTATATTGTGAGGGTTATTGTATCAGTGATGATGAAGCACTTGAAATAATAATAAAAAAGCACACATTATTGCAACTCCCATATTATATGTAACATCCAAGCAGGTCTCTACAAAAAGAATATACTCCAGCTGGTACAATAGAGAAGTGAATGAGTAATTCTGTTTTGGAGGCTTTTGCTGCACATAGTTGAAGTGTTTTCACATTTTCCATCCAGGGAATTGTCTTTCCTAGCATCCAAGGAACTCAGAATTTGATTAAATCCTGATTTGGACATGGATATTACAGTTGGGCACAGTTTTCATAAAAACCAAAGACTTATCACCAGCTGTCGTATTCTCTCAAGCTCATTATATTGCAGCTGTTACTTGACTAAAACATTTTATATACTTTTAAATGTAAAAAATAAATAAAAAAATGAAATGTTTTTCATAACTCCTGTATGGTATGAATTAGGAATAATATGTTTTATAATTACAGTCATTATTAATCATGGTACAGTGAGCAGATGCAGAAAGTTTTTCAAATTGGTGACATTTTAATGTTGCTTGATTCTAGACAGACACCATTTTAAAATATGTTATGGGTATCCTTTATATGTTTCCCATAGTAAAAGCCCAATAAAGTATAATAAAGCCTAGTGAAACCAGGGTGAATCATAGGTAAGCACTGTAAAGTACAGAGCGATATGGCATTAGAAAACTGCAAATTTACCATGCAAAATCACTGTGGTGAACCTTTAGATGATATATTACTGAGATTACATTTTAGTTTAAGTTTGTAGGTGTCATGAATATAAGAAAACTCCCAAAACTAATTGTGTTCCTTTCACTACATATCATACAATTTGTTTCTGCATCAGTGATATTACATTGTAACTCAATTTAATGTTTCTTCTTCTAAACAAACTCAATGTGGTTACAGTTTAAATAAAATAAAATAAAACATTTTTATATACTGTAAAACTGCAAGTAATTGCCTGTCTCCCAGCTCAGCCGTGGAAGACTGTAACTCCTTTAGAGTTGCCATAGGCCTCTTGGTGGCCTCCCTGTAGTGCCCCTCTCGCCCGGATACTCCGTTTTTGAGGACGGCCTGTTCTAGACAGATTCACAGTTGTGCCATATTCTCTCCATTTCTTAATAATGGACTTTACTGTGCTCCGGGGGATATTCAATGCCTTGGAAATGGTTTTATATCCTACCCCTTGGTTTTATATCCTACCCCTGATTGGTGCTTTTGAAGAACCTTATTCCGGATTTGCTTTGAATGTTCCTTCGTCTTCATGATGTAGTTTTTGTTAGGAAATGTACTAACCAACTGTGGGACCTCCCAGAGACAGGTGTATTTAACCTGAAATCATGTGAAACACCTTAATTGCACACAGGTGGACTCCATTCAACTAATTATGGTTGCACCAGAGCTTATTTAGGTGTGTCATAGCAAAGGGGGTGAATACTTATGCAATCAATTATTTTCTGTTTTATATTTGTAATTAATTTAGAACAATTTGTATATTTTATTTTTCACTTCGACATTATGGACTTTTTTTGTGTTGAAACACAATAAAATGTGGAAAAGTCCAAGGGGGGTGAATACTTTTGAGAGCCACAGTATATAGGGCGTCCATCGACCGGGATACAGCAGGAGCTGTTGCCGGATGGTCCCAGGAAGACTGGATCTCAAGAGAAAATCTGGGTGAACTAGGGTGGATATGGGAGAGGCGGTAGGCTCATCGTCGAAAATCAATTGCCTTGTTTCCCCTGCTGTAGGCCAAGGCACTTGCAGTGGCCCTCTTGATAAGCGGTATAAGCTCTGCCGACAGGAAGAGCTTAACCGCAGGGGATGTGGTGTCGGACTGCACGTCCTCATATGGGAACGCCAGCTCTTGTTCACCCACCTCCTCAGTGGCAGCAATGGACAGTATGTCCTCCTGTGGCCAATCTGCGCTTGCAGCCCCATGGTGCCCCAAGGGGACAGGCGGGGCAGGTGGTGCCGAACGTTCCTGTGCAGTAATTCAGCGAGAACGGTTCCTTGGTGGGAAACAGCTGCCCAAATCTGTTCCAAGTTTGCCGATCGTCTGTAACGCCAACTCTTCTTCCACTTCCGTGGGGAAGGGGAAGGAGAGGCAGATCTTGAGAAGGATGAGGAAGACCGTGAGGGCGGTTTCCTGCCTGGGCTACTTTCCCGGGTGTGTCGTCTGCACTGCCTTGGCACAGAGCCATGGGGTGAAGACATAGTCACCTCTCTAAGAGAGGGTGATAGGGAAGAGCGCTGAGCAGGAGTAAGGGATGCAGAGCACGCCATAGAGCTGCGAGATAGCTGTTTCTCAAGCGTGCGCTTGGAAAAAGGGGCACAAAACTCGCAGAAGCTGTGATTAGCCAGTGCCTCCTTGGCGTGCTGTGGCCCCAGGCAGGAAGAGCATCTGCCGTGCTTGTCCTCAATAGGCAGACTGGCCTTGCATGTCTCACAGGGCATGACGCAAGGAGCAATCAATCAATCTTCATTTTATATAGCGCCTTTCACAGTGGACCAACATCAAAGCGCTTTACAAGATGCAGTACCAACAAGAAAATCCATAATACTTTAAATACAGAGAAATGCATAATACATGATACAGTAAAAAACAATGCATAATACATTAAATACAGTGAGAAATGCATAATACATGATAATAGCATAATACAAGAAATAGTTGCAACAACACAGCAGCTAATAGCAGATAGCAAGAGAGAACAGGTGGGTATTGAGATTTGATTTAAAGCGAGCAATGGTGGGAGCATCACGCACCAAAGCTGGGAGAGAGTTCCAAAGAGTCGGAGCCATGAAGTTAAATGAGTGTTCTCCAAGCGTGATGCACTTTTGCTTGGGGATAACAAGCAGGTCAGAGTTGGAGGACCTCAGCTTGCGGGCAGAGATGTAGCAGCTCAGCAAGTTGAGGAGGTACTCAGGACCTGTGTGATGAAGGGCATTGTAGGTGAGCAGGAGAGTTTTGAAAGTAATCCTGAACTTTACAGGTAGCCAGTGTAGCTGGGCAAGACGGGGGGGTGGGGGGCGGGCGGGGGGGGGGTGTTGATGTGTTTACGTTTTTTACATCTGGTAAGGATCCTGGCAGCAGCATTCTGAACTAGCTGCAGTCGGTTTATGGTACATGCCGGGAGACCACCGTATAGAGAGTTGCTGTGTTCAGATACAGTTGTACAGGTGTTACCTCAATCTGCTTATAGATAGTGACCGGGCAGGTCAAGACCCGAGCAGGACCGGTTTGGTACCGGACCGATGACCTGAGCACCGGTTGGTAGTGGGCTGTAACCGGTAATTGTTATATTTCATACTTGAAAGGGAACATCCTATAGCTGCCTGTAGTTAATATGTACAGTTATGGTATATGATTGTCTTCTTGTGAGCACTTTGGATGGGAAAGAGGACTACAAAGGGAATCTGAGCAACAAGATGACACTTTTATGCCATAAGAGACAGGGTCAACTGTTTTTATTAAAACAACACCCAAAGTATTGTTAATGCCAATTACCAATGTCTTTTTCAGTTTTTGTTGTCTTCCGTGCACGAGTCAACCTTTATGGAAAAGTAAGATGTACAGAAATGTCATTTTAATTGGCGAAAGTGACTTCATGATTTCTAATAGCAAGAGCATACCAATCTGGATCAGAGTTGCACATTGGCAAGCAGCTAGTTCTGGGTAATGTTTGTCTTAGAATTTTCTTTTAGTATTACCACATATACCATCATTGATTGTTTTATAGTTATGGATGATATACTGTACCAAACTGGGTGGGCAGCAAGGTTGTCTTTTGGAGTAGATTGCACAGAAGGGATGAAGACATTATGTTGTAAATATACATCAAGGATTTACATTTTGGAGTCAAATGTATTTTGTTATGCTTTCTGTTTTGCATTTAGATTTTGTTTTGCATTTTGTTTGCAACAGGTGATCTGTGACAAGATGTTCCGCCACTGGTTCTCCCCCAGCCTGATAGGCTCTAGGGCCAGCCTTCCTCTGCAAGTCGAGCTGCAGAAGGCAGTGCAGAGGTGTGCTGTGCCAACTGAGGAGTACCCGAAGAACAAGAAAGATCATCGAACCCTCTTCTCACAACTCTATGGACTGCTGCAGGCTAGCCAGAGACAATTACAAGAATGAAGGAGACAGAAAACATTTTCTAGAGGTGTTCTGTACATGTGTAACAGGCAGTGTTGTGTGATACACTTCAGTTGTGGATTCTGTCCTGTTCCCTGTCGGTGAGATGAGATGAGATGAGGTAAAAAGCTCTATAACCATGAATGCAGACAAGCCTGGCTCTTTGTGGCTCACATGTGGTTCAATCATCTGTTTAGAGTATTTGCTTTTATACAGTATTTAAAAAAATGGTATTAACAAACAAATCTTTTTTTTTCAACTGTGTTAAAATGCACGTATATTTAATTCAGTAAAATGTGTATTATATTTTGGAAATCTAGTGTGCTTATTTCTTGCCAAACTGGATGTTTGTTACGACATTATTTTGAGAACATTACACATAAAATTACACTAATGGAATGACAACTATTAAACTAAAAGAATTTCTGGCAGAAAATAACAATTACCATAACAGATTAAATGTACTGGAATTCATGTCCAGTCCACTAAAATAACAAAATAAATCGTGATAAGCTATAAGAAATAAAGCTGTTTTTGATATTCCAACTGAAGTACCCAATGTAGGGAACCATAAAGCATTTAGTGTAGCGACCACATCCAGTACATAATATTTTACTTTCTAACACATTCCAGATGATAGCTCAAGATTTATTAGAGAAATTTATGTCCAAACACTGACCTTATCCATGCAGGTTGTAGTCATGCTTGAAATGTGTAGACGCCTCCTGGTCTCCCCTGACCACAAATCCAGAAATGCTGCAGTTTCAAAAACATTCCAAATTCTTCTTTTTTCTTTTTTTGTAAACACTATATTGATCAGTAACTAATAACATGTAAATACAAGTTTAAACATAAATTTGCATGAAACAAATATATTATATATATTGGACTTTATAAAGGGCAGAATTAATTCCATAACAATTTTTACATGTGTTTAGTTGTTTTTGCTGAGAAATGCCTTAAAGATGTGTATATAAAAACTGTTAAGAATAAAGGATGATAGAGAGATGTTTTAACAGGTAATAATACATTGTAAATTGCCCCATCTTTATGCTAGGTCCATTGCAAAATGATTTTATTGTGTTATGTAGGGGTCACTTTACTTGACCATGTTTCTGCTTAAGGAAATGTTTATAAATTCTAATATTATATTATGGTGTATAATGTAGAATACTATTCTCTCTGAATATCATTGATATGGTTTTACATAGAAATGGCTGCAAGCAATGAGTTAGAGTATTTGACACTGATGTATTTATATCTGTGACAGAATCATCGATTTACTGTATTCTGTGGCTTCTGAATGACAAAACATTATGATTAAAAGTATGGGTTGATGAAGTGGCTCAAATTCTTCTTAATCTGAGTTATGGGAGACAAATTTGCTTTGTCTTGCACATAGCCTGAAGCATTAGATGAGATGTCTTTTATAGCTGATGTCCATGATGCCCAAAACCATGCAATGTATTAAAATGTAATAACTTTTCTCACATTTCTATACTTTGGCCAAACAAATGAAGTTTACAAAGAGATGTCTGTTGTAGCTACTGCTAAAATGTAATTAAATATATGTGTAATGACTCTAAGGCTAATCTACAGATAAGGATTATATATTATGAAACAATATTATATTGGCAAGGTGCAGTTCTATAACATGCTGTGTATTTGGTAAAGTGAAACCAAATTGTAAGCTGTTAGAGGCCACCCACAAATGAGGGGTATCCTGGAAAAACTTGATAACCCACAATTTAATTTTCTTATGTAACTCATCTTGAGTGCTTTTATCAAGCAAATACATTTACAACTGAACAGTTTTTTTTTCTTCTTTTTTCAAAAAACAGTTTTTGACCATTTTCACTCCAGGATACCCTTCCTATATAATAATAATAAGGTGGACAAAAATCTTTTTTTTGTTTGTTTTAATTCTGAAAGAATGTCATTTTATGTGAAACCTCCTGTTATCTGCGTCTGTTCTGTCGGTAGAAACATTATAATAACATATTTTTTGTGTTTGATTTTGGTAACCACATGAAACTGAAAATAAAAATACTATAAAATGGAGTGAGATTGATATCATGTGAAAAAATATAATCCTATAGTTCTGCTAAAACCCTACCTAAATAACATTACTGTTAACAGGATTACTTGTAAAACAATAGTGTACTATTGCAGTTTTTTCATTTGGGAAATTCCAGCAAAGGTTAGGGGGAACACGAACAACATGCTGCCCCTCGCAGATCTCATTTTATAAAAGGCTTTCTGTGTTTCTTTGGCACAGACTGCTGTGCAATTTCCTCACAAAGATAACTTGTGTTTCTATGATGCTTAACTGGACAAGTAGCTCCAAAGGAGTCCTAATTATTATTCTGTACAATGCTTGCTTGTTTAAATGTGAATGGACATTAAGGACATTGCATTATTCTTTTTTTTGCTCTTTTTTCCCCAGAAACAATTCAATGTGTTGCATTGTGCTGCTCTGGAAACATAATTAAGTGTAACAAACACTAGTCCTTGAATTTAATTTTAAATAATTGTTAAAGAAACATTTTTAAGTAGATTATTTTCAAATGGCAGCTAATCTTGTAGTTACTTTGCAGTACTCGTTTTCTGCTATACACTAATGTTATGGAAAAACATACTTTAACAATGTGAATTTAACATAGCTATCCTGATCATAGAATGCAGTGCAAAGAGGAAGACATGTATCTGCAAAATATATAAAATAATCTCAGGAGTTTATTTGATCAACTTTATACCTTACAACCCTGGTGAAATCCCTGGTCCTGTAAAATACTTAAAATAATTCCAGCTGTGGTTTATCCTGGTGGGGCATTGGTTGATCAGATCAAACTGTGAAGCTTGGACAATTGTGCGCTGTCCCCTGGGAGCTCCCGTCCTCGGTCGGCAAAGGAATAGCCTGGACTCGAACCGATGACATCCAGACTGTAGGGCGCATCCTGCACTCTACGCGAGTGCTTTTACTGGATGCGCCACTCGGGAGCCCCCAAACTGTTTTATACTTTAGATCAATTGTGTGGTGGGAAAAATGGCTTCCCTCAAGTTAAACTTGGTTAATGCACACCTTTAAAAATAAATGTGGAATTGTGCAGTTTATTGGTGCTAGACAATAATAAAGCTATACATCTTATAATAATCATATTATATAGTAGAAAACCCTTCTGTAGAAGTCTCCATCGAGTGAAAATCCTCTATCCATTTACATAACAACTGCAAGACAATGCAAGATAATGCATGCCTTGTTGTGGCTAATTGCCTAAACACCACAATATACTATATATCAAAGGAGTGTAGTATATGTGATTCATTTAAATATTTTTTGTAATATATGTCAGCAGGGAGTTAAATAAATATATAAGTCCAATGTGTAGTCCAAACGCATAGGTTAAGATGATTTTCTGGGTGCACATATGTTAACATTCTTTTTTAATGGGTTGAAAAAATAAAGTCGAAGGAAATGATGTAAAAGTGAAAATGCACACACAACTAAATGATTAAATAGCCAACAAACATGATGAAAAGAAATTCATTTTAAAAAATGTAAGGAAAGAAGAGACTAGTTAGAAGGAAATCATGATGAAAGGCTTAGCAGAAGATGATTAATATGTACAGATTCTTCACAGGAATGCAAATCACCATGGGAGGATATGGCTGAAGGATCAGTTGTCCCTCTGTAGGAAAAACGTAAAATAAAAACAGATATTTTATTGAAAATGTCAGTAAAGTATGCTGCAGAAACTAAATATGGGACCTTGTTTTCCCACAGGAAGCTGTTAGCAAATCTTTGATCAGAAATGCTAGGTCGTGTACTCCTCAATGTTTTGACTGGGGTATATTTTACAAAATAAACCATATCTATGTTAAAAAAATAAGATCAAGAATAAATCAATACACATGTTTTTTTAAAAAAAAAAAAAAAAACCATTTAGTAGTCAAAACAGTATATAACCTAAATACCTTATTCATTCATAATGTGTTCAGAATTTCATTCATAAATTCTGTGATATGAGAATTTAATGAGGGCAAAGCATTCCACTCCAAGGGTTGGCATTCAATTCTCATTTATCACACACAACCCCATGCATTACTTTTTTTTTTACTATCAATATGGGTCAGAATAATGGACACAAATTCAATGGGCATAATAATAAGGGCATGTTATAGACCGCCAAATTCAGATACCAAGCAAAATAATCTGTTATACAATGACATTAGAAATGTGTGTAGCAAAGGAGAAGCCATACTAATGGGGGATTTCAACTTCCCCCATATAAAATGGGTAAACCAGGTGGGGAGCACCACAGCCGAAATTGAAATGGTCGAAATAACAAATCACTGCTTCCTAACTCAATTTGTCAATGCACTGACTAGAGGGAGGCATGCCTTGATGTAGTCTTTTCAAATAACTAAAACAGAGGTCAGAGAACCATTGGCAAACTCAGATCACAACATGGTTTCATTTGAAGTGCTTTTTAAAACCCCAAAAGTAACTAAAGCCAAGGTTTACAATTTAAAAAAGGCAAACTATGAAGGAATGAAACAGAGACTAATAGAAGCAGATTGTAGTAAAATATAGAAAACATCCACAGAAAAAAGGGGGCTATTTAAAAAAAAAATGTAGTACTAGGAGGCACACAACAATTACAACCCAAAAGCAGACAAATCAAAATCTAAAACAAAATGGCCAAATGGTTTAATAGATCAATTAAAAAATATATTTAAAGAAAAAAGGCACTTTACAGAGCGTTTAAAAGGGACCAAGAACTAAGTACACAGAAAGAGTACTTAGAAACGCAAGTCAAAAAGGAAGTTAGAAAGGCCAAGAGAGAGATAGAAATGAACATTGCCAAGGGGAGTAAAACCAATTCCAATTTTTTTTCCCAATATTATAACAGCAAGGAAGTAAAATGTCTAAGAGATACAAATGGCAAAATCACAGATGAAGAGAAATTGATGTAGGCAAACTGAATGACGGCGGCTGCTCCGATGCCATTTCAGCTCTTTGAGAAAAGAAACTTGCAAGGTCTGAATTTGTTATGGAAACTGTCAGTAGCTCTGTTTCCATCCAAAAAAAAAGAATGTGCGAGAACGTACGCGTATGGAAAAAAAAGCACGACAATGGAAGCGAGCAAACAAAAAAATGTTTTACAATTACACACGCACACACACATATATTTGCAATTGTGTGTGTATATATATATATATATATACAGACGTGCTCAAATTTGTTGGTACCCCTCCACAAAAAACAAAGAATGCACAATTTTCTCTGAAATAACTTGAAACTGACAAAAGTAATTGGCATCCACCATTGTTTATTTCATATTTAATAGAAATCAGACTTTGCTTTTGATTTTTTATTCAACATAATATTGTAAATAATAAAACAAATGAAAATGGCATGGACAAAAATGATGGGACCCCTAACCTAATATTTTGTTGCACAACCTTTTTCTGTAGCTCTCAATGAGACTTCTGTAGTTTGGCCCACTCTTCCTGAGCAAACTGCTCCAGCTGTCTCAGGTTTGATGGGTGCCTTCTCCAGACTGCAAGTTTCAGCTCTTTCCATAGATGTTCGATAGGATTCAGATCAGGACTCATAGAAGGCCACTTCAGAATAGTCCAATGTTTTGTTCTTATCCATTCTTGGGTGCTTTTAGCTGTGTGTTTTGGGTCATTATCCTGTTGGAGTACCCATGACCTGCAACTGAGACAGAGCTTTCTGACACTGGGCAGTACGTTTCGCTCCAGAATGCCTTGATAGTCTTGAGATTTCATTGTGCCCTGCACAGATTCAAGGCACCCTGTGCCAGGCGCAGCAAAGCAGCCCCAAAACATAACGAGCCTCCTCCATGTTTCACTGTAGGTATGGTGTTTTTTTCTTTGAAAGCTTCATTTTTTCATCTGTGAACATAGAGCTGATGTGACTTGCCAAAAAGCTCCAGTTTTGACTCATCTGTCCAAAGGACATTCTCCCAGAAGGATTGTGGCTTGTCAATATGCATTTTAGCAAATTCCAGTCTGGATTTTTTATGTTTTTCTGTCAAAAGTGTCTTCTTCCATGGAGCCCACTTTCGCTCAAAAAGCGACGGATGGTGCGATCAGAAACTGACGTACCTTCACCTTGGAGTTCAGCTTGTATCTCTTTGGCAGTTATCCTTGGTTCTTTTTCTACCATTCACACTATCCTTCTGTTCAATCTGGGGTCGATTTTCCTCTTGCGGCCGTGCCCAGGGAGGTTGGCTTCAGTTCCATGGACCTTAAACTTCTTAATAATATTTGCAACTGTTGTCACAGGAACATCAAGCTGCTTGGAGATGGTCTTGTAGCCTTTACCTTTACCATGCTTGTCTATTATTTTCTTTCTGATCTCCTCAGACAACTCTCTCCTTTGCTTTCTCTGGTCCATGTTCAGTGTGGTGCACACAATGATACCAAACAGCACAGTGACTACTTTTCTACATTTAAATAGGCTGAATGACTGATTACAAGATTGGAGACATGTGTGATACTAATTAAAGAAACTAATTAGTTTGAAATATCACTATAATCCAATTATTTATTATCTTTTCTAAGGGGTACCAACAAATGTGTCCAGGCCATTTTAGAATATCTTTGTAGAATAAGCAATAATTCATCTCTTTTCACAGCTTCTTTGCTTTATCCTATGACATACCAAAGGCATGCAAGTATACATGATAAAATAGCTTTTAATTTCTTCACTTTTCAGGAGGAATGAAGCATTATTTCAATGAGCTGTAAGGGTACCAACAAATTTGAGCACGTCTGTATATATATATATACACACACATTAAAAATCACATGGAAATAAGATCATATCACAAAGTAACCTATATTATTCTGTGAATGCACCAGCGGGCATCTTAATCATTATCCCCCCCCCCCCCCCCCCCCACACCTTTTTAATTTTTAATTGATTAAATCCCTGGTAATTGTGGTGTGCTTTTTAGAAGTAGAATATGAATATGTGGTACAGTCCTCACTTGTAAATCAATAGCCTACTGTAACCGTTTTTTTATGCTGGTGTATGCTTACACTGTAGCCTGTTGAAATAAATTGTTATCGGGACTTTTAAAATATACCTGTAACTTCATACATTATTACAGTGGGGGGTGGGGGCGATAATAATAATAATAATAATAATAAGAAGAAGAAGAAGAAGAAGAAGAAGAAGAAGAAGAAGAAGAAGAAGAAGAAGAAATAACTTTTACTTTATATGGCACCTAAATGCAAAGCATGTCAAAGCGCTGTATAGTTTCAAACACGGTACCAAAAAACATATCAAAGCACAAAATGCAGGTCCAGACATGCTTTCTTTTTTGGCTCGACAAAAACAGTGATACAGAATTCCAAAATGATAAAACCTAACCATGATGGAATGCCAATAAATAAAGATGAGTTTTTGGTTGTTATATGTTTTAAATAAATAAGAGAAAAATAATATATTAAGAGCAGTAAAGCACATTATTAACTAAGCAGGCACAGGGTATTTTGCTTTATTACAACAGCTTCGATTCACTCGTGTACCAGTTCTCTTCGCATGGAAACCACATTTTCACAAAATGTCACTAGTAATCTTCAAAAACAGCACGAGTACTTTACGCATAGTTAATTTACATATCAACTCCCACCTTTCCCATTCATTTGCATGACCTCGGGTGAAAAGCCCAGTTTACTCGAGTAAAATAAACTGAGCGAATGGAAACCCAAAAAAGCATTTTACACAAGACATTTTTCTCATGTAAATGTCTCGAGTTAAAAAAAAAACACGCATGGAAACCCCATGATTGAGGTACATGTCCACGCTGACAATAAAAGAACATACTGAAAAATAAGTGACACATTAAACTAAAACAAGACAGTGAACTGAGAGACAAGCAATCCATTTATGAGGCTTTTACACACACTTTAATAAAAGAGAGCGCAGAATGACTGTGTTAATGAGTTTGTCAAAGCGCTGTGCTTTGCTGGACAGCCACTGTTTATTGCAGAGAGGTATGTATTGGTGACTTCGTGTGACAGTACTGTCCATCAGCTGAAACACTGCCTAATGCCGACAATCTTAATTGTAAACATTTGACAGAAAATGGTGATGCTTTAGTTGGTAAACTTATGGAACACATTGATGGAAATGTCCAGTGTGATTTTTGATGCATCTCCCAATGGCTTGCACCAGCTAGTTCTGTCAATTTTCTTTTCTTTTTATGATTTCAACCTGGCTTATACGGTGTCCATTTCAGGACATCCTCAGCCGTCACCCCGCCTCGAGTCAATCCTCACCTCTCCTCGGTCAATCCTCACCCCTCCTCGAGTCACTCCTCACCTCTCCTCAGTCAATCCTCACCCCTCCTCGAGTCAGTCGTCAGGGAGAGTAAGGGGTTCGACAGAGTCGTCTGAATCACCCAATCAAAGAAGAGCAAAACAACTTTGGGTGCTTCCATTGGATGAAACATTGGTGCATGCGTTTTTACCTTTCTTTAAAAAAAATACTTTAAAAGTTGTGATGTGCAATTTCATTATTTGAATTTGTTTGGATTTAAGTTATAAGGCAAGTCTTCTCAGCATACGGCATCAGACATAACTTTTTTTGTTTGTTTTTAAACAGTTTCAATGTTTTTTTATTTAATTTATTTTTGTTATGTGAAACGCTTTGAGATGTCTTACGTGAAAAGCACTATATAAAAATAAATTGATTGATTGATAACCCTGTCAATAATAATTTTTTGATTTAATAAAGTGTGCGTTTGTGTAGGGACTGGGTAAACTCGGAACGGCGAAACTTAACTTTGTATTTTTTCTATAATAACTAAATCATGTCTTCATATTGCCTTTTTGTATAATTATGAATTCTTAAAAAAACAACGGGTTTTACACATCAAAATGTAACAGAAAACTATCTAAATTACACATGTACTATGGGGTACATGGGAGAAGCTTGCTTTTTCTTCACAAAGACACAATTGTCTACTTTCTAATGCTTTTCTTCAGAAAATGATAGATCGACTCGAGGAGGGGTGATGACTGTTTTGTGCTGATGTCATGTTCATACCTTCTGTAGATTCTATTTCTGTCTGCACACCGATCGCCCAAACGTTCGCAAAGTACCAGCTAACTTAGGAAAATGTGGCTTCGACTTGCACAGATTCTGCTTTATCATACATGCCAGGGATATTAAATTTAATCACAAACCAGAACTCCTACGCATCATATTCCACATATAAAGTGTGCATACTGAGATTCCATCCCCGATTTTATCCCTATTTTAATATATGTCAAATATACTCCGAAAAATTAGCAGAATTTTTTTTTTTAAAGATAAAAAACAAAAACGCGGAACACTACCTATAACATTCAGCCATAGAAACTTGCACCAATCTAGAAATACAGTTTTACTACTACTGTTTATAATACTTTTTCAGATTCCCTTATATACTTCCAGTCTGAAAAAAAAATCTTCCAGTCATTCCACATAGGCAGATTGTATCAACAAGAGTGATGACCCCCATGAATGCATGATTGCCCTGAGACGTCTGAATTTGAAACCCAGACAGCTTCTTTTACATTTGTGAAATGATCCAAGCTCTTTGAAAGCAGAAAAATGTAAACATGCTTTTAACAGGAGGCACTTTGAAGTATTTCATTTATATTTTTAAAAACGACAGTGAAAATTGTGCAAAACACTGTTATATTGCGGAGGGCAGTTATGGGTGAGATCCACGGCTACCGCTGACTTAATAGCCCAAAGCCAGTCCAGAAGCAGGCCATCTGTCATGGCAGAATGTAAATTGAACTTGGTCGGGAATTGGTTCTGCTGCACAGTTTCAGTGAACTGGCTCAATGACAAAATTAATATGCTGTTAACACAGGGAGAAAGCCCTATTTTAAGTTCCAAAAAAACATGCATATGGAATGTATACAGATTGTATTGCTTGAGGGAGATTTTAAATAAGGTTGGCCTACTTATATTTAACATGTTTCATAGTGAAAGCATGATAATGCATAATGAAAGTATTTTAAACCATAGTGAAAGCATGGTAACATATAATGAAAGCATGATAAACAACAGATAAGTATAGTATAGCAGACAAGCTCAAAACAAGGTCCAAGCCATACAGACAGATATAGAGAAAGATAACACCGTGTAACAATTATGTTCTGGAAAATTTACCTATTTTCCAGAACATTCCAGATAGATTCAGTGCTGAGTAAACTTGGAGTAACTTCTAGAACTTTCTAGAACTTTTCAGTAATATAAATAGTAGTATAAATACAGGGGCCTTAAGCCCACCAGTTCAGTTTAGTTCCAGCTGCCTAAGTGGATACATATCTGCATTTTTCTGAGATTGCATCAAGAGGCTGCAAGCATCCGGCAGACGCATTTTGCTATGTCTGCGGCCAATTTATCAAGACAAGAGCGAAAAAGACCTCCGTGGAAGCATCTGCTAAGATGTGTGAGGCCTACAAGGCATATTTCGGCATGCCTGTTGGGGATCAAGACAAACCCTGGGCACCTCATTTCACCTGCGAGCACTGCAAAAAAACTCTGGAAGGTAAGATGGACAATTGAAAAAATATATCATATATGAAAAATGTTGCGAGAATCTCTTACACATTAGTCATGGGTGAAATAAATGTATTTTTGTAGGATGGTACAGAGGGGAAAAGAGAGCCATGAAGTTCGCTATCCCAAGAATTTGGCGGGAACCCACTGACCACTCAAGCAACTGCTACTTCTGCATGGTGGACCCTTCCAAACGTCGGACTGGCAAGAATGCACCTGCTATCACGTATCCGGACCTTCCTTCATCCATCGCCCCGGTGCCACACTGCTCCCCATACCCACTCCTCCGGAGAGAGAGCAGCCGTCTTTAGAAGAGAGCAGCAAGTCAGAGAGCGAGGAAGACGTTGTAGATCCAGATGACAATTTCAGAGGTGGAGCTGAGGAGAGAAACCCATACTACCCCAACCAAAAAGACTACTCACTTCTAAATCTTTTGTAGTCATTTTTGTATTACTTTAGTATAAATACATGTTAATTTGGATTCATATGTTGTTTTTTTCTGACTTTATGTGAACGAAAAGACACAAATTCGCCCGTTTTTTCATTGGAAATAGGTAAATTTTAAAATATCATTGTCCTGGTCACAAAAGCAAAGTTTGTGGGGAATAATAGCCATTTTCTATACTTTTGAGGCATAAGCAATTAGGAAATAACACTTACTACCCAGGAACAAAAATTGTGTTACATAGTGTAATAACTCAATATCCTTCGGATGAGATAAAACCGAGGTCCCATTGTAAGTGACTTTGCAGCAGTTGTGATGCATAGTTCATCCCCAAGTCTCTGTAAGTTGCTTTGGATAAAAGTGTCTGCTAAATGACTAAATAATAACAAGAAATAATAATATTGGAGCAACAGAACCAAACACAAATTAGAATGATTGCACCAAAAAGGAAATGTGAAAAATCAATTAAAAGTAACTTAAAAGACACAATTGAAACTGCACTCCAGTATCGTCAGACAATTTCCTTTTGTTTTTAGACCCTCAGTCATGACAGCCCATGGAAATGTAGTTAAATATTTATCATATTTTTTTTTTTTATTTATGAAATTAACTATGGGTTTCTGTCCAAAAACACTAAATCATTTATTATACAATTTTGTCTTTAGGATTGCAATTCCCAAAATCACATGTACCACAAGATCTGGCATAAGGCCAGGAACAACATCTTTGTCTTTTAGCAAGGCAGAAACTACTGTAAATCAATTGAACTTATTCAACACATTCCTTAGCGAGGTTTCTTTTGCAGTATTTTCAGTGAACTTTTTGAGGATATAAAGGGAAACAAGGAAACAAGGCATATGGATCTATTTCTGTGAGGCTCTGCCGGTTGTTGAGGTTCTCCTTTGTGTTCAAACATCCAAATGATGGTGTTGCTGTGTTTCACTCACTGTGGCAAAACTGCACTTTACCTCAACCCAGGTTTACCACGGTAAATGTTCCTATGGTTATACAATGCATTTACCATAGTTTTTTTTCATTAAATCTTAAAGATCAATATCAGGGTTATCTTAATATTATCCTCATTATTTATATTGACTATGTGTCATTTTCACCCTGGTGAATTTAAACATTTAAAGACCCAACAGAGTATACATAATCATGTCTAAATTTTAAATGCATCAGGTATGCCAGAGTGTAACCTGTACCCTTGCAACCCTCTGCCCCTAGTGGAATTAAGAAATAACTTTGCTCTATGTAAAAGATAAAATGTGATATTTCTTACACCTAAATAGGGGCAGAGCGTTTCAGGAGGACACGTTAATGGTAACACTGTTGCACCTGATGTATTTAGAATTTGACATGATTCTGAGAACTCTATTGATGCCACAGGGTTTTATAAAAAGTCACCAAGATGTGTTGACAGAAACAGAAGAGAAATTACAATGAAATGATTCTTAACAAACAAAAAGAATACATTGGAATACATTAGATAACTTAGATAACTTGCTCTTATTGTATTACTTGTATTGTAACACTTAATGTATTTGCTTACGATTGTAAGTCGCTCTGGATAAGGGCAGTAGTAATATTACTACAGCTTCTGTCAAAAGTCTAATTTATGACCCTTTTGACCTTTTTTTACCTTATATGTATGAATTTATGAAAATATAATGAGGGGGCGTGGATTTATGAATATATGAATATATAATGATGGGGGCGTGGAGTTATGAATTTATAATGAGGGGGCCGTGGATTTTATTATGGTTACAAGACAGATATGCTTATTGAATATAGGTATATATATATATATATATATATATATATATATATATATATATATATATATATATATATATATATATATATACCTATAAACTTATGGCACGTCTTTTATAAGATATGTTCAAAAATCAGGGTTTAATATGTTATTTATGTAATCAGGGGATAGCGGGTACCCAAGTTTTATAAATGCTTATGTTAACTTATGCTTGGTGCAGACAACATTAAAGTCATAATAGTTTTACATAAGACACTTAATGAAAAAGGAGAAAGTTTAAAATAGTGTATTAAAAGCAAAAAGAAAAACCAAAAAAAGAAAACAACTTATTTGACATTTAGAAGCATTTAAACAAACATTACACACAGAAATCACAGTAAAACTTTGAGTTTTGTTGTTTTAAAAAGGGTTATATATGTATATATATATATATATATATATATATATATATATATATATATATATATATATATATATATATGTATATATATATATATATATACAGCTCTGGAAAAAATTAAGAGACCACTGCAAAATTATCAGTTTCTCTGGTTTTACTATTTATAGGTATGTGTTTGGGTAAAATGAACATTTTTGTTTTATTCTATAAACTACTGACAACATTTCTCCCAAATTCCAAATAAAAATATTGTCATTTAGAGCATTTATTTGCAGAAAATGACAACTTGTCAAAATAACAAAAAAGATGCAGTGTTGTCAGACCTCGAATAATGCAAAGAAAATAAGTTCATATTCATTTTTAAACAACACAATACTAATGTTTTAACTTAGGAAGAGTTCAGAAATCAATATTTGGTGGAATAACCCTGATTTTCAAGCACAGCTTTCATGCGTCTTGGCATGCTCTCCACCAGTCTTTCACATTGATGTTGGGTGACTTTATGCCACTCCTGGCGCAAAAATTCAAGCAGCTCGGCTTTGTTTGATGGCTTGTGACCATCCATCTTCCTCTTGATCACATTCCAGAGGTTTTCAATGGGGTTCAGGTCTGGAGATTGGGCTGGCCATGACAGGGTCTTGATCTGGTGGTCCTCCATCCACATCTTGATTGACCTGGCTGTGTGGCATGGAGCATTGTCCTGCTGGAAAAACCAATCCTCAGAGTTGGGGAACATTGTCAGAGCAGAAGGAAGCAAGTTTTCTTCCAGGACAACCTTGTACTTGGCCAGATTGGAGCCTCTGTGTATTAAAAGTACAGATACCGTTTTGTTAGAGGAAGGCACCCCACAGAGAAGGCTTGTGAAATGTGTGAATCTTGATGCCTTAAGGTCTGGTCTCAGCAGGGCAGACACTCCTAGTGATATTTCAAACTGACTTTAGTTTCAATCAAAAAGATTAGAAAGATGGACAGAGGAAGACACCCCGCAGAGAAGCATGGTTAGGTGTAAAAAACCTTTCGGTTAGCTCCGTTATGATTCTACCACATTAGCAGACGTCTTGTCGGGCTGCCGGGGATGGAAAGAAGAATATTTATTTAAACTAATGTTTACACATCCTGATATAATGACCCTTTATAAGTTATATTATTTTAGATATAGTCAATGTTAACTCATTATATATATATATATATATATATATATATATATATATATATATATATATATATATACACACACAGACGTGCTCAAATTTGTTGGTACCCCTCCACAAAAAACAAAGAATGCACAATTTTCTCTGAAATGACTTGAAACTGACAAAAGTAATTGGCATCCACCATTGTTTATTCCATATTTAATAGAAATCAGACTTTGCTTTTGATTTTTTATTCAACATAATATTGTAAATAATAAAACAAATGAAAATGGCATGGACAAAAATGATGGGACCGCTAACCTAATATTTTGTTGCACAACCTTTAGAGGCAATCACTGCAATCAAACGTTTTCTGTAGCTCTCAGTGAGACTTCTGCACCTGTTAACAGGTAGTTTGGCCCACTCTTCCTGAGCAAACTGCTCCAGCTGTCTCAGGTTTGATGGGTGCCTTCTCCAGACTGCAAGTTTCAGCTCTTTCCATAGATGTTCGATAGGATTCAGATCAGGACTCATAGAAGGCCACTTCAGAATAGTCCAATGTTTTGTTCTTATCCATTCTTGGGTGCTTTTAGCTGTGTGTTTTGGGTCATTATCCTGGTGGAGGACCCATGACCTGCGACTGAGACAGAGCTTTCTGACACTGGGCAGTACATTTCGCTCCAGAATGCCTTGATAGTCTTGAGATTTCATTGTGCCCTGCACAGATTCAAGGCACCCTGTGCCAGGCGCAGCAAAGCAGCCCCAAAACATAACGAGCCTCCTCCATGTTTCACTGTAGGTATGGTGTTCTTTTCTTTGAAAGCTTCATTTTTTCGTCTGTGAACATAGAGCTGATGTGACTTGCCAAAAAGCTCCAGTTTTGACTCATCTGTCCAAAGGACATTCTCCCAGAAGGATTGTGGCTTGTCAATATGCATTTTAGCAAATTCCAGTCTGGGGTTTTTATGTTTTTCTGTCAAAAGTGTCTTCTTCCATGGAGCCACTTTCGCTCAAAAAGCGACGGATGGTGCGATCAGAAACTGACGTACCTTCACCTTGGAGTTCAGCTTGTATCTCTTTGTCAGTTATCCTTGGTTCTTTTTCTACCATTCACACTATCCTTCTGTTCAATCTGGGGTCGATTTTCCTCTTGCGGCCGTGCCCAGGGAGGTTGGCTTCAGTTCCATGGACCTTAAACTTCTTAATAATATTTGCAACTGTTGTCACAGGAACATCAAGCTGCTTGGAGATGGTCTTGTAGCCTTTACCTTTGCTATGCTTGTCTATTATTTTCTTTCTGATCTCCTCAGACAACTCTCTCCTTTGCTTTCTCTGGTCCATGTTCAGTGTGGTGCACACAATGACACCAAACAGCACAGTGACTACTTTTCTCCATTTAAATAGGCTGAATGACTGATTACAAGATTGGAGACATGTGTGATACTAATTAAAGAAACTAATTAGTTTGAAATATCACTATAATCCAATTATTTATTATCTTTTCTAAGGGGTACCAACAAATGTGTCCAGGCCATTTTAGAATATCTTTGTAGAATAAGCAATAATTCATCTCTTTTCACAGCTTCTTTGCTTTATTCTATGACATACCAAAGGCATGCAAGTATACATGATAAAATAGCTTTTAATTTCATCACTTTTCAGAAGGAATGAAGCATTATTTCAATGAGCTGTAAGGGTACCAACAAATTTGAGCACGTCTGTATATATATATATATATATTTATATATATTAGCTCAAAGAGCATGATGACACCAGAAATACTTTTTGAAATGTGTGAATCTTGATGCCTTCTGGTCTAGGCATGAACCGAAAGCTGGGGTGTTTTATTTCATCGTGAATATACCGTAGCAATCATAAAGACGAAAATAAAACGTGTTTTAAGAAAAAAGATATATAAAATCGAAATATGTATTATATTGCAAATAAAAATATATTTTTTATTGATTATACACGTTATGAACAGAGTGTGGCAATTGGGTGTTAAAAGCATGTCTGCTGATGTTGAAAAGCATGATGTTATCTCAACTTGAATATGTATTCCTATATATATATATATATATATATATATATATATATATATATATAGCGTTGTGTACATTAAATAAAACAGAAACTGTAGATATGGGGTAAAAAAAAACTGAGAATATATGTATTTGAATTTACACGCAACGAACAATAGAGATCCCTTAAGGTGATGGCAGAGGAAGGCATCCCGCTGAGAAACATGGCTCGGTGATCATAGCGATGCCGTGTGGTCTGGAAGGTTTGACAAGTCTAGTTATATTTTAAATGGGATCTACTTTATGGCCTAACGAATAGAAAATAAATGTTTTTTAAGATATATAAAATTGGAAATGTGTTATATTGCAGATAAAATAAGAGAAAAAATATGTGTTATATTTGCAAATAAAATAAGATAAAATATTGTAAATGTTTTATCACCGTCAGTTTTTGAATAGCCTCTGATACAGATAATCTCCAGTAGCTTTGAATAGTCTCATACACGGTCAAACTATTCTGACGATGTTGCAAATCATGAATACGTTTTTACTGTTTTAGATTTAAAACTATGTGTGAGTATAGTACATCGTTATGTTTTTAAAACGGAGAATGTTGACCCGATCCTGTTGTAATGCTCATTTATAAGTTAAATTATCTAAATTTTGTCAGTTATTTCCACACACACACCTACACACACACACACACACACCCACACCCACACACACATATCTAAATATATACACACATGTGTATCTAAAATGAACTGTGTTATAAAAACAGGTTGGATAAAATCGTTTACAAAACGAATGAGAATATTTTTTGCTTGTAATACTGAGTAAAGAAAAATAGAAATAACTAAGCCTGCGTTTAACTATAAAAACAAACAAACAATTCTTGTTTATTAACGGCATACCAATAAAAAACGTATTGAATTGAATATACCAGAATAAAAACAAATGAAGGAAAATTAAACACTGATGTACATGAATAATACAACCAGAGTTTAACATGATTTAAGCATAATATCGAGAATATGGCTGTGGTTTTGGTAATGGATTTAGAGTCCCTGAAAAAAACAAAAATCAAGGGTGAGGGGAGATTTGAGGCGTCGCATAGTCTAGAGACTGCTCAGGTGTCGTGTTTATCTCCCCCAGGATATGTTTTCCTGATCCGGACCCCTGTGGTTACAAATGCATTAACCATGGATCTTAGAGAGTATAAAACACACCGCACAGAGCTATGTATACACTTCTGGAAAAGGACGATTCCTCTCAAGAACGATATCCCGTAAAGACACACTTCAGCTATAAATGGACGGAGAATCAAGCACCAACAATGAGGTTCTAAATGGTAGGTCCTATGTTTAATGTTTAAATGCTGTTTTAACTTTGTGCGAAAAACGATGTTAATGAAATTGTATGGATTATAAATGCTGCGTTGTCTGTATAATGTTAATTTGTAAAGATGTTTGAAAATGCGTTTGAACTCAGAGCGTAATTCTCAGTGTGGTAAAAATGTTTGTACGGTGCTAGAGAAAACAGTGTTTTGTATCATGTGTAGGAATACTCTAACGATTTTATTTGTGATGGGTTTATAACTCAGAGCTATAACTCAAGTATAAAATGCTTACCTACTTTAACGTAGAGAATTTTATTTAGGTATTATTATTATTTATTTATTTATTTATTTATTTATTTATTCATTTATTTATTTAAAATTATATATTTTCATATTTTATAGATATCCAGGAGCTTATAGAAGAACATTTAATTTCACACCAGGAGGAAGTAATTGAACAGCCTCCTACGATCGTTCCTCTCTCACCTACTTGGTTTCTGCAGAGTCAGATTGGTGAGTTTTTTCATTCGCTAAACCAAAATATCGCGAGGTTTTTTTTTTGGTTGTTTGTTTTTTTTGTTTTTTTCTCTAAGTATAAATACCTCCTTTAAACTGCAGATACGATCCCTGGACACTACACATCCCTAGAGTTACCAAGCGCTCTAGTCGTGCCTGAGGACTTTTTAAATAATTTCTCAGTGACAACAGATACGCCTAAAAGTGAGTAAAATATTAGCCATATTTATGTCTGTTTTTCGTTTATTAATAGCAAATACCGAAATGTAATTATTATTATTATTATATATATAGATGTTACGGTATGTATAATTATTACAGTTATTATTTACACCTCCTTTAAATTACAGAACAGGGCTCCGGAGAGTACATACACCCCGAGATACAGCCATCCTTTGTGGTTCCAACTGATTTTTTAAATAATCTTGCTGTGACTTCAGATACGCCTAAAAGTGAGTAAAATAGTAGCCATATTTATGTCTGTTTATGTTTATTAATAACAAATACAGAAATGTAATTATGATATATATATATATATATATATATATATATATATATATTGATTGAATGACATTACAGGTTATAGACATTGTTTTTATTTTATTATGATTTCATTTTAAAAACATAGCTGATTCATTCTGTTTTTAGAAGCTGACTACATTGAAGATTCTGAGCAACTGGAACAATACTTCATGACATCTTTCAGCGACCTAGCGTCAGACTACGATTTGTCTAAAAGTATGAACCGTATTGTTTTATAGATTAATAAAATATGTTAGATCGTTTTTCGTAATTAATATTAATTATTTTTAGGTTAATAAAACATTCATATTCACCATTTATATTATTTTAGAAAACCCTGAAAAACCCGAAAGGAAAGACGTTGACAGCACATCGGAGGGCATAGTTATACATGCGAAGACCCCCTTAGATCCTCCCAATAAACATCAAAAATCTGAAAAAAAGACCTCTCAAAAGTAAGTACCTATTTAAAATGAAGCTTTTTTTTTATTTTAAAGTATGTTAAATATTTCATCAAACATCTGTTCCCATACACATAGTATGTCTACAACCCACAATGTCAGACCACACACTGTTCACCCCCAAAATTTAGCCTGTTTTGAGAATTTTGACTATCTAGACAAACTATTCAATGATTTAAATTATAACGTGTATATTTTACCGTCAATCAGGGCGCTGATTGATGAAATTTCTACAGATAGTCCCCCAATAAATGACAACTCCACTAATATAGACAACAATAACTCCCAGTGCCCTGGGTTTATTAATGATGCTAAATTGACTCAGATCAATTTTGACTCTTTGGATAAGCTTTTGCATGAAATGTCTAGAGAAAATCATGGTACTATAGAGAGTGTAGATGATATGGAAAAACAAATAGGGGGAGGCTTAAACGATGGGGCTTGCCATGATGATTCTTTTAGCATAAAAGTCCCGGGGGGTGGTGTATTACATGATGATCAAGTGGCAGGTCCTTCTGGTTTACAGGCCCCCCATAGGGATAGCAGTAGCGGTATAATTGGTGGGGAAGGTGTACAGCGTAGACAGCGTCCAATGTTTAATAATATTGAATTGAAGCACCCTCTCAACTTTACACACCTGTATGATTTGGATTCCTATGCTGAAGTTTTTACTGTGTTGCATGAAACGTTAGAGAATATGTTGAGTGAGGTTTCTAGAATGTTAAGGCCTGCAGACATAGTGCAGTTAGAATTACGAGCAGGCTCCTTAGATATACCAGTGTATGTAAAAATGACTGGAGACAATTTAAGTCTAGATGATTTTCTCAGTCAGATTGAGGCTCTCCTTCAAAGTCATAGTGAAATTTTGGCTGATGACTCTTTGATGTTGATTGTCCAGGTTATTAGGTGTCCGGAAGGAGGGGGTCTTAGGAGAGGTTTGCAGACCTTAATGAAAAGTGAGCTTATTAGAAAATAAGCCAAGCATCTGATTATATGTTACAACAGAGACAATCAATTATGTTTTGCCTACAGCGTTCTGAGCTTGTTATTTCCAGAATTCAGGAGTGCCTATGATACGTGTATGGCTGAGGCTTTAAAACTTCAACAGAGTGTGGGATTAAGTGAACATCAAATGGTTTCGTTTGCAGACATAGATAAATTTGAACAGGCCTTAGATGTTAAAATTGTGGTATGGTACAGATGTCCTCAAAAGGATGTATTCCTGAATCACCAAACAGATACTCGAGCAAAAAACAAAACTGTATTTCTGTTTCTTCATGAGAATCATTTCTATGGTATTGTTAACTTGAAAGGTTTTCTGGGTGCAGTCTATCTGTGTAATTACTGTTACACAGCCTACAGTAACCGATCTGGACATCGGTGTGAGGGACACTCTAATGTGTGTTTTTCACCAGCTTGTAACAGTGAGTCCTCTGTAAAGGTAAAATGTAACAATTGCAATCGTTATTGTCGATCACAGCTCTGTTATGATGAGCATAAGATTCTCCGAGATAAATCCAGCAGTGACAAACAGGTTTCTATGTGTGACATTTTAAAACTTTGTACAAGGTGCTATTCTCTCTATAAATGTGACCCGACAAAGCCACAGACTCATAAATGTCTTTGTCCATACTGTAAGATATGTAAGGCGGTATTGTAACCTCACACTGATCACAAATGCTTCATTCAAGTGCTTAAACCTTATGAACCCACAGACAAATATGTGTTTTATGATTTTGAATGTCTACAGGAAGATGGCGTGCACATTCCAAATTATTTGTACTGCATCCACATGGGTGGTGAATCATGGTTTTTTTTTCTTGGCACACAATGCAAAGTCTTATGACAGTTATTTACTGATGAATTATTTAGTAACCAACAGTATTAACCCACATATCATAGCTCAGGGTAGCAAGTTGATGTGTTTTACAGACAAGGCTTTTAAGATGCGTTACACTGATTCCTTTAACTTTTTGCCCATGAAGTTTAGTGCCCTGCCTGCAGCTATGGGATTTGAAGCCAAAAAAGGATATTTTCCTCATTTTTTCAATACTGCTGAAAACCAGAATTACGTAGGCCCCTATCCTGAACCATGTTACTACGGGGTTCAGCAAATGATGTCTAAAGATCTTGATGACTTTTACAAATGGTATGATTCGATTAAGAATGGTGTTTTTAATTTCAGAGATGAAATGGCGTTCTACTGCAAAAATGATGTTGAAATTTTGAAAGAGGCATGTATCAAATTCAGAACCGAGGTTTACGCTATGGGACAGATAGACCCCTTCCAATGTACTACCATTGCTTCACTGTGCATGGCTATGTACAGAAGTAAATTCATGCCTAAAGACACAATTGCTATCATTCCTCCCGACAATTACAGTGGCCAACAAAAAAGCTTTTCAAATGCATCGATACAATGGTTAATGTATGTATCTGAAACTGAAAATGTATTCATTCAACATGCTTTAAACTACGGAGAGCTTAAAATAGGACCCTTTTTCTTGGACGGTTATGCTGTGATTAATGGTAAGCGTACGGCTTTTGAATTTGCAGGGTGTTTTTTTCATGGTTGTCCCTTGTGTTATGATTCTGCCGATGTAAACCCCTTAAGCAAAGTATCGTGTGGTACGATGCGTCATCACTTTGATGAAAAGATTGAAACATTGCAAAAGGTTTACGGGTTGGAAGTCAGAGTTATTTGGGAACATGATTGGAACGTCCTGAAAAAACAGCCTAAAGTTCACGATTTTCTGGTTCGTTCTGATTTTCCAGAACGTATAAATCCTCGTGAGGCTCTGTTTGGAGGTCGTACAAATGCCATTACATTACATTATGTGGCCCAAGAAAATGAAAGGGTGGAATACTTTGATTTCACTAGCTTGTACCCATTTGTCAACAAAACAAAAGTGTACCCCGTAGACCACCCTACCATAATTTACCATAATTTTCAAGACTTGAGGCAGTACTTTGGCTTGTTCAAATTAACTGTTCTGCCTCCTAGGGGTCTTTATTTCCCTGTACTGCCTGCCCGCATCTGTGGTAAATTAATGTTTACCCTCTGCCGTTCATGCGCAGAAACACTAAACCAGACTGGGGTATGTAATCATACCTCTGGAGAAAGAGTCTTGACAGGGACCTGGTGCAGTGTCGAGGTAGTCAAAGCTCTTGAGAAAGGTTACAAGGTGTCTAAAATACACAAAGTTTGGCATTTTCCTCAGAAATCTGACACTCTCTTTACAGGTTACATTAACAGTCATCTCAAGGGGAAGCAGGAAAGTTCTGGTTACCCTGCTCATTGTACCAATGAGGAGCGTAAAGAGCATTATATTGCTGAATATTTTCAGAAAGAGGGGGTTCAATTAGATCCTCAAAACATTAATGTTAATCCTGCTAAGAGACAAATCTCCAAACTATGTCTCAATAGTTTGTGGGGAAAACTAGCCCAGAGAACTAACCAGCTCTCTACAAGCTTGGTAAAGGATCCTGACCAGTTTTTCCATTATCTCTTTTCAAAAAGATATCAGGTTTCACATTTTTGTTTTGTAAGTGATACTGTGGCTCAGGTTCAGTGGCGTTACGCTTCTGATACCTATACTCCCCCGGGTAATGTAAATGTATTCATAGCGGCGTTTACAACCGCTTACGCTGCAGGGTCGCTGTCTGTATCATGATACGGACTCTGTGATCTTTGTCAGTAGGCCCCAGGACTTGGCGTCCAGAACTAGGTGATTATCTTGGTGATTTAACTAGCGAGTTGAAGCCGGGGGAATACATTACAGAGTTTGTGTCAGGGGGCCCTAAAACATATGGATACGTCACAAACAACGGAAAAACATGTCTCAAAGTAAAGGGGATTACCGTAAACTATGAGAATTCCAAATTAATTAACCTTGCTTCATTAAAAGACCTTGTACAAAACTTTGTGTATCATGATAGAAACGCCCCCGCGGAGCATATCATGATTCGAGGCTCCCAGATTCACCGTAATAAAAAATAATTTCAATTGGAAAACAAACCACTCCAGAAAACTTTTCAAATAGTCTACAATAAGCGAGTCTTGCGGTCTGATTATACATCTCTTCCTTATGGCTACTGAAGATGGTTTTGATATTAGACTATCCGTACCTTTTGCAGCTATATTTTGCAGCTATAATATCGGGACCCTCCAATTCAATTTATTTTGTGAAGCAGCTTTTAGAAAACTCTCAACAGATCTTTTCCCAAGCCCCTGAGAATATCATATGGTGTTATAGCTGTTGGCAGACCCTATACAATGAATTGGCACTTAAATTTTAAAATATCAAATTTATTGAAGGCATACCAGATTCATTAACCGATGATAATTTAATGCCTCCTAACAAAATCAATTTAATCATTATAGATGACTTGATGGAAGCAGCTAGCGAAAATGATGAAATACAGAAAGCTTTTACAAAATACGTTCATCATAGGAATTTATGCGTGCTGTATTTGGTTCAAAATTTGTTTTTTCAAGGAAAAATGAGCCGTACCATAAACTTGAATGCCAATTACATTATTCTGTTTAAAAACCCTCGAGATAAACTTCAAATCAACACACTAGCCTGACAGATGTACCCCGGTAACTCCAAGTTTTTCTTAGAAGCGTTTGAAGATGCGACAAAAAAACCCTATGGTTATCTTTTAATAGACTTAAAGGCACAAACCCCCGAAGCATACTGTCTAAGAACTGGTTTATTTACTCCTGATTGGCCAGTTGCTTACATCATGAGAAATACCAAGACAAAACACTTATAAGCGGCCTGTTATTGCGCTAAAACTTTTATTTATCTAGGCTCTGCAACAGCGCAGCATGTCGGCTAGAATAAAACGTAACCTCCATCTCTTAAAGAGCATAGTTCATAGCTCTGCTCATCAGAGAAGAGCAATTTTACGAAACACTTCAGACGATTTTATCAAATCTATTGTGGAAATTGCCTTAAATGCCTTAAAGGGTCACATCCCCTTAACTTCGAGTCAGTTAAACACTCTCAAAAAGCAGCAGCGTGTTATAAAGAGCCTATGCAATAAGAACCATTCAATTAAAAAGAAGAAAAAAACTGTGAATCAGAGTGGTGGTTTTATTGGCGCTTTAATAAGGATTGTATTGCCTTTTTTATCAGGACTCTTAACGCCTCAAAGTTAATTTGTAAAAAATGACTCACTCCCAGAAAATGTTTCTGATACCACAACATCAACTCGATAGACTTCGGCAGCCTGAGCCCCAGCACCCCGAGCCTATTAAAAAAGCAGTTGAAAGCCGACTTGACTCTGAAATGAAAAGCATTCTACTTAGAACCGACATCAGTGGCCATGAGAAAGTTAAGCTATACACCAACTCCTTACAGAGATATCTAACCTTGCTTAAACAGAGTGAAAAAGAGTTTAATACCCTGACATTAATTACACCCCCCTCTGAGGAAACGGCCCAACCTGCAGCAGAATCTGAATCTAAGATAGTGACTGCTGTTATGAGTAGCGTTCCCTCCAGATCTAAGAAAAATGCTAATTTTATTTTAAACGCCATGTCTCAGAATGCTTTGGTTACCTCATGGAATGATCAAGGGGAATTCATTCTTAGGGGCAAGAACATTAGAGGGTCGCATATGGTTGATTTAATCAGGGCTGCAACGGGGCATACCCATATCCCTGAACATAGGTTACCTGTAGGATGGGCCGAATTCATCAAAGGTTTGTCTGTGATAATTGTCCCCAATTCTACAGTACCTAATTCTCAAACACGACAACTCATAGAAGCTTATAAAAAACGACCCTTAGAGACCCCTATGAATAAGAAGCAGAAAAAAAGGCAGCAGTTATGGGAAACTTATTAAGATGTTACTGTTTTTATTGAGTTTACATATCTTTACATTTTGTTGTATATTCATGCAAATGCTGTGTAAACATTGTCTGATACATTTTGTTGTATATTCTTGCAAATGTTATATAAACAATGTCTGATATATATGTCTATATATGTCTTTACAACAATAAAAATATTTATTCACCATCTACATTGTCATAAGTTTTTTGAAGATTAACATTCATAACATTTTTTAAAATCATGATGAGTCTTGACACACTGCACGCCTGAAAATATATTTATACAGTTCTGTTTTTTAGGGTTAGACATACAACGTATAAATTGGGACACCATCAGATCATTTTTGTTTAAATCAGAGCTGTAGAGCGCCATAACCTCAGGGTAAGTAAGTCCTTTGGCTCGATGATGTACAAAGAAAGCACAGTGATGGCCGCAGGTCATGGTCATAAGACCTTGTAGAGGCTGGTTATTGTACAGTTTGTTTAGTGTTGTTGTCTAAAAAGTTTGAGATAGTCTTAGGAAAATAAATAAAATCTGGAGGGTTACCGTAAGAATCAAAAAACTCTCCCTGTCCCTCTTCTTTTAGATAAATCCCTAGCCAGTGTTCTCCCGGATAATTCTGGGGGTCAGTGTTGACAATGAGTATCGCCGGCAGTTTTTTTTATTTTTCCTTTAGGTAGTTGATCACTAGCTAGAACCCCATAAAAATACGTTGCAGTCAACGGGTTGCTGGATAGCAACGCTGTAAGCTGAGTGGTATTCATTTTTAAAAGGATCAATGTTGTATCAAACTTTTCAGTAATCGAAGAGAACAGCTCTTTGGTGGGAAACCTCAATCACGTTCTCAAAAACAGCATAAACAATCATATTCACAGTCTCTGGCAGAGCATTGGCAAAACGCATTTCAATATTACCATTCACTAAGGAAAAATGATCTCCACATTCTTGATCGGGGGTCAAATCAAATGCATAGAGTGTATAGCCTCTAATAAAGTCTGAGCTATCAATTATCAGCGGTTTGTCTTTGAGATGTCTACCCGTGGCTTGTATTAGACTGTAATATTCCCGGACGGGGTTGTGTCTTGCTGTATAGTGGGGTTGTAAAGGTTTTGAGGGGACTTGTTCACCATCGACATACATAGCTATAAAGTTCCCGGCAAAGTGTTTAAAGTTAAAAGGGTTTTTAGCGTAGGAACCACTAAAAGCGTCATTATCTGTTAAACCAATAACCACAAACTTTGGTAACTGCCCCAGAAACAAATTCTCCTGATTACAGACCCTGCTCCCTCTAGGAATACTAAAAACTTTCATAGACACTCTATCAATAGGATATCTGGCATTAGAGGTCATCAAGGCCTGAGCTTGGGCAATTCTAACCTCAGGGGACACTTTTACTTTTTTAATATAGAGAGAGGCTTCTAAAATTTTAAGTTTGAACTCTTCTGCGACATCAGACATTAAACAAAAAGTGTCATTGGCCCTCACCATTTTCATTTTCAGGTCAATACCATTTAGCATGAGTTTCTCTTGAAAAAATATATCCGCATGCAGTGGTCCTAAAAGTTCAACGGTATGGCTCATTCTGGTAAAAGCATGCCGTTTAACTAGACCTTCATTAGCCCCTGCAGGATCAGTCTCATCCATGTGTCCTGGGGTATCTTTGTAAAACAAGCCGGCAGTGAATTGAGATTCTAGAGTGTCCTTACTAAAGTTTAGCATTGCTTCTATAATGCTACGGTAAGGATAAGTATTACTGCTTTGACTAATTAAGCGATTTCCTAAAGTTACATCCACTTGTGAAAACATGGTAGCTACAGGGTAATTGATAATACCAACTATACTGCCTCCAACTAAATCGGCGCCATCAGCCCTAGTAATTTTGCATGAAAGTCTTAAAAGAGTATTATTCAAATCAAGATAATCTTCCCCATTTCCCGCTATGTAAAATTCGAGTGGGGCCGTGTCAGACAAGGCAGACAGGGGGGGAATTTCCACATAAAGGTTTTTTTCAATACTTGTCTGGGTATAAGGTATAGTAAACAGATCCAATTCTGATTTCACACATTCTTGAGACATATGATGTACCAGCGTCATGATTTAAAAGATGTTTCTGTTTTTCTTTGTTCTGGGAGTCTTTGGTTTCTTACTCCTTCTCCGGTTACCGCTACTAAATGACCTAAATGTAGCTGGTTTAGCCTTTTTGTGTGGATGATAGCGAGATCCCGGGGGTTTGCTACATTTTCTCTTGTATCCTCTGGACATCACCACCATCAAACCCTCCCCTGACTGGCTCTTGTTGTGGCTATGAGGGTTATGACTTGTTAGGACATTTGACACTACGTCACTAACAATATTTTTAGCTGCTGATTTAAAATGAGGTTTAACTATTTCAAAACCCCTTCTAAATAACGGTAAAACTTTTCTGAAAAGACTTCGAAAAAGACTTCTAAAAATACCCCCAATACCCGCTCCGTACATTACAGGAGCTCCAGAAAATCCAGGCAAACCATTACCAGCTTGATTTTTGTAATAATTAATATACGGATTGACATATCCATTAGGGCCCATTTTCAATTAGGTGTAAAAAAGCTTTACAGGTCGGAAATGCAACTTCACTACAACCTTCCCAAAACGGAATGGCACTAACTTGTTTTTATCCGTCTTAATTTGTATAGTTAACGTGTCAAAGTTGGTCTTGCTGAGGGGTACGTAATGAGGTCTGTCGTAAGTTACCGTGATTATATCGTTGTTTTTGCCTTTAATAGGGACACACCTTAGAAGAGGCACATAACTATCTCCAACAATGATATCTGTATAGACATACAGGGTATAAAATCCCGCTCGGATATCGGCTGGGTAGAGGGTCCTCAAATGAGCACTATACACTTTAGCCTCAATAGGGCCCAATAGTCCAATAGTTTCACCCTTTATAGTCTCACGAAATCCCAACATTTGTCTGAGATGTTCTTTGGCAAAAATCATATATGGTGTAGTACTTTTCATATAGATTCGTCTTTCTATAGGTTTATAGACTAATTTCAAATCATTTTTATATTGTTCATCGGGAGCTTTGTCACCTTTCTGATCTAGTCCTTTTCCGAGCATGACATCGTTCATAGTCGTTATTACATCCTGAAGGGTCTCATAATATCCTTTTGGTATAGTATAATCACGTTTTATCGCATTTTCTATATCATAAGTAATAAAAGTGCTGTCTTTAAGGCTTATATTATCCCAGGTATGGGGATATTGAATCTCTGCTAAGCAAACTTCCCATTTTCCCGGTAGATTCAGTGTTTTAACCAATTTGATAGTAAAATTGGATATAGCATTTTTAGGGAAAACATCCTGTGAAGCGTTACTAGGCAGAGTTACATAAAAAGAGTCTTGAGACATCTTGAATAATGTTTTAAGTGTAATTAAATACACTCTGTACTTGTTAACTCTTTAGATCCACCACCTGATGCCCCGCGACCCAACTGTTAATTTTTTCAGGCCACCCGGCCCATTTTATGAGATAAGACTTTTTGCCATTTTCCTTTTTCTCAGCAACTATCTTCTCTATCCTAAACAACCTATCAGTCTTGACATCTATTTTCTGCAATTCTGGTTCATAAAAGGTGCCCATTATAGGCTCTCCATCATAATCACATAGTTTATACACCGGTGGA
Source organism: Acipenser ruthenus (assembly GCF_902713425.1). Classification (NCBI taxonomy): domain Eukaryota; kingdom Metazoa; phylum Chordata; class Actinopteri; order Acipenseriformes; family Acipenseridae; genus Acipenser; species Acipenser ruthenus. Next base: position 52,595,315 of record NC_081192.1, read on the forward strand.
AATCTTGGTATACATTCTGTTATAGTAAAAATCTCTGCTGTAAACGTCTGTTCATAGCCTTTTATAAAGGGAGCTCTTAACTTTGAAATTCTTACGCTGTTACCGACGGCAAACTTAAACTTTATATGTTTAGGGTTTTTCTTCTTAGAGTATAAAGTTTTAAACACTTTAAATGAATTATCTTCATTAACTTCTGAAGGTTTCATTTGAATACTACGGTGGAAGGAGTTGTTATAAGCCTGTACCATTTCTTGTAGTTTATCCATATGCTTGTGAGTGCTAAAAGTGGTGAAATATTTCCACATTTTTGTTTTCAGAGTCCTGTTGTATCTCTCAACAACAGATGCTTTTAGTTCATTCCCAGTGGTAAAGTGTAGAATATTATGTTTTTTTAGCATGTGCTGAAATGCTTTGTTTAGAAATTCTGCCCCTTTATCAGTTTGTAGTTTTTTAGGTTTCCTACCTGCGCTGATGATCCTCTTGAACGCCTCTGTCACCGTCTTAGATGACTTATTTTTCAAAGGTATTACCCATGCATATTTGGATAAGATATCTATACATGTTAACATGTACTTGTAACCTCCATTTTCTTTTGACAAGCTAGACATATCCACTAAATCAGCTTGCCACTGTGTATCGATATTAGATACAAATACGGTGTTTCTTTTAAAGTTTATTTTAGAGGGCTTATGCAACGTATATGAGTCTTGCTCTGATAAAAAGTCAGTTAAGACCCTCTCAGAGACTTTAGGCCCCTCAGACCCCAGAGCTCTTTGAAGAGTCTGTAAACCCCCTAAACCTCCAGGATTTGAGGGATCGTAGTATATTTTTTTCATACGCTGATGTGTCATCTTTAACCATAATAACACAACTGCGACAGATATGTCGTTCAAAAAGTTTTTATTCAAAGTTTATCATAACACCTCAGAGACATGTGTGAAGTTCAAAAGTTTTATTCACAGTTTATCAAGAAGATTAGGACATTTTAGAAGACATATAAAGTTTTTACACAAACATTCATGATTAGTCACTAAGTAATCCACGACATTTTGCACAACTATCGATATATCTTCATCTCTTAAAAACCTTGCCATGTTATAAAAACATACATCAGTCACATAAGCGTACAAAACAATGATATGTGTACATTCGCAATCTTCTATTTCATCAAACATTTTAGGTAATATATTCATTAAAAATGCATTTAAGGGTTTACAGTGTTTTACAGGTGTATTTACCAACTCTAACCATTCTTGAGCATCAACATCTTTATGGATTAAATCAGTTACACTTTTTAAATTGTTGAACATTTTTACATTTACGGGGATCAGGTTTTGAAAGAGTCTCTTGCAAGCCACTTTCTCAGCTATTAACTCAAACAGCAGCCCCTCCATGGTTTTCCACAGTTTTGCTGGAGTCTGGACGTTCCCCATTTTCAAAGTCACAGGCCCCGTAATAAGCTAATGGAGCTTGGGGGTTTGTAAAACTGCGATGGTAGAAAGCTTTGGTTATTTTGTTAACAATGTCTCGGGTCTTGTCATCCAGGGTTTCTTGTAGATGAATCAGTTTACGTCTAATGCTGTGTTCTGGTCTTAGCTCTGTTAAAATATCTTCCACCAGTTTCTGAAGTTTTGTCAAAGATGGATGAAAATTGAAACAAGCTAGAGCTTTAGCCACCAGAAGCTTCAGCCACGGGACGTGTATTTTTTCTAGTATTTCTTCAAAATGTTGATCAAAATAATTTGGTGCCGCTTCAAAAAGGCAGCTGTGTCTCAGCTGGCTCGGGTGGTCAATTTCGCAACCACGGCAATTTTTCACCATATCACGGTCAATGATCACTTCCAATAGAGAAGCCACGAGACCCATAGAGATCTTTAATACTTTTTCAAAAGAGATGCCTAAGCCCCCGTCAACATCGTCAGACTCTGCAGGGTTGAGGAGGGGGACATTTTCAAAGTCTTTTATAAGCTGGGTCATTTCTTCACTGGTCCAATCCATCTCAAGATCGCAAGGTTCAAGAATGGCATTTTCAGAGAAGTATCTAAAGTTTGCAGAAGACATGGTGTCAGACTCCTTCAATCAAAAGGGCATGTGGGGGAGCCCCTTTAGTATGCTCCCCAAGATTAGGTTTCGGCCTATGAGGGTGTTGACGCCTCAGGCACCGTGGGGGATCCTTTGAGATGACCTATCAGAGATCCTTGAATGGGGGGTCCTTGAGGCACCGCCCCTAGGGGTGTTTTCAGAGTTAAACCTAAAACAGCTGCCCCCTCTCTCTCATTGATGTTTGTTTTCAGTTCAGTCCACAGAGGAGTTTGTACAGTACACAGAGGATCCTTGGGACGGATGCTTGAAGGCCCCTTGCTTGGACTCTCTCTTGAAACTTTTTTTACAAGCCGTGGTTTCTTTTGCCTCTGTGGAAGGGCTAATGTGCATTTTTTTAAAGGCTTTTATAAGTTCAGACATTTGCCGATCCTCAAGATCCACTTTCTCTGAGCAGCAACTAACTACGGTATGAGACATCTTGTGTAACACTCTAATAAACTGCCCAAATATTTTCCTCCTTTTTATGAGGTCTGAAAAACATGCCCAGACTTGCCCCTTTTAAAAAACAAAAACCCATCGTAGTCTCCATCTGTTCAACCTTTTGCTCAAACACCATACCACCTTGATTCTCTGAAACCCCCGGTAAGCTTAATACTTATTTTTTATTTATTAATGTTTTAAGAAAAACTGTTGTGGCCGAGTGGTTAAGGCAATGGACTTAAGATCCTTTTGACTCAATTGTCAGCGTGGGTTCGAATCCTACCAACAGTAATTATTTTATTTCAAACTCTTTTACATTTATAAATATTTAATGTTTATAAGCACTTGTTAAATACAAAGGGTCTGTTTTATATATATATATATCAATACCAATATTCCATACTCCTATATAAAATCCACGCCCCTCATTATATATTCATATATTCATAAATCCACACCCCCTCATTATATATTCATAAATTCATACCTATAAGGTCAAAAAAAGGTCAAAGGGGTCATAAATTAGACTTTTGACAGAAGCTGTAGTAATAGTACTACTAAGGGTGTCTGCTAAGAAATAAATAATAATAAATAGACATTTCCCACCCATACCAAGACTGATACTAATTAAATTCATAAGGAGTGAGGAAGTTCTATTTTAAGCAATTTTTAATAAAACTGAGAACACAGCTTAATATTATTTAAAATGTAAAGGGACAGTGAAGAAATGAAAAAAAAAAAATATGAAGCTACTTTCACATTTCTCACCACTTTTAATCAGTCAGTTCCAAAGAATTAATCCATGGACCAATGAATGATCTTGTTTACATTTTGTGTTGTTGAAATAATGTTTTAAAATCTCTTTTCCTACAGTGGGTGTCTCATTTCTGAATTCCCTAAGACAAACAACTTTGAATATCTCCAAGCTTTTCATGCTGCTCACAGTTCTTTTGACTGTCTTAAAACTGGAAAACTATCCAGTACTGACCTCATAGACTTGTGTCAAACACACCAGAGGCCATTACTCCACTTTGTGGATGGCAGATGGAATAACCTTGTAAATCCCAAGGGCTATCTGCAGCTCATATTTTGACTGGTTCCAATAGCCAACCATGCAATCCAAAACACTTTCTGGAATTTGTTTCAAACTGTAGGCCCCATTAGTTCAAACTTACAAGTATATGTCAATAAGTGGAACACTGTCAAGCTGGCAGGCTAAGAGAAAAAAAAAAGTCTGTAGCCCTGGTAATCACTAGAATCACTAGAAATATATGTATGTTCACTTAAAGTTAATGTCTTTGTTTTTCATACTTTAACTATTTGTTTCTAAACTAATATATACCAAAAATAAAATCTATAAAAGCTGAGTGCATTTAAAACAAAAGTGTAGAAACAAAATTCATATTGGAATGAACTCATAACTATATCCAGTCAAAACTGTGTTAAATACCAACACAATCATTTTGTAGTACTGTAATTACATTTCAGATATTAAGCTCAGGGAATCTTTTTCAGTGGCAGCCCTGTGGCTAAAAAAATGACATTAGTTTGTAAGACTGGAGTTTGATTAAGTACAATCAGAAAGAGAATTAGACAAAACACAAATTGCAGGTAAGAAAATTAAATATTCTGAAAATGTAGATGGCAATATTAGTATTGGTTGAAGTTACCGGAGTATATGTTGAATGTGTATAATATATTGTACATACTGGTATACTGAAATCAGAATTCATGCCTGAGTCCAGGCTTTACTATTAGACAGACAAAATCAGTAAATCAAACTGCCTCTTAATCTGTCCTTGAATTTCCCTTTCAAATTCTGTGTATGCTTAATTATCAGTATGTTTATTAATAATAATAATAATAATAATAATAATAATAATAATAATAATAATAATAATAATAAACTAATTAGTGTTTAAAATTAGACTATGGTATTCAAATTCATTAAATATTTTGTACTACAATATTAATGCAACAGCAATACAGTAGATGTTTCAGTTTGAAAAAGAACCAGATCAGGTTTGTTCCGAAAAACATTCAGACAAAACTAGCATCATACAGCAGGTAGGTTTACCAACTTGAATTCCAAAATGTTGAGACACTTACGAGAGACATAAAGACAGCTGAGTAGGATTTTTCCTAAAATAGCACAAACCCTTTTCACATGACATAGCCTGTCTCCCTCTGGAATGTCAGTATTTGCCCCTGGAGACAATTAGACATTAAGGGTGAAGAAACAAATAATGAAAGGAATAAAACGTGCAAGAGAACAAATTAATTGTAGAAAGGCGTGGTTAATTCATGTATCTCTTGCTCTTTGGATTTATATTTCTCCCAGAAAATGTGCCTTTCCACCTGTTCTAAAAAGTATACTTCTAGCTGTAAAACCTGCCTTTCACAACAGCACTGTTTGCTGCCTGATTTAACATAGCAACAATATGAAAATCAACATTATATTTTAAAACAACAGGGATTACCCAGGCTTGAGGCATTGGAAATCAAAAGTCTTCCACTATGTTTGAAGAAAGGCAGACACTTAGAACATAATCTGAGTTAATGCCAGTATTTCCACATGCACAGACAGGGTTGCTAGCCTTTCTTATCTGTAAAGGAATGAACTTCCATTTCCTATCCTTGATTAGCATCCCTTCCCCTGTCCCATTATCATTGTTTAGTTTACATTTTCATTGCTCCAAGTTTGTATAACTTTGAATCTCTGTGAAGGTTTTCTCACTAGCAGTGTGGAGTAGTGGTTAGGGCGCTGGACTCCAGACCGGAGGGTCATGGGTTCAATCCCCAGTGGGGGACACTGCTGTTGTATCCTTGAGCAAGGTACTTTACCTAAAATTGCTCCAGTAAAAACCCAACTGTATAAATGGGTAATTGTATGTAAAAAATAATGTGTAAAAAAATAATGTGATATCTTGTAACAATTGTAAGTCGCCCTGGATAAGGGCGTCTGCTAAGAAATAAATAATAATAACTATGCAGTCCCCTCATCTATGTTGGTACACAGATGTTAAAATCCCTTGATGCAATTCAGAGGAAATATTAACATTGTTTAGTAAAGCAGGACGGCACCGCATGTGTTAAGCAGAGTACTGACTGGAAAGGGGCTCAATCTTTCCTTATATAGAATTAATGAGCTAATTGCTAAATTATCATAGATGCAATGCTAGAGTAGTTACTAATGAAGGAGTACTTAGCTTGGTTAATTAATCAACCTTTACAAACCATGTATGAGAGAACAAAGGAGAGACATTGTGGAGATGGACAGCAAAGTACCAGCTGACTTCTGCCTTTTGAACAAGGACGAAAGCACGGCAGTCTTGCCATCATTGTTTTATTTTGTTTTGCCCCTTACCTGACCATAGTAGGGGAATTAAGAAAGTGCACTGAAATATTGGGTTTCCTTTTTTTTTTTTTTTTTACTTATTTTAAAAACACTCAGACTCTGTTTTAAGGAGAGTGTTTTAAAACTGTCTAGGGCAGATGCCTTACCACCAATGAAACCTGTTCCTCATTTGAACCTGTACACTGTTATTTTTACTTTGGCGTGGAAAGAGACATATAAAACCTTTAAAACCTATAAAACTCCAATATTTTCCTGATAGTACATTAACTCTACAGCCCATCTGTTCTGCCTAAATATTTTGAAACCCTTCACATTATAATGAAATGTTATTCTGGTACCACATTTACAGTAACAGAGTAGATTGCACTCATAGTCTCAGGAGGGTAAGTGAACTGTTTACATTATGGGGTAGATGTAAGGATATGCGCAAAGTGATTTCCAGGTGCAAAACCCCCATAATGTGTCTGTAAATCGCATTTTGCCGTCGTAAAGTCTGATTTTACCGGCCGCTAAAAATGTGGTGCATGTAAAGAATAGTGTTGACCTGGCGTTCTGCACCCGCTATCATATTTGGACTTTGCCACCATTAATCCATTACAATTATACAATTATATTGAAATGCATTAAAATGAAGAAAAGAACATTGAATTGGGCAGGATCTGGATACTAAGCTGGTGCAAACATTATAATGTGATGTAAGGGTTTTGCCTTGCACTTAGGCAATTGCTGACCCTCCAAAAACTTTACACCTCTTCTTACAAGGTGCAAACCATTGTAGAAGCGAGTAATTACGAGTTGTATAAAAGCAACACACCTGCAGAGACCTGTCATTGGCTTCAGGATGGCTGCTTTGGTACACTTCCTGATGCGACGACACTTGGCTCTTATTGAGGAGAGGCAGGAACACGTTCGGAGGAGAAGGGCAAGACAAAGAAGACCCCGCATTCAATCACTTTGTTTGGGATGCCGGAGTATGCAGTGTTATCATCTAAAGTGTTATCGTCTCACTCCGCAGGTCATCCTAGACTTAATAACTGAATTTAGGGATGAGCTAGACCCCAGCATCAGTCTAGGGACCGCTATTCCTGCACATGTGAAAGTGCTGTGTCCTCTGCACTACTTAGCCTCTGGTTCCTTTCAGACCACAGTTGGAATGTTGGAGAGATAGCCCAATCCCCCTTTTCCAGAGTGCTAGGTAAATTTCTGGATGTCATGCTAAAAAAGGCAGGCCAATACATATAATTTCCTAAGGATACTAGCATAACTGATGTTGGCTGAGGCTTTTCCAAACAACTCAGTTTCATGCTGAGTGACCTCAGCCGTAAGGACTCTCAGCTCCTTTTCAGAAAACATTTCTTTTCTTTTCTGTGCACCAAGAGGACTTTGCTGCCATTCCTCTGACAATTTTTTTAATTTGTATTTTTGTGCTCCACAAATGTCATACAGTGACTACTGCTCTCTGTACTCCTAACTCTGCAAGTGTGGCCGCTAAATAGACAGATGTGCTCATTGAGACCCTGTGGCAGGATGAGGCCCTGCCTATTAGTTTTAGTTTAGATTGGCAGGGACAGGGTTAATCCCCTGCCCTACCTACAAATTGTTTCAGGTGGTTGGGATTGAGCTAATTGCTGCAATCAGTCCCAGACACCTGGTATATAAGGAGGCCTCAGCCTCACAGTGGGGTAGAGGGAGAGTTTCAGAACCAGGAGAGAAAGCAGGAAAGCAGGAAAGCAGGAAAGCAGGAAAGCAGGAAAGCAGGAAAGCAGGAAAGCAGGCTGTTTTTGTTTGAAGAGCCAGGAAGGATTGAAGCCTAATTTGTGAGTTTTGTTTGAAACTTTTTGTTTGGCCCTCGTGCCAGTTTATTTTGTGTGTTTTGTTGAATAAAAGCTTTATTTTTGAACTTTTAAAACTGTCTCTGAGCCTCACCCTCTGTCATCCCGTCACAGACCCTCATTATCAGTAATTTGCATTGCTCTTAAGCTTACATAGGGCACAGTGCAAAATAATTGTCTGGCTGCAATGTAATTTGAATTTTGGCTGGCAAGTATAAAGGTAGATGTAATGTGCAATGGACAGCAAAATATCAACGTTTATTTTAGAAAGAATTTACTGTTTTTTTTTCTTTATTTTTCAATTGAAGCAGAGAATGGGTGAAATTGACATTTATGCTTTGAAAAAACACAGACTTTGTATGCCATTGAGAAACGTCTCATTTAGCGAAACCCGTTTATCATTTTCAACATGCAATACAACCATGGTTACCAACATTCTAATTGAAATCACGTTTGGTTACTGCAGAGTTATACCTTAAATAGATATGTTCTCTGTAAGGGGGGGGGGTAGGGTCTGTACTGACTGTCTGGCTCATCCGTGGTTGTGCAGGAAGAGAGCAGCAGCCTCGTAAGATCTGCCTGTCAGTCATGGCGATGACACGGAGAGGTGGGGAAGAGGGTGTGTTGGTTTTCCCTCTCTGAGAGGCGGGCCTTGGGGGATTGCTCGGCCCATAAGTACTGCTCTTGGTTATGCATTCGGGTGGCCCTGATTAGGAATATACAGAAACGCTGGCTGAGAAGGCCAGTGTAAACATAGACCAGGCAGGAACGCCAGTGATTGGAGCGAGCACGGCTGAGAGAGAATAATAGAGAAAATAAATTATGTATCCGAGGGAACGTGTATGAATAGAAGGGGAACCTTGGCCACCCCAGTGTATACTGCATAACAGCGTAGGACGGCAACCCGAGCTGATCGGCTTAGCGGCAGTGGGGGCACCTTTATTTTGTAGTTTTATTACTGCGTTTTATTTTCCTTTTCCTTTTGTTATTTATTATTTCAGAGAACCCGTGAGTGCCCCAGTATTAACTGTTTACCAGTATTAGTATTTCTGTGGTCCTGTTTACCGTTGCCGGTATTCAGTCCACGGACAACAGTGCCCTCTGCAGGCTAAAATTATATATATATATATATATAATATAAATAATAATAAAACTGGGCACCAGTGCAGTGTTTAAGTAAACCTTCTTTCTCCCGTGTGTGTCAGTGAATTGCCCACCACCACCCCCCACCACATTCTCAAATAAACTGTAGAAAACTCAGCATACACTTTTATAGCATAAATCTACAAGTAAAAATATGCACAGAACAAAACATTAGATAGTTGAACAGAACCCCCCCCCCCCCCCCCTCCTGCTTCAGCATAGCTGGAATCGGAGTCACTGGAAGGCAAGGCAGACGGACCGGCTTTGTCCTGCCTCGTATACTTCAGCTGCTGGTCAGGGTATTCTGCACAATATTCATTAAGTGTTTTCCTCTTGCGCACCATTTTCAAATCAAACTGGTAACTGTCACCGTATACCTATAGCAAAAGCTTACCTACACCTTAACTAGCTAATTTCAAAGTAGGCCCTTTGAATGACAGGTGCTGGCACCTTTCATTAGCTGGCAAATGAAAGTGCACAGTCGGTGCAGGTCTTGATGATTGACAGTCATTTAAACAAATGAGAGCATTCTAGTGCTGCTTCAGTCAACAGTGTCAGAACAGGGTGAAGTGACAGTGAAACTACAGTACTACCAGACCACTGAGATGACTGACAGTGACCCCTAGCCATTCACAGCGGAACAGAGATGGGACAGACAGTAAGTATAAAAACAACACAAACCAGAGATGATTCCTAAATGATTATTTTTGGTAAGAAAATAAAACAATACCGACGTTTGTCCTTTATAAGGTTATTTTAGTCAAACTCATATTTTTGGGGAATTCGACGTTTAACAAGCTTTACCCATTAATATCGAAAAGTAGCAAGTCTAGCTATAATTAAGAGACTGCACTACAGTAGGCCTACTGTTTTTGTGTTCCATGAGAATTCAAGTAGTAGTGGAGCTATAAATCATAACAAATTACAGTTTGCTTCAGCCCAAACATACAAAACACCCTCAAGTGAAATGCAACTGGTAGCACAATATTTTCCCAACAAAAACACATCAAATTTTAACTATTGTCAAATGACTGTCTTCTGATACATGGTGCTTTCTGTGACTAACATGAACCAGTAAAGATAAAGAATGAGGGAGATGTTACATTCAAGATATTTGAATAGTTTCTAAATATAAAAAAAAAATGCTAAAGGCTACAATTGGACATACAGCATATTTGTATCTCACCTAGAACCTAAAATGCACAATTTGTTTTTCTTCAGTTTTTAGAGATTTTTCAAACTGATGCAATTTTGTATTAATACAAAATATGTAGCAGGAACATTTCCAAACTTTTTTTTTTTCTTTCATAGTCCGCTTTAAGTAGAATTGTTCCTTTGGACTTTCAGATAATTTTATTACATTTTTTTTCTGTAGTGGCTCAGTTACTCTGATTACATGTGACAGTTACATCCTCAACTATCTTGTGATCAGATATGCATACTGGTTATTGTGTGATTTCCACATGTTATTTGCTTACTAAGAACTTTTTTCATATTATAAATTTCAAATGCACATGTATTTTAAAATCGGATCTATAGCTACATTTTAAACCTTTTTTTATCCCTTATAAAAGTTTTACATAGTAAAAGCATAGCAAAGGTAATAAAGCAAAGTGAAAGCATGGTAAAGCATACAGTAGGTAAGCATTATAAAGCATGTTGTAAAGGTAGGGTGAAACATTAAACATCACTGTAAACTATGGTAAATGTATAATATCACCGTGGGAAAGAAAACTCCAAAATGCCCATGCATATTTAACGTGAAAGATTTTTATAAAAGGGATATAATGCAGTACACAATTATTGGATTAGCATACCGTGATTATATTTAATTACACACTATCTTAGCAAAACAGAAAACCAGAAAAACCTGTTACTGTTGCTTTGCAATAAAGGGAGTGTAATACCCCTTTCTATCAATACTATTTTGCAAGAACAGCTTCTATGTAGCACTAGTGAACCTATAAGCAATCAGTTTGCCATACTGGTGTACTTATAGCTGATCTAAAGAATGAAGATTTCTTACAAATGTAACACCCACTACCAGCCGTAAAAAAGGGTGTTTTCACTGCTGGCCACATCGGCCTAGTTTGCTATATTGTACCTGATGGGCCACAAAGGAACTATGTCATCAAGTAGCAGGGAGGTGTGTGCTGGGCAAGAAGCAGACGGGGGAAGACAGCTACACGTCAAGCTCTTTTCACTACTGCAAGGGCTGTCGAGAAGAGTTTGGCCAAAGAATTGTGGCGGCATGTAGAAAAATGAAGAAACAAAAATGATTTTAACAATCTGGCCTGACTGAAATCCAAAAACAGTAAATGGGTGCAACGCAGAATATATGTGCGTTTGAGTAAATAGCTGAAGACAGATTCAGTCAAACACCACAACAGTAGAAGGCTGTCTAAAACTGTAGAGCGAAAATAAAAATAGCGACAGTTTTTTTTTTCTGAATGTAATACTGCTACGGGTTTCTTTAAAACACATCACAATACTGTCCCTCAATCACCCAGTGACCTTTTGGTTTAGGGTAAGAACTTCCAAGTTTAGCCACGTTAGGAAAAAGTATAGAAATTTCTTTTGGCCAGTTTTATTAGTTTACTTTAAGAGCACTCATTTAAAATCACCATTGTATAGTTTTACACAGTATATATATATATATATATATATATATATATACACACAGAACATTTGCACTTTGATAAACTGAATCAAATAGTCTGTATATTTTCTTACTTGCCTTCATCTTGGTGGGGTAAAAAGAATTATTGTGATCAATTCTGCACTTAAAATGTTTGTTTAAATGTGCTTTTTAATGAAAACAGTGACACTGAAGTTTAATTTCTTCAGTTAAAGCTGTTAACTTGAACTGAGTAATTTTTTGGGCTTCTTCAAATACACCGAATACACAAATAGGCTGAGGAACATGTGAGCTTGTGACATTGTAAACATAGCTTTCAGCATTATTCAAATGTTTAAAGTAGGGTAATAGTAACGAACATTTACACATAAGTGTCATCATACTATTAAAATGTTCACTATATGCTTTTTTAACATCTACTGGTAAGCAGGCCCTAGATATACTGTACATGAGTGGTAACTTTTCAAACAATAGCAGATTTCATTAAATGCAACCTTAACACCATACTCGAAACACTCCCAGTATCTGAACGATCCCAATCTAACCATCGTTGTGCTAGCTGCAAGCATTACAATATCACTCTTTTCATCTTAAAAATGTATGATCAAAGAAGTTATTTAAATGATCTACTAACTCAAACTGCAGTCTTAAATTAATTAATTCTGTGAGGTTCAAAGAGGTGGGAAGTACCTGATTTCATTTTTCTTGATACATAATGTACATTGATCTTATCATTGAAGTGTTCCCTCTGGAGTAGGTTTATAATCACATTTGTGATTTTTCAGTTGGCCATAATAAGTAGGAGGCTGTGTGGTCCAGTGGTTAAAGAAAAGGGCTTGTAACCAGTTCAAATCCCACCTCAGCCACTGACTCACTGTGTGACCCTAAGTAAGTCATTTAATCTCCTTGTGCTCCGTCTTTCGGGTGAGACGTAGTTGTAAGTGACTGATGTATAGTTCACACACCCTAGTCTCTGTAAGTCGCCTTAGATAAAGGCATCTGCTAAATAAACAAATAATAATCATAGCAACCACATTACATGGACAAAAAAGCTACAGTATTTCAAAATAAGGAATTTTATCCAAAAACAGATATATGATTTGTGTAAGAGTTGATCAGTATATTGTTGCTTTGAAAAAAAACAAAAAAACTAGGGAGGGCGTATGCTCAGGAAATATTGTTATGCCATAAATAGGGAAATAACCCAACAATAAATCCAGGGAGGATCTTGTATTTTCAGATGACAGACTAAGGTATAAAAACAGCGAACACACTTGTCTCTCCCTCAACAGTGAATTTCGATGTTTCAATGGGGAACAAAACAATCTTTGCTTGATTTTGATTTTTGACCTCTCAAATAGAGCGACTTCTGTAATTATTCCAGAGCTATTTCAAACCGGAGTCACATGTCAGGCATTATTATGGGCAACTGAGAAAGGTTTTTTAAGGAAATGAGCTATGGAGATAGGTTGAAAGAACTAAATATATTTAGCCTAGAACAAAGAAGAATTAGGGGGGGGGGACTTGACTGAAGTCTTTAAAATCTTAAAAGTAGTTCACAACGTTAAACCTAACAAATACTTAAACGCAACACAGTAACCCGAGGACACATTTGGAAATTAATTGGAACATTTGGAACTAATACTTAGGACAGGCAATAGTAGCAGATACTTCTTCACACAGAAAGTAGTAAGAGTATAGAATAGGTTACCAAGTCACGTTGTTGATGCTGAATTATTTGGATTTTTTTTAGATCCAATTGGACAACATTTTGAGATCAGTTGGGAAATGGATGAGCATAGATGGGACAAATAGCCTTCTTTCGTTCATAAACGTGCTCAGTGGAGAAGAAATTTACATCACTAAAAACTATTTTAATTTAATTTACAGCATTTATCTCTTTTTTTGGGCAACATTGTTCACCACCTAACACCCACCGACATTGGTGATTAAAACAGAGCCCTTTAGATTTACTTGTATCACTTTTTTATGAATGACGATAAAACACATTCCTTTTTCACTGCACAATTGTTTTTGGCCGAGGGACTGATAGGTTTTGCTTTGTTAGTTTGTATCCCTGTGGGAAGCACTAACCTATGAAGAACCAGTGTATGTATGCATATGTACAGTATTAGGTCAGCAATAAACTAATTTATGGGCACTGATTCTACATAGCCATGGAAATAAGATGTTAATCTTCTACAATAGAGAACAGATGATTTTTTTTTACTGTACTGTGACCTGATCCTGAGCAGGCAACAAGAAACTGCTTGAATCTCTTTCAGTGACCATACTGCTTTAAGGCTGTGGTTATTGAAGTTGTTAAACAAATATAATGTAATATACTGTACTGGTGATGGATTTCAGTTATTAAATCACATTTTTTGGAAACTCTGTATTTTAACTTTTTTGTTATTGTTTATGCCAGTATATATATATAGGCTTTTTTCTCAAACCCTTTAGGGTTACTTATGAGACAGAAACATGACACCAAGGTTTCAGACAAGATTGAACTGCATACCTGCATATTTGCATACATGATCATAAAGTGAAACTGGGTATCTATGCAAGAAAGTGCTTCTATAATTTTTTTAACAAGTTAGCAAATTTGAAAGGTAAATATGGCATTAAATATGACTGAATTTACCAAATGACTACTAGACAACAACAAAGTGTTCAAATTGAAAATAAGGTTATGAAGCAGGAGAATGTTTCTGTGTTGGTTTCATATTTAACAATACACAGTAACTTTTGGAAGCCTAAGGTAATGGAATCGAAGATCTTCTCAGCTTAAATGACAAATCTTTCACCTTAGGCCACCCTTGCCTAGCATAAATCAATAATAAATGCAACCCATACAGTACATGTTCAATTGTTCATTTTTTCTCTTCAGGGTACAGTAGATGCAGTACAGACCTACCCAGAATTTCGACGGCAGTTAACATATAGTTCTGTACTATGCAATTTTCTAAAAAACAGTTATGGCGCAGCACAAATATTTCTCAAACATATAAGTACTATATTTACTAGGGCAAATATGGCATACATTTGTTTTTGTTTAACACAAGAAGGGATCTTGATACCCCTGACTGAACTACGTTTAACAGATATTTGGGCTGCACCATAAATGCACATGTCATACATTAGGCTCTTCCAGTGAAAAAACTCCTCATGTCTCGATTCAAGTTAACATGGCTTGGGGTTTTTAATTTTAATTTTAAACAGTTCCATGGTTGCCTCCATCCATCCTTGCATCATAGTCTGTGGTGTTTAAGTGACATAGCAGGTCAATGTATGGGTTGGGAACATTGTATTCTTATTGGTCTCCACCATGTGGCTCAAACATCTGATTGGCTAAACGGACTCTGGAAATCCAGCATACAAAGTGTGAGTAAAGATAACACCGTGTAACAATTATTTATTTTTTTTTTTTGGTTCCTGGGTAGTAAGTGTTATTTCCTAATTGCTTATGCCTCAAAAGTATAGAAAATGGCTATTATTCCCCACAAACTTTGCTTTTGTGACCAGGACAGTGATATTTTGAAATTTAACTATTTTCCAGAACATTCCAGATAGATTCAGTGCTGAGTAAACTTGGAGTAACTTCTAGCACTTTCTAGAACTTTCCAGTAATATAAATAGTAGTATAAATACAGGGGCCTTAAGTCCACTAGTTCAGTTTAGTTCCAGCTGCCTAAGTGGATACATATCTGCATTTTTCTGAGATGGCATCAAGGTCATAGGAGACTTCAAAATGGTGGCATTCCTGATGGGTCTTGTCACAAAGACGGCCAGAGTGGGTGGCGTCAGACCAGAAGCAGGAAGGAATACAGAGAGACTTGGGGTTTTGGTATAGCTGAGCGCGTGATCGCGCTCAGCATTTAATAAACAGAACAGAAAATAAACGGTTGTAACAAAACACAGGACACAGCACTTTAAGCCAAAATAAATAGACAGACAAAACGAACTAACACTTAACAAACGGTGCACGGAGAGACAAACAAACACGGTGAGTACAAACACTTATAGATTTCGATTTCGATTTCACTTTACTTTCCTACTTTCCTCCTTCTCCTCACCCGTTCTCCACTCTCGAACACCCAACCCCGAGTGACAGAAACGTGCATCTATATATACTGTTGTGCTGGGATTCAATTACTAATTAATTACTCACTTGAATCCCAGCACGTGAATTCATTCTGTGCAACCCCGTGCTCACATATTACATTTAACCAGCACGTGAAGTGATTTGTGCTCTCCTCGTGCCTAAATACAAATCTACACTTTTTAAATACACGTGAAACACAGACCCGTTTATATCCCGTGTACCAATCTATACACCAACATTAACATACGCACCATACATACAACACAGAACACACAAATGCACACAGGGGCGGGGCACTTTGCCACAGTCTCCAAGGCGGTTTTACCAAATTTCCCTGCTATCTTTGCCTTTGGGACAGCAGGGACACCAAGGCGCACTACCACAGGCGGGACTGGCCACAGCGGACTGAGTTCTCTGTGGGGAGGAACAACGTCAAGTGGGAGCCACTGGTGGACCCCCGGAAGGTGCTGATGCCACCACTGCACATCAAATTGGGCCTTATGAAAGAATTTGTCAGAACTCTAGATTAGGAGTCGGCAGCATGATGGGAGACTACATTTGGGGGCTGATTCGTGAAAGTGATTTACAGTATAATCGTAAATCTCGAAAAACTACCCACTCCTAAATCTTTTGTAGTCATTTTTGTATTACTTTAGTATAAATACATGTTAATTTGGATTCATATGTTGTTTTTTTCTGACTTTATGTGAACGAAAAGACACAAATTCACCCGTTTTCTCATTGGAAATAGGTAAATTTCAAAATATCACTGTCCTGGTCACAAAAGCAAAGTTTGTGGGGAATAATAGCCATTTTCTATACTTTTGAGGCATAAGCAATTAGGAAATAACACTTACTACCCAGGAACAAAAATTGTGTTACATAGTGTAATACCACATCTCATTCTAGGCACTTGTCATCTTGTGACCAATATATACACAGTGTATCAGTAGTCCTAAGTAGTTTTAACTTTGATTTACTGAAAAAGAAGTAGTACTTTGCACATTTTTTATTCCCTTTTATTTACAAAAATTAGGTGCTGTCTATTTACTTTAACAAAAAGCAACATTTCCAAATTGGTTGGTTTATGTAATGTACTGCACATTAGACTCTACTACTGAATTTCCAAGTTAATGCTAATTCTTTTTTTATTTATTACAATAAGCACCAATCTTTCTGGCTTTTCAAACACAACATTTTACCTGCTGATTCATTTTTGACTTTACAGAAAATTACATTTAAAATGTATAATCAAAAACAAATAAATAAAAAGCACCAATACTTAAGAATTTAATACTGTTTTAAGTTATTAAATATAACACACAACATAACTTATGTTTTGCAGGGCATATTTAATTAATAAAACTTGTGAAATCCTGAGGAGAATTAGAAAAAAAACAAAAAAAAAAACTTTATGAATACTGCCATTAGCTTCAGAGATTTCCATCTTTTTAAGCAGACTCAGCATTTCTAGTACTTATGACCAGGGAGCAAACTCACAGTTCACTGACACATTGTATGATTTTAGAAACAGTTCTTCTTTCTTGTCCTTTGCCTTCACAGAAATGCCCTGCATCTTCAGCCAGGCTTGAAGAGTAATGCTATTATTATTATTATTATTATTATTATTATTAATATTATTATTATTATTATTATTATTATTATTATTATTATTATTATAAGCTACAAACAAAAGAACCATTTTAAACCTCATTCACCTCATAAAAACTTGGTTTAAGCGGTAGTGGGTGTCAATGAGGTAGTTGACCACAACAGGAGTTATGTATCATAAGCTGAAGGTGAGGGCTGTCAAGTCAAAGTTAACGACCAGATGTTACATCCTTCATTGAGAGGCCACTATCGCTATTAAAAAAAAAGTATCCTACAAAGTCATAAGATACTATCAAAAAACAACGTTTTGTGTCTACTTAAGACTTTTTTTTAAAACAAATAATGAAAAATGAATGTATGATTCTCTATTGCATGGAAAACATATTTAGCAATAACACACATTTGTTCCTCAACTTGCGTGACGTTGAGACAGAATTAGGTGCTCCTGGGCAAATTAAAGACTTTGCACAGAAACACTGGAAGGTAACAGGCTAAATGTTTTGTTGGGCCAACCTGGGTGTCTAGAAAAAAGGACCAATGACATAAATGTATCCCAGCTACAGTACAAGTCACAGATATGAGTGATAGGTCAGAATTTGGGTTGAACCAAACACTTTTGGCAGCAGTGCTTAGTTTTAATAATTAGTTTTCTGTGAATGTATATATTGCAGATAGTATTGTGTATAATTATTGTAAATAATGAATGAAGTACCTGACTCTCCTGGGAGAGCCAGCCTGTTGTGTGCGATTGCCAGCTGTGGAATCTAATCAGCAGGCAGGTGTGTCCCAGTGGGACATCAGGTATAAAAAGGTCCCGTTTATACACCTCATGACTGATGCAAAGCCATAGCCAACGGGCTGAAGATCATCCACGTTACCCAAACAAAGAGAGCGAAACATCTTGCTGAAAGTGATCGCCGTGAGGGTAAACCGGGATCACGGCCTCCAGAAGAAACTGAAACTGCCGATGGCCAGGTGTGTAGCCGGCATTGAGGTTTGTTTACTATTAAGGAATAAAGATTAGTTCAGGTATTGTAAATTCCCTCAAAGTATAGAGAGGTGTATAAGCAGGACCTCCATTTATACCTGATGTCCCACTGGAACACACCTACCTGCTGATTAGATTCCACAGCTGGCAATCGCACACAGCAGGCAGGCTCTCCCAGGAGTGTAAGGTAATTAATTAATTATTTATAATAATTACACACAATACTATTTACAATAAATACATGCACAGAAAGCCCACTGTTCATACGCTGGGCTCCTACCCTGCCACACCCTCACTATTGCAACAGTTGAACAGAGATAACGGCAAAGATTCAGTGTTTTGGTAAAGATAAAAAACATGTATAAACATATTTAACTGCATGTTTAATTTCACAGTAAACTTCACTGCTGAAATATGCAGCAATGTGCTTTAAAATGGAAACTAAGTTTGTGAGTGAAGTATGTGTCAAGGCTTTGTAGTGCCAGATGTATTAACAAAACCAGCTGGATGTATTTTAAAAATCAAGTCCAGAGAGTTAGTCCTGGCTCTTCCCACCAACAGGTGGATATAAAAGTAACAATAATAATAATAATAATAATAATAATAATCATAATAATAATAATAATAATAATAATAATAATAATAATAATAATAAACAACCTCTCGGTTTGCATTTATTCAAGCAAGAAAATCTAGGCTAGATTTTTTTCATAATTTAAGACTTCTGAATTTAACAATCTGGTATTGCTTGATTTATCTCTCTAAATTATAGCCTAGGCCTATATTAAAAAAAAAATAATAATAATAAATGAAATACGACTTCCATACATTCTTAATTATGTCACGATGCTTGTATAATTACACCTTATTTCAGCACGGAGAATCTGCCATGGATAAAGATTTATTGATTGCAATTGCAGATGGTTTAAAGAACTGTGATGGGCGCTCAAGAAAAGATTACTGTGATGAGCACTCAGGGCCCAAGTGAAGAATAAATTTGGCTGGAGGCCTCGTCCGTGGGTGTGCAAAGGCTAGAAAACCATTAAGTTACATGCATCCCAATGCCACCGCTAGGAAGTGACTATGGGCCACCACCCCCCAAAAGACGAGGCCGCCAAACCATGAATGGAAAAATAATAATGGTTAACACACCCCACAGTGGCGCATGCCACCTACCCCCCAAAATATTGAAAAATTAATGAAAAATTACGAGCTGAGTCATGGCCCGTCCCCCACAGCATGACTGTGCTGGGGGAAAAGAGCCCAGCCTCTCCAGCCTGATCATGCACCCTGCAGAACTAAATACAAACCGCTCAGCACAGACATGAGAGAATAACACACAGAGCCTTTATGCGCTTGCTGATGTGTTGGTTAGAAAAGCAACAGAGTTTACAAATCTGGTAGTTAAATACTATATTGAGGATGGATATTAAAATGAGTGTAAAACTAAATAGGTTGCTGTTCAAACCTTATTCATTGATCGTACGATGGCCAGTGCATCTTGTGAGTGTTGTTTATTGTGTCCTCTTCAAAATTAAATCAGGAATATTATTGTGCAGAAGCTCATTAAATACAGTGCTGAGAAAACGTTTGTGAACCCCAATGATAATTACGGAAATTCCATAGTTTTACCATGATAGCCTTCTTGAATCAAAACCAGTCTTTTCTTAAATATCCAATAGGGTTTATATTTACCAAATCCATGTATTTTGAAACAAAATGATGTATGAATTAGACAAACAATGAGTAATTAAGATTCAGGGTATGTGAAAAAAAGTAAGTGAACCCCTGGTTTTATCAGCGCAATTAAGGGGATAATTAGAATCAGGTGTTTAAATAATTAGGTAGATCTTCAAGGGTGAGTTTAGGAGGCCCACCCTATATAAAGATCAGAAACTTTGTGAGTTTGGTCTTCATCATACAGGTGTGTGGAAACACGTCGTGCCACAATCAAAAGAAATCTCTGAGGACCTAAAAAAAACAGTTATTGATGCTCATCAGTCCAGAAAGGGTTACAAAACCATTTCTAAGAATTTGGGGCTACACCAATCCACTGTCAGACAGATAGTCTACAGATGGAGAAAGTTCCACAGTCACTCTACCCAGGAGCGGTCGTCCTACCAAAATCTCTCCAAGAACAAACCAGAAAATCATCAAGGAAGTCACAAAGAACCCCAGAGTAACATCCAAGGATCTGCAGGCCAATCTCGCCTTGGCTAATGTGAGTGTTCATGACTCAACTATCAGAAACAGACTGAACAAGAATGGTGTTCATGGAAGGATAGCCAGGTGGAAACCACTGCTTTCTAAAAAGAATATTGCTGCCCGTCTGTAGTTCGCCAAAGAGCACATAGATGATCCACAAGACTTCTGGAACAATGTTCTCTGGACAGACGAGTCAAAGGTAGAACTTTTTGGCCTCAATGAGAAACGTTATGTTTGGCGAAAACCAAACACTGCGTTCGAACAGAAGAACCTCATCCCAACCGTTAAGCATGGTGGTGGGAGTGTGATGGTTTGGGGCTGCTTTGCTGCCTCAGGACCTGGACGGCTTGCCATCATTGACACAACCATGAATTCTGCATTATATCAGAAGATTCTAGAGGAGAATGTCAGGCCATCCGTCTGTGAGCTGAAGCTGAACTGAAAGTTGGTCATGCAACAAGACAGTGATCCTAAACATACAAGCAGATCTAAAAAAGAATGGCTGCAGAAGAAGAAATTCCGCATTTTAGAATGGCCTAGTCAAAGTCCGGACCTAAACCCCATCAAAATGTTGTGGCAGGACCTGAAGCGAGCTGTCCATGCAAGGAAGCCCTCAAATGTCACCGAGTTGAAGCAGTTCTGTAAGGAGGAATGGGCCAGAATTCCTCAAAACCGATGTGAGAGACTGACCAACAGTTACAGGAAACGCTTAGTTGAAGCCATTGCTGCTCAAGGGGATGCCTCCAGTTACTGAATCTAAAGGTTCACATACTTTTTCACACATGGATATTGAATGTTGAATCATTTGTGGATAAATAAATGTTGAAAAAGTATCATGTTTTTGTGTCATTTGTTTAATCAGGTTATCTTTATCTAGTATTAGGACTTAGATTAAGATCTAATAACATTTTAGGTTTGAAATATGTGAAAATCCTAAGGGGTTAACAAACTTTTTCTTGGCACTGTATAATGATGTAAGCATTCATTCAGTGGTGTTCAATTGTTTTTAACAAGATGTTCCCCTAAAGCGGTCTCTTGCCTTTCTCTACACCTGCTTTCATGATGTGGAGCCACAACGAGAGACGTTTGTAAGCTCCGTGAGTACAGTCTGCCCGAATAATATCCACCCGTTATACATGCTTGTGATTTCATTTACACTTTTTAACATGGGCTACAGCTAAACAAATGCATATGTTTTATGTGTGAATTGACTAATGAGGATTAATGACATTTTTTTTTTCAATTACGCACTTAATTCATTTTAGTGCCACTTTATGAAAATGAGATTGTACATTTGATTTAAGAATAGTGCAGTATGTTTGTATGCAATTCAGCCTATTACTTGTGTGCGTCAATTCATTTCTGTACTTAACAACAAAAGCATTAGGATGTTGTTGGGTTTCTCAATAAATAAATACAATTATTAATAAAATTCAATGTTCTTCAAGAAAAAACAACACTCTAGATCAATGGTTCTCAAACTTTGGGGCACAGGAATGAGCCAGTGAAAGATTTGGTTATTTAAAAAAAAAAAAACGTAAATAAAAAAATAAAATAATAATCGCAAATATCTTTTGTTTATCTTGCCATGTAGCAACTGTGCCACGTCGGACACACTGCATGGTTTTTCCGCACATAATCACTCAAATTGTAAACTACAAGACAAGATTATCAGCAGCGTGTACCATGAGAAACAGCTTACAACAGAAATGGATCGTTTTGTGACAAAGGGAGGAAAACTTACTCACAAGACAAAGATGGCAGCAGCAAAGGTTCCAGCAAAACACAGAAGCCGAAAATATGATGAAGTTTATTTAAAACTGGGATTTACGTGGAGTGGCTCCAGCAGTGCGCCAAGGCCTCAGTGTGTGTTCATGTGGTGAGGTTCTGGCAAATGACAGTATGTGGCCTTGTAAACTACGCCGCCATCTGGAAACAAGGCATCCAACTTTACCATCTAAAATCGGTTACTTTTTTCAACATATAGGATTTTCGGTTCAATGGGGAGGTGCAATTATTTTTGTTCTTAGCACAGGGAGGTTCCCTATGACAAAGTTTGAGAACCCCTGCTCTAGATGGTATTTACAATTTATTTATACTTTGAATTATATAATAAACTGAAACCAAACCTTTGTTCAGCATATTTTTTCATTGCAATTGGTACTAAATTAATACGGAGCTGAGGACGATCCCAAGATATTACAGTACTAGCCAGTCCACAGCGCCGTACTAAATTCACTGCAATTGACCCCTGAAGACCAGGAGTGGGTGCCTTATTTGTGCTGTGGTCGTAACATTCCAGGTTTTAATATGAATAAAGCATTCCCATTGCTAGTAAATGATGTAGGAGATGCAGGATTTCCTGAATACTTGGTTGCAGGTTGTTGCTGTGTTAAAGCAGATTTGGTATTAAGCCCCTTTCACAGTGGCACTCCTGCCCGGGTCCTGGTTAACCGGGTCACAATTCCATGTAGTGTGAAACCACGTACCTGGGTCAGACCCGGGTTAACCCGGTTCCCAGTGACCAACCTCAGGATGTGGGTTGACATGCTTTGACACAGGTCGAGTGAGACAAAATACTTGATGGTCGTTCGTGAGCTGACGCAATAACAAACAGCCACGCCTGCGTGAAAGTTTCACTTCCGCAAGAAACGTTTCTGTTTATTTTAGCCATATTGTTGTTGTTTGAGACACACCATGAGTCAGATTGCAGCAGGGATGAAGAAAGATTAGCTCTAATCAACATTTGGGACGACGGTTCAATTCAGAGAAGCTTGGATGAAAGAGTCAGTAACAAGCTGCTTCCGGGGCATTGATATGTGTATTGTTTACTACTTGCGTCTGTCACCCAGGTCAACTCTGCTTTATCAAAAGCAGTGTGAAATTGCATATCCAACCCACATTACACCGAGTCCTGCCTGGGTAAGTTCTGACCCGGGTAGATCATGCCAATGTGAAAGGTGCTTTACTCACACGAGGCACTGGCCTCTGCAGGTGGGAAGTGCCTGGTTTCACCATTACCTCTACATTATTCCCAAATATTAGGGATGTTGCTGCAAAGCTCTTTTGTCTCTTCTCTGTCAGGATTTTCGTGACATTAACATTTAGCTACAAAATGTTGTTCTTGAATATTGGAATTATTCTGCTTTCACTCTTGGCTTGGAGAGAGGTAGAACTGTCAAATGACTGTGTGGGAGCATTTATTGGTATGCTGTTTCTTTGAACCGCAGTAGCATATGTTGACTTTTCTGAATATTTCTCTACAGACACCAGCGAGTTTGCTGGTAGCTGCAGTACACCCTCTGCTGACTGAATGGAACCGCCAGTGCAGTCCCTTCTGAACAGCTCTGTTGAATGTTGGTAGGAAGCGGTGTCAGAACAGGTCTGTAGATAGCCTTGGTCGTGAGATTTGCTGGCCTGGAACGCGATCTCTTTAATATAATAAAGTTAAAAATAAAAATAAATAATGACATTGTGGTAGGGCAAAAGCCCTGCTGCTGTAAATAGTGTGGGTGTGGGAATCTACGGTTGGCAGTGACTGGGGTAGAATTTGTCCTTGACAGTAATCACAGGCGTGGCCATTCCCCAGTTAGGCAATTGAGGCTAACTGGGGAGTGGCCACATGTATAAAAGCAAAGATAAATCCTTTGTTTGGGAGTGGTGTTTGGAGAAGGAAAGCCAGTGAAGGTGTAGCTCAGACACAATTGACCCTCTGTGAGTAAAATTTATTTTGGGTGACTAAAATGCAACATTAACTTGAAGTCATGAGTACTTTCAACAAATACTTTACATAATTTAGTGCCAACTTATGGGTAGGACTATTTTTTTCACTGTAAAAAATTGCTTATTTCATAGTCTAAAAATAGGTATTTCAAGCTATTTCACGATTAAACATACTATGTATTCAAAGCAAAACACAAAAACATAGCATTGTCACATTCAAAATTGATAATTCTCTTTAGTTATTACAAAACAAATGTTGCTAAATATGTAAATGTTTACCTGAAAAACAATAAATGCTGTTACCAATGAAATACAAGAAGCTTGATAACATGCAAACTGTGCAGTAAAATTGCTATGCATATTCATTTAGCATTACATTAAATATCATATGGAATTCATATTTTTCAATGCATAAAACAATCTTTAAGCAGCTTATCTGGAGGGCTGTATATATATATATATATAGAGTGATAAAACTTCACCCACTCGGGTTCTTTGCCCCTTTAAAAATAGACCCAGGACACAGGAATTGAGGTTAAGGTGCTCTTGCGCTTTTTTTTTTTTTTTTTTTTTTTTTTTTTTAATAACAAAACCAAAAATAAACAAAACAAACACCTAGCTCTTTTCTTGAGCACTAACTAAACACAACACCGGAACCTAAACTAACAAACAGGTCAGCTAAACTGTTTACCTGTTAAAACAAAAATCAAAACACACTGTTTTTAAAAAAACAACACAAAAAGGCTTTACACTACCTTTCTTCTCATACACTTGTGCACACTAACAAGCAGGCTCTCCACACAGCAGCCCTGAACAGACTGGCTGCTTTCTTTAAATACCAAGTACCTGGCTCTAATTTACAATGATAGCCAGGTGCAGGGGATCATTATTAATTAAACAATTTACAATTAAACAATTAAATTCAAACCATGTGCATTTGCACATGGTTTTCATGCAGGGAGGATATTAACCCCCCCCCCCCCTGTTATCTTACAATATATAGATATATATAGATATATATGTGTGTGTGTGTGTCCTGCCATATTAAAATGAGCACGCCCAAAAAAAGTGGTATCATCCAAAATACCCGCAATACATCCACACCCGTGGAATAAATATCAGCCATCTGCATTGTAGAGCTCAGAAGGGGTAGGTGTACGTGATATTTCATCTTTTACACGAATTGCGTAATTGGGCACTCTGACTTGGACTTGGTTTGTGCATAACATTATTGTGACGTCACAACGTCTGCCAGGACACCCATCGACAGTCACAAATCGTGCACAATGAGCATTTGCTCGCCAGGTCCATTCCAACCCACGACAAACCTGAGCCAAGGTACAGCACAAAGGGTTCTGCATAGGTTGGGCTACAACAGGCGAGTGGGCTAACAGAAACCACTGCTCACCTCATCCATGCAAATGTACAGCGCTGAAAGCACTGGGCCCGACAGATGTTAAACAGATCTCTACAGTTCTGGAGGACTGTGATAGAGAGAGAAAGGATCGATGCTGTAAATCTCCCTCCCGATTAGAAAGGGCGCTGTGCAAGGGGGAAGGTAAGCTGCCTCCTAGATCTGCCTCGGTGGTAGGTGGAAACCGGAAGGTAACCATATTAGGAGGGGCGCGTAGCTGCGAGTACTCAGGACGATTCCATTGCAGTCAGCTGCGGGGCAGCCCTCTATTGGAGAAACCAGGTGACGCATTGATTGCAGGGAGGATTTTTCTGGGTACAAAGGGGAAGCAGCTACGTCAGTATCTCCCCTTGCGCTGAGACAATAATTGACCGGCCGGAGCTGGTGTATGTTTGTTTGTTTTGTTACGTGTTTGTGTGTTTTCGTAGAGGAGCAGGAAGACGGGAGGCTGTCGCTACCAAGCCAGCACTAACCCCAGAGCACTCCCCTCATCGCACA
This sequence comes from Acipenser ruthenus, assembly GCF_902713425.1. NCBI lineage: Eukaryota > Metazoa > Chordata > Actinopteri > Acipenseriformes > Acipenseridae > Acipenser > Acipenser ruthenus. The sequence continues at coordinate 52,621,356 of NC_081192.1, forward strand.
GCACACCACAGCACAGCGCACGCACCACAGTCCCCTTTGGAGAGAGCACAGTTTCGTGCACGGAGGATTGTGGTTAAGGAGTGTCTTTTTGTTTGTTATTTTTGACACATGGACCTTGTTTTGTTTTGCCCTGATTACCATCGCTGGTATCAGGGTGTATTATTTTCCTGTTTAGATTATTTTTGTGGATATTTCTGTTCTTGTGTGGATTATTAAATTACTTGTTTTGGGAGAATACGTTTGGACATTGGCAGTCTTTTGCACCACATCATTCATCCTGTCACAGTTGGTGTTCAGAAGAGGGATTCAGGATGGATGCCGCCGCGTTGCTAGCGATATTGGAGGCACAGGAGCGAAGACACCAGGAGGGAATGGTGACCATGATGGAGCGGATGCATGCCATGTTCCTGGAAGCCAATCGGGGGGGACCGGCGACAGAACCAACGCCACCCTTACCGAAGATAAGGGTGGTAAAAATGTCGCTGGAGGATGATCCCGAGGCCTATCTGGTAGCCTTTGAGAGGCAGGCAACGGCAGCGCAGTAGTCTCGGGATTGGTGGGCTACGCAGTTGGGGCCTAATTTGATTGGGGAGGCCCAGGCAGCCTACCAAGCCTTATCCAACGAAGATGCCCTCGACTATGAGCGAGTGAGGCAGGCCATTCTCCAGCGACTTGACATCACGGAAGAAACCCAGCGTCGCCGGTTCCGTGAATACCAGCGACCCCCAGGACTGCGACCCCGCGTGGTGGCGCAACAACTGGTGGACCACGTGACCTGGTGGCTCTGCCCCGGCACCAATAGCGCAGAGCAGGTCACCAAGCTCATTGCCATTGAGCAATTCATTAAGGTGCTGGGGCCAGACACAAGAAACTGGGTCAGTCGCCACCGTGCCACCACGCTGGATGCAGCGGTCAGGTTGGCTGAAGGGTTCAAGGATGCTCTACCTGCCGCTCCGGTGGTTGCCCCACCTGCTCCTGCCTCCAATAAACCGCAAGCGGCTGCACCACCACCACCACGCTTCAACCCCACTACCCACGGACCAGCACTGCAGCATCACCCCATGGGCGGCCTCCCCCAACACAATGGAGAGCGAGGGCGACCCCCAGCGGGGTAAGAGCAGAGTACCCCTCCCCGTTGCCCAACCGGCAACGGGACACGCAGGCTCCGTGGGCACCCTTTCGCCCCACTTGTTACAGATGCCAGGAGGTCGGCCATCTGGCATGGAATTGTCCAGCAGCCCTGGAGTGTGGGGTGACCTCCTATTTGGTTCTGACAGCACCAGATAAGACCAGGGGTAATGATTGGGAAGGGCCTTGTCTTGTTAATGTACTGGTTGGTGAGGTGAGCACCCACGTATTAGTGGACTCAGGATGTGGCCAGACTTTGATTAGGCGAGCTCTATTGAAGGGGGTACCTTGGTGGTCACGAGGGGTCGTGGTCATTTCCTGTATTCATGGGGATAACAAGGACTACCCCCTCACTAAATTAGATTTGACAGTTGGATGTCATGCCCGCCGCGTAATCGTGGCTGTGGCAGAGAAGCTGCCATATCCAATTATTTTAGGTCGAGACTGGCCGCATTTTGACAGCATGATTAATAAAACGGTAAAGCCAGTCTCCGGTAAGACCATGGGAGCAGCGGGGGAAACTATTGGGAATATCTTTCCGCTGCACACCGATTTGTTCCACTCTCGATTTCTCCCCAAAATAACTATAAAAGAGCGAAGGGTTGAAAAATGGGAAGGAACATTAATGAAACAAGGCTGGGGTTTGGTGGGGAAAGCCTCAAGATCAGTCAAATGTAAGGGAAAGGGGGTTGGGACCCAGTGTGACCTGCGGGGGCAGGTTATTGTGGTCCCCAGTGCTGAAGCTACTTTAGCTCCGCTCGATATCCCGAAATTCTGGGACCGAGATGTGGACCTAGCGTTGGAGCAAAAGAACGATCCTTCGCTGGCACACATCTGGGGGCAGGTTCGGTCTATCGAGGGGAAGGATGTAGAGGATAGCCGGCCGCTTACATATCCCCACCACATTATTGTCGGGCATTTACTGTATAGAGTATCCCAAGCCACGAGCACAAGTCAGATTGTAACACAACTACTCGTTCCCCAGTCTTTTCGACGTGAGATCACGCGGTTGGCTCACGATGTCCCCTGTTTGGGTCATTTAGGTATCGATAAGACTCGGGAACGAATATTGGCTCGATTTTATTGGATGGGAGTGTTTAGTGAGGTGGCGCGATATGTAGCGGAATGCCCGGAATGCCAGCAAGTAGCGCCGGGGCGGGTTCGCCCGGCCCCGCTGGTCCCACTGCACCTGATCTCAGTTCCCTTTGAACGCATTGCTATGGACATAGTGGGTCCATTGAGCCAGTCTGACTCTGGATATACGCACATTTTAGTAGTGGTGGACTACGCGACCCGATATCCAGAGGCAGTAGCATTGAGATCCACTAGTGCCGCAGCCATTGCTAAAGAGTTAGTGAATATTATATCGAGAGTAGGGATTCCAAAAGAAATCCTCACTGATCACGGAACGAACTTCATGTCACAATGTTTGAAAGAATTATACAAATTAATGCAAATTAAGTCGATCCGAACCTCCGTTTATCACCCGCAGACGGACGGTTTGGTGGAACGTTTTAATCAGACCTTGAAACAGATGCTGAAGCACTTTGTCAACCAAGAGCAAAAACATTGGGCTAAACTCCTCCCTTACCTAATGTTTGCAGTGAGAGGGGTGCCTCAGAGTTCGACCGGGTTCTCTCCCTTTGAGCTGCTGTATGGGAGGCAACCACGAGGTATCCTTGATCTTGTGAAAGAAGGGTGGGAGGAGCAAACAAAAACCTCTAAAAACATAGTCAAATATGTAATTATGTTAAGAGACCGCCTTGCATTGGTTGGTCGTTTGGTGCAGGAGAACCTAAAACTAGCTCAGCATCGCCAGGAGCAACAGTACAATAAACAAGCACGTATTCAGACTTTTCGGCCAGGTGATAAAGTACTGTTGCTGCTTCCCACATCGGAATCTAAGTTGTATGCTAAGTGGCAGGGGCCATATGAGGTGGTTCGGGAAATTGGTAAAGTAAATTATGAAATTAGACAACCCGATCGCCGAAATAAAACTGAAATTTATCATATCAATTTGCTAAAACCCTGGAATGAAAGGGAGGCCCTATTTGTAGCTGGTGACAGTTTGGAAGAGGATTTTGGTCCCACTGTCAATCCACCAGCTACAACTCATATTCCAATGGGGGAACATTTACTTCCGGATCAGAAACGAGAGCTCTACCAGTTAGTGGAAAGGTTTAATGATGTTTGATGACTTGCCCGTCAGGACTAATGTTATTTCTCACGCTATTATTACTCCACCAGGGGTCAGGGTCCGGGAGAGACCGTACCGGATCCCAGAGAGTCGCAGGGTTCCTATTCGCAAGGAGGTGGAGGATATGCTTGAGCTCGGAGTCATTGAACCTTCCCGGAGCGAGTGGTGCAGTCCTATCGTGATGGTGGGCAAGAAGGACGGCTCCGCTTGGTTCTGCGTGGACTTTTGAAAGGTTAATGCCATCTCCAAGTTCGATGCATATCCAATGCCCTGGGTGGATGAGCTCCTCGACCGACTGGGTAAGGCGCGGTTGATTTCGACCTTGGACCTGACGAAGGGATACTGGCAGATTCCACTGACTCAGAGCTCGAAAGAGAAAACTGCTTTCTCTACCCCAGATGGCTTGTTCCATTTCCGGACCATGCCCTTCGGGTTGCATGGAGCTCCTGCCACCTTTCAGAGACTGATGGACCAGGTCTTAGCTCCCCATCATCAGTATGCCGCCGCGTACATTGATGATGTGGTGATTTTTAGCTCCACCTGGAAGGAGCATATTGTTAGAGTTTCAGCCGTCCTCCAGTCTCTGAGGGAGGCGGGGCTAACAGCCAAGCTGGGCAAGTGTGCATTTGGCAAACAGGAGACCCAATATCTTGGCTACATTATGGGTAATGGCCGGGTGAGGCCGATCACCTCCAAAGTCCAGGCGCTGGTGGAGACGGCGATCCCGAGAACCAACTCACAGGTGAGATCGCTACTGGGGTTAGCCGGCTTTTACCGCCGATTTATCCCCGAGTATGCCACCATAGTTAACCCCCTGGTAGATCTCACCCGAAAGGCTGCTCCAAAAATAGTTAAATGGACAGGGCAGTGTCAGGAGGCATTTGATTTGATCAAGAAGCGACTCTGTCAAGCTCCTGCTCTGATTTCACCAGATTTCAGCAAAGAGTTCATCCTGCAGACCGATGCCTCCCACATTGGTCTGGGGGCGGTCCTGTCCCAACAAGTTGACGGGGTAGAACACCCTGTTATTTATTTGAGCAAAAAAATGGCTCCTAGGGAGATTATCTACTCCGTCATTGAGAAGGAGTGTTTAGCCATCAAATGGGCTACTCACGCTCTTCGCTATTACTTGTTGGGGCGTTCTTTCTCTCTTATCACTGATCATGCTCCTTTAAGGTGGTTACATACGATGAAGGACAATAACGCTCGGATAACTCGGTGGTATCTGGCACTGCAACCCTTCCACTATACAGTGAAACATCGTGCGGGTAAGGAGCATCAAAATGCAGATTTGTTTTCAAGGGAGGGGGGACCATTGGGGAATGTAGAGTTGGCCGAGTGTTCCTTCGGCATCACTCTGAGGGGTGAGATATGTGATAGATAGAGAAAGGATCGATGCTGTAAATCTCCCTCCCGATTAGAAAGGGCGCTGTGCAAGGGGGAAGGTAAGCTGCCTCCTAGATCTGCCTCGGTGGTAGGTGGAAACCGGAAGGTAACCATATTAGGAGGGGCGCGTAGCTGCGAGTACTCAGGACGATTCCATTGCAGTCAGCTGCGGGGCAGCCTTCTATTGGAGAAACCAGGCGACACGTTGATTGCAGGGAGGAGTTTTCTGGGTACAAAGGGGAAGCAGCTACGTCAGTATCTCCCCTTGCGCTGAGACAATAATTGACCGGCCGGAGCTGGTGTATGTTTGTTTGTTTTGTTACGTGTTTGTGTGTTTTCGTAGAGGAGCAGGAGGACGGGAGGCTGTCGCTACCAAGCCAGCACTAACCCCAGAGCACTCCCCTCATCGCACAACACAACACAGCACAGCGCACGCACCACAGTCCCCTTTGGAGAGAGCACAGTTTCGTGCACGGAGGATTGTGGTTAAGGAGTGTCTTTTTGTTTGTTATTTTTGACACATGTACCTTGTTTTGTTTTGCCCTGATTACATCGCTGGTATCAGGGTGTATTATTTTCCTGTTTGGATTATTTTTGTGGATATTTCTGTTTTTGTGTGGATTATTACATTACTTGTTTTGGGAGAATACGTTTGGACATTGGCAGTCTTTTGCACCACATCATTCATCCTGTCACAAGGACTTTTCTGATTTCAGGATGAGTCACAATAATTCAGTTCCAATAGGCACATTTGGGTATGGAGAGGGCTGGAGATGAATTGCGGAATGATTGCTTAAAGGCAATGGTAAAACATGATGGCTACAGCATCTTGGTCTGGGGTGCAATTTGGTTTAGTGAAAAGTCTGTGTTCATTAAGGGACGTCTCAATTCAGCACATTACATTGCTAACCTTTCAGAACCATCTGATAACATTGTTCCGCCAAGGGGTTTTGCAGTTTACATTTCACCATCATCAGGAAGAAGACATCACATGCCATACGTCCAGAATTACCACTACCCAGGGCTACAGCTTCTTCCCTGGACTCCACAGTCCCGACATAAACTTTATCGAACATGTCTCAAATTTTAATGTGGCAGAGTACTATTCAGCTATGGCTAAAGGTTTTGCTTCACTCTATAGAATTAACTAATTTTGCTTCATAAAGTCAAATGAAACCTGCTGAATAATGTTACGCTAACATATTGAACTGCATGAACTGTGACATTTCAAAATGGAACATGAAATACTATACTACTATAATGGTTTCCGGTAGACTTCTGCGATATCATTTTGTAGTTTCTTTGATTACAAGATCTAAATTAAGTTCATATACTGTAGTTCATTTTTATTATGTCTCAATCCTAAAATTCTAGGTGATGCAAAACTTTTGGCCATTGCTTTGTCATTTTATATATATACAGACGTGCTCAAATTTGTTGGTACCCCTCCACAAAAAACGAAGAATGCACAATTTTCTCTGAAATAACTTGAAACTGACAAAAGTAATTGGCATCTACCATTGTTTATTCCATATTTAATAGAAATCAGACTTTGCTTTTGATTTTTTATTCAACAGAATATTGTAAATAATAAAACAAATGAAAATGGCATGGACAAAAATGATGGGACCGCTAACCTAATATTTTGTTGCACAACCTTTAGAGGCAATCACTGCAATCAAACGTTTTCTGTAGCTCTCAATGAGACTTCTGCACCTGTTAACAGGTAGTTTGGCCCACTCTTCCTGAGCAAACTGCTCCAGCTGTCTCAGGTTTGATGGGTGCCTTCTCCAGACTGCAAGCTTCAGCTCTTTCCATAGATGTTCGATAGGATTCAGATCAGGACTCATAGAAGGCCACTTCGGAATAGTCCAATGTTTTGTTCTTATCCATTCTTGGGTGCTTTTAGCTGTGTGTTTTGGGTCATTATCCTGTTGGAGGACCCATGACCTGCGACTGAGACAGAGCTTTCTGACACTGGGCAGTACGTTTCGCTCCAGAATGCCTTGATAGTCTTGAGATTTCATTGTGCCCTGCACAGATTCAAGGCACCCTGTGCCAGGCGCAGCAAAGCAGCCCCAAAACATAACCCAGCCTCCTCCATGTTTCACTGTAGGTATGGTGTTCTTTTCTTTGAAAGCTTCATTTTTTCGTCTGTGAACATAGAGCTGATGTGACTTGCCAAAAAGCTCCAAGCTTCTGTTCAATCTGGGGTCGATTTTCCTCTTGCGGCCGCGCCCAGGGAGGTTGGCTACAGTTCCATGGACCTTAAACTTCTTAATAATATTTGCAACTGTTGTCACAGGAACATCAAGCTGCTTGGAGATGGTCTTGTAGCCTTTACCTTTACCATGCTTGTCTATTATTTTCTTTCTGATCTCCTCAGATAACTCTCTCCTTTGCTTTCTCTGGTCCATGTTCAGTGTGGTGCACACAATGATACCAAACAGCACAGTGACTACTTTTCTCCATTTAAATAGGCTGAATGACTGATTACAATATTGGAGACATGTGTTTTACTAATTAAAGAAACTAATTAGTTTGAAATATCACTATAATCCAATTATTTATTATCTTTTCTAAGGGGTACCAACAAATGTGTCCAGGCCATTTTAGAATATCTTTGTAGAATAAGCAATAATTCATCTCTTTTCACAGCTTCTTTGCTTTATTCTATGACATACCAAAGGCATGCAAGTATACATGATAAAATAGCTTTTAATTTCATCACTTTTCAAGAGGAATGAAGCATTTCAATGAGCTCTAAGGGTACCAACAAATTTGAGCACGTCTATATTTGCACACTTAATAAACTCGTTACACATATTGCATGTAAGTAGCTAATAAACTGCACATAACATTTTAATTAAATATTTAGCATATAATAGATTATTAACCATCAATTAAATAACAAAAGGCCATTCATTATGCTATATTGTTTATAATTTGTCCTTAACTGACACTACTGCCACTATCCTTAACTTGCAATATTCGATAAAAACTAGAGTCAATGGCCCACTTATGCTATGCAAATATAGAAATAATAAAACTATATAGCATAACTAATAAGGTTGCAATGCCATTGCAATACGGGAAAACAATTTACAATTACATAGCATGTAACCCAACAAACAATATATTAATTAAATGTTGCACAAGAGTTCCAGCACGATTATCCAAAGCAGCAGGAGAAATGAAAGAAAAAGACATAAAGTGCATCTGTGTATAAGAACAAATCGCAGTAAGTTTCCATTAGTTTGAGAGCAATCAAACTAGTCAGCATGAAATAGTTAAGACAGTTCGATGAAAATGCAATTGTCCATATCAGGAAAAACTATAAAAAAAGTTTATTTTCTCAAACCCGATGTAGATTCGGCAGCAACACGTCTCCCCAGGTTCCACACGCACTCCAGCCACAGCTCTCACCGCGACACTGCAACACAGCTTTCTCGAATAGTTTGTTATTTTTCTTTACTCTATTCTGTAAAACATCAAACAGCTATACTTGCAAAAACAAACAAAACACAGCTAAACTTGTTGTCTTCAGTAGCGTGCCGCCATATTTTCAAAACTTTCTTCTTTCTCTGTCTCTCTCTTGCTCAGCTCAACCATATCTCCCGCAATACACCTTGCGCACAACAATTTTTTTTCCCATCCTGCAACAGTGCTAGCTTTATATCCCTGCCCCTGCAATCCCAATGTTACGTAATTATTTTTTTAAAGGAAGCAAGTAATAACTAGCCAAGCAAACCGACACATTTACCTATCGTCACACCTTACAATAATTGATTTTGAGTTTCAGTGTTTTAAAATAAAATATCAAACAGAACGAAATTTCAATGTACCATTTGTAATTCAGTAATATGAGAGAATATTGTAAACGATCCAGTAGTGTAGTGCTGCTGACCACTGGTTTCCCGTTCCCACCAACTGGCACAGACTCGATACGTTTGCAGGCAAGTATGTTTTATTTACAATATTTACACAATAAAGCAGTTTCTGCTAAAGGCTAATGCCCTGTACGGGCCACTGACTAACTCACTTCTTCGACCCTCTCTAAGCTACTTCAAGACTACTACACGTCTACAGGCTTTGGCCTGTGCACGATCCACTTAGGTGGGACCAAGTCCACTGGAGCGAACCACCCTGGCCACTGTAGCCGTGGAGACAGGAGAGTAGTACAGAGATTCCTTCTGCCGAAGTGAGTTAGTCCACAGGTAAGAACAGGACCAGCTTTCTTCCTTAGAGCTGTCCTGGATCACAGGTAAGTACAGGGTAGGCTCCTTCTGCTGGAGTAGTTCTGTAACACAGGTAAGTATAAAACAGACTCCCTCTGCTGGAGTAGTCCTGTAACACAGGTAAGTACAAGACAGGCTCCCTCTGCTGGAGTTGTCCTGGAACACAGGTAAGTGCAAGACAGGCTCCCTCTGCTGGAGTTGTCCTGGAACACAGGTAAGCGCAGGTTGGATCCCCTTTAGAGAAGAATCCCAGGAACACAATTCAGATGACCCCAGATGTCCAGAGAAGTAACCCAGACAAAACAAGTTATATCCGAGAAACAAACTGTGTCCCAACTAAAAGCAAGTGTCCACTTTTCCTGTGTAACACGTATGCAATGTATCTTGTATCTGTATTACAATAAACAATGTCTTGCACATCCTGACTAATAAATCCATTCTTTCTGGGAATTATTCACTGTTTCTGCAGCGCGTGAATAATCCAATACACCTTCTGGTCGTACGTATAAAACTAAACACCCTGCTGTTGTGACGGCGCACAACCGCACAACGCGGAATACCGTGGACCTCTTTTAAATTGCTGATAAGTAAAAATAAACTTCAACTAGCACCACGACAAAAGAAAAATAAATAAACTTACACCAAACCAAAAGGCTACCTCACCAAGAGGAAAATCGTACACCGTTTAAACTAAATACTATATTCTAAATACAAACAATCACTTTACCTTACGTTGTTCTAACAACACACTCGAAATTGCAGGCTTCTTCTCTGTAGAACAATAGGGCGGTGTTCCCCACGATCATACAACACCCCGATGGTTCTGCCCTGCTTCCTTATAAACCCAGAAACCCCTCCCAATCAATTAGCACTCGGATTTCTGGGTTGTGTAGTTTCTCCCCTAGCGCCGCCATTTCTTAAAGGCGACACTACCCTTTCCTCACAATATATATATATATATATATATATATATATATATATATATATATATATATATATATATATATATATATATATATATAGACACACACACACACACAGTGCCTATAGAAAGTCTACACCCTCTTTCAAAATTGTCACCTTTTGTTGCCTTATAGCCTGGAATTAAAATGCATTAATTTTTTTTTTCATCTACACATCCTACCCCACAACTTCCAAATGAAAAGAATATTCTAGAAATTTGTAGAAAATTAAATAAAAACTGAAATAGCTTGGTTGGATAAGTGTCCACCCCCCTTGTAATAGCAATCCTAAATTAGCTCAGGTGTAACCAATCACCTTCAAAATCACACACCAAGTTAAGTGGCCTCCACCTGTGTTAAATTGTAGTGATTCACATGATTTCAGGATAAATTCTGCAGTTCCTGTAGGTTCCCTCTGCTGGGTAGTGCATTTCAAAGCAAAGACTCAACCATGAGCACCAAGGCGCTTTCAAAAGAACTCAAGAACAAAGTTGTTGAAAGGCACAAATCAGGGGATGGGTATAAAAAAATATCAAAGGCCTTGAATATCCCTTGGACCATGGTCAAGATGATTATTAAGAAGTGGAAGGTGTATGGCACCACCAAGACCCTGCCTAGATCAGGCTGTCCCTCCAAACTGGATGACCAAGCAAGAAAGAGACTGATCAGAGAGGCTACCAAGAGGCCAATGGCAACTTTGCAAGAGCTACAGGCTTTTATGGCCAAGACTGGTCGAACTGTGCATGTGACAACAATATCCCAAGCACTCCACAAATCTGGCCTGTATGGTAGGGTGGCAAGAAGGAAGCCATTACTCAGAAAGTCCACCTTGAATCCCGTTTGAAGTATGCAGAAAAACACTCAGGAGATTCTGTAGCCATGTGGCAAAAAGTTTTGTGGTCTGATAAAACTAAAATGGAACTTTTTGGCCTAAATGCAAAGCGTTATGTTTGGCGCAAACCCAACACAGCGCATCACCCAAAGAACACTATCCCTACTGTGAAGCATGGTGGTGGCAGCATCATGTTATGGGGATGTTTCTCATCAGCAGGGACTGGGGCACTTGTCAGGATAGAAGGGAAAATAAATGGAGCAAAGTACAGAGAAGTCCTTGAGGAAAATCTGCTGCCCTCTGCAAGAAAGCTGAAACTGGGACGGAAGTTCACCTTTCAGCATGACAACGACCCAAAGCACACAGCCAAAGCTACACTGGAGTGGCTAATTAACAAAAAGGTAAATGTCCTTGAGTGGCCCAGTCTGAGCCCTGACCTAAATCCAATCGAAAATTTGTGGCAAGACTTGGAGATTGCTGTCCATAAACGCTCCCCAAGGAACTTGACAGAGCTTGAACAGTTTTGTAAAGAAGAATGGTCAAATATTGCCAAATTTAGGTGTGCAAAGTTGGTAGAGACCTATCCCAACAGACTCACAGCTGTAATTGCTGCCAAAGGTGTTTCCACCAAGTATTAACTCAGGGGGGTGGAGACTTATCCAATTATGATCTTTCAGTTTTGTATTTTTAATATGTAACTTTTTTCCCCTTAACAGTGTGGAGTATGGTGTGTAGATAAGTGGAAAAAAATCCTAAATGCATGAAACTGAGGCACTGACACAACAAAATGTGAAAAAAGTTCAAGGAGGTGTAGACTTTCTATAGGCACTGTATATTATATATATATATATATATATATATATATATATATATATATATATATAGGCTATATATATATATATAGGCTATATATATATATATATATATATATATATATATATATATATATATATATATATATATATATATATATATTATACACACACACACACACACACACACACTTCATGGTTGCAGCCTAAGGTTATCAGGCTTTGGAATTTGTTTCAGGTCTCTGGAAGTTTATGACCCTCAGCATCACACAGGGCTGAGCGGGGATCTGTGTTCACTTTCCCATTTAACAACCCTTTATATGACTTTACCAATGCAAGACCATACCCAGAGAAACAACTAAGTTCTTTAATAATTTATATATATATATATATATATATATATATATATATATATATATATATATATACAGTATATATACACTTTTTTTTCTTTTTTTTTCACAGCATAAATATGCTTGTGCAAACAATGCTGCAATCACACTGAATAGCTGAATATAGTGAACAGTGATGTTACAGATATGCTGCATATAGCATACAGTGATTAATAACCTTACCTCTGAGTGAGGGTTGGTAAGGTTTACTAGTCATCTTCACAGGCAATCCACAGAGATGCTACAGCATAGCCTAAAGGTCTGACAGAAACAAACTCAGCACTCCTTCCAAATTTACTCTTGGAAAATGCTGTACAGGATGCAACCAAATGGGTAACTATAGCAGACATTAAGATTGAAAAATCAACAAGACATCTGTGTCAAACATTCTGGCTGTGAGGCCAGAATAAAAATAGATACTTGATTGTCTGGCCACAGGGTGTCACTACCATTCCACATCAGTGGCATTTAAAAAATAACCAAAACTAACCAAATGCATTATGCATTTTTTGTTTTGTTTATTTAAAGGTTATGTGAAGAGCCTCTCTCCTATAAGTTTGAGGTACACACTGCAAAAGACAGCATCTTCCTCATTAATGTGGGGGAGCCTGTAGCCTTACTGAAACACAATAATACTGTTTGAGCAATGGAGGCTAATGTTCCAATACTGATAAACAAATCAGTGATTTTTATTTCTTACCAGACTATTCCACTGTTTCTCAATATCTTCATATGACTGAAATAGACAGTCTGGTGAGAAGGTAAGACTGACACTGATAATCTGGTCCATGTTCATGCTGCATGAACAATAACCAAATGCAATGCTTTGTTGTTGAATACGTTACTTTTACTATTTTTACTAATTAAGCAAACTTTTAACAAAAAATCTGTATACACATTATACAACAACCGAACACAGCTCTCCAATTGTTTGCTATGAAGATGATAAGTCAAAATACCTGTTCTAAAACCACTGCTTACAGATGAAATGCTTCACAAGGACACTCAAGCCCTGCTCTAAAAAGTCTCTTTCAGACAAAGAGGTAAATAAATAACTTTAAAAAGTTTTAGTATAACAGTCATAATGACATTGCTGTGGCGTGTTCCTCAGTAATACTGAAACTCCCTCGTTCACATAATGCCCTCAGCCTCCATTCTTGGGCTTTATTGACTTGCAAAGCCATTTTCCCTTAAATATAAAACATGTTTTTTGAGAATATTAAACTAGTTAATAAAAAAACACCTACGCAATGTATAACACCAGTTGCTTGGCATGAAGTACTTCTGAATTAACAGCATTTTTGTTATTGATGTTCTTACAACTCCCACAGAAATATCAAAGTCTTCAAGCTGTTGATAAAAGAAAACAATAAAATCACATTTACATTTTTAAATAATAAAACAAAAGTTAAAACTGTAATCAGCCACCAAAACATATTTTCAATTTAATTTACATTTATTTTGGGGTTCAACAAGCATTAACAACAGTAGTTATAAGCTTTGTAGAAATTAAGCTAGGTTGTCATTTTAATACACATCATTGTGTTATGGTGCAATGTTTAAACTGGCAATGAGGTGTAATGTAAAAATAGTATTTAAAAGTATAAAATCTCAGACTGCTCCTTATTTGTCTGATCTCCTGCTTACACATGTTATGGTCTTGGGAGTTCATCCTTTTCTGATTCTCTATAATGCCAGCAGATTTCGGTAAACATTAATTTGCTCACAAAGTCACCTGGAGTTAGAAATGTTGCAATTAGTTGTAGTGTCAACAAGCCATTTTTTGGATTATAGGTTTTTTTTTGTTTTGTTTTTAAATGTTTCCTTGCCTGTTTATCCCATAGACTGATTGTTGATTTGTTTATCACTGAGGTTCTTGTACATCAGTGTACCAATACTAATTTCTATCTGTGACAGGCTGGCTCGAGTGGTGACGTACCCAGACCAGGAATTTGACACAGAGGCAGCTACTTGCGGGTTGAAAGCGCCGGTGCGTTTTTATTGAAATAAAATTAATAAAAAGGATGTACAAAAACCACAGCTTGAGCCAAAATAAAAAGGTTAAACAAAAACCAATCCAGCCACATTCTCACATGTTTTTGGCAGGGATATAAATTAACCCCATCCCTGCCAACCACCACCAACACACAAGCTGCCCTGCCCCCTCTAATTACTTGCAGGGCTCTCCTCTGCCCTACACTAACAAATAAATATAAATAAATACTCTCCTTTGTTGCTGTAAAACAAAAGCATATAATACTGAAAATAAATTGAAAACTGTAATACATGCTCTGTTGGTTCACAGGCAGCTCAAAACCAAACCAAAAACCAGGTCGGCCAAAGCACTGTTGGACGCAAGGCGAATGTTAGTCAACTCAGATTATGGTGAAATCAGAGGCAAGTCCAGTCAGACCTCTGATGAATAATAATCAGGATCAGAATTTCACTAACCTTTATTGCACTGCATAATTAAAAACTTATGCTAATAATAATAATAATAATAATAATAATAATAATAATAATAATAATAATAATAATAATATATGTAATGTTTTGTATAAATTAAAGCCACACGGGACTCCTGAGTAGCACATCCAGTAAAGTGCAGGATGCGCCCTATAGCCTGGATGTCACTGGTTTGGGTCCAGGCTATTCCACTTCTGGCTGTGGATGGGAGTTCACAGGGGGTGGCGCACAATTGGCCGAGTGCCACCCAGGGTAGGGAGGGCTTAGGTTGGCCGGGGTGTCCTCGGCTCACCACGCACCAGCAATGCCTGTAGACTGGCGGGGTACCTGCGGGCCTGCCTGCAAACGGCCCAGAGCTGCATGGTCCTCTGACACTGTAGCTCTGAGGTAGCTGCATGGCGGGCCTGCAGAGTGAAAAGTGGACAGCCGATGACACACGTTTCAGAGGACAGTGTTAGTCTTCGTCTCTCTTGAGTCAGCACAGTGTTTGCAGCGGTAAGCCAGGCTTAAAATTGGGCATTTCAAATTGGGGAGAAAATAGGGTAAAAAAATAATTGGCGATTCCAAATTTTAAAAAAAGAATATAAAATTACGTCACATTTTACGCTGAGATATGCTTTTAAAATACTTTATTATTAAAAGAACCTGACAGACAGTACCATTACAGATTAATAGACTATAGACAGCTTCTTTGAAAATCATTTTGTATTTTGTTTTATTATTATTAACGTGATTACTAAACTAGTAACAGACAACTTATATGTTTAATTTAAGGGATCAATTGTCCTTGCTGTAAGTTGTTTCTTATTAGTTTTGTAACAAGTTGTACTTTCCTTTTACAATTAATAGTGCAAAATTAAATCTTAAGTGAACGCATCACAAATGCAAACTAAAGAAAAATAACAAAGCACCTGTTTTTATAGAGTCAATATACTGGAATGACTTTGCTACCTTGTGGTAAAGTAGGCAATAACTTCAACGGTGCTTTATACACCAATTTATATGCTTTTATAACTGTTTTGGGATGTGTGAAATAAGTGGATCATATTTGGCAGTGAAGTTGCGAACAGATTAGACCAGGAACCCAGAACTTGGTCCTAGTGGAATGACATAGCTTTGTCTAGCCAGCAATGCACCCAAAGAGAGAAGGAGCACCCAGGAGCAACCAGACAGAACATTAACACAAGCACTGGGGACCTGGAGACAGGTCAGTGGGAGGGCAGCCAAGCAGCAGCACCACCACATGTGAATCAAGTGAAACTAGCCAATAATCTGATTTACAATGAACGTGGAGCCCCAGAAAACTGCTATACGTAATTTAATTTACACTACACACCCACCATTAGTAATCATAGTTGTAACTCATGACCGTTAAGTGGGCCCCGAAATATAAACATATTTGTATTTTTACAGGATATAAAGCAATGACCCAATGGTTAAGTTACAAACTAAGTAATTTAATGTATTGTTTCGGCATGGTTGTGAAGGCACCAAGCCTGGTTAGGGTTAGAGACCATACCAAAACATGTTTGGTTGATTTCAGGTTACCTTGAATCAGTGTGTGTCCAGCCTTGTTCCAGTTTGTGTCCAGTTTAGCTGTGAGTGTATAGGAGAGTGTATAATGCTAATGCGGGCAGCCTTTTTTTATTATTGTTTTTTGCTGTGTCTGGTCTGTCATGTTGTATATATTTTGTGGGATTTACAGTTCTGTATAAAACCACTTATCATGAACTGTGTTATGCCCTTGTTATTGTATTAAAGCAGCTGTTTGAGAATACCCTTGTTGTAAATACTACGCTAAAGTTAAACACGAAGAGCAAGTGAGTTGCTTAAATGTAAAACAATTAATTCCCGTCCTTTTTTTGATCCCAGCTATGTTCAAAGACAACGCGTGTCTGCCTTCCACGTTAATAAATATAGTTTGTGAACTGGATGTCATAAGCCAGCCAGCTCGATCGCCCAAAACAGCGCAACAACATCCTAGTTGTTGATGCCCTCTCAGAACTGACCAAATAAAATTGCAAATGAGCGTATTGATTGTGTTTTATTTGTTTGCATCATTAACATTTAACACAACAGTAAATCCAACACAACTTGTAAGAAAGGAGAGAATCTCTGACAACACGAGCCTCAGATCGCTGCTGTCCGATTGAAACTGGCGGCTGAGGTAACTTTCCCATTTGCCAAGTCCGCTTATAATAAGTGGGATTGGGCTTGTTTTTCAGAGTCGCGGGTTGGATTTTGCATAACCACCCATACTCTAACATGGGTTGCGCTTGTTTTGGGCTTGTTTAGAAAGGCAGTGCCGCTTTGTTTTGTCGCGAGACTTGTCAACACTGTTAACCTTCCCCGTGTGTCTCACAGGCAGCCTGATTCCTGAACACCTCATTCTGTTGTTGACAGGATTTTGTGCAGGATACAGCAGGCAGTGGCAATTTTGGCAACAAACTAATGCACTTCAGTCCGTTTCATCAGTATCAAGTGCCCACTACCCGTATTTGCTCAAGCGTGATGTTGAATGCTTCCTCAGCAGCTGTCAGCCGTCCGATGGGCAGGGTTTCTAAGCCAGGGTAGTAACACAGCATCACCTGATCCCCTATATGCTGTATTGCCTGAATGAAAGGGATATATATATAATGTCTCCAACGGTTTTCAGGCATGGTGATCTGCAATACCTGTTGGTCAGTTTCATTTTATACTCATTTTCATTTTTAATGAATGAGTCGTAAGATAAATTAGTTGAAACAGTATTCACTACTAACGACATGACACCACGCTAATGACACTTGAAAAACAATTTGGGCAAGAGCAGTAAAACAAATTATTAACCAACCCGGCACCAGGTATTTTGCTTTTTGCAACTTAGATTAACTCGTGTACCAGCTCTGTGCGCATGGATTTTCACAAAATTTCACAAGTAATCTTCAAAAACAGCACGAGTTCTTTACGCATAGCTAATTTACATGTCAACCCCCACCTTTCCTATTTATTTGCATGATGTCGGGTGAAAAGCCAGGTTTACTCGAATAAAGTAAAATAAACTGAGCGAATGGAAACCCAAAAAAAGCATTTTACACGAGACATTTTTCTCGTGTAAATGTCTCGAGTTAAAAAAAAACAAAAAAAAAAACACTTGCATGGAAACCCCATGAATGATGTGCTAAACTTATTTTCTATCTTCTACTGTTTGAGGTACTGGTTTGTATCGCTATGCATTATTATCTGTGAAGTGTACTTCATCAGCAGAATAAATCGGTTCCTTACTGTAACATCAACAAAGTAATAAATACTGTATCCTCATCTCATTCTTTGTAGCCAGCTGGCGTCCATTTTTTATTTCCAGCTGTGCTATGTATGGATGGGCAGGTGTGTCAAGCACATTTCTTAGACTGCTGCCATCTGCCAGACAAAAACAAAACTGCAGACTATTATACAATAGTATTATTTATTGAGGTATGACACAGGCCCGGTTTTTGGGATGGAACCGCATAACAGTCTCGCGTTTTGATTGGTCCATGTCTGTCACATGAATATGTCGTCACACGAGTGGAAAAGCGTGCAGGCATTTTTAACATTGTGATCAGATAGAGAGAGTGATCTGCTTTCCACAACCTTACCATTAAAATATAATGTGGTATTACACTGTACTGATATAACAAACTATGAGGAATTACTTTATATAAATTATCATGTTATGCACGAATGTAAGAATTGGCTTTCTGTGGTGGTGTACTTTTTTCTTTCAAGTAGCATATATCTATAATCGTTTTTGCGATATATTTTAATATAAAACATATACGCTATTGCAGTTTTGTTACAGGATACATTAGTTTATCTCTAATGTAATCACAGTTTTACATATAGACTGCCCCTGTTTTCATTTACGTCGCAAATTCTGGGCCGCTTTACTTTTCAGATAATGTCCCAAATTCTGGGCCGATTTGGTTTGCAGATAACATCCCAAATTCTGGGCCGCTTTGGTTTTTAGATAACGTCCCAAATTCTGGGCCGCTTTGGTTTTTAGATAACATCCCAAATTCTGGGCCGCTTTGGTTTTTAGATAACGTCCCAAATTCTGGGCCGCTTTGATAACATCCCAAATTCTGGGCCGCTTTGATAACATCCCAATTTCTGGGCTGCTCTGGTTTTCAGATAACGTTCCGAATTCTGCATTTTCGAATTCAGGCCAGTTTTTGAGATATTCTGCTGAGCTGACAGCCGAGTTTCTAAGTCATGCATGCACAGTTTACCATAAACTGGACCGTTAATTCATTTAAGAGTACATGAATCAAAGTTAATGTATTTTTTACTTTCCTCAGAAAACATTTAGGAACATGGTATACCAAAAACAAAAAAAGGTCATCTCATTTGCTTATGTAATGTCCATCAATATATAGTGAGGCATAGGGGTTTATCAGAACTTCTGGGTTTAAGAGACCAGTGCCCTTCAACAACTTCAAATAAATCCTATTGTATTGTATTAGTCAGCATTTCCCTTATCTATTCCTGATCATTTATACTGTAGGTCCGGGGTTTTCAACCTTTTTTTGAAACTGTACCCCTTCTATCTGGAGGTTTCAGCTCGAGTACCCCTTTACAATTTTCGCTCAACTGAATGGTACCTCAGTTACAATAAAATGGAGAATAATCTGATGACCCCCCCCCCCCCCCCCGTTTATTTAATAAATCTGGGTGACAAACTGCTGGTTTAGGACAGAACAACAAACAGTAAGCTTAATTCTTAAAACTTTTAACTACAAGTATTTGGATGCACAGAATTAAAAAGACAAGTATTGGGTTAGGAGCACACCTATTTTTTTGTAACTTTGACGGCCTTTTGTAAAAGTTTGAAGGCCTTTTGATACCCAGCATACACTGCAATACCCAGCAAAGTTATACACTGATATTCTGATAGCACAGCAATTCAAATGAAGTTTTTAATTGGTTGTGTTCCTCAAATACACAATAAAAAGTGATATTTATAGGGTATACAGTTATACAGCGATACAGTGGTTTCGGACATCTAAGAACAGGTACTGCGAGCATCTGGATTCATACTCAGAGGTACTCTGTAGCCTCCTGGGACATTCACAGCTTGTTTGACACCCTCTTGTAGTTGCCCGTTTCTGCATATAAAGCAAAATGCTGTTTGTCAATCTCTCTTTTTTCTTATAAATCAGTCTTTGCAAGAATCATTCCAAAAACACTTGAATCAGTTAGACACTACAGGCCTTTAAATTGCAGTACCAATTTGCAAGTTGCTAAGTGGTTGCGTTCCTCAAATTTGCACTGCAAAGTGATATCTTAAAGAATAGGGTATATAGTGCTTTTTTTCGCCTCCCCTCGCTTTTGGTGCAAAACTGTGCTCCGATACACTCAGGCTGATACTATGATCACAAAACACTTGGAATGGACTTAAATTGGTGCTTCTGTACTCTTTTTAGATGCACAACAATCTTAGCTAAAGAAAATGGGTTCCTTCGAGTTCGTAAGACCCACGACCGCCATTAGCTGAGCCTTACCCCGATGGTGTTTTTATAATGGGATTTGCCATAGGGAAGGGGGTGGTCTCTTATCGTACCCGTATCTCCACGACCCCTGGGCCAACAAACTCAGAAGGACATTCTTTGCGTGCACAAGAGTCTTAGCTAAAGAAAGACATCAGCCACGAGTTCAAACGCCACCCCACCGCCAGATGGTGGGCGTTGCCCCAAAGGGGTTTTATAATGGTATTTCCCTTAGACATTTTTCAGGGTGCTGTATCTCGGGTTCCGGGGGTCCCCAAGACTTGAAAATCGGTATGGAGGTCCACCTCGGGGCCCCTGTCGATCCCTCCAAGTGACATGTCCCCAGCTAGAAAGGACACCAGTTTAGACTTTTTTTGCCAACCTGGAGCTCAAAAGCTATTGGAAATGCAACCTTGACATGCCATCATGCTGAAAATGTGAAAATTTGTTGAAAATGTAGCATTTGAAAACGGGTGGCTCCCTGTGAAAGAGGGCCCCCAGACATGACCCTAGGAAGTTCAACCCGGTTTCTAGGCCCCGGGGTCATGGAGATATGACCCCGAAAAGGGTAGTTTTTGGACATTTTTGACAGGGCGTATCTCGGGTTCTGTGGGGGTTAGGAACTTGATTTTTTTTTTTGCGTTGGGGCCCCATGGGGCCCCACACAAGGAGTCACCATTTTCATGGTTCAAATGCCAGGACGGCTTGGCAAAGTGAATTTTTTCGTCATGACATGAGTTTTTGGGTGAACCACCACACCTTTTTAGGGGGTGGTTTGGGGTGCTCCCCTGAGTCTATATCACTTTGAATGATGGTTCTACGTGCTCGGGTTCGAGAGATATGCCTGAAAATGTGTTTTATAACACTGCCATAGACATGAATGGGGCTGAATACCCGAAAATATATTTTGCAAAGAATTGCTACGGTGGGTGTATGCGTGCAGGGGTTGCATGGTGGTGTGTGCGTGCAGGGGTTGCATGGTGGTGTGTGCGTGCAGGGGTTGCATGGTGGGTGTATGCGTGCAGGGGTTGCATGGTGGGTGTATGCGTGCAGGGGTTGCATGGTGGTGTGTGCGTGCCAGGGTTGCATGGTGGTACACGTGTGTGGAGGGGAATTGGAGTGCAGGTTTTGCGCAAAAGAGGGGCGGGGAAAAGACTGGGAAGGGTAGGGTAAAAGAAAAATTACTACAATCATTTATTTTCACTTTCGACTCCCAGTCTCCTTTCCCTCACTTTATGATTTTATTTTGTGATTATTTAATTATTGTCAAAATAAACGGCCTTCATCTACTCACAGTTGCAGTCTCATTTCTGTCCAAAAAGAACCTGAAACACTACAATATATTGATGGACGTTACATAAGAAAACGAGATGTCCTTTTTTCGGAATACCATGTTCCTTCCCAAAAATGTGTTTTAATATTAGCCTTTAATAAAGGAAAACGACTGCTTAAATTAATTTTCATGTATCTATTTCAGTGCAATGTAGTTTCTTCATGTAATAAGAAATACGTTTTTTAACATTTACATTTTTGTTTTTTTCATAAAAAAAAAAAAAAAAAGATTTCTGGGGAGAGTAAAAAATACATGAACTTTGATTAATGTACTAAGGGTTACTCTCAAATGAATTCACGATCCAGTTTATGGTAAACTGTGCATGCATGACTTAGAAACTCGGCTGTCAGCTGAATTCGAAAATGCAGAATTCGGAACGTTATCTGAAAACCAGAGCAGCCCAGAAATTGGGATGTTATCAAAGCGGCCCAGAATTTGGGACGTTATCTAAAAACCAAAGCGGCCCAGAATTTGGGATGTTATCTGCAAACCAAATCGGCCCAGAATTTGGGACATTATCTGAAAAGTAAAGCGGCCCAGAATTTGCGACGTAAATGAAAACAGGGGCAGTCTATATGTAAAACTGTGATTACATTAGAGATAAACTAATGTATCCTGTAACAAAACTGCAATAGCGTATATGTTTTATATTAAAATATATCGCAAAAACGATTATAGATATATGCTACTTGAAAGAAAAAAGTACACCACCACAGAAAGCCAATTCTTACATTCGTGCATAACATGATAATTTATATAAAGTAATTCCTCATAGTTTGTTATATCAGTACAGTGTAATACCACATTATATTTTAATGGTAAGGTTGTGGAAAGCAGATCACTCTCTCTATCTGATTACAATGTTAAAAATGCCTGCACGCTTTTCCACTCGTGTGACGACATATTCATGTGACAGACATGGACCAATCAAAACGCGAGACTGTTATGCGGTTCCATCCCAAAAACCGGGCCTGTGTCATACCTCTATTTATTCACTGGAGACGTGTTAAACTTTGCAGATGCACATTACTATGGAAGGCCATCTGGGTCAAAAACGTGTGCTGTTAGTACACGTTTCAAATAAATTACTTCGTGTAGTACTGCGACACACTACACGTTCTATTTTGTTAACTACACATACTATTTTTACTACACGTACAAATGTGGTAAATATCAGCCAATTAATGTAAAGAAAATAGTATGTGTACTAAATGATCCAATGAAAAGTCGCCTCACATTTTCCATGCTCTTCCAAAAGTGATCAGGGAATCTGAGCCTTTGAATATTTTTAAAAGCCATCGCAAAACATATTTTTAACTTTTATTTGTACAATGTTTTTATATGCCTTTATCTTTTTTTTTGCACCAAACTTCCAATAAATCGCCAGGTCTTTTTTAAACGGCGAGTTATGAATAATAATACATGCGCGTTATACTGGATGTGGTTTTCTTAGTGGATTTATTGTTTTTATTGTTATTAACAGTGGTAAGATGCCGTTCAGTTTTTCAATTCAGATTCGTTCTTCTGCTTGTTCATTTTCTAACGTTCTGCATATCCTTGTTTACTTTCGCTTTATACTTTGTTGGTGTACAATACAGTGGCATTGTTATAAAATAAAACTGTTACTTAATACCCACTGATACAACCTTTTAATGATATTGCAACCACCAAGAAAAGGTGGAATGTTGCAATATAGTTATGGTAGTGCTATAAGGTTGTATGTTAGTGGCTTCTCCATGATTGCATCTGAAGTATTTGAAGATGTTAGTGCTGTTACATAATAAACTGGGTCTCAATAGTCGGCGGGACTTCTGGCAAATATTGTAAAGAAACGCCCCCGGCGCTATACATAATAATAATAATAATAATAATAATAATAATAATAATAATAATAATAATAATAACTAGAGTTGCTAGCAACTATAAAGGCTTCCAAGCAGTTATTGTGAAATGTAAGTGCATTGGTTATTATAGATGAAACGATATCATCACAACTGTGCTAACTGTGAATTTTGGCACAAATATGAGAATACTTTTGAAAATTCCCCGAAATTTTCATTAAATCTAAGATGGCTGCCACAGAAGTTATAGGCAGTTTTATAGCCAGGTGCGTATGTTGATGATGTCATACATCACCGTTTGACCTTAAGGAGAGGTCAGAGGTCACGGGTGATGACATTTTTTTCATAGAGCACATATGACTTCCTATACGTGTTATATTATAACTTTGACCCTGTCGGCACGCCCTAGGAGTTAAAATTTCAACGTAAATTCCAATATGGCCGCCACGCCGTGTGAGCAATCGGTTTCAATCTTCAGCAGTTATTACTTTCCAACGGTCTGTACAATTGTCTTGACACTGAAGAGCATAAGTGTAACAGTGTTCTTGTTATGGGTTGCAAAAGTTTTTTTACAATTATCAATATGGCCGCCAAACCGTGTGACCAAAATGTGTCATTTTCATATCACCAGTACTTTACGTGAGTCTTTATGGTCATATAAAGTTTCATGACTGTAGTTTATTGCACCTTGGATTTATGCACGAATGTATGAAAATAGAGCCGTCGTGAAACGGTTATTTGCACGCCGCAGCCATGTTTTTTAGTGAAAAAGCATGGATTTTACGAAAGGTAGAAAGGACCTAGTCATGAACATGTGTGCCAATTTAGGTGTCGATTGACGTTGTGGTTTAAGACAAGAAGATTGTTGAATATTTGGCGCCAATCCAGCGTAGTGGGCAAAGTAATTGTTTAATCGACCTTGATTGAGCATATGTTTTTTATGATTTCCATTACACGAGAGTAGATGTTAAAACTTCATGCTGATTTGAACTAGGCTCTCGCCAAGATAAGCACCAACTAAGACGTAGCTTTACAGTAAACTAATGTGATCCATATGTGTCTCCATCCATTTACCTTTCCTTCCATATGATGATGTAGATATCCTTCTGTCTGGTGTTAATGGCTGAAGTGTAATGCTGGCTCCAGGGATCAGCTTATTTTGCCTCCCTGGCTCATCAGCACACACAACGGCTGCGATGCTGGCTCCGGGGATCAACCACAGTGCGGCCTCCCCAGCGCATCAGCATGACAACCGTCTGGATTGAGCTAAGTAGGGTACATCTCTGGGGTTTTCAAGTGGGCACCTTCCATCCTCAGTGTTTCGTCGACTAGCCCACGACACCTCAAGAGGGCTCGACGGTGATTCTGGCGTCCCAGCATCACCCCCCTCCGTCCCCCACTCAACTCAGCCCAGCTTACTTACCTGTACATCAGCGTTTCTTTCTTTCTATTGTGCTTGAGATCCCCAGCCAGAATCTTTCCGTCTCAACCACAGCCAGTTGCTGCTCCTCTCTGCTGCTTCAGATAAGTTCTTCACTGTGCGACGCAACTCTTGGCCACTGAATCCGACGTCTCTGAGAAACCAGGTTGTAGAGTGTGCCACAAATCCTCGACAACCCACTTTCACTGGGTAAACCCGAACTCTCCATCCTCGCTGTTCCGCTTCAGTGGTTAGTTGAGCATACCGCAGTTTCTTCCTCTCATACGCCTCATCTACAGCATCCTCCCATGGCACTGTTAACTCTACCAGGTGAACAAGGCGTGCTGATCCAGACCACAAGACAATATCTGGTCGAAGGTTAGTGGTGGCAATCTCAGGTGGAAAAATAAGCCATTGACCAACATCTGCCAGCATTTCCCAGTCTCTAGCAGCTTCCAGTTGTCCTGGGCGAGGATTGGTTTTAACACCTTTTCTTGGTGGTTGCTCTCCTGGGCGGAGGAATGTTGTCTTTTGTGTGTAATGTTTTGATGGAACAGGTGACAACTTATTGGTCATGTTACGCTTGTCTTCCAATGCTAAGGCCAAACATCGCAACACCTGGTCATGGCGCCAAGTAAACCGTCCTTGGCTAAGAGCCACCTTACATCCTGTCAAAATGTGCCTTAATGTTGCAGGTGATGAACACAAAGGACATGAGGGATCCTCTCCTACCCAGAGGTTTAGGTTCTGTGGTGATGGGAGAACATCATATGTTGACCTGATGAGGAAACTGATCCTGCTCTGTTCCATTGACCATAGGTCTTGCCAGCCAATCTTGCGTTGTTCCACACTCTCCCATCTCATCCATTCTCCCTGCTTGGCCTGGGAAATGGCCTTTATACACCTCATCCTCTCCTCCTGCTTTTGCACCTTGTTGACTACCAGCTTCCTCCTTTGAGCTGGGGCTGCCTTGTGCCATGTAGGAGGAGCTGAACTGAAACCAAGACCCCCTCTTCCATGCTGAACTTGCCCCATGATATCACCAATTTGAAGGGCAACCTTTGCATCTTCCACAGCTTTCTTTGCCGCCCACTTTCTTCCAGTTTTCAACACAGGTGCTGCCTCCCTTACGCATTTATCGCGTGACTCTACTAATGTCATTTCCAGTCTGACCTTGGCGCACTTAAACTCCTCGGTTAGAGCAGAGACTGGTAGCTGCAGTATTCCTTTACCATAAAGTCCCACTCTGCTGAGGCAGCGTGGAACTCCCAACCATTTCCTGATGTATGAACTGATTAAAGCTTCCAGCTTCTCTACTGTTGTCAAAGAAGCCTCGTACACAGTCAGTGGCCACAGCAACCTCGGCAGTAGACCAAACTGAAAGGACCAGAGTTTTAGTTTACCTGGTAGAGCGCAGCTGTCTATGCTCTTCAACCCTTCCACTGCTTGTTGTCTAACTTCTCCCACACGAACTGTGTCCTTTAGATCCCCGTCGTACCATCTCCCAAGACTCTTCACTGGCTTCTCAGACACTGTTGGTATTGCCTCACCATTAATGAAGAATGTTTTATCTACTACTTTGCCTTTAATTATAGAGATGCTCCTTGATTTAGTGGGCTTGAATTGCATTCGTGCCCATTCAATGTTATTGGTTAATTTGCCCAATAATCCATTAGTGCAGGCTACTGTTGTAGTCATGGTTGTCATGTCATCCATGTATGCTCGAATTGGTGGTAGTCGCATTCCAGAAGCCAAGCACTCTCCTCCTACTACCCATTTTGATGCCCTAATGATTACTTCCATTGCCATGGTAAAAGCCAGTGGAGAAATGGTGCATCCTGCCATTATTCCAACCTCTAGGCATTGCCATGTAGTGCTGAATTCTGAAGTTGAAAAACTAAATTGCAAATCTCCAAAATAGGCTTTCACTAAATTTGTTATTGTCATCGGTACACTGAAAAAATCAAATGCTGCCCAAAGTAGTTCATGTGGCACTGAACCATATGCATTAGCCAAATCCAGGAATGTCACATGGAGCTCCTTCCTCTCCTTTTTAGCTGATTGAATTTGTTGCCAGATCACATTGATGTGTTCTAAGCAACCTGGGAAACCTGGAATGCCCGCTTTTTGTACTGAAGTGTCAATGAAGCAGTTCTTTAATAGGTAAGCTGACAATCTCTGAGCAATAATGCTGAAGAAAATCTTGCCTTCTACGTTTAATAGGGAAATGGGACGAAACTGACTGATGCTTGTAGAATCTTTTTCTTTAGGTATAAAGACTCCACCTGCTCGGCGCCATGCTCTTGGTACAACCTGTTTTTCCCATGCCACTTTCATCAATTTCCACAGAATTCGTAGAACTCCTGAAGCACTCTTGTACACTCTGTACGGAACTCCATTAGGCCCTGGAGATGATGAAGCCCTTGCTTTTTTCACAGCTTGCTCTTTTTCTTTCCACTTAGGTGCGCAGTCCTCCATTTGGTATTCTGGTGGATTGATAGGTGGGATGTCTGACGGAATTGACATAGGCTCCTGCCTTTTTGAATCTGTATGTGTTTCCTCCAAATATCTCTCCAGCTCAACCTTAGATGCTTTTAGTGTGCCATTCTTCTCACTGGTGAATAACTTCTTTACAAATTTGAATGGGTCTTTATAAAAGTTACCTCTCGCACGCTCCTTCTTTTTGTAGCGTTTCCGTAGGCGCTCAGCTCTGCGCAATGTTGCAAGCTTATCTTTTATGACCCTTTGTAAGAGATTGAGTCCCTCCTTCTGACTTTGTTCTGCTCTTCTCCATTGGTTCCTCAGCTGTCTCCTTTCTCTAACTAAGCGTTCAATCTCCTGCTGCCGTCCAGACTTACCAGGAATAGTTTGTACTTTTTCCTTCCTTTTTTCAACTCCAAACCTCTCACTTCCATATGCGTAGATGATGTCCCCAAATTTATCCAGCTTCTTTTCAACTGTTCCACTTAATCTTTCCAATGCAACGCAGAGATCTGTGTTTACTGTGTCCCATGCAGTTTTCTCACAAGCTCTTGGCCATTTAACTCCAGGCTTGTGCCCGTTGAGGTTCTTTTCTCTCTTATGCTGGTTTGTCTGACCGGGTTCACAAGGATCATTAGGTTAATCACTAACTGTGTCCATGCAAGTCCTCCTCACGTCTATGACAGGGGTGCTGATATCCTGCAAACTGTGGTTTGCTTCCTGTCGCTGGATTTCATTCGACTGACTTGACTGACTTCGTAAGAAGTACTGATCAATGCGAGGCCCTTGCCCTTCTCCCTCAAGCATTTCATTCTCCCTTGATGAATCTTCAAACCCCTGACCGTTGTCGCCTTGCTCCAGCCGCAGACACAAACCTGGAGTTCCATGTCTTTGTTAACTGCAGATCTTGAACTAGTCTTTTGTGAAGTACTCTCCATACTCATATCCGTTTCCGTTCCTAAGTCGTTAACCGTGTTGTCCAACGTTGAGTCATCTTCCGCCCCCGCTCCCGCTTCTCTTTAATTTCTTAGAAGCCTTGGGCGGGTGTCTCCAGCATCCTGTAAACACAGAGCTGGATACTGCCGACAAGGGTAGCTAACCCTTACCAGCCCCAATGGGGTCTCTTTCCTCCTGTCAGCTGTCTCTCCAGGCTGTCACAAGGTCTTTCCCTTGTTGCCAGCTGCACTATTCACAACAGTCACTGGACGTATCCAGATCTTCATGATTTCCATTACACGAGAGTAGATGTTAAAACTTCATGCTGATTTGAACTCGGCTCTCGCCAAGATAAGCACCAACTAAGACGTAGCTTTACAGTAAACTAATGTGATCCATATGTGTCTCCATCCATTTACCTTTCCTTCCATATGATGATGTAGATATCCTTCTGTCTGGTGTTAATGGCTGAAGTGTAATGCTGGCTCCAGGGATCAGCTTATTTTGCCTCCCTGGCTCATCAGCACACACAACGGCTGCGATGCTGGCTCCGGGGATCAACCACAGTGCGGCCTCCCCAGCGCATCAGCATGACAACCGTCTGGATTGAGCTAAGTAGGGTACATCTCTGGGGTTTTCAAGTGGGCACCTTCCATCCTCAGTGTTTCGTCGACTAGCCCACGACACCTCAAGAGGGCTCGACGGTGATTCTGGCGTCCCAGCATCACCCCCCCTCCGCCACCCACTCAACTCTGCACTATCTGCTGCCATTGTCATAGTTCCACCTTAAGTTGTTTTTAAAGACAAGAGTTTTGAAAAATTCCCCAAATTTCCTACCTATTTTCCAGAACATTCCAGATAGATTCAGTGCTGAGTAAACTTGGAGTAACTTCTAGAACTTTCTAGAACTTTCCAGTAATATAAATAGTAGTATAAATACAGGGGCCTTAAGCCCACCAGTTCAGTTTAGTTCCAGCTGCCTAAGTGGATACATATCTGCATTTTTCTGAGATGGCATCAAGAGGCTGGAATGGTGGCATTCCTGATGGGTCTCCAAGGCGGTTTTACCAAGTTTCCCTGCTATCTTTGCCTTTGGGACAGCAGGGACACCAAGGCGCACTACCACAGGCGGGACTGGCCACAGCGGACCGAGTTCTCTGTGGGGAGGAACAACGTCAAGTGGGAGCCACTGGTGGACCCCTGGAAGGTGCTGATGCCACCACTGCACATCAAATTGGGCCTTATGAAACAATTTGTCAGAGCTCTAGATAAGGAGTCGGCAGCCTTCAAGTACCTTCAAGACTTCTTCCCTAAGCTGTCTGAGGCAAAGGTCAAAGCCGGTGTCTTCGTCGGACCACAGATAAAGAAGATCCTGGAGTGCAATGAATTCCCCAAGAAGCTCAGTAGTAAGGAGAAAGCGGCTTGGAACAGCTTTGTCGCAGTGGTTCGGGGCTTCCTGGGCAATCACAAGGCCGAAAACTATGTAGAGCTGGTTGAGACTCTGGTGAAGAACTACGGCACAATGGGCTGTAGGATGTCCCTCAAAGTCCATATCCTTGATGCTCATCTTGATAAATTCAAGGAGAACATGGGAGCGTACTCGGAGGAGCAAGGCGTGCGCTTCCACCAGGATATACTGGACTTTGAACGCCGCTACCAAGGACAGTATAACGAGAACATGATGGGAGACTACATTTGGGGGCTGATTCGTGAAAGTGATTTACAGTATAATCGTAAATCTCGAAAAACTACCCACTTCTAAATCTTTTGTAGTCATTTTTGTATTACTTTAGTATAAATACATGTTAATTTGGATTCATATGTTGTTTTTTTCTGACTTTATGTGAACGAAAAGACACAAATTCGCCCGTTTTCTCATTGGAAATAGGTAAATTTCAAAATATCACTGTCCTGGTCACAAAAGCAAAGTTTGTGGGGAATAATAGCCATTTTCTATACTTTTGAGGCATAAGCAATTAGGAAATAACACTTACTACCCAGGAACAAAAATTGTGTTACATAGTGTAATAATAATAATAATAATAATAATAATAATAATAATAATAATAATAATAATAATAATAATAAACACAGCAATAACAATAGGCATCCCAGCCTTTGGCTTGGAAGCCTAATAATAAACACAGCAATAACAATAGGCTTCCCAGCCTTTGGCTTTGAAGCCTAATAATAGATTGTGATGACCCTTACTATTTTTGATGGTAAAGCAGGAGACAGAGAAAACAATTAACAAATGTATTGTAACAAGATGGGCTTGAAACTCTAGCTGGCGCCCTCTGTAGGACTGCTTCGGCACACCTGAAAAGGGACTCATTTGCATGCGCCGGAGCAAAGGGCTAGGGGAAGGTACTCGCTCAGTTGCGAGTACCCGTTCCTCTATTTCTTTATAAAAATGTGTTATTGGGTTAAAATTAAGAGTTTTGTGTCTGTTGTTGCTCCCGTTACCCCCTTATATCTGTGTGTGAAATGTAGGTCAGTCACCGTTGTTTCGCTGTTAGTCTGTGTGTGCCCCCTCCCCTCTGTGCTGCCTGTTGGTGATTGGTTTTCCCTTGTCTCAGTTCTTAGAGATGTGCTGTCCTTTTAAGGGTTGTTGGGAATTAAATAAAGCGCTCTTCTGCTTAAAATCCATTTCAGTCTCTTCCATTGAATCCATGAAGGCAGAAATGCTACAGTATTATATTTGATAAAATAAACAAGGTCCCTGTCTGGACAACGCCACGTAAAATTATTATTATTTATTTCTTAGCAGACGCCCTTATCCAGGGAGACTTACAATTGTTACAAGATACCACATTATTTATACATACAATTACATTATTTTTTAACATACAAATTACTGATTTATACAGTTGGGTTTTTACTGGAGCAATCTAGGTAAAGTACCTTGCTCAAGGGTACAGCAGCAGTATCCCCCACCTGGGATGGAACCCACAACCCTCCGGTCCAGAGCCTTAACCACTACTCCACACTGCTGCCCTAAATAACACATCCCAAACCTCAATAAGACAGCTGCACTCGAATGTATGCTTGCAGCGCAGAAGAAAATTTCTCGCCGCCATATTTGCAATATTACTTATTTTAAATGGAGGTCTTCTTGTCTAAATGATACACCAAAGGTTATTGAATACTGTGCCAATTACGCTGTGCATAAGAAGCGATTACAATGAATACGTTGTCATGACAAACTACTAATGTAAAACCACTAGACACCAACGTAGGAAATATGTAGCTCGTGTCATTTTTTAGAACATGTGCAGATTAAAATTGGTACACGTTGTCATTTCTGTGCTGATTGGTCCAAATGAGTACGTGTAGCGAATATTTCAAACGTGTACTACACAGTGTGTTTTTTTACCCAGATGACCTTCCATAATAGTGTAGTTGCTATTTGTTACATTTTACGTTCCTGACTGGACGGGTTTTGAGGAAGAAGTGGGTGGGTTTTTGTAAAAAATAGTTGGTAACCCTGGTTGGGAGGTATGACACAGGCCCGGTTTTTGGGATGGAACCGCATAACAGTCTCGCATTTTGATTGGTCCATGTCTGTCACATGAATATGTCGTCACACGAGTGGAAAAGCTTGCAGGCATTTTTAACATTGTAATCAGAGAGAGAGAGAGAGATCTGCTTTTCACAACCTTACCATTAAAATATAATGTGGTATTACGCTGTACTGATATAACAAACTATGGGCGATTACTTTATATGAATTATCATGTTATGCACGAATGTAAGAATTGGCTTTCTGTAATGGCGTACTTTTTAGCATATATCTATAATCGTTTACGCGATATATTTTAATATCAAATATATGTCTTCCACACTATTACAGTTTTGTTAGAGGATGTATTAGTTTATCTCTAATGTAATCACAGTTGTACATATAGACTGCCCATGTTTTCATTCACCTCCCAAATTCTGGCCCGCTTTGCTTTTCAGATAATGTCCCAAATTCTGGGCCGATTTGGTTTGCAGATAACGTCCCAAATTCTGGGACGATTTGGTTTGCAGATAACGTCCCAAATTCTGGGCCACTTTGGTTTGCAGATAACGTCCTAAATTCTGGGCCACTTTGGTTTGCAGATAACGTCCTAAATTCTGGACCGTTAATTCATTTAAGAGTAACCCTTAGTACATGAATCAAAGTTAATGTATTTTTTACTCTCCCAGAAAACATTTAGGAACATGGTATACCAAAAAGAAAATAAATCTCATTTGCTTATTTAATATCCATCAATATATAGTGAGGCGTAGGGGTTTATCAGAACTTCTGGGTTTAAGAGACCAGTGCCCTTCAACAACTTCAAATAAATCCTATTGTATTGTATTAGTCAACATTTCCCTTATCTATTCCTGATAGTTTATACTGTAGGTCAGGGGTTTTCAATAAAATTACAATAAAATGGAGAATAATCTGATGACCCCCCCCCCCCTCCCTCCCCTGTTTATTTAATAAATTTGGGTGACAAACTGCTGGTTTAGGACAGAACAACAAACAGTAGGCTTAATTCTTAAAACTTTTAACTACAAGTATTTGGATGCACAGAATTAAAAAGACAAATATTGGGTTAGGAGCACACTTATTTTTTTTGTAACTTTGACTGCCTTTTTAAAATTTTGACAGCCTTTTGTAAAAGTGAAGACCTTTTGATACCCAGCATACACTGCAATACCCAGCAAAGTTATACACTGATATTCTGATAGCACAGCAATTCAAATGAAGTTTGTAATTGGTTGTGTTCCTCAAATACACAATAAAAAGTGATATTTATAGGGTATACAGTTATACAGCGATACAGTGGTTTCGGACATCTAAGAACAGGTACTGCGAGCATCTGGATTCATTCACAGCTTGTTTGACACCCTCTTGTAGTTGCCTGTTTCTGCATATAAAGCAAAATGCTGTTTGTCAATCTCTCTTTTTTCTTGCAAGAATCATTCCAAAAACACTTGAATCAGTTAGGCACTACCAGTCTGACACTACAGGCCTTTAAATTGCAGTACCAATTTGCAAGTTGCTAAGTGGTTGCGTTCCTCAAATTTGCACTGCAAAGTGATATTTTAAAGAATAGGGTACAGTGCTTTTTTTCGCCTCTGCTTGATTTTGGTGCAAAACTATGCTCCGATACACTCAAGCTGATACTGTGATCACAAAACACTTGGAATGGACTTAAATTGGTGATCCTGTTGCATAAATACACTACAAAATGTGCACATTTCAGGTCTTATATATAATGGACATTTTTTGTATGTATTTTGCTATAGGAAATCGCGGTCGGGGGGGGGGGGGGGGGGGGGGGGGGGAGGTCCTCCTGTCGTACCCCATGAGTCCACAAATCCTGGGCCAACAAACTCGCTCGTACTCTCTTTAGATGCACAACAGTCTTAGCTAAAGAAAATGGGCTCCTTCGAGTTCGTACAACCCACGACCGCCATTGGCCGAGCCATACCCCAATGGTGTTTTTATAATGGGATTTGCCATAGGGAAGGGGTGGTCTCTTATCGTACTCGTATCTCCACGACCCCTGGGCCAACAAACTCAGAAGGGCACAAGAGTCTTAGCTAAAGAAAGACATCGGCCACGGGTTCATACGCCACCCCACCGCCAGATGGTAGGCGTTGCCCCAAAGGGGTTTTATAATGGGATTTCCCATAGACATTTTTCAGGGTGCTATATCTTGGGTTCGGGGGGTCCCCGAGACTTGAAAATCGGTACAGAGGTCCACCTCGGGGCCCCTGTGCCAACGTGTCCCCAGCTAAAAAGGACAATAGTTTAGACTTTTTTTGCCAACCTGGAGCTCAAAAGCTATTGGAAATGCAACCTTGACATGCCATCATGCTGAAAATGTGTAAATTTGTTGAAAATGTACCATTTGAAAACGGGTGGCTCCCTGTGAAAGAGGGCCTCCAGACATGACCCTAGGAAGTTCATCCCGGTTTCTAGGCTCCGGGGTCATGGTGATATGACCCTGAAAAGGGTAGTTTTTGGACATTTTTGACAGGGCGTATCTCGGGTTCTGTGGGGGTTAGGAACTTGATTTTTTTTTTTGCTGCGGGGCCCCATGGGCTCCGTACAAGTAGTCACCATTTTCATGGCTCAGATGCCAGGACGGCTTGACAAAGTGGATTTTTTCGTCATGACATGAGTTTTTGGGTGAACCACTACACCGTAGTTGCATGGTAGTGTGTGCATGTAGGGGTTGCATGGTGGTGTGTGCACGCAGGGGTTACATATTGGTGTGTGCATGTAGAGGTTGCGTGGTGGTGTGTGCATGTAGGGGTTGCATGGTGGTGTGTGCGTGCAGGGGTTGCATGGTGGTGTGTGCGTGCAGGGATTGCATGGTGGTGTGTGCGTGCAGGGGTTGCATGGTGGTGTGTGCATGTAGGGGTTGCATGGTGGTGTGTGCATGTAGGGGTTGCATGGTAGTGTGTGCATGTAGGGGTTGCATGGTGGTGTGTGCACACAGGGGTTGCATATTGGTGTGTGCATGTAGGGGTTGCATGGTGGTGTGTGCATATAGGGGTTGCATGGTGGTGTGTGCACGCAGGTGTTGCATGGTGGTGTGCATGCAGGGGTTGCATATTGGTGTGTGCATGTAGGGGTTGCATGGTGGTGTGTGCATGTAGAGGTTGCATGGTGGCGTGTGTGTGCAGGGGTTGCATGGTGGTGTGTGTGTGCAGGGGTCTTATGGTGGTGTGAGTGCAGGGGTTGCATGGTGGGTGTATGCGTGCAGGGGTTGCATGGTGGTGTGTGCGTGCCGGGGTTGCATGGTGGTACACGTGTGAGGAGGGGAATTGGAGTGCAGGTTTTGCGCAAAAGAGGGGCGGGGAAAAGACTGGGAAGGGTACAGTAATAGAAAAATTACTACAATCATTTATTTTCACTTTTGACTCCCAGTCTCATTTCCCTCCTTTATGATTTTATTTTGTGATTATTTAATTATTGTCAAAATAAACGGCCTTCATCTACTCACAGTTGCAGTCTCATTTCTGTCCAAAATGAACCTGAAACACTACAATATATTGATGGACGTTACACAAGAAAATGAGATGTCCTTTTTTCGGAATACCATGTTCCTTCCCGAAATTGTGTTTTAATATTAGCCTTTAATAAAGGAAAACGACTGCTTTAATTAATTTTCATGTATCTATTTCAGTGCAATGTAGTTTCTTCACGTAATAAAAAATACATTTTTTTTTTTAACATTTACATTTTATTTCTGTTTTTCATAAAAAAAAAAAAGATTTCTGGGGGGAGTAAAAAATACATTTACTTTGATTCATGTGCTAAGGGTTACTCTCAAATGAATTCACGATCCAGTTTATGGTAAACTGTGCATGGATGACTTAGAAACTCGCTGTCAGCTGAGTCCCCAAAACTGGGCTGAATTCGAAAATGCAAAGCGGCCCAGAATTTGGGACGTTATCTAAAAACCAAGGCGGCCCAGAATTTGGGACGTTATCTAAAAACCAAAGCAGCGATAAACTAATGTATCCTGTAACAAAACTGCAATAGTGTATACATTTTATATTAAAATATAACGCAAAAAACGATTATAGATATATGCTACTTGAAAGAAAAACGTACACCACCACAGAAGGCCAATTCTTACATTCGTGCATAACGTGATAATTCATATAAAGTAATTACCCATAGTTTGTTATATCAGTACAGCGTAATATCACATTATATTTGAATGGCAAGGTTGTGGAAAGCAGATCACTCTCTGATTACATGTTAAAAATGCCTGCAAGCTTTTCCACTCGTGTGACAACATATTCATGTGACAGACATGGACCAATCAAAACACGAGACTGTTATGCGGTTCCATCCCAAAAACCGGGCCTGTGTCATACCTCGCTTTGACAGTTGTGCTTATTTGCTTGGTGCTGGCCAAGGTTGCCCCAGTGGTTTCTTGAAACTTGGCTTGTGGTTTTGACATTTCCACTTTAAATGGCTGGGCACTTTTGATAACTTGATGTTTTTTCACATTTCCAATGTGTTTTTGTTTCAGATATACATATGTGTGGATAAAACTGGCTGGGGTTGCAATGTGTGTAGCTAGACCATTTTAAAATATCACTAAATTGTTTAATATAAATGATACAGACGTCAAAATAAACACGTTCCCCAGCAGATTTCCATGTTGACAAAACAAGTTTATTGTCATTAAACTCAGATGTCCTGTAATATACATATGCGTGGATAAAAGTGCCTGGGGTCTGACATTTTTACCTTACTTTGGGGACTTAATTCTCTTAGTGTATGACAGGTATTGATCCCCCCCCCCCCCCCCCCCCCCCCCATTTCACCTAAGAGTGTTGGTAACTACAAATTAAAAGTGAAATGGTGCTTTTGGCTGATTTGCTTTCGTGGCGCATATACCCAGAAAACATGTAAACTATCCTTGCTGTTAGAGTGGCAGTTCTCGGGCTTTGCTGATAACTTGGCGCGAAGAACTACCCTTCCTGTCAATCAACAAACATACTGTATTTTATTCCTTGTAGAGCACAATGTACTCCATGTACTCCAATTACTCTTATAGCATTCTTATTTTTCCTTTCTTAACTTTCACCCACTAAATCTATTCCCCCACTGCTCATTGTCTCATTACGTCACTACTGGTCACTTAGAATGGCATCTTTATTAACCAATAGAGCGTTTGGTTAAACAAGCAAGACCAATTATCAGCAGTATGTGTAAGGTTCTCTAGGCGGGACTTCATCAAATGTTTGTCTGCAAGGAAGTTCTCTGACAAGTGACAGAGCAAGCCTACTGCGACGCAGACTGAGTACAGAAAAGCAAGTCTTTTTTTTTGTTGTTAAATGGGCAAAAAGGAAGAAAGCGAAAACCAAGTGAAATACTACCGCTTGGAAGAAATACAGCAACATAATTCTTATAAGAGCACATGGCTTATTATTCATAACAAGATATATGATGTCACGAAATTCTTGGAAGAGGTAAGACAAGTTTTTAGGACTTTTAAACCGAACATGGTTTTCTTACAACTGTGTACACGGAGCGTAAACAGTACAACTTCGCAACAATTCTCGATTTGATATATCTAAAAGTACTTACATGCTAAACAGGTTAGTAAGTGTGTTTAAAATGTGTGCCGTGCACTATGGTACTGCTAAATACAATGTCTCAGTAGACGGCATTGGGACAGAGATATTGCAACATGCAGACTTTACATTTTCGTGGTCTTCGCTACACTTTACCGGTTCCTGTGTAACAGCCAGTATAATTTTCAGTTGTACAACGTAACGAAATCCTTACTGTACCGTACAAGTACATTTAGTGTTTTAAGCTTTAGGCTTTTTATATTAAATTGATTGCTGCTTAGAGAGAGAAGTGGATCATTAGATACCCCGGTACTCGCATTCCACCGCCATGGGGCTTCACTTACGGCGATTCTCGGTGGGAATTCAGAATTGTTATATAATTCATTATAGGTTCTTAAACATAATTGATCGACAAAGAAACAGTTAAAATATGTCACTTTCTTTTTTATAGGTACAGGTAACGGTACAACCCTCCGAAATGAACACCAGGGGTGAAAGTCATGAAATGTCATATATAAAACGTTTTTGATAAACTGTGTTTTATGTGTATCGATTTATTTCTATATATTTTTTGTATTCAAACACTGTAAGAAATTACTATATGTAGAGAGAAAAAACAGGCAAGATTTGACTGGATTTTATGTAGGCGACCTAGCATTAAAAACTACAGAAATTGTAAATATTTAATATTCATATATAGTACAAGAATCATCATTGGTACAAACATTTAATAGTACCCTCCGCAATTAATAACTGACATACCACTTGGTGGATGACTGTTCATGGATCACATTTCAAATTATATTTTAATTGATAAGTAACTGCAAATCACACACCCTAATTACAGGCTATCTAGTTATTTGTTATCTGATGTTCTCCTTCATAGTGTTGCCATTCATAATCCATAAATTTAAACACACAATGATAAGCAATTAAATAATTTAAATGGCCTCTGTCTGCAGAAGAGAGAAAGATTCAAATGTATTTTCCTGGGCAGTAGGGAATGGACTTATGTACTTGTTTATCAGTGTTGCTGATGTGTATGTCACATAAGTGTTATATGGAAATAGGGCAAATGGTATCTGCTCCAGAAACAAGAATCATGTGCCAAGAGAGCTTTTATTTAAGAGAACCAGGATAGAAAGGAAAGATCAAACATAAATCAGTACTTTTCTGTGATAAAGGGTATATTTCAAGTTACCTAAAATAATCCTATATATCATATATGTAGGGCTTCTGATTTTCGGTTTTAACTGATAAAACCCAATAAAACACCCCCGATATAAAAAAAATGAAATCGTTGGATAGCCAATAAACACCAGAAAACACCGGAAAAGCTGTGGAAATGGTTAATCAATTCACGTTGACTTTACCCTATTCACTTAAAAAAAATAAAACCTACTACAAAAAAAATAATAAATACTTTTCCCAGTGCTGCTGGGCAATGTCCCGCCTTCCTTACTTGCATCTATCATTGATTCGTTCTCAATACTTTAAACCTGCCCCAACTACTGAATGACAGCACATTCCTACATTTCTATTGGAGACTCCACTTGAGAGATTTAAAATGAGATTACAAACAGGATGGAGACTTGTTAGCGGGATTTCAAGCTGTATTACAGTTAAGGTGGAGGATTTAAAACAGAATTGTGGTGAAATGTACACGCACAAAAACCCCAGAAGAATGTGCCCGTGACCGTAGGGATTTCATTGTGGAAGACAGCAAAGGAAAGAAGGTACAACTTAAGTGTGCAAGTACTGTCAAGTTACTACTATACATAATATTTTGACAAAAAAAAAAAAACGCTCAAGCATTTTGAAAAGTAACCGAAAACACTAATTTCATACAGTATATCAAAAACAAAAGCCCTGAAAAAAAACGATTTACATAAATCTCGAAGATAGCCAAAAATAAGAACTGAAAAATACAATTAATAAAACCCGAAAAACAGAAGCCCTGCATATATGTGATGCATTTAATCATCAAGAATACTTACACACACGTCATATTTTCCCAACTTTAAGGACACTGCAGTAATGACCAAGAGTTTTGCATCACCTAGAATTCTAGGACTGAGACAAATCTACTGGAAGCCATAATAGTAGTACAGTATTTCATGTTAGATTTTGAAATGTCACATTTTTTCAGTTTATCAGTTTTTCGTTAAGTATATGGAAAACTACAAGCAGTGTGTAATTCAATATGTTACCTAACATTATTCCGCAGAGGTTTCATTCGACTTTATGAAGCAAAATTAGCCTGATCAGATGAAAGGGTGGTCATGTGAACGTTGCTGCCTCCAGGGCATTGCATACACACATTGTGTACTTGCTTCTGTCACCCAGGTCGACCCTGCTTCTTCAAAAAGCAGTGGGAAATCGCTTAGCCGACCTGCACGATACCGGGTCACGACCCGGTACAGCATGCCGGTGTGAAAGGGGCTTTAAATTGGTATGGTATAGTAGGTGTGGTGTCACTGATGACAATTTATGAAAATTCAGAAAAGTTATTCAAACTGCCTCTGTTGACAAAACAAATCAGACCCATGCCTGCTGTGGATTTGTATTGGCAAGCAAAACCTTCCATTCACTTTACAGTAAAGCTGGCCAGTTTAGTAATAGACATGCCTGGGGTTTGGATAGCTCAATTTTAGCAAACTTGTGTCCCATCTTTCCTTTTCAACCTACTTGCAGCATCCAGGAGGAGAGGAAGTACTCGGGGAGCAGGCTGGAGGTGATGCTACAGAGAGCTTTGAAGATGTTGGTCATTCTACAGATGCTCGAGAAATGACCAGCACGTACCTGATAGGTGAACTTCATCCTGTAAGTATTATTTTATGCTTGTTTAACTGAAAACTAGGCTGTAACTGGATGCAGGAAGTCTACCAAACAAACACACAATAGTGTCATTTTAATGAGAGCACCCTTCTGAATTGCTTTTTTAACAATTTGGGAACAGAGCCACGAGAAGCAAAAAAAGCAATAGGCAAAATGGCAGTTTTGCAAAGTTCACAATGGTTCCTGCAATTTTCAGTTTTCCCATATTGAACAATATCTGAAGGGTGTGGGCTAGTTTTGTTTCGTGCGTTTTTCCCTTTTTTTTTTGTTTTGAAAACTTGCACGCAATACAGCACTTGATAAAAATCTCTTGACTTTTGCCAACGCCTGAATTGTAATGACAGAGGCCAGCAGCAGAGCAGAAGTTGTGAGAAAGGAATGTGGTTTGCGTGTTATACTTGTTTATTTTATTTTTTTACCCACAGGAAGATAGACCCAAAATTCAGAGACCTGGGGTAAGTTGCCACTTTTAATAAATTAGCTGAAAAAACATTTTAATTTAGTGTATTACTTTGTTTAGCATGTTGATTTTTAAAAAAGCCTAGTACTGGAGACTAGCCATATACAATTATTCTTTGCTATCCTTGTCCTTGGCTTAGCCCAGCACATTGCTATCTGTTTGGGAAGCGATATCGCTCTTTAAAAAAATAAACACAAGGTTACTGTAGAAGCCACCCTAAAGCATATTTCATAACAAAATGTATGTAAAAGACTACAAATATTAAGCATTCTTTAATCACAGGTTGTCTGAATGACTGGCAAGTTTATTTGATGTTTATCTGCTGATATATACATTGAGATTTTATTTAAATTAATACATTTCGGTTGCAACCCTTGAATGCATTGTGTTCAGTAAGTTTGATAATATTATATTTCAGGAAACATTTATTACAACAGCAAGTGAGACTTCAAGGTATGTATTCCACCCCCCCCAAAAAAAAAAAAAAATATAGATATAGATAGATAGAATATCAGTATGACCAGAATGTCAGTATGTGATTGAAACTCAATACAAAAAAAAATGCAGATAAATTATACAGACTTGTCAGATGCTCAGTGTTAGTTTATAGTTTATGGATGTTCAGAACTTTTAGTAGTAAACTAAACAGGAGTTTAAAGGTGGCAGCTTGTATCTTCATAACAGAATGTTATTGTAGTTTAGAAGTTGAAATGTCTATATATATATATATATATATATATATATATATATATATATATATATATATATATATATATACAGTACTGTGCAAAAGTTTTAGGTAGTGTGAAACGATTGCACTCACTTGCGTTCGTTGCCCCTTTAAGAATCTGACCCAGCACACAGAAATTGGATTTTCAGCGCTGACGCGCAATTTTTTTAATAAACACAAACGTAACACAAAGCACACAAAATAAACACCTAGCTCTTTCTGAGCACTAACTACACACGCAGGAACCTAACTATCACAGGACGGCTAAGCCGTTTCCCTGTTCCACAAAACTTAACCACACAGGTTTGCACTGTACCTTTTTCCTCGGGACTGCCAGGAAGCAGAGCACTCCTTTCTGCCTCCTTCTCTTTAGCAGCCCCCGAGCAGACTGCTTGCTCTCCTTTTAAACCCCGCACCTGGGCCTAATTTCCTAATAGCCCAGGTGCGGATGATAATTAATAAAACAATTAAACAAAACAATAAGACAATTAAGAAATCAATTAGAAAATCAAATGAAACAATAAAGCAACACAAATCAAAACGGTGCATTTCTATTGCAGGGAGGTTTTAACCCCCTCCCTGCTGTCTCTCACAACCCTCTATCTCACAGTAGGTGTGAAAAAATGCTGTAAAGTAAGAATGCTTTCAAAAATAGACATGTTAATAGTTTATATTTATCAATTAACAAAATGCAAAGTGAGTGAACAGAAGAAAAATCTACATCAAATCAATACTTGGTGTGACCACCCTTTGCCTTCAAAACAGCATCAATTCTTCTAGGTACACTTGCACACAGTTTTTGAAGGAACTCGGCAGGTAGGTTGGCCCAAACATCTTGGAGAACTAACCACAGTTCTTCTGTGGATTTAGGCAGCCTCAGTTGCTTCTCTCTCTTCATGTAATCCCAGACAGACTCGATGATGTTGAGATCAGGGCTCTGTGGGGGCCATACCATCACTTCCAGGACTCCTTGTTCTTCTTTACGCTGAAGATAGTTCTTAATGACTTTCGCTGTATGTTTGGGGTCGTTGTCATGCTGCAGAATAAATTTGGGGCCAATCAGATGCCTCCCTGATGGTATTGCATGATGGATAAGTATCTGCCTGTACTTCTTAGCATTGAGGAGACCATTAATTCTGACCAAATCCCCAACTCCATTTGCAGAAATGCAGCCCCAAACTTTCAAGGAACCTCCACCATGCTTCACGGTTGCCTGCAGACACTCATTCGTGTACCGCTCTCCAGCCCTTCGGCGAACAAACTGCCTTCTGCTACAGCCAAATATTTCAAATTTTGACTCATCAGTCCAGAGCACCTGCTGCCATTTTTCTGCACCCCAGTTCCTGTATTTTCATGCATAGTTGAGTCGCTTGGCCTTGTTTCCACGTCGGAGGTATGGCTTTTTGGCCGCAAGTCTTCCATGAAGGCCACTTCTGACCAGACTTCTCCGGACAGTAGATGGGTGTACCAGGGTCCCACTGTTTTCTGCCAATTCTGAGCTGATGGCACTGCTGGACATCTTCCGATTGTGAAGGGAAGTAAGCATGATGTGTCTTTCATCTGCTGCAGTAAGTTTCCTTGGCCGACCACTGCGTCTACGGTCCTCAACGTTGCCCGTTTCTTTGTGCTTCTTCAAAAGAGCTTGGACAGCACATCTGGAAACCCCTGTCTGCCTTGAAATGTCTGCCTGGGAGAGACCTTGCTAATGCAGTATAACTACCTTGTGTCTTGTTGCTGTGCTCAGTCTTGCCATGGTGTATGACTTTTGACAGTAAACTGTCTTCAGCAACCTCACCTTGTTAGCTGAGTTTGGCTGTTCCTCACCCAGTTTTATTCCTCCTACACAGCTGTTTCTGTTTCAGTTAATGATTGTGTTTCAACCTACATATTGAATTGATGATCATTAGCAGCAGTTTGGTATAATTGTTTAATCATACACCTGACTATATGCCTACAAAATCCCTGACTTTGTGGAAGTGTACCTAGAAGAACTGATGCTGTTTTGAAGGTAAAGGGTGGTCACACCAAATATGGATTTGATTTAGATTTTTCTTCTGTTCACTCACTTTGCATTTTGTTAATTGATAATTATAAACTATTAACATGTCTATTTTTGAAAGCATTCTTACAGCATTTTTTCACACCTGCCTAAAACTTTTGCACAGTACTGTATATAATCATTTATTTTTTTTACTTTTGATTTCTTATCTGTTAAGTTGATTTTACTTGAGTTAAGGAGCAGCTGTTCAGTTGACAGATGTGCCCAGGCTAGGTCAACCATGTCATTATAGAAGAATGGGTAGCACGGATCAAGTTTCTCGGTGTATATCTGGCAATACAAAGCTTAGCTCTGCCATCAGAATGACTGTGAACACCATAAAAAAATAAATAAAACAAAATGAAGCTACTTTCTTACATTGACTCCTTTTATCTGTTTCAGCTGGTGGACCAATTGGGTAATTCCAGGAATAGCAGCAAT
Source organism: Acipenser ruthenus (assembly GCF_902713425.1). Taxonomy (NCBI): domain Eukaryota; kingdom Metazoa; phylum Chordata; class Actinopteri; order Acipenseriformes; family Acipenseridae; genus Acipenser; species Acipenser ruthenus. The sequence continues at coordinate 52,664,881 of NC_081192.1, forward strand.
CATTGTTACTTTGATGTATCGCTTATACATGACTGAAGAATAACCAGTGTAGGAATTTGCATATTAATAAGATTGAGCTACTGTAGATCTCTGTAGCAATTCAACTGTATGAACGTCTGATTCTGAATCAATTAATTCCTTAAATTCCTTATATATATATATATATATATATATATATATATATACACACACACACACACACACAGTGCTCCCTCACTATACCGCGGGTCTCAGGGGACATACAATATGAGCGCTACAACCGGAGAGTGTTACAAATGGGGGAGGAGGTGGGGGGTGCTGCAGGACACATAACAACACACATCTGACTAAAATACAAAATAAAATAACTCCCTCTCTATAATGCACATACAGTGAAGCAAAAATGTAACTTTCCATGAATTAACCATGCATAAAGCACCATGTAATCAATGCTGTACTTTTTACAAAAAAAAAAAAAGACGGTAACATTCTCACTCGTGGATCATTTTAATTAGCAGTTTTTAAACTATAAGTAGCCTGGGTAAACTGTGGTTGAAGCGACAGACAAGCAAAACAAGTGCGAGAAGGAGAGCGGGTCGGGCAGGGGGAAGAAGGAATGAGCTGAAATGAATCTGAAGCGTCTCGTCTCCCGGAGAAAGCTGCAGCTCCTCTCGCAGCTAAAAAGTAAATACATTAGGATAGATAACCACATAATAGGCCTAATAGTTATTTAGTTATAAAATGAATGCTGAATAAGATGTCTGTGTTATAAAGTGCCAGTGCAGCTTTTCTTCAGTTCAGATACTGTATCAAAAGGGAGAGACAGCAATAGAAGTTACACTGAAAAGTTGTTTACAGTTTGAACAACACCGGTACTGTATTTACTGTAGAAATATTGCATGAATCGCTAGTATTGGGAATTGAGGGACATGCTGTAGGAGCATTGTATCCGAGGCGCTTTGTAATCGAGAGCCTTATAGCGAGGGAGCACTGTGTATATATATATATATATATATATTATATATATATATATATATATATATATATATATATATATATATATATATATATATAGACACACACACACACACTGCTGTGCAAAAGTCTTAGACATGTTGCATTTTTCTACTCTGATGCATTATGAGAATCCACAATTTAAACCTTGACTTGCATAAAGAAGGAAAAACAATAGTGAAATAGCTTGCATCATTCGATTTTAAAGGTGTGGTATCCAAAGCATAATCAGCAAGTACAGAGAAACATCATCTGTAATTGACAAACCCAGGACTGGAAGACCCAAAAAGCTGTCTAACAAGGATGAGCATGTCGTCGTCCATCAAATCAACAAATTATGATTTAAAGGAAGTGCTGCAGTAAGAATACCTCTGTTAAGAAAGGGGAACAAGACTAAAAGGCTAAAATACGCACAACACAGAAATTGGACTATGGAACAATGATGAAAGGTGCTTTGGACTGTTGATGGGTGGACAACGACACCTGTGCCTTCTGCCCATTATATATATATATATATATATATATATATATATATATATATATATATATATATATATATATATATATATAAATGAATGTGCGTGTGTGTGTTTTTACATCATGGCATATTTTGAAATGTATGTATGGAAAATATAATCAGTACTGATTTTTTTTTTTTTTTTTAGCACAACATAAAAGCTTTGTCAAAATGATTTATCATAAATATTCTACACACTACTCTATTCTTAGTCTCTGTTAGTGTCTGGCACTTCCCCTCCAATTCCATTCCATAGTGTGGGGCTGTAGAAATGTTTTATTTTTTCTGTGTATGTATCTAACCTGAGCACCCTGTAGACTGTAACACCCTGTAATATAATCTGTCCTGGCCTATACCAATCAAAAATAAATAAACTAATTGTTATTTTAAATGTTGTTGATGTTATGACAAGAAGGGTTTGTGAGGGGGGAATGTGTGCTGTCCACTCGTATGGAACAAACTAAAAATCAGTCTGGTTTCTTACAAAGCAGAGTGCAGAAAAGGTCTAATTATGGAATAGTGCAGCAAATGTTCATCAGAGAATTGCATTTTAATTAGAAACTGGATGGAGACGGAATAGCCACACCTTTTGCAATGATATCTCCCTTCTGGGGTTCCATGGTTAGGGCCCTCTGTTTTTCACAACTTGTTTTTCAACCTATAATTTAGTCCTCTAGCCACTTGATTTCGATATAGCCTCCACAGTAAGCCACATAATGAGCAATCAATAAACAATAATCCCACTACGTTACTTTAACCATTTGAACGACTCATCCCATTACTACAAAGTACGTATTAACAGATTAATAAACAGAACGCTATAGATGGCTACTGGCATTTATTTAACCCTTACATCCCTGTGAATATATAGCAGGATTTTAAAAGGATTTTTTTTTCAATATTTCAGAGAACTCATAAGTATAAATAAATTATTTCGGTCTCGCTTTATTTTAAGGGCCGTTTTTTAGTTTATTAACTGTTAACAAACATTGTTAATTTTTAGTTTAGGGTTAATAAAAACTAAACATTACTACAGTACTACATGCTAAACATTACTACAGTAACAATTTGAACAGATTTTAAGCATATGATCGATTGGGTATTGATCATCCATAGGGCTCTGGTGTTTGATTGATCATCTATAGGGCTCTGGTGTTTGATTGATCATCCATAGGGCTCTGGTGTTTGCAGTTTTAGCTGGCCTATTATATGTTATTAACTAACAGTTAACAGAAAATACATAATATACATTAACATGTTTATTAGCTGTTTGTTAACAGAAAAAAGGCCCTTAAAATAAAGCGTGACCATTATTTCTAGGTTTTAATTTACTAGTACAATTTTACGCTAATCATTTGTTAAAAAAAATAATTAAATTCCCTTGATATCTGGATCTCACCGGGCACAAACATGTAATTCGTCAACAGGAGAGGAGATATTATTTTTTATGGATTTCCTGTTTCTGGCACCGATCTGTGAACAGTATAGTTAATATAGCAATTTATTGGAATCTGGGCATTTGATAGATTATGTAACATATATAAGATGTTTTTTCTCTTTTATTGGTTTTGTTTTGTTCTTTGAATATAATGTAAAAAAGGTTGTTCATAATGAGCCCAAAAGTGTTACTTATGTTTGCATGAAAGACAAAAAAAAAAAAATCCATTCTCAGTTTTTGTGTATTATATTTTGCTGTTAAACTTAAGCATCGTCAGTTGATTAAGCTGGTCTACTTTCATGGATTGACGTTGTTTTGTTCCATATGAAAAAACACTTCTTTCAGCATCCACAGAATTGGTAACAACTGACAAATATCCTTTAGCCTTTCTTGCTAAATTGGGAAATAGTTAATTCTTCATTTCTCCAAAATTCGGTCAGTGAAATAATTCCACTACAGTTTCCTTTTGCATATAGCTGATATCCCTCTATTTCTGATGTACAGTAAGCATCAAATCCTGGAATAGAATAACAGGAGGCTTTCTTTATCCAAACTACAAACTACAAAAGGTCGAAAATCCTTACTGCCTTCAGAAACTGAGCTGGTTAAATAAAACATTTATTCTGCATTGATCAGGGTTGTTGTAGCACATCAAATTTTCATAAACTTTGTGGAAAGTTTTAGCACACTGTTTATACTGGCATCTGTGCTGTGCAACTCTTGTGCCATTGCTCGGTGTGTGTTTACTAATTCTGGAACTCTCAAGTCTTGAGGTAAACTTTTTTCTTTAAACGCATCAATTTCTAGAATGTCCATTGTCACTTGTAATTAAGGGATATTTTCTAATTATCCTGAATTTAATGTGTTGATTATTTATTCTTTAGATCAGTTTAGCTGGACACGGCCACCTGGAGGTTTAGGACTGAATTGCAGGTTAGTCCTGTTTTAATTCTTCCATGAATTTCGCAGTGCCCTATCCATGGTTCCATCACCTAGCCTTGAATGGCCTCTGTTGCACGTATTTAGAGGGTGTCTTCCTTTAGAACAGGGGTGTCAAACTCAGTTCCTGGAGGGCCACAGTGTCTTCTGGCTTTCGTTCCACCCAAGCTCTCAATTACTTAATTAATCTAATTATTTGATTAATTGGACAGCTTTAACACAAACCTCAGAATGTTTCATAGGTCATGTACCTTGAATCAAGTGCATTTTTTAAATCATCAACTGTAAAAGGCCTTGAAAAAAATATGAAATATGTCAAATTAAACAAATAATGATTTCCATTACACGAGAGTAGATGTTAAAACTTCATGCTGATTTGAACTCGGCTCTCGCCAAGATAAGCACCAACTAAGACGTAGCTTTACAGTAAACTAATGTGATCCATATGTGTCTCCATCCATTTACGTTTCCTTCCATATGATGATGTAGATATCCTGTCTGGTGTTAATGGCTGAAGTGTAATGCTGGCTCCAGGGATCAGCTTATTTTGCCTCCCTGGCGCATCAGCACACACAACGGCTGCGATGCTGGCTCCGGGGATCAACCACAGTGCGGCCTCCCCAGCGCATCAGCATGACAACCGTCTGGATTGAGCTAAGTAGGGTACATCTCTGGGGTTTTCAAGTGGGCACCTTCCATCCTCAGTGTTTCGTCGACTAGCCCACGACACCTCAAGAGGGCTTGACGGTGATTCTGGCGTCCCAGCATCACCCCCCTCCGTCCCCCACTCAACTCAGCCCAGCTTACTTACCTGTACATCAGCGTTTCTTTCTTTCTATTGTGCTTGAGATCCCCAGCCAGAATCTTTCCGTCTCAACCACAGCCAGTTGCTGCTCCTCTCTGCTGCTTCAGATAAGTTCTTCACTGTGCGACGCAACTCTTGGCCACTGAATCCGACGTCTCTGAGAAACCGGGTTGTAGAGTGTGCCACAAATCCTCGACAACCCACTTCCACTGGGTAAACCCGGACTCTCCATCCTCGCTGTTCCGCTTCAGTGGCTAGTTGAGCATACCGCAGTTTCTTCCTCTCATACGCCTCATCTACAGCATCCTCCCATGGCACTGTTAACTCTACCAGGTGAACAAGGCGTGCTGATCCAGACCACAAGACAATATCTGGTCAAAGGTTAGTGGTGGCAATCTCAGGTGGAAAAATAAGCCGTTGACCAACATCTGCCAGCATTTCCCAGTCTCTAGCAGCTTCCAGTTGTCCTGGGCGAGGATTGGTTTTAACACCTTTTCTTGGTGGTTGCTCTCCTGGGCGGAGGAATGTTGTCTTTTGTGTGTAATGTTTTGATGGAACAGGTGACAACTTATTGGTCATGTTACGCTTGTCTTCCAACGCTAAGGCCAAACATCGCAACACCTGGTCATGGCGCCAAGTAAACCGTCCTTGGCTAAGAGCCACCTTACATCCTGTCAAAATGTGCCTTAATGTTGCAGGTGATGAACACAAAGGACATGAGGGATCCTCTCCTACCCAGAGGTTTAGGTTCTGTGGTGATGGGAGAACATCATATGTTGACCTGATGAGGAAACTGATCCTGCTCTGTTCCATTGACCATAGGTCTTGCCAGCCAATCTTGCGTTGTTCCACACTCTCCCATCTCATCCATTCTCCCTGCTTGGCCTGGGAAATGGCCTTTATACACCTCATCCTCTCCTCCTGCTTTTGCACCTCGTTGCCTTGTGCCATGTAGGAGGAGCTGAACTGAAACCAAGACCCCCTCTTCCATGCTGAACTTGCCCCATGATATCACCAATTCGAAGGGCAGCCTTTGCATCTTCCACGGCTTTCTTTGCCGCCCACTTTCTTCCAGTTTTCAACACAGGTGCTGCCTCCCTTACGCATTTATCGCGTGACTCTACTAATGTCATTTCCAGTCTGACCTTGGCGCACTTAAACTCCTCGGTTAGAGCAGAGACTGGTAGCTGCAGTATTCCTTTACCATAAAGTCCCACTCTGCTGAGGCAGCGTGGAACTCCCAACCATTTCCTGATGTATGAACTGATTAAAGCTTCCAGCTTCTCTACTGTTGTCAAAGAAACCTCGTACACAGTCAGTGGCCACAGCAACCTCGGCAGTAGACCAAACTGAAATGAGATCAATTAAGTTAATTGAGAGATTAAGTTGGAATGAAAACCAGAAGACCCTGCGGCCCTTGAGGACTGGAGTTTGACACCCATGCTTTAGAACATTTTTCTGTTCTTTTATGCATAAATTAATTTTATTTTAATCGTGTCTCATTCTGTGCAAAGTGAATATAAAGTCAAGAAAACAAAACAAATAAATACCACTCTCACATAACAACTTTTTTTTTTTTGGCAGAGTGCCACAAAACGGGGTGAAGGATAGGTCACAACTGCCTGTTGTGAAATCAAGACTTGATAAGTGTTCCCTTTTATTGTTTAACATCTTAAGGATGTATTTAAACTATTAACTATTGAGCCAGAACTTTAAATGATTCAGTAAAAAATGCATATAGGGTCATATTTATTTTGTTTCTAACATTTTAAATGGGCATGCATTCAGACTTTGTACAATTATATTTCAGTTTATATATTTCAGTTGGGAGATATCAGGAAAACTAGGCTTTTGAGCACTGGTTATTTATAATTCAAAATTTTCTATCCAGATCTCGTTTCACTGCAGGGAAACTAGCTGTAGATGCAAAGTCTTCATCAAAAGGAGAGGAGCTGGCTTTATTCTCATCATAGAAGCAAGAAAGAATATTGCAGTTTTAAAGCACTTGCTGCACACTTATTTAAGAATTAAACTAAAGATTTAAACAAACTCAATACAAAACAATACAGGACAGAGAGCACAAAGTGCTGCTCTCAGCCCTTCTCCTAAGCAAACTCACCCCTCTCTCTATACTGTTACCAAAAGCTGCAGTTATCCCAGTCTACACAGGGTGGTGATGTTGATAGTACGTTTTCCCACGTGTGGTAGCTCACCCTGGTTGGGCACACAGTCATGAGGATTCATGCCAATCCATCTCCAGCTTGCAGAATAAAGGAATTGTCTTTCCAGCTCCCCTTTTATAGCATGTGGCCAGGGCTAACTCGTAATCAATAAGTCCAATAACACCTTGCAACATTGCACACCTGTTTTATCAGGGAGGGGATTCTAACCCCAGCCCAGCCATATACAGTACATACTTTTAAAACAAACTTTATTTACAAAACTAGAAGAAACTCCTTACATATGCCTTAGCCCTGCAGTAAAGTAATGAATCATTTTGTTTTAATTGGTTAGTATAGTGTAAGCCTACCAGTTAGATAAAATATATCTGTGAGATACCAAACAAACCATTAAAAATATATATTATATCTAAAAGTTACATTTCATTAATACTAGAACCAGTGGCGACTCGTGGCTTGAAAAACTGGAGGGGGACCCTCCCCCCCCCCCCCCAAAAAAAAATAACAAAGCGAAACTGCTCTCAAACCCGATGCCCGATTTTAACCATTTTTATGTGAATATTAAGATAGCTTTCTAACATTACCAGATATTTCATCATAAACAGTTCTACGCCAGATTGTCACAATCAAGAGAGCTGCAAACAACACTTTACAAGCAAGGGTCTCTTATCGACAGCTGCACCTGCACTAACCTGTGCGTTTGAAATGGAAGTATCGTCACACTCTCGTGCTGTTAATAACATTCTGAACTACAGAAGAGTCAGGTTCGGTTTCTGTTGATGTCTCTGGCGTTGGTGGTTTAGCTTTTGTATTATAGAAAAACTCCAAACGTAGCTGTCCTTTTGCCAATTTAACAGGGCTACATCAAATTCACTCAGTTTTTAGCACATTTTTGCTGACTGAAAAAGTGAAAGTCTCACACGAGAACAAATATAATGGTGAAGGGTCTCAGACTCTCTTTGGTTTTGTTATTAAGGTTTGAAAGTTTGAAATAAACTGCGCACTTATATATTCTCTACCCACTTACGAAAAACATAAAAATATATATATTTTTATTTTTAAATAATAAACCCTGACAGCAATGTCGTAGCCAGGATTTTTTTACTGGGAGGGGATGAAAATGGTAACTTTTTTAAGGTGAGTAATCACAGTGGTGCAATTGGCAAACCGATTTCTTTTTTTTAACATTAGATCCAGTAACCAAATACACTGTTGTGCAAAATAGTGGGGCTGCCTTTTGCCATGTAGGAGGAGCTGAACTGAGACCAAGACCCCCTCTTCCATGCTGAACTTGCCCCATGATATCACCGATTCGAAAGGCAGCCTTTGCAACTTTCTTCCAGTTCTCAACACAGGTGCTACCTCCCTTACGCATTTGTCTACTAATGTAATTTCCAGTCAGACCTTGGCGCACTTAAACTCCTCGGTTAGAGTGGAGACTAGCAGCTGCAGTATTCCTTTACCATAAAGTCTCACACTGCTGAGGCAGCGTGGAACCCCCAACCATTTCCTGATGTATGAACTGATTAAAGCTTCCAGCTTCTCTTCTGTTGTCAAAGAAACCTCATACACAGTCAGTGGCCACAGCAGTCTTGGCATAGACCAAACTGAAAGCACCAGAGTTTTAGTTTGCCTGGTAAAGTGCTGCTATCTATGCTCTTCAACCCTTCCACTGCTTGTTGTCTAACTTCTCCCACACGAACTCTGTCCTTTAGATCCCCCGTCGTACCATCTCCCAAGACTCTTCACTGGCTTCTCAGACACTGTTGGTATTGCCTCACCATTAATGTGGAACATTTTATCCACTACTTTACCTTTAATTATAGAGATGCTCCTTGATTTAGTGGGCTTGAATTGCATTCGTGCCCATTCAATGTTATTGGTTAATTTGCCCAATAATCGATTAGTGCAGGCTACTGTTGTAGTCATCCATGTATGCTCGAATTGGTGGTAGTCGCATTCCAGAAGCCAAGCGCTCTCCTCCCACTACCCATTTTGATGCCCTAATGATTACTTCCATTGCCATGGTAAAAGCCAGTGGAGAAATGGTGCATCCTGCCATTATTCCAACTTCTAGGCATTGCCATGTAGTGCTGAATTCTGAAGTTGAAAAACTAAATTGCAAATCTCCAAAGTTGGCTTTCACTAAATTTGTTATTGTCATCGGTACACTGAAAAAATCAAATGCTGCCCAAAGAAGTCAATGTGGCACTGAACCATATGCATTAGCCAAATCCATTAATGTTACATGGAGCTCCTTCCTCTCCTTTTTAGCCAATTGAATTTGTTGCCAGATCACATTGATGTGTTCTAAGCATCCTGGGAAACCTGGAATGCCTGCATTTATACTGAAGTGTCAATGAAGCAGTTCTTTAATAGGTAAGTTGACAATCTCTGAGCGATAATGCTGAAGAAAATCTTGCCTTCTGTGTTTAATAGGGAAATAGTGCGAAACTGACTGATGCTTGTCGAATCTTTTTCTTTCTTAAAGACCCCACCTGCTTGGCGTCATGCATAATTCAAATTTATGTAGGACACCTGTAATTCAATGCAAATTCTGTGGATGGTATTTTAAAGTTATTATTAAACATTCACATAATTTGTAAGCTATCCAGCTGTCTACTTGGGGTGCTATGCTTTTGCGGTCATTTACCATTTTTCATGTTTCAACATAAGCACATAATTTAAACATCATTTTATTGACTGGTTTCACAGACCCCGATTAGCATGAATCATGGCAGTAAACAAAAACATCAGAGGAGTGCTACCTTCTGAACAGAGTGATGAAAACATAGATAAGCCAGAGCCTATTCCACGCATTAATCATTGTCCATATTGATACAAGCCAGGCATCTGGAGTGATTTGCAGTACAAACCTTTCAGTAATATTCTGATGTGTTAAAAACAAACCTGTGTGTATAGATATTCATTTGAGTTACAGATTTATAAAGATGAAATCATTTTCAATATAATGATTGTCAGGTTCATAGTAGCTGATTGAGCTCAAAACTTTACCTTAGCTTTTTTAAAGGATCCCAATGATTCATGATCAACAGCATAAACCAGGTAACCCATTCCATTTCGTCACCACTCTCTGTGTAAAGAAATGTCTCCTACCCTTTGTCCAAGTCTATCTCCCCTGATGGCCTAGGGTTAGGGTTAGGGCCTATTGAATATGCCTAGTAATTCTTGGAGGATTGTAACATTTTGAGACCTGTAGTCACTATTATTATTATTATTATTATTATTATTATTATTCACCTTAATTCATTTTTTAGTTTTAACAATGAAATTAAAAAATGAATAGAATGACTTACCATTAAAGGATGATGTAAATGCTGCAACATGAATGGATAAAGAAATACTAAAACTCAGCATTGAAAGAACAATGGGGGGAAGCATGCAGACTCAGAGAAATTGAACCAGCCATCACTTACTCCTTTTTTCTACCAATGATTTTTAATAATCTGATGTGGTTTGTGATGCAATAGGATGTGTTGTAGCAATGAATCTGCAAACTGATGTATTCTGACAACCTGGGTATCTTTATGAAAGGCTTATCATGAAGACTTTGGTCCTACTGTGGCGGGTGGTGACCTCTCAAGCTGTACTTTTAACTAAGATGTTTATCATGTGTAAGGTTAAGGTGACTGTGCCCCCAATTGACTTGTCTCAAAATGTCAACTAAAGTTGGCAGCACCCAGTGCATGACGTGTTTATAATGAACATGCTTTATTTTGGTTTGTCACCTGAGCGCTATCTAGTGTCCACAGCTCTGAATTCCTGGTTCTTGAAAGGTAAAAAATGCTTCCATTGAATAAAGTCAGACATAAATAAAGGTAGAAACAATTATTCTTCCTGCATACAAATGTTTTTTTATTACGTGTTCACTTCTGTTTAGTTCACAGTATATGACTTGGTATATGTTATATGTGTGGTGCAGTGCATGCAGTGCAGTGCATGAAATGAGTCTTTGACAAACACAAGAGGTCGTCCAACTGCAAGTTATGTTAATAAAAACAGCACTATTTGGATGCAGTACCTTTGTAATGCAGTGCAATATCATTTTATGGGCACTACTTTTCCTGCCTCACCTTTTAATCTTTGAACAAACTTCCCACACAATTTAAAATTGTTACTGTGATTGCCACAGAATACCTAGGTTTAAGAAGGACATACAAGTCTGTCTTCTTGGAGCTTTAAGTCATAGTTTGTATGTGCTTAGAATCCGGGGAATACAGAAAACCCAAGATCCCTATTCTGCAGCTATGTTTAAAATGAACTTGTAGCTAAGAAGCATTAAGGTTGATCCAATTTTTTTTTTATGGAGACAAACAACAGATGTATTGAAAAGCCCATTCTTGGCAGCATGTGAATTACTGTGGGGGACGCTGCACTAATGGAGAACGTCAGTGTATTCCATGAACATACCTAGGAGTTTATGTTGACTCAGAAATGTCTTCATCTAGACAATGTGGGGAAGCTATAAAAAAGGCCAACAAGATGCTCGGATATATTGTGAAAAGTGTTGAATTTAAATCAAGGGAAGTAATGTTAAAACTTTACAATGCATTAGTAAGACCTCATCTAGAATATTGTGTTCAGTTCTGGTCACCTTGTTACAAAAAGGATATTGCTGCTGTAGAAAGAGTGCAAAGAAGAGCGACCAGAATTATCCCGGGTTTAAAAGGCATGCCCTATGCACACAGGCTAAAAGAATTGAATCTATTCAGTTTTGAACTAAGAAGACTACGCGGTGATCTGATTTAAGCATTCAAAATTCTAAAAGGTATAGACAATGTCAACCCAAGGGACTTTTTCGACCTGAAAAAGAAACAAGGACCAGGGGTCACAAATGGAGATTAGATAAAGGGAAATTCAGAACAGAAAATAGGAGGCAAATGGGCCGAATGGCCTCCTCTCGTTTGTAAACTTTTTTATGTTCTTATGTTCTTAACATTGACATGTTCATAATGTCTGTGGGAACCTGTCGACAGGAGATACTTGACTGTATGCTGTGTCTATTCCATTGCATACTTGACACGATAAAGATATCTTCCTTTTTTTCTTAAGAGTGGGCAGAATAAAATGTACACACATATAACTTGTTTTGAGAAAAAAGATCTGAATTTGTAATTTCACATTCGGTTTCTTACAATCTAAGTAGATGATGGAGGTCAATGTCACACAGGTGAACTAGGTCACATATATGGATTGAAACATCAATATCCAAGTCAGAGTTTTAGAATACTAGTCCAATCCTGTTTAAATTTTCTCAGGACGGGTAGAACCGATGATATATTACAGAGCTGAGTACTTGCTTGCTATTGCTTTGAAGAATATATGTGAAATGGAATAGGTCATGACAGGTAGAGCCGAAGATCTACATTGAATACAACTTATAAAAAACACATTTGTTCATATTTTTTTCCTGTCCTTAAATTAACTACAGCTCTTGAATTCGTCTGCAACTAATATCTGCTTCATGTTTTTCTCAAAAACATCTGTTTTACAGTGATAACACATTGATATATCAGCTGTGTAACTGTAAATCTTAATTTGGTTCTTATCTTATCATAAAAACTTAACATTTGACAGTTTACTATTACTATTACACAGTGCAGACTAGAGAAAATAACTCAAACTGGCAGTTAGGTGCAAAATTTTGGCCACGTACCCAATTTTGCCATGTTGAAACTCCAACATTTCTGAAGCAGAGCTCTCCCTTACAGCCCCAGACCCACGGGGGCTGTGCAAGTCCAATAACTACCCTCCTTCTTGCCAAACAGCTTTTTAATTACTATTTTTTTAATTTATTTTTTAATCAGCCAGAACTTTGGACAAAAGAAATTTGGAACCCTAAAATGGGAATAGCAGATAAATTTATATTTTTTCTTTTACCCTATCGTAACCAACATTTTTGGTAGAACTTAAGCAGGAGTAGCCGAAATAGCCCCCAGGCTTATTCTAGAATGACAGAGTAAGGCAGCTTTCACTTGGGCTGTTGGTAGGAACCATTTGCGGTGGATACACTGATCTGGCCCATGCATACAAAATCGTTGATTCCCCAGAGAGATCATGCCCTCTCGAATGAGGGTCAGGATGCAGGGCCCAGTTTACCCTGTGCATACTGTAGTTACACTGTAGCACATGGCCACCATAAGCCCTTGATTCATGATATCCTGTACCTTTGGCCAACCTCATCACATCCACCATCTCCATGTGTATGTGACGACACATAACCAGCTCTTGCAGACGACACATTGCAGTCCTCAGCTCAGCTCTTACAGGCATCCTGCAGGTGCAGCTCTGACACGGTCAAGCATCATGGCCTTTTGCTCTTCAAAATGCCGGGTGAACGTTGTCCATGACCCTAGAAGCAGCCTTAGAACAGAGCTGACATTAACAGCTGTAGGGAAGCTTTCTGCTGTCTGTGCAGCCCTGCCATCAGCACCTGTATAAAAGGTATTCACTGCAAGCAGGTAAGATTGATTTAGAAGGCAGGCCCAAACAGAGCAGATTTCAAGGAATCAAAAACAAATTGCTTAAGCACAGGTCTTACAAAATGAAAATGCCCAACAGTCAGGACACACATAAAACAGTCAATAAAGTATTGCTTCTGATTCAGCTCACAAACCCCGGAGGGAGATCAATTGAGGATTCTCTGCATGCCATTTGGATGGTTTAGAGTTGCAGCACCTCTCACTGGACACCCAATTAGAACAGCGCCAAGTGTAAGGCACAGATGTCTGGAGGGGACTGCCAGCTAGGTGAAAGAGGAGACTAAATAAAGAGCATATGCAAGGTAATTGGCTGCACCATCAACCTGCATGTGGAATGCAGAAAAAACAAGAAGTTTCAAGGACCTATTCATTAAAAAGGCCAGCCCTGTCAAATTTAGTTAATGGCTGCGGACACCACAATACCTACCGATAATTGCATGTACATTTTTTTACCAAATTGCTTTGGCAACTGACTGTTATCACAACTTGTTATCACAAACATGCACAACTCTAGCCTATACAGAACAAAAGCTTCAGTTGTTATAAGACACTAATCATACACAAAGGAATATATACAAAAGTTATTTGATAGAGAAATGTCACCTAAAACCTGATGCTGTACCTCTAGTTTTGTATTTACAGCCATGGTGGGAGAATAATGTCACTGACATGCTTGTTAATTTTAAATACGTGAGAGTTATCAAATACCTGTCTGAAGATGCTTTAATGCATTTATTTATGTATTTACATTTAGGGGATGTGTGATACGAGTGCAAGGCACAATGCAAACTTACCATATGCAGCAGAGCACTAGAGCACTAGAGAACCGATGTGTTTAAGTCACATCAAAGTTTGCATGCATCTGCCTAAATAATAAGGTTACTATTTCAAAGGGCAAGTACCTACACCAGACTTCAATAATTTATTGAGATATGATTTCAGTTTATCATATACATATGTAATACAGCTGTTTGGTGTGTGCTAAAGGTGTAGACTTCTAAAACTATACTAAATAACAGCTGAGTTAGTGTGTGATTAGTACCAGGTGAGTGGTTAAATTGATTAGAAGTTGATTTGCTATTTGATTGGTTTCCACACAGTTTAGTTGGTTCTTTTGCCACGCAGTAATATTAATCAAGCAGCCTATTTCCGTGCCAGCAAACAGAAGAGCCTCAACAAAAGAGCCGGGAGTCTAGCTGTGGGAGTTCAGCGAGGGGAGGCCTGCGCCGAGACGCTGTTCGAATAGATCCGAACCTAACAGCGCTCTGGAAGAAGCCATCTACTAGTCAGGTCTGTACCATCCACCCCACTGCTCCCACTGTGCCTATTTGTCTTGCCTGTCCTGCTATGACTGTCTCTCACATCCCTGTTCTGTCCTCTCGCCCTCGTCCTCTGCCCTCTCTCCGCTGCTGCTCCTCCAACCCCTCTAACCTCATCCCTCTGCCTTTCCCCCCCTCCCGCACACTCTCTGGTGCACTCTTCTGCTAACAAAGCTGATTTCATCTCTGCCTTTGCCTCCCACCTCTCTCTCGATTTCCTTGCTCTCACTGAAACCTGGCTGTCCCCTGATATCACTGTAACTCCTGCTGCTGTCCTCTCTCTACGTCCTGTCCCATACCCCGCGTCTCACTGGACGGGGAGGTGGGACTGGTCTTCTCCTCTCTCCCTCCTTACTCTTTTCTGTCCCCTCCGATCTCACCTCACTCTCTGTTAATACCTTTGAATTTCATGCAGTCCAACTAACCTCTCCCTGTCAACTCCTGCTAATTGTACTGTACCGTCCCCCTGGGCCTCTCGCTCACTTTCTAGATGAACTCGACTATCTACTCTCCTCCCTCCCCTCTCTGTCTACCCCAACTGTCCTGTTAGGTGACTTCAACATCCATCTCTCCAACCCCAGCCACTCTGCTGGATTCCTCCCTCTCCTTCACTCCTTCTACTTCTGTCTCTCTCCATCCCCTCCTACCCACAAAGCTAGCCGTCAACTGGACCTCACCTTCTCCAGGGCCTGCTGCCTCTGTCACCCCCCTGGACCTCTCTGATCACTATTTCATCTCTTTTTCTCTGTCTCTCCCCTCTCTCCCTGCTCCTCCTACCCCCACTGTCACCTCTCGTCGTAACCTCCGCTCTCTCTCCCCCTCTCTCCTTGCCTCCACTGCTCTCTCTCACCTCCCTCCTATCGACTCTTTTTTCACAACTCTCCGTAGACTCTGCTACTCCACCCTCTTCTCCTCCCTCACCTCCCGACCTGCTCACCCCTCCCCTCCCCAACCCTGGCTCTCCTCTGTGCTCCGCTCAGCAAGAATCACACTGCAATCTGCTGAAAAGAAATGGAAGAGAACCAAACTCCCTGCTGCCCTAGACCTTTACCGCACTCTCCTCTCCTCCTGCTCCTCTACTCTCTCCTCTGCTAAATGTACTTATTTCCAATCTGTAATCCAAGCCTCCACTAACAACCCACGTAAACTATTCTCTACCTTCTCCTCCCTCCTAAACCCCACCCCCTCCTCCTCCCTCCTCTATCTCCCCTGATGACTTTGCCTCCTTCTTCTCTCCTAAAATCTCAGATATCCGCAAACTCTTTAACATCTCTCCCTCCCCCACACCCCCTCCTGCTCCAACCCCTACACCCACTGCATCCCCTACTAACTCACCCTCCTTCTCCACCTTCTCGCCCCTCTCAGACTCTGACCTCTCCTCCCTGCTCCAGGGTCACAAACCCACCACCTGTGCCCTGGACCCCCTCCCCACTCACCTCTTTCAAGCTGCTGCTCCTGCTCTACTTCCCTTCATCTCCTCCCTTCTCAACACCTCTCTCCTTTCTGGTCTCTTTCCCTCTGCCTTCAAAAAAGCCTCTATCACTCCCCTCCTCAAAAAACCTACCCTCGACCCCACCTCCCTCCAGAGCTACCATCCTGTCTCCCTCCTACCCTTCCTCTCCAAAACCCTTGAGTGGACTGTACACCGCCAGCTCTCTGCTTTCCTGTCCAACCACTCTCTGCTCGACCCTCTCCAATCTGGCTTCCGCTCTGCTCACTCCACTGAAACCGCCCTCCTGTCTGTCACCAACTCACGAAACTCTGCCCGAGCTGCCTCTCTCTCCTCTGTCCTAATTCTCCTCGACCTCTCTGCTGCCTTTGACACTGTTGATCACTCTATTCTACTATCATCTCTCGCTGACCTGGGGATCTCTGGCACTGCTGTGGCCTGGTTCCCCTCCTACCTCTCCAACCGTACTTACCAGGTAACCTGGCGTGGAGCAACCTCCACACCTCGCCCTCTCTTAACAGGAGTCCCCCAAGGGTCAGTCTTGGGTCCTCTCCTGTTCTCTCTCTACACCCACTCCCTGGGCCCCCTCATCACATCCTGTGGTTTCTCATACCATTTCTATGCTGATGATGCTGATTTTCCTCTCCTTCCCCACCTCTGACTCCACCATCCCCTCCCGTATCTCTACCTGTCTGTCTGCTATCTCCTCCTGGATGCACTCGCATCACCTCAAACTCAACCTCTCTAAATCTGACCTCCTTTTCTTTCCCTCCTCCTCCTCCCCCTCCTCTGATCTCTCTATCTTTGTTCCTCTGGAATCTACCACACTCTCTCCCTCTTCCTCCGCTAAGAACCTCGGAGTCACCCTGGACCCCTGCCTCTCTTATTCCCAGCACATCTCCACTCTGGCACGCACTTGCCGATTCTTCCTGAGCAACATTCAAAGAATCCGACCCTTCCTCACCAACTACGCCACCCAGCTCCTGGTCCAGGCCTTGGTACTCTCCCACCTAGACTACTGCAACTCCCTCCTGGCTGGCCTCCCTGCGTCCGCCACCCGTCCGCTCCAGCTCATCCAGAACTCCACTGCCCGCCTGGTGTTCTCTCTGCCTCGCTTCTCCCACGTCAACTCCACTACTCCGCTCACTCCACTGGCTCCCGATCACCGCTCGCATCCAGTTCAAGACTCTTGTACTAGCCTACAGATGCCTTGACCAGACTGCACCTAGCTACCTCCAGACCCTCATCTCTCCCTACACCCCCACTCGACCTCTCTGCTCCTCCTGCACTAGAAGACTGGCTCTACCTCCTCTACGCTCCCCTGCCTCCAGAGCCCGCTCCTTCTCCACCCTTGCTCCGCAGTGGTGGAATGACCTTCCTACAGATGTCAGGACTGCCCAGTCCCTGACAACCTTCTGGCGCCTCCTCAAGACTCACCTCTTCAGAAAGCACCTGTAGAACTCCTCTGTTTTTCCCCTGGGACACTTATCACCCTTCCTTAAATGCGCTTTACTTGCTCTTATCTGCCCCCTATTTTACTGCATTTAATCCTGTACTTCAGAGTACTGTAATCTGCCAAGTGTTTAATCTGTAGTATTTTGTACTTAATCATATCCTGATGTAACTATCACTAACACTGTTATCTGCTGTATTATTGAATTGTATTTTGTCACACTTGTACTTGCTTGAACCAAAGTCATTGTATTTATCTTGCTCTTAATTGTATTATTACTTGTACTGTAATACTTGAAATGTATTTGCTTACAATTGTAAGTCGTCCTGGATAAGGGCGTCTGCTAAGAAATAAATAATAATAATAATAATAATAATAATAATAATAATAATAATAATAATAATAAATAAGAATTTGACTAAAAAAAATTAAACCTGCACCGGGAGAACAACTTAACATTTTATTGTATCATTGTGAGTTTAATAATCTAATACAAAAAGAATCTACAAAAACATTGCACATATTATATAACGTGACAAGTTAAGAGTTATATAAGGAATATATGTTAGTCTCAGGTTGAGAAGAGCATTCCCCACACAGTGAAATAGTGTTACTATAACAGCCAGCAATCCCAGCGAATGGCCACTAGAGGTCAGTGGTCGGCCAAAATCTAGCACTCTAAACTCAACACGTGTGTAACAAGGAAATTATTATTAGTGAATGGAAGCAATTAAAGAGGTAATTGCTTAATAGTTAAAAACTCAATTTTGAAGAAACTTTGTGAAGGGTGTAGTGGAGAAAAGGTGTGCAGATGGTGGTGTGAAAAAAAAACAAACAAACAAAATAATGGGGGGGGGGGGGGGGGGGCGGGTTTGGTTGGTGAATTAAACATCTTTAGAGTGAAACAGCTCAACTGTCCTGTTATAGTTATGGAATTACTCAAAGAAAGTTTGTTTAGTTCTCTGTGGGATTTTTTGTTTGCATTTGTTTGTAAATAACACTACTGGAAAACGTGAACTGCTTCATCGACTTCAGTTCAAGGCCACACAATACTGAGCGGGTTTGTTTCCTGATACCAGTAGTACTTGAGTTTGAAGATGATTTTTATGGTTTACTGCAGCGGCTTTTGATCGATTTTGACAAGCGTTTCCCAATACACCACGTGAAACTAAAACTTATCTAGGTATCTTGAAATTACTTGCAAAGCACTGTTGGTGTCTCAGCTCTTCTGGTCAGAGGACAGAGTGTATTTGATATCATTACACACAGTTTGGCATACAAATGATGCTGAACAATGGATTTCAGATTAAATGTACAAAAGTCCACTGTCTAATTCAATATGATACAGGGTTAAATCAGACTAAATATTTAAGCAATACCACTTCTAAGTTAAGAAAATGTGAGACTCTTTAGTGTATTTCTGCCTGTAAAAATACCTACAATGCTGGGAAGGGTCATGTTTACACCCACCACGTTCAGATCAATTGAATAAAATAATATGTTCTGTATCAATTTAAATTAATCTTTCAGGGCCTAAAGGCACAAAACTCTCACGTAATTGCCCATACTTGATCTGCAGTGTCCAGTACAGCCCTACACATACTGACTTGAATAAGATACCCTGCTGAAAACAAGTATCTATCATGGCACACATGACTGGATTGTGCCTTTGTTAGTATTCAGAGTACACGAAAGCAAGTATTACCAGAGCAGGACAAACCAATACACATCAGTTTTAAACAAATATCCGCTTCTTCTTTTCAGAGATTTCCTTGGGTGACATTGGTATTGAGTCTGAGACCTGGTGTACGTCATGTTTCAAATGCCTCCACACCACCAACAGAACTCGTACTGCGAAAATTAAACAGGAAATTGCCAGCAGCACAGCTAATAAAAGAAGAGAA
Source organism: Acipenser ruthenus (assembly GCF_902713425.1). Lineage (NCBI taxonomy): Eukaryota > Metazoa > Chordata > Actinopteri > Acipenseriformes > Acipenseridae > Acipenser > Acipenser ruthenus. The sequence continues at coordinate 52,684,382 of NC_081192.1, forward strand.
AATAATACTTTTTTATAACACAATTCATACAAACATGCTTAACAATAAACTGCCAAACATAGTATATATGCAACATGGTTTTGTAAGCTTAACTGGACTTAATCAAAACCATTTTGCATGTACAAAACAGCCAAGTTAAAATAAAGGGATCAGCTGTATGAAGAAGTCATATCTCTCCAAATGTGTATTTAAACTCTGCAACTGGCAACAAAAATAAAAAAGGAAGCGGGTATAAATAGCCAAACCTTTCAGTGGAGAGCACATCTTTACAGTATCTTTGGCTGTTTTTGTACATGATAAAATATTCAGATATTGTTTTGGGTTTCGAACCCATGCTTCCAGCACACAGTAATTTATAAAGCTACGCCATGCTGACATTCCAGTTTTCTGTTTTACTTTATCCTCGGTTGAGTGACTCATTTGGATATAGCCACTCAATAGACCCGTAGGGGCCATGGTGGTAACTAAACATTCATAGTTGTGGCGATACTTTGAGTATATTTGTTTTTCATATTTAATAGAAAAAAGAATACACATTTGTACTTTTTCAAGGTTAGGATTCCCCAAAAAACATCTGAATTGAATGCATAAAATAGGGTGATTATGATCATTTCTGCATATGACTCACCAATAAAAATTCCATTTCGGCTAGGTGATTCAGCATTGAAGTTCTTAGTCATATTTCCACATAAAGCCACTATGACAACAGGGTAGACTGTCAGGGTGTATCTCACATACTTATCCAAGAAGAAGTTTTCTGCAACAAACCTGTCCAACAAAATTACATGTTTTTTTGTATTTCTTTTTTATTGGCTTCTTCAACTTTGACATGCTTGTCCTAATATAATATAATTGAAGTTCTCTGAAAACAATTCTAAACACCTGCCATAATACTGTCAGTAGAGCAGAGGATCGCCGGGGACTATATTGATCATTTCTGCGTGAAAAAATTACTTCATTTGTTGGTAAGCATTAAGTTTAAAATTGTTGCACGCATAATTAAATCCTGATTTATCAATCTTGCCTAAGTTACTCATGTGCATTTCTAAGTAATAGGTGTTAATAAATCTCAATGTCACTAAAAATGTTCACAAGTGGAAATTTGCATTTAAAACGCCCCTATATAGCCATATATGGTAAATGTAGCCACCTGTAATTGCTCCATTTTCTATGCATGCCCACGCTGCTGTTTTGAAGAGTAAATGAATCGTGGGTTCCGCTTGGCCATTTAGCCACAACATTTAGTAGACAGAGACAGGCATCAGATTTAACCTGCACATTAATTGAATGCTGTTTTCTGTTCTGTTGTCCTTTTGAAAAACAGGACCACCAACAAACTGAATGTCTACTTTAAGACTTCTATCATATTCTGTTAGTTGTGTTGCAACAAGGAAATCAAGGCCTATATTTTTCCCAATGAGAAAATGGCCCCCTCCATAATAAATGTATAAATGGGCAATTTGCCCACAGTGGAAAATTGGGCCCTCAGTTTATGTAACACAGAATACATGCCAGAGTTACTAAGTATATTATAGACTGTAAAGTGAAACTGAATCAACTGGTCACCAAAGGGACAGAACGTTTTGTAGTTGCTTTAAGCAAGCAGCCAAAAAACCATCAATCCAATAATGGCTTGTTAAAAGCAATTGATGGAGAATAACAGGTTCATTTTGAAAGACCTACCATAGAATGACCTCGACCAAGAGAATTGACAGGACTACAGTTCCAGCTGTCTCTCTAGACACCCCTCCATTGTATGTTAAAACAACAGCAAAATTAAGAAGCGTTGCTATCGTTGTCCAGGTTGTATAGACAGCCACTCCATTTTGTACCTGTACACAAAACAAAGATATGGAAACATTTTAATCAATATAATATTTTTTATTATTATTATTATTATTAATAATAATAATAATAATAATAATAATAATAATAATAATAATAATACATGGTGGACAACACTGTTTAAATGTTTTTTTTTTTTTTGTATGGCTGCACTCACCAAAAGATTCTGGATACAACTACAATGTTTTCCAAATTCCAGAGACTTTTTTAAATACTGTTTAACACCATACCAGTTACTGCTCTTCCAAAATGAAGATTAAACATACAAGGCAGTGGCGATAATCACACCCTAAACAGGCTGTCTCAAAAGTTCTGGCCCACAGTGATTTTATGTTCCTTATTTTAAGTTTGTCAAGGAGAAAAAAAAAGTCTGCAGTCCATATACACATCTTACCAGTATTCGGATAAGCCAAAGATCCACTTTGTAGTACTTATTTAGCCAGGAAAAATAAGTATTTAGGCCATGGTAAGAGAAGAACAGAACAATGTAATTGGTAAAAGTAATCAGTGCCAGGATAATAACCCCTGCTACCATATACCTGTAGTAAAATAAAAAGAAAGAAGTAAAATAAATATATTCAGCCAAACTCATTCGTAAAAATGGTGTACACTCTACATATACAGTACAGCTATAGTGGTAACCATACAGTCTTCCACAGCAGAAAAGATCCAATATATATATATATATATATATATATATATATATATATATATATATATATATATATATATGTACATTGTAGCAGTGGGTGCAAGCAGATCGGTTTTGTCTGTGGTTGCACCATGCTCAGGGACTGTTGCACGCTGTTTGCGGGGGACCATGTAAAAGGTTGTTTGTGGGTCTTAATTGGTGCCAAGGAACTGCACATAAGGAACTTGCTACTCGAGATGGGACTTTTGCAGCCGACCCGGTTCTGACTGGCTGAAGGCTCGGCTGCAATTATAAATTGTAGTCTGTGGGTCATGTTGTGTGGTGAAAGTCTGTGGGTGCTGATTGGGTGGTGGGTTGCAACTATGTGTTTCTGTGTCTGGGTCTGAGGGAGGATTAGAGAGGGTGCATCAGGCTGTGTGGGGGGTGGATTCAAGAGAGTGGAGTATTGTGTGCTGTGAGCTGTGTTACTGGCGGGGTACTGGAAACCAGTTCCTGCAAATAAAGAGCCTGCCGGCTATTGAACTGCAATCTGTTGTCGAGACTGCCTTCTTCTTCATCGTCTTCTTCTTCGTCTTCTTCTGATAGCACTCTTATCCTGTGCTACAATATATTATTCCGCTTTAGGCAACATTTTAATTTTAAGGTAAGGATTGTATATAAAAGAATGAAAAAAAGATGATGCCTTTATGTATGTTTTGATAAATAAAATTAATAACATCACTATAATACCATTGCTGTTGAAAAGTAAACATATGGAAATATTCTGGATCACTTGCAACTGTGTTAAGTGATAGTAAGTTGAATTATTTTAAGAAATTTCAACATACTCTCTGTCCCACAGGAATAGCCAGATGATATTAAAGATGTTGTTTATAATCCAGGTGATATAGAACCCATAGGGTAAGATGGCAGGTTCGCAGTACATCCAGCCATCTGTATTCCTAACAAAATGATTTGAAAAGAAGCAATTAATATGAAACAAAAATCATTTACAGATATAAGGTTGCATATTGTTAGTATTAAACTTCACCCATAGTATGTTATTATGGAAGAGCTGCTAGTTGTGCAACATGCATACAATTTAAATGTTACATATATAAATAGGAAATTAAAAATACAAGTACCCCCCCCCCCAAAAAAGGACATTTTTGAAAAACGCACCTAATTAAAGGCTATGCAATTTTAGTCAAATTAAAATTTACCTTCTGCAAAAGCCAGAAAAAACATAGACAAACCAAAGTGTTTGCCAGGTATAGATGACTCCCCAAATGGAGAAAGTCCAACCTGAAGGTGTAATATCAGTTTCATACTTGGCAGAAACATTCCCTGTATTTTGCAAAAAAGGACCTGAAAAGTGTGAATAACAGAACTCTGGTTAATACAGTAATAATTTGAGATCATAAAACACAAACTCGAGGAATAGCCTAGAATGAATTAAATAGATTAAACAGTGGGTTTAATAAAATGCCTGTAAGATTATGTTTCTTAGTCTTGTGGTTACCTATCTGTATGGTTATATATTGTTACTCTGTTAAGATTTTTTTTCTGTCACAAATGCATTCACTCATTAGCTCCAACTTACCACCAGAACGACCCGCCCCTGCCACTGCATTGAAACCCAACATAATAATGAAGGCCACCAAAGCAAGGATCATTACAATAATACGCCAAGGGTCATGCTTTGCCATTGTAGGTTGTTAGATTACCTTTAAAAAAATTAAAAAAGTTTAATTTAAAAATTTGCATCTATTTCAAATTTTAATTGTCCCAGGTTCCCTACATAACACAAGGATCCACCCGCACCATATGCATTACGAATTGCTGGCCCTGCCAGTCCCTGAAAGCCAATTAAGAAGCACAGCATATCATTAATTGTCAGGGCTCTTAATTTTCGGTTTTTATTTTTGATCACGTGATGTCCATTTTATTTTTAGACGACTCCGTTCAATTAAACTCTTGGGAAAGTGTTGATTGTTAAATAAACTCACCTTATGTTTTTTTACCCCGTAACTTTATTGAGATTATGATTCTGTTTCATTGATAATGTTAAAAAAGACAGCTCCTTATTTTTAATTCAAACTGAATGCAAACAGTAAGTGAAGTTAAATTGATTTAATTAAACCGTAATTATGAAGAAACTTGTTTGCAAAACATGTTCGAACATTTTTGCAGCGTCATTAAAATTTTAAATCCGGGAAAAGCAATTTATCTGAACTCGCTTTTTGTGTTCGGTTTCAATTAAAAATAAGAAGCATGCCTGTTTTTTTTTACATTATCAATGAAACAATGAATCAATTAATCAGTCTCATTCAAGTTACGGGAGAAAAAACGAAAGTGATCTTGTCTCACAATCAACGCTTTTCCAAGAGTTTAATTAAGAAGCAGTCTGCTCAATATAACTTTAAAGGGACAAGTGACCACAAATAAAAAAACGAAAACAAAGAGCCGTATCTGTGCATTCAGTATTACTTGCTATTTCAATATCACTGATCAGCTGATTCCATTTCCTGACCCTCTCTCAGACTGTTTTTAAAAATATAAATGTTTTATAGTTTTGGTTAAATCACTATGATTTATTTGATTTTGTAGAAATAAAAACACATGACGAATTTAAGCGCCCAACGTTATGCCTATCTCCACAAAAAAGACGTTATGTGGTCACATCAATTCGAATATTAATATGAATCGTGAGAACAAATTAAGTACAGGTTTGTAGGTAACTTTGATTTTTTTACTTTAATTACCAACAGAAACACAAAATAATTGGATCAAAATCAGTTTATTTACATGAGAAGCATTTCTTACCAGGCTGAGATATGTAACGACTGGGAGAGGCACAACTCCTTTCTTCGGTAAATTACGTAAATGCCAGTGTATGTGTAGTATTTATATAGTATTAAACTTGCATAACAGAGTGGGAGGTGCTTCCAGAATGTTATACAAACTGGAGTTTATGGTCACACATGTATTTTGAACTTAGCAACACATGAGTGATTGAAAATATGTACCTGTGTAAAAAAAAAAAAAAAAAAGTGTCCACGCATTCAAATTTGTCAAGGTAGCATCCCCACAACTGTATATGTAGGATTTATATTATTAATCTTGCATAACACAGAGTGGGAGGTGCTTCCAGTGTTATACAAACTGGAGTTTATGATCACACTTGTATTTTGAACTTACCAACACATGAGTAACTGTGTAAAAAAAAAATTAAAAAAAATATCCACACACACACACAAATTTGTCAAGGTCGCACCCCCACTTTACCAAAAGAGAATATAGTCTGTAGCCGTTATGTATGCACTGGTATGAGCAATTGAACAGGAAAGGTTATTGTACGGTGTCCATATTAGGACATCTCGTGCATATGCGCCTGCATTTGTAGAAAGGAGTGCTGTTTTATGTTTCTTGTTTTATACCATTACATTTATTTCTACCTGTGATAGATTGTCTCTGCCTTGTTTGTGTTTGCTTCTAAATTGGGACCATTGAGTTAAAAGGCATAGTTTTCCCATAATAAAATACGTTTTCTTAAACCAATAATGTAACTGCTGCTAGTTACAACTTGGTGCAAGTTGTACACGTTCTTCAGATTGGGGACACTATTTGATATATGTGACTGACACTGCTCAGAACGACTTCAGGTATGTGCCTTTAAAATGACACTAGCTGCGAAAGAAGGACTGTGATTTTATACACAATTGAGAGGAACGGTAGTTCCTCGACTACAGGTTAGAAAAATTTGTTTGAAGCTACCGAGAGTCTCTATTACAGCTCAAAGAGTTTAGCTGTTTTTACCATGTTGCAGCGGCAAAACTATCACTTAGAATTACCATCTGTATCAGTAAACTTTCTGAAACTTTCTTACCTCAAATGTGAAAAAAAGCGTACATACCTCTTATACACAATGAGATATTAGTCGTCAAACTAAGGTAAAATTGTTACTCTTCTTACGTCTACTTTTTAAGGGTGTGTAGCGACTACTCAAACAGAAAAACTAAATAACCGGACATCATGTGATTCCACATGTTGGTCAATGTCAAAACATACCAGGGTGTGCAAGCAGTTTGATATCCGCACCATTTATATTAAACAAATTATTTATGTTTTAAAACAGCACATATCGCAGGAGGAACAAAAAAAATATACCGTGCTTTGAACTTGATACATGACGTTCTTGAAAAGCACACGACCTTAGCCCGCTGCGCCACTGCGCAGTTGTTGAAATGCGTTTATTTTTTAAGATTACATCCAAGCCTGACCAGCTTTCGCTGAAAACCTGAATGCTGCTCAATTCTAGAAATTTTCGATCTGTTTGAAAATTTCTAGTTTCCTGTTTGTTTGGTAGATACCATAGAATGGAATTGCACACAATAGTGGCATGTAGCTTCCTTGTCTAAATCACTGAACTCTGATAAATTGTAGTTCCTCGTTTAATTAAAAATAAATAAAATAATAATTTATTTGGTAGAAATAAATAAATGATTTAAACAAATGCATAGAGGAATAAATACATTTAGAAATAAATATTTTAAATAAATAAATGTAGAAATTAATACATGTTTATATTAGAAATGTATAAATAGCAAGCTAGAAAACTACATGTCATATTAATTGATTTGGCTGATGCGTTTATCCACAGCAATTGACTCTATATATATATATATATATGTATATATGTAAGTGCAACAAACTCAGCAATGCATTGATCATTAATACATTTTAAAAACAAAACATCAAAGCCACAGCATACATTATATTCGGGCCGGGACATTTCAATTTGATGAGAATAAGCAGAGTGTGACATTAACAGAAGTGACATTAAATTTGACTGTATTATGGCTACGTCTGTCTTCTTTTCATACATTTACTCTGTAAAACACAAGGCTGAAGTTGGCTTATTCGCCAGCTTCTTATTCGCAAGCTTTTAAGTGCATAAATGTATTTGTCTACACTGAATAAGTAGCCTTGCATTTAAAGGGTTCAATCACTTTGGGCTGCCAATTTCTTTGCAGGTACCTGAAGAGGGGCAACCCTCCTACAAGCCTCACTTGTATTTAGCCTGGCCCAATGTGGTTTACTGGGGCAGAACAGAGGGCAAACATGCCACATACACCAGTTGCACAGCTTCTTCACTGGAAAAAGCCTTGCATTTAAAGGGTTAAATCACTTTGGGCCGCTGATTTCTCTGCAGGTACCCAGCAAGGGGCACCCCCTCTGCAAGCTACACCTGTATTTAGCCCGACCCAACGTGGTTTACTGGGGCAGAACAGTGGGTACACTTCCCACATATGCCAATCGCTCAGCATCTTATTCGCTTTATGTATCTATGTTGAATAAGTAGCCTTGCATTTAACGGGTTAAATCACGTTGGATCGCTGATTTCTCTGCAGGCACCCAGCGAGGGGCACCCCCTCTGCAAGCTACACCTGTATTTAGCTCGGCCCAACGTGGTTTACTGGGGCAGAACAGCAGGCAATCATGTCATATATGCCAATCGCTCAGCTTGTTATTCGCTCTTTATGTATCTACATTGAATAAGTAGCCTTGCATTTAACGGGTTAAATCACGTTGGGCCGCCAATTTCTCTGCAGGTACCTGAAGAGGGGCAACCCTCCTGCAAGCCCCACTTGTATTTAGCCTGGCCCAACGTGGTTTACTTGGGCAGAACAGAGGGCAAACATGCCACATATACCAATTGCACAGCTTCTTCACTGGAAAAAGCCTTACATTTAAAGGGTTAAATCACTTTGGGCCGCCAATTTCTCTGCCGGTCCCTGACAAGGGGCAACCCCTCTGCAAGCCCCACTTGTATTTAGCCCGGCCCAACGTGGTTTACTGGGAAAGAATAGCGGGTAAATATGCCACATATGCTAATCGCTCAGCTTCTTATTCGCTTTATGAATCTATGTTTAATAAATAGCCTTGCATTTAACGGGTTAAATAATGTTGGGCCACTGATTTCTCTGCAGCTACCTGGCGAAGGGCACCCTCTCCGTAAACTACACCTGTATATAGGCTGGCCCAATGTGGTTTACTGGGGCAGAACAGCAGGCAAACATGCCATATATGCCAATCGCTCAGCATCCTATTCACTATGTATCTGTGTTGAATAAATACAGAAATCAGTGGCACAAAGTGATTTAACCCTTTAAATGCAAGGCTTTTTCCAGCGAAGAAGCTGTGCAATTGGCATATGCACTAACGCCAGTAGGACCAGGAACAGCGGGGAACGAATACAAGGCGGGAGCCTGCAGGGCGAAACAGAACGAAGAGCCAAGATGGCAGAGGCTGTGGTCGGGAGATCTGCCACACACACAGGGGATCAGTGTGTCATCAGCGTCGATAGCGAAGACGGAGCTGCGGAGGAAGCATCACAGTGGGGCGGAAGTGGGGCAGAGCACAGGGCATTGAGCGTCCATGGAGAAAAAATTGTCCAGGAGGAAGTGACGTCATCAAGGTGTGCAGGAGTAACATCAGAGCTGCTGGGTCAAAACAAAGGGGCCTGCATCAACAAACCCACCTATGATGGTAAGGCCGATTGGCGAATGTTCCTATTAATGTTTGAATTTATGGCGAAATTAGAAGGATGGACTGATAAGGAAAAAACTGTAGGCATTATCACCAGCCGGTGATGCCTTACCATACCTCCGGTTTATTGATGTAGCTCACGGTGACAGCTACGAAAGTGTGTTGGCACAATTAACTGTGACTGTTTTGTGGGGGTGGGCCCTGCGCCGACCAGGGGAGTGGAAATAGAGCAAGTGTGAGAGACAGGATGCAGGGGGCAGGCCGAAGTACGGTAAAAGCAGGCCGCTGTGACGGGACATCGCCATGGGTGGCGTACCAGGCCAAATTCAAGATGGCAGCGCTCAACAATGCCTGGAGCCCGACAGAGAAAGATGGCCAGCTAGCGGCAGCCCTGGACGGGAAAGCGCTGCAGGTGCTGCTAGACCTGGGCACAGACGAGCTGGACAGCTATGATGTTATCCCCACGGCCCTGGACCGCCTCTTTGGGAGAGTAGAGTCTGCTGTCGGCCTGCGCCAACGCCTGCCCACATGGATCAGAGACCCCAGAGAGAAGTTGGGTGTGCTTGCATCAGATGCCCTGTACTTGGCCCGACGGGGGTACCCCGACTACCCACCAGCCACGCAAGGGGACTTGGCCATGGAGGCCTTTGTTCGTGGCCTGACCCCTAATGCCCTGCGCCAGCAGGTCTGGTTCGCTGCCCCAACCTCCTTAGAGCTCGCCTTGGCCCACGCAGAACGTGTTGAGGCTGTGCTCGAGGAGGGTGAGCGTGACTGGGCCTCTGGGGGAAACCAGCGAGAGGGGAGAGAATGGACCGACCGCCCCAGGCCCACTGCATGTCAAGCCCAAGCAGAAGAGGAGGAGACTGCAGACAGCCACGCTGCTCCTCCCTGGATCTCTGACCTGGCCACCCTGATCCGAACCGTATCCACACAGGCACCCCACACGCGCCTGTGCTGGAACTGTGGCAAACCTGGGCACCTACAGCGGTGATGCCCCTCCGTTGCAGCCCCACCCACTCATCGTCGGGAAACACCAAGGGGCCCGCGTAAGTGGGACAACGTCTTGTCTCCCATACTTACAACCGTCCACCTGCACCACACACAGCTGGGGTCCGACCGCCAAGCAGGGAGAGGGTGACCCCCCACTCTCCTGAAGCCACTGACAGCAATCCACACAGACCAGCTGTGGTAGTCGGGAGAACCACCGCAGGGGACTTCTGTCATGTTCCTGTCCGGATAGAGGGGGTCCCCTGTACCGCCCTGGTGGACACCAGCTCCATGGTGATCCTGGTCCACCCCGATGTGCTCCCAGAGGGGGTCTGGCTGGAACCGACAACTGTCCAACTTCTCACAGTCACTGGGGAGCTGACGCCTATGAAAGGGAGAGGCAACCTGGCCATAGAAGTGGCTGGGCGGACAGTACACCACCCTGTCTGGGTAGCAGCTGTCCAGGACCCCTGCATACTGGGTCTGGACTTCCTGCGCTACACAGGCGGGCAACTGGACCTCTGAACAGGGACATTGCACTTACAAGGGGGCCCGGCCCTGGCCTTGGCCTATCCAGAGGGACTAGCCTTCCCCCTGGGCCCCTTTGCTCATCAGGGCCAGACGGCCATCAGAGGGGAGCCAATGAGCCAGCCATACCCACTGTTACACCGCCATGGCCCACGCCACTCCACGCTGGGCCAGGGGACCTCAGCCCTCTCCCGGACCCCACCACGCCAGTGCGTACTGACCCCATCACCTACCTCTGCCCCCAGGGGCAACGCAGCCTTCCGATGGGCCCAGCATTCCATCGACACAGGCGAGGCCCGGCCCATCAAGCTCCGGCCCTGCCACCAACCACTGGCCCGCCAGGAGGCTACAGAGGAGGCACTGAAGGAGATGCAGGAGGCTGGAATCATTGAGCCCTCAGACAGTCCCTGGACATCCCCAGTGGTCATGGCTCCGAAGAAAGATGGCAAGTGGCGCTTCTGTGTCGACTACAGGCGCCTAAATGATGTCACGGAGAAGGACTCCTACCACCTCCCCCGCATCGACGAGTCACTGGACCTGGTGGCCGGGTCGAAGTGGTTCTCCTCCCTTGACCTAAGGAGTGGCTACTGGCAGGTGGCCCTGTCCCCGGCTGCCCGACCCAAGACTGCCTTCTCCACTGGCCGAGGGCTCTGGCAGTTCACCGTGATGCCGTTCGGACTTTGCATTGCCCCCGGACCTGCTGGTCCATGGGAAGACCTTCCAGGCGGCCCTGGCCTCCCTGCGAGAAGTGCTCCGACGAGTCACAGGGGCCGGAGTGAAGCTACACCCTGAAAAGTGCCAGTTCTTGTGCAAGGAGGTTACCTTCTTGGGTCATCGAGTTGGAGAGGATGGCATCAGTACGGAGCCCTGCAAGGTCACAGCAGTCAGAGACTGGCCTACCCCATCAACCTCCGCCAGCTGAAAGGCTTCCTTGGACTCGCGTCCTACTATAGGAGGTTTGTGCAGGGCTTTGCCACCATCATTGCTCCCTTACACTGCCTCCTGTGTAAGGGTGAGCCCTTTGAATGGACCCCGGAACTCCGGGAGGCATTCAACAGCCTGAAGATGGTCCTGTGTCAGTCCCCTGTGTTGGCACCCCAGACCCCCACTCCACCTTCTTGCTGGACATTGACGCATGCGACGAGGGAATTTGAGCTGTCCTGTCGCAGCCTGGGTCAGACTGTGAGCAGGTAGTTGCATACTACAGCCGGTCGCTCAGCAAGACCGAGCGCCGGGTAGAACAACTACAAGCGTTAACTATTCCATCCAGCATCGGGCAGGGGAGAAGCACGCTAATACGGACGCCCTGTCCCGCCGACCCTGTGCCCAGGAGGGCTGCGCGCACTGCGACCGGAGGGAACAGAAGGAGGCCGAGCTGTCCTCAGGAAGTACGGAGCAGTGCTGTACGCTGGTGCCAGTGGAGAGGTTGGAGTGGAGGAGGCACCAGGAGGCTGACCCAGACCTCTGTCCTGTGCTGCAGTGGCTGGAGGGCCAGTGGAGACCACCCTGGGAAGATATAGCAAGACACTCTACTGCCACCCGGGGGCTCTGGTCGCAGTGGACAGGGCTGGGTTTGAAGGATGGCGTCCTCCAACGGCAGTGGAAGGAGCCAGCAACAGGGGAGGTGAGATGGCAGGTGGTCGTCCTACAAGCGTTGCGCCTGGAGGTGCTCAAGGCCCACCATGGGACCCCAGGCACTAGCCACTTCGGGGTCACGAAGACGCTCCGGTGGCTCCGACAGTCCTTCTACTGGGGACAGTGCAGACAGGACGTTGAGGACCACTGCTGGTGCTGTGACACCTGCACTGCTCGAAAAGGACCCCCAGGCCGGTCGCACGCCCCCCTCCAGCAGTACCAGGTCGGCGGACCCATGGAGAGGGTCGTCGTGGATGTCTTAGGCCTCTTTCCGCGCTCAGAGAAGGGGAACCGGTTCGTCCTGGTGGCCATTGACTACTTCACCAAGTGGCCGGAGGTGTACGCTCTGCCAGACCAGGAGGCAGAGACGGTCGCTGAAGCACTGCTGGAGGAGTTCTTCAGCCAGTTCAGGATCCCCCAGGAGCTCCATTCAGACCTGGGGCGCAACTTCGAGTCCTGGGTCTTTGCGGAGATGTGTCAGCGCCTGGGGATCCAGAAGACCCGGACCACCCCCTCCACCCGCAGAGTGATGGATTGGTTGAGCATTTCAGCCGTATGCTGGCCGTACAGCTGGCTGTGACCACCGCAAGCCACCAAAAAGACTGGGACACCCACCTGCCTCTTGTGTTGATGGCCTGCCGTTCAACTGTGCAGGACTCCACTGCCTGCACTCCAGCTCTGCTCATGCTGGGTCGTGAGCTCTGCACGCCAGTGGAGATGATCTTCGGCCGCCCCTCAGACACCCCCAGTGTGCCCCCAGGTCCTGAGTATGCCAGGAGGCTGCAGGACCGGCTGGAGGTAGCCCACCGCTTTCCCCGGGACCAATTGCAGGCTGCTGGTGTCAGGGAGAAGCGGAACTATGACCTCAGGGCTCGGGGCCGCCACTTCATCGCCGGGGAGATTGTTTGGATCTTCAGCCCTAACAGAAATTCGAGGCCGTTGCCCCAAGCTGGACAGCCACTGGCTTGGGCCCTGCCAGGTCCTTGAGCAGATCGGGGAGGTAGTGTACCGGGTGCAGCTTCCACCTAGAGGGTGCAAAGTGGTCCTGCACCGGGACCAGCTGGCTCCCTACCTGGGAGAGAAGCCAGCACATACTGACACAGCGGCCCCTGACAGTCCCCTCTTGCCTCCTGCTGATTCACCCTGTCCTGCTAGTCCCTCACCTTCTACCCCTGTTCCTGACAGCCCCTTGCCTGGGTGCTCCACACCCTTGGACTCTGTCAGTCCATCCGCTGTGACTGACGGGGGACCGACGCCTGTGAGGAGACCACGGCCGCAACGACATCGTTTTCGAGATTTTGCCCTCCCTCGGGGATGAGGGACTAAGGGGGGGGGGGGGGGGGGGGGCTGTGTAAAGACCCGGACAATTGTATCGTTGCAGGACTTGTTGTCTGTCCCGTTTGTCCTGTCTATCTTTTATGTTACGTGTATTGTAAGTGGAACGGGTCACGCCGTTAGTTAGCAGCGGGAAAAGGGGGACTGCAGACCATGGGTCGATTGGTTGAGCCGGACAGCGGCGGGAGATGAGGAGAGGATATATAAGGTGGTGCATGAGTGACAGAGAGGGGAGAGACTGAGAGTGAGAGAGAGTGACAGCGACTTGAGAGAAAGCAAGAGAGATAGCAATAGAGGATAAATAAGGGTTTGTTGTTTTGGTGGCGTGAATTCTGGCTCCTGACATGAAATCTCTGTTTATTTCAATAAAAATTCGAGACAGAGAATTCCACACTGTCTCTGTGAGTCCTGCTTCATAAAACTGTCAAAATGCTACAATATTGTTATTTCTGAATCTCTCCTTTAAGATGCTTGAAGGTAACAAGATATTCCTTAAAATGGAAAGGACCTTGTTAAAACTTGTTAACTGCAAGGTTCCTGCCTTTATGATTATAATCAATCCACGTATTTTCAGTTCCAATGATTATGAGTTATTTTACGTATGATCATTTTTGTTAGTCAGACCTGGAGTTTAGTTTTTGACATCTACAGAAAAACTTAAGGCAGATATCAAGCTATGTGCTTATAGGAAGATTAAATTGTTTTCTTTTTTCTGATCAAATTAAAACTTTGCATTTGTGAAATGTTAGCAGTGTCGCTGTAAACAATAAAAAAAAAAAATACTGTATATGATTATTTTAACAGCCACATTAACCCTATATATATATATATATATATATATATATATATATATATATATATATAACTATTCTCTACCTTCTCCTCCCTCCTAAACCCTCCCCCCCCTCCTCCTCCCTCCTCTATCTCCCCTGACGACTTTGCCTCCTTCTTCTCTTCTAAAATCTCAGATATCCGCAAACTCTTTAACCCCTCTCCCTCCACCACACCCCCTCCTGCTCTAACCCCTTCACCCACTGCATCCCCTACTAACTCACCCTCCTTCTCCACCTTCTCACCTCTCAAACTCTGACCTCTCCTTCCTGCTCCAGGGTCACAAACCCACCACGTGTGCCCTGGACCCCCTCCCCACTCACTTTTTTCAAGCTGCTGCTCCTGCTCTACTCCCCTTCATCTCCTCCCTCCTCAACACCTCTCTACTTTCTGGCATCTTCCCCTCTGCCTTCAAAAAAGCCTCTATCACTCCCCTCCTCAAAAAACCTACCCTCGACCCCACCTCCCTCCAGAGCTACCGTCCTGTCTCCCTCCTACCCTTCCTCTCCAAAACCCTCGAGCGGACTGTACACCGCCAGCTCTCTGCTTTCCTGTCCAACCACTCTCTGCTTGACCCTCTCCAATCTGGCTTCCGCTCTGCTCACTCCACTGAAACCGCCCTTCTGTCTGTCACCAACTCACTTAAGTGTGCCCGAGCTGCCTCTCTCTCCTCTGTCCTAATTCTCCTCGACCTCTCTGCTGCCTTTGACACTGTTGATCACTCTATTCTACTATCATCTCTTGCTGACCTGGGGATCTCTGGCACTGCTCTGGCCTGGTTCTCCTCCTACCTCTCCAACCGCACTTACCAGGTAACCTGGCGTGGAGCAACCTCCACACCTCACCCTCTCTTAACTGGAGTCCCCCAAGGGTCAGTCTTGGGTCCTCTCCTGTTCTCTCTACACCCGCTCCCTGGGCCCCCTCATCGCATCCTATGGTTTCTCATACCATTTCTATGCTGATGATGCTCAGATTTTCCTCTCCTTCCCCACCTCTGACTCCACCATCTCCTCCCGTATCTCTACCTGTCTGTCTGCTATTTCCTCCTGGATGCACTCGCATCACCTCAAACTCAACCTCTCTAAATCTGACCTCCTTTTCTTTCCCTCCTCCTCCCCCTCCTCTGATCTCTCTATCTCTGTTCCTCTGGAATCTACCACACTCTCTCCCTCTTCCTCAGCTAAGAACCTTGGAGTCACCCTGGACCCCTGCCTCTCTTATTCCCAGCACATCTCCACTCTGGCACGCACTTGCAGATTCTTCCTGAGCAACATCCGAAGAATCCGACCCTTCCTCACCAACTATGCTACCCAGCTCCTGGTCCAGGCCCTGGTACTCTCCCGCCTAGACTACTGCAACTCCCTCCTGGCTGGCCTCCCTGCGTCCGCCACCCGTCCGCTCCAGCTCATCCAGAACTCTGCTGCTCGCCTGGTGTTCTCTCTACCTCGCTTCGCCCACGCTACTCCACTACTCCGCTCGCTCCACTGGCTGCCGATCACCGCTCGCATCCAGTTCAAGACTCTTGTACTAGCCTACAGATGCCTTGATCAGACTGCACCCAGCTACCTCCAGACCCTCATCTCTCCCTACACCCCCACTCGACCTCTCCGCTCCGCCTGCACTAGAAGACTCGCTCTACCTCCGCTACGCTCCCCTGCCTCCCGAGCCCGCTCCTTCTCCACCCTTGCTCCGCAGTGGTGGAACGACCTTCCTACAGATGTCAGGACTGCCCAGTCCCTGACCACATTCCGGCGCCTCCTTAAGACTCACCTCTTCAAACAGCACCTGTAGAACTCCTCTGTTGTATCCTGGGACACTATCACCCTTCATTTAAATATGCTTTATTTTGCTCTTATCTGCCCCCTATTTTACTGCATTTAATCCTGTACCTCAGAATATTGTAATCTGCCAAGTGTTTAATCTGTAGTATTTTGTACTTAATCATATCCTGATGTAACTATCACTATTTAATCATATCCTGATGTAACTTTCACTATTATCTGCTGTATTATTGAATTGTGGTTTGTCACACTTGAGAATTATTGTATTTCTTGTTCTTATTGTATGACTTATATTGTAACACTTGAATGTATTTGTATTTGCTTGCGATTGTAAGTCGCCCTGGATAAGGGCGTCTGCTAAGAAATAAATAATAATATATATATATATATATATATATATATATATATATATATATATATGTATATATATATATATATATATATATATATATATATATATATATATATATATATATATATATATATTGGAACAAGAGTGGGTGGTGTTGCACCTCTAGGGTGTATCTTTTTTTTTTTTTTTTACAGATAGCGACGTATATACTGGATTACAAGGTGAATAACTTTTATTTACAATATTTACAATTGATTGTCGTTCTTATGTTATTGACACGCCCTGTGCGGGCAACTGATTAACTCACTTCTTCCGCCCTGACTAAGCTAAACAAGTAGTAATAGGTGCTCAGGTAAGTCCCAGAAGTTGGCGCCTCTGCCTAGACGTCGCCCGTAACACAGTTAGGTACTGGGTATTGGTTCCCTCAACTGGTGGACACCGGGAGTGCAGGTAAGTGGTGGTCGGGCTCCCTCTACTGGAGAGCACCAGGAATGCAGGTAGGTGACGGTGGGGCTCCCTCTGCTGGGGAGCACCAGGAATGCATGTAGGTTATGGTTGGGGCTCCCTCTGCTAGAGAAAAGTGTAAAGTATTGCATGCAGGCAATAAAAATGTGCATTATAAATATCAGAAACAATGTTAGGTGGAGGACGGAGCCTCCAACTACTGGAATCCGCCGGGAGGAACAGTAATTAGAACAATGGTATAATATGCAGTTCTCAACTTGTGTCCTGCCTCTGTATCCGCGGTATGTCCCAGCACATAGACTTACAGCCCCTTTGTAAGAGCTCGCTGAAGAGGCAGACCAGTCCACAATGCACGCTCAAGGGCAGTACAATGGTGTTCAAATAAACAAATAAAACTTCAACTTCTTCAGAATTCACTGCTAACTGTACTCGGCAGCTAACACTAACAAAGTGTTCCAAGTACAAGAAAACTACATGTCCCAGAATGCTCAGTGCCACCGTTAGGTAGTGGGTGGGGCTGAGCAGTATAAAAGGCAGCTGAGCAGAACAGTCAGGGTGTTGTTTTGGGAACACCGCCTGACTGCTCTGACGTGTGCAAGGTACCGGGATTTCTACTGTGTCTTTACTTTGTTTTCAAAGAGTTTTTGTAAGTACTTGGAACACTTTGTTAGTGTTAGCTGCCGAGAGGTGGCACCTAGTTGAAAATAGTAGTTGCCATGGCAATTATTTTTCTAACCAAGTAGGATGTACCTACTCTCTGGATAGATCAAAGGCCAACCTGTCTCTAGAGTGATTATATAAGATTTTCGTGTAGTCTGATTCAGTTGAAACCAAGCACCAGGCTGCCACTCTCAAATGAATGTTAACTGATAAAAAGTTTAATATAATATAGTGTTGTCTGTGACTACATAACTGATCACTGGTGGAAAGGCTTAGAGTGGAAATCCCAGCAGCTGTTAATGCTAGAGTTAGGATTTGAAATCATTTTGCTTTAATTCCTTTCATTGGGAAAGCATTGTCTTGAAAATTTAGCTTCCGTTGCCAAACATTTATATTATGTTCTCAACCAATGGATCAAATGTTGTGTACTGATGACCAGGCTCAGCTGCTCCAATGGAAGACATTATTAAAAGAAGTCATCTAATCAACCAAGACTAATCCTATAACAGTTCTTGCATAATAATCATTATAGTCTGAGGAGGCATCCATCAAGAAGGAGGACGGAATTGATGTCTTTAACATCCTTCTGCTCAGCTTGCTGTATGCAAGGCACTGGGTATTGTTTTTTTACTTGAGAGTAGCTCTGTTATTTACTTTATGCTAATATTGTATTCCGCTTTCGCCAAGGTAAAATGAGATAGTAATGGTGGGGACCAACCAAGATGTAGCTTTGCTGTTATATAGGAGCCTCTGCCAGGTGACACAGATTTCCTATTGGCCCAGTGTTGATGGATGTAGTGTAATGCCTCTACATGGCAACTGGGCTGGGTGGGGCACTTCACAGGTGTCATCAGGTGGGCACCTCCCATAATGTGTTTCATCGAATAGCCCATGACACCTCGGGAAAGCTCGACAGTGATGCTGGCGTCCCAGCACCACTACACGCCATCCTCCACACAACCTAACCTAGTTTACTTACCTTAGCCATCTATTCCTTTTCACTGATGTTAACTTCCTCCATCACCTCTCTTTTGAGTTCCCCAATCAGTCTCTTTCCTTCTCAGCCAGAGCCAGTTGTTTCTTCTCTCTGCCACCTCGGAGAGAGCCTTCACTATACGCCTTAATTCCTGTCGACTGAATCCAGTATCTCTGAATAGCCAGGTCATGAAGTGTTCAATGAATCCCTGACAATCCACCTCTACTAGATAAACCTGGGCTGTATGCCCCTGCTGTTAGCGACTAGCTCAGCATACCAGAGCTTTTTCCTCTCATATGCCTCATCCACAGAATCCTCCCATAGCACTATTAACTCCACCAGGTTTGCTGAGACTGACCACCGGACGATGTCAAGTTGAAGGTTAGTTGTAGCAATCTCGGGAGGGAAAATAAGGCGCTGGCCAACATCTGTCTGCACTCTATCAGCCTCCAATTGTCCCAGGTGAATCTTAGTTCTAACAACCTTTCCTGTTGGTTGCTCTCCTGGAGGGAGGAATGTCATTCTCTGTGTACCAGCCATTGCTGATATTGGCGGTGAACTGTTGATCTTATTACACCGTTCTTCCAGTGCTAGTGCCAAGCATCACATGACCTGGTCATGACACCAAGTGAAGCGACACAGGTTCAGAGCCACATTACATTCCTACCCTGCTAAGCCATTGTGGAACTCCCAGCCATTTCATAATGTATGACAATGAAATCTCATACACAGTGAGCAGCCACAGCAACCCTGGGAGAAAACCAAACTGAAAGCCCTTGCACTGCCTGCTGTCTCCCCTCTCCCACTCAGACTCAGACTTTTAAATCACCATCGTACTACCTCCCAAGACTGTTTAAGGGCTTTTCTGACATGTTGGAATGGCCTCACCATCAATGTAGAACACCTTAGCCACTGCTTTGTTCCTCAACTTGGGGGCCTTGAACTGCATACGTGCCCATCTGATGTTGTCTGCTAGTTTGACAACCAGTTGGTGCAGGCTACCATTGTTGTGACGGTGGTCATGTCGTCCATGTATGCAGTTCTCCTCCCACTACCCATTTCGAGGCCCAAATAATTACTTTAAGATCAGTAGAGAAATGGTGTACCCTGTCATTATTCTGACATCAAGAAACATATGAACGATGATGTAATGGTGAAGTTAGACACCCATTTTAAGCCGTTTTAAACAATCAGGGATGGTTTTATATACTTTCATAATGAAAGTAAAGATAGGTAGACAGAAAGCTAGACGAGTGAGTTTTTTTTTTCTGTTGGGAGTTTCAGCGATCAAGTACAAGCTTACCAAAAAATCATATGAAATCATCCAAAAGGTTTATAAACGGTTAAAAAAAAAAAAAAATTACAAAATTTATTGGGGATGGACAGGTGCCATTCCTTAAAGCGCCCATTACTATTTCCCTCACAATATTATATATATATATATATATATATATATATATATATATATATATATATATATATACAGACGTGCTCAAATTTGTTGGTACCCCTCCACAAAAAACGAAGAATGCACAATTTTCTCTGAAATAACTTGAAACTGACAAAAGTAATTGGCATCCACCATTGTTTATTCCATATTTAATAGAAATCAGACTTTGCTTTTGATTTTTTATTCAACATAATATTGTAAATAATAAAACAAATGAAAATGGCATGGACAAAAATGATGGGACCGCTAACCTAATATTTTGTTGCACAACCTTTAGAGGCAATCACTGCAATCAAACGTTTTCTGTAGCTCTCAATGAGACTTCTGCACCTGTTAACAGGTAGTTTGGCCCACTCTTCCTGAGCAAACTGCTCCAGCTGTCTCAGGTTTGATGGGTGCCTTCTCCAGACTGCAAGTTTCAGCTCTTTCCATAGATGTTCGATAGAATTCAGATCAGGACTCATAGAAGGCCACTTCAGAATAGTCCAATGTTTTGTTCTTATCCATTCTTGGGTGCTTTTAGCTGTGTGTTTTGGGTCATTATCCTGTTGGAGGACCCATGACCCGTGACTGAGACAGAGCTTTCTGACACTGGGCAGTGCGTTTCGCTCCAGAATGCCTTGATAGTCTTGAGATTTCATTGTACCCTGCACAGATTCAAGGCACCCTGTGCCAGGCGCAGCAAAGCAGCCCCAAAACATAACCGAGCCTCCTCCATGTTTCACTGTAGGTATGGTGTTCTTTTCTTTGAAAGCTTCATTTTTTTCATCTGTGAACATAGAGCTGATGTGACTTGCCAAAAAGCTCCAGTTTTGACTCATCTGTCCAAAGGACATTCTCCCAGAAGGATTGTGGCTTGTCAATATGCATTTTAGCAAATTCCAGTCTGGCTTTTTTATGTTTTTCTTTCAAAAGTGGTCCTCCTGGGTCTTCTTCCATGGAGCCCACTTTCGCTCAAAAAGCGACGGATGGTGCGATCAGAAACTGACGTACCTTCACCTTGGAGTTCAGCTTGTATCTCTTTGGCAGTTATCCTTGGTTTCTATCATTCGCACTATCCTTCTGTTCACTCTGGGGTCGATTTTCATCTTGCGGCCGCGCCCAGGGACGTTGGCTACAGTTCCATGGACCTAAACTTCTTAATAATATTTGCAACTGTTGTCACAGGAACATCAAGCTGCTTGGAGATGGTCTTGTAGCCTTTACCTTTACCATGCTTGTCTATTATTTTCTTTCTGATCTCCTCAGACAACTCTCTCCTTTGCTTTCTCTGGTCCATGTTCAGTGTGGTGCACACAATGATACCAAACAGCACAGTGACTACTTTTCTCCATTTAAATAGGCTGAATGACTGATTACAAGATTGGAGACATGTGTGATACTAATTAAATAAACTAATTAGTTTGAAATATCACTATAATCCAATTATTTATTATCTTTTCTAAGGGGTACCAACAAATGTGTCCAGGCCATTTTAGAATATCTTTGTAGAATAAGCAATAATTCATCTCTTTTCACAGCTTCTTTGCTTTATTCTATGACATACCAAAGGCATGCAAGTATACATGATAAAATAGCTTTTAATTTCATCACTTTTCAGGAGGAATGAAGCATTATTTCAATGAGCTGTAAGGGTACCAACAAATTTGAGCACGTCTGTATATATATATATATATATATATATATATATATATATATATATATATATATACACAGTATATATTATGACAGGCACTTCTTTCACTATATGTATGTACAATCATTTCTTACATTTTGTTCATTTCAGTCTATCACTAAAATGATTTTAACTTTAAAAAACCATAGGAGTCAGTACAAAAAAAGATTAACAAAAGGTAAAGAGCAAATACAAAACACAGTACAATTTGATATCGGGGCAGTTCAAGAGCAGGTAACAGTGTTGTAGTTACATCCGGGTTATTAGGGATATGAGTGCAGGGGAAATACAAAATAGTACAGATTGGATTAAGTGCAGGATTAAATACAGTAAAACAGGGAGCAGATAAGTGCAAGTTAAAGTGCATTAAAGGCAGCGTGCAATATTCTCCAGAAGGGAAGAAGTGTGTCTTGAGGAGGCGCCGGAAGGTGGTCAGGGACTGGGCAGTCCTGACATCCATAGGAAGGTCGTTCCACCACTGCGGGGCGAGGGTGGAGAAGGAGCGGGCTCTGGAGGCAGGGGAGCGTAGAGGAGGTACAGCCAGTCTTCTAGTGCAGGAGGAGCGGAGAGGTCGAGTGGGGGTGTAGGGAAAGATGAAGGTCTGGAGGTAGCTAGGTGCAGTCTGGTCAAGGCATCTGTAGGCTAGTACAAGAGTCTTGAACTGGATGCGAGCGGTGATCGGGAGCCAGTGGAGTGAGCGGAGTAGTGGAGTTGCATGGGAGAAGCGAGGCAGAGAGAACACCAGGCGGGCAGTGGAGTTCTGGATGAGCTGGAGAGGATGGGTGGCGGACACAAAGAGGCCGGCCAGGAGGGAGTTGCAGTAGTCTAGGCGGGAAGAGTGCCAGGGCCTGGACGAGGAGTTGCGTGGAGTAGTTGGTGAGGAAGGGACAGATTATTCGTATGTTGCTCAGGAAGAATCGGCAGGTGCGTGCTAGAGTGGAGATGTGCTGGGAGTAGGAGAGGCAGGGGTCCAGGGTTATTCCAAGGTTTTTGGCTGAGGAGGAGGGAGAGCGTGGTAGATTCCAGAGCATAGTAACGCAGTGTTATTAACACCTGTAGTGCTGGGTCGATGGGTTTGTAGACAGGATGGTAACGCCTGGATATCGTAGTAACTATACATCTTCGCAATTGTGCAGAAACTGTGTAAGTGCACTTTATGATAATTAGTGGAACACTTTGCATATTTAATTATTTCAAATTGCTACATGGTGATGATATACCTAGCCCATTAATTTCTACAATGCTATTCTCAAGTATTTGTGGATTGTCACGTTTGATAAAGGAATGTGTTTTCAACTACAAACCAGAAAAGGAGAGCCATTTCATCTTCTGGTTTTCATTCCAGCTGAGCTCTGACTGCATTGGATCATTCTGTTGCTTAATTAGGAGGAGTTCAGCTGCTTCCCAGATCTCTGCTCGTTGTCAATTTAAAACTGCCAATAAGTGAACATGTAGAATGAAGAACTGTAAAATGTATTGCTAAGTATTCATTAATTAGGTTTATGATTAAACAATGACCGTGCTATAGTAATTGTCCTTTTTTTGATGTCCTTTTGATTTGTGATGTCCTTTTTTTGAGCTTACTCCTTTCATTTAAACTTGGAAAAGTGTTGATTTTCCAACTAAAGTTCACTTTAGTTTTTCTCTCATAAGTTGATTGAGACTATGATTCTGTTCATTGAATTATTTTTTTAATTCAAACCGAACGCAAAAAGTGAGTGAAGTTAAATTGATTGAATTAAATCGTAATTAAGAGGAAACTATTATTTGCAAAACAGGTTATAACATTTTTGCAACGAGTCATTAAGATTAAATCAAGAAAAAAACAATTTAACTGAACTCTTTTGTGTTTGGTTTAAATTAAAGATAAGGAGCTGTTTTTATTTTTATTTTTTTACATTATGAAACAGAATCATAATCTCATTCAAGTTACGGGAGAAAAAAACAAAGTGATCTTGTTGCACAATCAACGCTTTTCCAAGAGTTTAATTAAGAAACTGAGCTCAATATAACTTTAAAGGGGCATCACATGGACAAAAATAAAAAAAAACGAAGAGCCCTACAGATACTCAACAACGGATTGTATAAAAACAATCAGTCTTTAAAAAAATGACATGCTTTTGGGATTATTTTTTTTCCCCGCTTATGAGTTGCATTGAATTCATTTGTACTATGGGCCAAGTTACTAATGAAATAGATTAATCTTGTTACATAATTGATTTGTTAAAATGTTTGGATATGCTGTTACTTGATTGATTACTGTCTTGTTAACAGTAATCTTAAAATAACATTAGAATATGTTTTGTTTGACCGATTCAGATTTTGCTGCTGATGTATTCATTTTCTTTAGGTTGTGCTGCAGTTATGTTGCACGTTTTTTTCTTTTTCTTTTTTTTTTTTTTTTTTGGGAAGGGGAGTGGCTGGTCTACTTCACAGTCTTGCATCAGGGCCCAGTAAATCCGAGCGCCGGCCCTGATCATGAGAGCCGAAGCGAGAAGTTATTATAGTGTAGCACAAGATAAGATTGCTATCGGAAGAAGGCAGTCTTGACAACAGACTGCAGTTCAATAGCCTGCAGGCTCTTTATTTGCAGCAACAGGTTTCCAGTACACCGCAAGTGATGCAGCTCACAGTACACGATTCTCCACTCTCTTGAATACACCCCCCACACAGCCTGATGCACCATCTTTGATCCCCCCTCAGACCCAGACACAGAAACGCATAGTTGCAACCCATCACCCAATCGGCGCCCACAGACCTTCACCTCACAACACTATTACATTCTCAGCACCCACTGACTACAATGAAATTGAAGCTGAGCCTTCGGCCAATCAGAACTGGGTCGGCTGCAAAAGTCTCGTCTCGAGTAGCGAGTTCCTTATGTGCACCTGCACATCCTCACAGCTGGGCCCCCTGCTCCTGGCATTTCACGTGGCACCATTTAAGACTCCCAACAACCCTTTACATGGTCCCCTGCAAACAGCGTGTAACAGTCCCCGGTGCAGCCACAGACAAAACCGGTCTGCCCCCCCTGCCCCCCCCTCCACACTTCTCGTCTCTGTGGAGGCAAGCAAAGTCCCGGAGGTGGCGAGGTGGACATCTGTGACATTGTGGACGATGAAAAGGGACAATCGCTGGGGTCCCCTCAACCGTGGACGGCGGCTGCAGGCTGTCAACAGGACTCACCCTGACACATTGCTGGCTGTCTAAGCCAGCTAGCGATATGGAAGTCTTGGGCAAAGGTGAGCCTGAGGGTATAGCCCCCAGGTTGTCACTGTGCCCCCTTCCGATCCCTGGGCGGCAACTGGACCCAATAGGTCACCTCCCCAAGTCGTTCCAGGACCCGGCAAAGCCATATCAGACCGTGGAAAGGGACCTATGATATCGACCCTGACCCGTGTCAAGGGCTCCCTGGCTGGAAACTGCTGCAGGGAGGCGTGCGACCAGCCCGGAGGTACCTTCCTTGCGACACACTTATCACAGCGTGTGGCAGGCTCGCTCGCAGTGGTGAGGTGTGGTGATGTCACGGACCAGGAAGTAACTGAATCAAAACAGTGGATGGGCGGGTGAAGCTGAATGCTACTGCACTCAGCGTATTTAATAAATAAATAAACAAAACAAAAGATTTAAACAATCAACAAAACAAAGGGCATGAGGGCCAAACGAATCAGACAGACAAACAAGTAAGTGTCGTGCTGGCTAATCCAGCACGTTTTAGCAATTGTTAAATTCTGTCTTCTCTCTATCTCCCCGTACCTCCTCTCTGTACACCCAACCCTGCAGCACGGACAGCTGCAGGTTCTTATACTCTGGCCGAGGGGTTAACTGGCTGTTAATTATCTTATTACCCCTCGGCCACAGTCTGCATGCGTTTGGTAAGGATGCATGACTGTCAGCTAGTTAAATAATCAGTAGCTGATCAGTCATGCATCCTCACTGGGTTTTTAAATTATAAATATATAAAAAACAATAACAAAAGACGCAGCGCTTTTATCCGCGCCGCAAACAAAAATACAAATAATAATAAATAGGGGCGGGACACTCTGCCACACAGCGCCTGCAGAAATCTTCCACATCGCTGCAGGTCAGCGTCCCAGTCTTGCTGCCGCCTCCACTCCACCGCTGTGACCGCGGTCATGCACTACAGGTCGCGGTGGTCATCCGGCTCTTCCGCACTGCCTGGTGCTATTCTCGGCCCCTAGCCCCCTCTCTGCATGGTCGCAACCAGCTCCTCCTCCCGGACCTGCCACTTGTGGCAGTGGCAGCAGTCCTCCTTAGTACAGGGATGACAGGACAGCACACCCGCGTTGTTGTGAAGAGTCCCAGCTCTGTGCTGGATTTGGTTATTGAAGGGCTGTAGCTCAATCCACACCTGCCCCTCTGGTTCCCGAAATGACAACAGCCCGTGCAATGCAGCAGGATCTTGTCGGGCTCAGTGCGGATGCCTTCACATCCTCTCAGTGTCTGCGACAGGGAGCCGAGTGTTGATGCTCCCAGACCAGAAAGCTGACAGAGACACAGGTACTTTCAGCGTTGAAAGCGCTCTAGTGCACCATTTTTATTGAAACAAAAAGTAAATAAAAAGGTTGTACACAAAACACTGCTCACAGAGCAAAACATAAATATTTAAACAAAACAAATCACACCCTAAATAATACCTCCACCCAAAACAAGTGCTGTGCTGGTGCTTCCCAGCACGAATAGCAATTGCTTACTTTTTTTAAAATTTGTTTTTGCTCATGTTCCTCCTTCCAAAGAGCACCACAAACACACAAACATACAGGTTTATATACATGTGGCCATCTCCGAATTAAGAACCAATTAATTAATTTGAAGCTGGCTACATTCTGCACAGAGTTTTAGTGGGATTGGGCTATAACAATAGCAAAGACAACATTGCGTTTTTTAAATAAACACAAAATACATTTAAATCATACAATACATTAAAGATCACCCGTTTAAATAAACAAACAATACATTTTGAATCATAATACATTCCCAATAAACCACAAACATACCACATTTAATCAGCAGGGCTTTGCTCTGCCCCCTATTTACATGCAGGGCTTTTCCTCCCTGCCACAGTGTCCCAGGAAGAAGCCCTCCCTCTGCATGAACCTTCACTTGTCCTGGTGCAGTTTCAGACCAGCTGCCTCTACTCACTGCAACACCTCCCGCAGGGAGCGTAGAGTCTCTGGGGAACATTGGGCCATGTACCAGCAGATCATAGAAGTACACCAGGCAGCACTATGGTCGAATCCCATTCAGTGCCTTCTCCATCAGCCGTTCAAAGGTAGCGTGATCATTACACAGCCACCAGTCTTTGACCGGGCTGCAGGGTTGAGTTCGACCTGCCAATAGTGAGTTAAACCAGGCTTAGACAGCCACCAAGTCCAGAGATTCATCGATGCGGGGAATGGGGAAGAGTCCTTGCGGGTCACTTCATTCAGCTGCTGGTAGTCCACACAGAACCTTCAGTTCCCATACTTCTTGGGGACCATGACGTCCGGCGCAGGCCACAGCTGTCAGACAGCTCGATGAACCCAGCCTCCCACATCTCGCTGAGGATCTTTTCGGCAGCCTCCTGCCAGGCTAGTGGCAGTCGGCGAGGCTGTAGCTTGATAGGTGCTGTGTCCCCTTTGTTGATAGTGTGTTGCACCAGGTGAGTACAGCCCGCTCCTTTGGACTGGTTGCGACTGGTACTCCAGCAACAGTTCCCTCAGCTGAACCTGCAGCTCCCTGATTCCCCCATCTGCAAAGGTCCTGGACGGCCGCAACCTAGCAAAACAAACAGTAAACAATAAATGATGTTAAGTATACAGCAGCATGTATTACTTAATTTGTAATCCACAGGTTTGTCCCGAAATAATAGTCCCATTTTTATTATACACCCACACAAAACACAAAACACATACACAAGTCTGTTAGTGCGTGAATTAATGCTAGTGGTGCAAATACAATTATTGGTGATACAAGTGCAGTGCTGTTCTGGGTTTGTGCTGGTCTTTGGCGACATCTCTGGAACATGTTAGATGTCTAGTGATAGCAAATAACAAATAGAACAAACAAACACTAACGATACGGATACACGAAACACAGGTCCTTTCAGGTCACTTTTTATAAACCAAAACGAAGGAATAGATAACACTGCTTTGACCCCTATTTATACCCCTAATTCACTCATGACCCCTTGGTAAACGATTGCAGCTGCTTTTTATGATCTGCAGCTGCCTCATCATTTCCCCTCCGGGTCAATGAGTTAGTGTACCGAAGCTCCGTCTCTTTTCTACATGACCGACTTCCTTTTAACCCTTGGAACGAAGTGTCAGGCCAAGTAGTCCAGAGTACTCTGTTCCCGTTACTTAGCGCCCTCACAGGTCGAGAGGGAGATTTACCACCAAAGAATCATTGTCTTTCTGTCACAGCCCCATATGGTATTTATGATGCAAATTTGTATTGCCTGCTTGCAGTAGCTTACACTTTTCTATATTAAATGTCATTTGCCATGTGTCTGCCCAGTTCTGAATGCTGTCTAGACTATTTTGAATGACCTTTGCTACTGCAACCATGTTTTCAACGCCTATTTTGTGTTGTATGCAAATTAACAAGTTTGCTTACTATACCAGAATCTAAGTCATTCATGTAAATTAGGAAGAGCAGAGGACCTAATACTGATCCCTGTGGTACACCACTGGTTACCTTGCTCCATTTTGAGGTTTCTCCTCTAATCAGTACTTTCTGTTTTCTACATGTAAACCACTCCCTAATCCATGTGCATGCATTTCCTTGAATCCCTACAACGTTCAGTTTGAGAATTAATCTTTTATGCAGGACTTTGTCAAAAGCTTTCTCTAAATCTAAATAAACCATGTCATATGCTTTGCAATTATCCATTGTTGATGTTGCATCCTCAAAAAAAATCAAGCAGGTTAGTTAGACACGATCTCCCTTTCCTAAAACCATGCTGACTGTCTCTCAGGATACTGTTACCATATAGGTGATTTTCCATTTTGGATCTTATTATAGTTTCCATAAGTTTCCATATCTATCTGGCTGCACCAGTGTCATGCTCAACCCGGTGTCCACCAGCGCGGTGCCGGGGACCCCTTTGATCAACACAGGGCTGTGGTAAAAGCCCCCCACTGTCGTCCTCCCCACGACTACGGCTGGAACTGACAGGTAGCTAGGAACTACTGATATGTTGATTGGACAGTAAATTGACTAATCAGATCGGACCCCGTCCACACGTCATGTAAGCACAAAAGTCACAATGTAAATATGAATGATTAATTAGAAACGTCATTCCTCACGTGTGACATTATAAAATTATACTACTACTACTAACAACACAACAACAACAACAACAACAATAATAATAATAATAATAATAATAATAATAATAATAATAATAATAATAATAATAATAGGCAATTATTTATTTTCTTTAATATGATTATATTACCTATATTTCGATTACACAAAACAGTTGCATATATATTCCAAACAACAACAACAACAACAATAATAATAATAATAATAATAATAATAATAATAATAATAATAATAATAATAATAATAATAATAATAATAAAATGTATTAATTGTATAACACTGCTCAGCTTTATGCTAAACAACTCTGCATACACGTTTAGATACTGTCCACGACGCACGGGGGGTGGGGGCTCAACCAGTAACCAAAAAAACTCGAAAAAACACGACATTACAGTTTCGGGAAACACTGCAGAAATAGTGACCGCCTGAACGTAGACTTAGAATCAGATTATTTTACATACATCTATTTCAAGCGCTACCATAGATCTGCATTTTACTCGTATTTTAAATTCCCAACTTTTTTTTAATAATCTACGCGTGCTCTCTGTCAGTGACAATATTATTACAGCTAATAAGGGACAAGATAATGGATTTTACAGATGGTCAGCACTCATTTAAAGGGAGGACCAGTGATAGTCTTAATAAAGCTACTAAGAGGTAAGAAATTGATTGTAAACATCGATTATAGGACCTCAACATGTTCTGCTTTTTATCTGTTTGAAATGAAACCACATCCTGCCTATATGTATTGCACCATATTCCAAATCTAAGTAAGTGTGTGGCGTTCTATTGTATAGGGTTATACAGCACGGCTTTTAAGTTTGCCCTTTACGTCAGTGAGACCGCTTCTTTAGACTACAATTATGGAGTTTACTTTTTAAAACAGAAGCAACAGTTATGTAACGTGTATTAATATAATTATTTATTTTCTACTCGGTTATTATATAGGCCAACAGTTGACTGGACATATTAACTGATATAAGAAACAGGGTCAACTGGACACGTTGACACAGTCAATTTGACATATTAAATGATAGAAGAGACAGGATCGACTGGACATTAGCTGATAGAAGAGACAGGGTTAATGGGACATATTAACTTATTATAAATAATATGTTCAATAAAAAAGGAACACAAAACTAAGTTAATGCTGCTATCCGTTAAAATGGTGATTTGATTTATTATTATTATTATTATTATTATTATTATTATTATTATTATTATTATTATTATTAGACAAAAAACTCACGTTTACTACAAATTAAGTTTGAAGATTTCCGAATACGGGTCGGCAGTTTAAGACCCCAACTCCCCCCCCCCCTCCCCCTCCATAATTCTAGACCACGACTTTTGCATATACAGCAATACATACCTGCTTGTAATAGCTCGCCCCTTACCGTCATACCGTCACGCACACACACACACAGACCGAGGCTCAAACAGCGCGCTGGTATTATAAGCGACGGACAGACGCTTTTGCTAGAGTTAGAAGCGACACATTATTCTTGTAGTCTGGTAATAAAACACCTATATTAAAAATAAATAAATAAGTACAACAGTTAAATACTTAAGTAGACACACCACTACAGAGTCTGGCCGTGGTTCGGTGTTTGCGGGTTTGAATCCTATAATCGTCTTTGAGTCGAAGGAAAAATTGGGATTTATGCACACAATCAAGAATCGATTATTTCAAGTTGAAAGCACGAAACTACTTTTTGTGGGTAAGTGAAACGCAGTATGCATGCAAAAATTTAATAATAATAATAATAATAATAATAATAATAATAATAATAATAATAATAATAATAATAATAATAGTTGTTCATCTTTGTTTATTGTATATTGAGTGTGCAATAAGCGAACCATTTTATTTCAACTCAAGAGTTTATGCTGGCAAGATAAATGTATAATAAATAAATGAATACAATTGTAGTCCCTGATATTGATACGATGCAGCCATCTGAAATGTCTTTTAATACTGTATATAGCCGACCCCAATATTGATGTGATGTGATACAGACATGTCGAGTTGTTGATTGGTCTAGCATAAGTTTTTATAAATACAGTACTGTACACCACTTATCTTACAAGATATACCACATGCATCATTGTGCCTGCAGTGCAGGCTGCAGGTAAATTATAACTTTGAATTTGCAAAGCTGTTGGTTTGAACACACCCGCTATTGTTGGCAATGCAAATTAATTTATTTTTAATTTAAGCTGCAACAAATTCAAAATAGGGCAAACTGAAAAACAACAACAACAACAAAACACACCTCAGTACAGCTTCCCAGTTCTGATTAATTAAATCAGCTTTACAATTCATGGAAGCATTTTAAAAGTTTATTCTTGTTTTTCAAGGGCACTGTTTAGCCTGAGATCATTTTCTTTAAAAAAATAACACTCAGAAAAAAAAAAACTCAGTCTGTATCAATCTATCTATCTACACCATCAGAAGACTGGTTAGTTCCACACAAGGGCTTTTTGTATCGACCTTGTAAGAGAGTGAGAGTGGTTTGATTAGTCTTCCACACCAGTGTGAGCTTCCCTGCTGACGACTGCATTGTGACAGGCTGGCTGAGTTAATTGCTGCTGCTAATGACATTCAATGAGTCTGATGTTTATTTTGTTCATTACAGGGAAGTGAGTGTAATATGCCATAATGTGGTATGGGTAATGCATAATAATGCATGGATAATACACATATCTGAGCTTTATTAAAAGTGTAATTGCATGTCAATGAAATGCTAATGTTCTGAAAACCTGTGCAGCCCAGTGTTGTGTCACTAATGTGTGGGTTTGCGTATTTCTGTTCAAAACTAGAAAACGTGGGAGTTAGAAACGCAGGAAAGTGCACAGGCAAGCTGCTGACATTATTATAGGAAGCTATGGGTTTTGAAAATAAAACAGAAGACGTCACTGTCTGTGGTTTGCTATAATCTCTAAGCTGTTTTCCCACCACAGTAAAAGCACAGCTAAGTGTCATAAAGCACAGTGAAATCATGGTAAAGCATAGGCAAGCATTGTAAAGCACAGAGAGGTATGGTAAAACACATTAAAAAACAAACCATGGTAAACTAACCCTTATAAAAGTTTCCTATAGTAAAAGCACAGCAAAGTGTTATAAAGCACAGCATGGTAAAGCATAGGTAAGCATTGTAAAGCACAGAGAGGTATGGTAAAGCATATTAAAAACAAACCATGGTAAACTATGGTTAATGCATAGTATAACCATAGGAAAAGTATGGGGGGAACTGCAAAATTACCATGCACAATTATTGTACCAAATTTACTTTTTTAAAATTAAAATATATGTTTACCATATAATTTGGTTTCAAAACTGCACATTTGAGACCTATATAGTACTGCTTAAGAAGTTGCAACAACAGCAGAGCACAATGGAGAGTTCATAAACCACACAGCAGTTTCTGGTGCTGCATGTATAGGCTTCAGTGCTGTAGGGAAATGAACAAACGCCTCCCTAGCAGCATAACAGCTAGACTGGGTTAACCACAGAATGACTGTAGAGAACATACTGAGGGGGGGGGGGGGGGGGGGGGGAGAGAGAGTGAGAGAGAGAGAGAGAGGGGGGGGGGTCTAAAGCAGTACAAATACCTCCTCAATAAGAGAAAGGAACAGTACATATCCAAAGAACTGACCCAAACTGAATAAGCAATTAACCAAGACTCACTTTGGGAATTGTGGAAAAAAATTGACAATCCAAAATGGCAGTATTTGGATGAACTATTTTGAAGAACTCTACCTCTGAATCTGTCCTAAATTCAAATCAGACCTCAATACATAAACAATTAAAAGAATTAGAGACATCACTCAAAGATAACCAAAACCCATTGGACACCCCAATCACTCTGCTAGAGCTCAAAAAGAAACTGCAGATCCTCAAGCCAAGGAGAGCCTGTGGGCCCGACAGCACCAGCACTGAGATGCTCAAAAACAGCAGCCCTAAGCTGCAAGAAGCCCTACTCAAACTCTCCAACCTAGTCCTGAGAGCTGGCTGTTTCCCTGGGATCTGGAATCAAGGCCTCATTACCCCCATATATAAAAGTGGAGACAAATTCAACCTTAACAGCTACTGAGGTATCTGTGTGAGCAGTAACCTGGGGAAGGTGTTCTGCAGTATCATTAATGGCTGGATACTGGCCTTCCTTACCGAACACAGTGTCTGGGGAAGAGTCAGATTGAGTCATCCACCAAACTAATAATGGAAAAATATTCGCCTGCTTTATAGATTTTAAAAAGGCATTTGATTCAATTTGGCACGAAGGACTATTTAATAAACTTCTTCAAAGTGGTGTAGGGGGTAAAGTCTATGACACCATCAAATCAATGTACTCAGAAAATAAATGCGGTGTTAAAATTGTTAACAAAAGAACAGAATTCTTCACACAGGGGCATGGGGTGAGACAGGGCTGCAGTCTGAGACCAACACTGTTCAATATCTATATTAACAAGTTGACCAAAGTGTTGGAGCAGTCTGCAGTCACTGGCCTCACTCTCTATGACACACACATTAAATTCCTGCTCTACGCAGATGACCTGGTCCTGCTGTCACCCACAGAGCAGGGGCTGCAGCAGAGCCTGGCACTGCTAGAGCAGTACTGTCAGTCCTGGGCCCTGGCAGTAAACCTCAAAAAGACCAATATAATGATTTTTCAAAAAAAGGCCAGATCTCAGGGAAACAGATATCACTTTACACTCGGCAACACCACCCTAGAGCACAGCACCAGCTACACTTACCTGGGTCTGACCATCAGTGCGTCAGGCAGTTTTAACCTGGCAGTGAATGCACTAAAAGCAAAAGCACTCAGAGCTTTTTATGCCATCAAAAGGAGATTCTATAAAATCAATATACCTGTCAAAATCTGGCTACAATTAATTGACAGTGTTATCCAGCCCATTGCGCTGTATGGAAGTGAGGTATGGGGTCCACTCAGTCAACAAGACTACACTAAATGGGACAAACACCCAATCGAGACCCTGCATGCTGAACTATACAAGAATACACTGCAGGTGCAAAGAAATACACCAAACCACGCATGCAGGGCAGAATTAGGCCGATATCCAGCTCTTATTAATATAAAGAAAAGAGCACTCAAATTCTGGTTGCACCTTGAAAAAAGTGAACCTGACTCACTCCAGTACAAGGCCCTCCAGACCCAAGAGCTCAGCCCTGAAAAGAGTCCCCTATGCCAGCTGGCTTTGAAGCTCATCACACTGACCCCCTCCAATACTAACTCCAACCAGCTTCAGGTCAGCACTGCTTACCAGCCCCCAATCAGAGTAAACCAAATTATAAAACAAACCAAAAACTCCTATCTGGAACACTGGGACACAGAAATAAAATCCCAAAATAAACTTGATTGCTATCGGGCCCTAAAAAGAAACTACAGCCTAGCAGAGTATCTCTCCACTGTCAGAGATACGAAGCAGAGACAGATCCTGACCAAGTACAGGCTCAGTGACCACAGCCTGGCCATAGAGACAGGCAGACACAGGCAGACCTGGCTGCCCAGAGAAGATCGGCTCTGTGGTCACTGCGAGACAGGAGAGGTGGAAACTGAGATGCACTTTCTCCTACACTGTATAAAATACAGCCATATCAGAGAATCATTCTTCATTAAAATACAAGAAAAATATCCTCTTTTCAGACAAATGGCAGACTCAGAGAAACTTGCTGTCCTCCTAGGGGAGGGACACACAGCTCCACTGGCTGCCAAATATGTAGCCACCTGCCACAACCTGAGGGGCACGCAGTGACATGGCACAATTTAATAGTTTCAATATTATTATTTTAATATTTCAATTTCTGTATTATTATTATTTATCTTCTATTTTATTTATTATTATTTTGTTACCATTGTTCCTTGTTTGTATATATATGCATCTGTTCATAATATGTATGTATTTGCTTTGGCAACACTGTGGAAAATAAGTCATGCCAATAAAGCACTTTGAATTTAATTGAAATTGAGAGAGAGAGAGAGAGAGAGAGAGAGAGAGAGAGAGAGAGAGAGAGAAACAAGAAAAAAAGAAAGTGTTGGGCTCCAGTTGGAAAACAGTGTATTGTTACTGGGTGTAAATGCAATAAGTTGAAATATTTATAAGGGTTATATTTGTTTACTGTTGCTAATTGTCTATATATTTGTGTTGTATTTTATATGAGAACAAAGATGACAGGTGGGGAACACAGATTGCCCCAGGAAAGAGGAGTGGGAGGTGGAGAGGCGTGAGCTGCTGCTTTTTTTTTAAACAAGCTATTCAGTGTTGTCAATGCCCTGTGGCAGTGCTGGACTCAACAGGAGGTTTTCCAATGTGGTTATATTTCCAATGTGGTTATGTGGTTATATTTAACATTTACAGTACCATAGATACTCTAGTTTGTCATGTTTATTAATATGCCTTACTGTACCTCTGTGCTTTACAATGCTTCCCTATGCTTTACCATACATCACTGTGCTTTACAATGCGTCCCTATGCTTTACCATACATCTCTATGCTTTACAATACGTCTCTATGCTTTACCATACATCTCTGTGCTTTACAGTACATTCCTATGCTTTACCATATGTCTGTGTGCTTTATAATGCTTCCCTATACTTTACCATACCTATCTGTGCTTTACAATGCCTCCCTATGCTTTATCATACATCTCTGTACTTTACAATGCTTTCCTATGCTTTGCAATACCTCTCTGTGCTTCACAATGCTTCCCTATGCTTTACCATACCTCTCTGTGCATTACAATGCTTACCTATGTTTTACCATGCTTTCACTGTGCCTTATTACACTTTGCTGTGCTTTTACTATGGGAAACATTTTGATTGTATCCTTTATTTACCTGTTTTCTGTAGTTTAATAAAAGTATCAGCTATAGGGCTAACTTTGTGAACTTCTTTTAACCCTCTTATATAAGGTCTGTATTATTATTATTATAATTATTATGATCTGTTCTTGCTGTTGCAGGTATTTTAGGGTCCGTCTCCATCCCCTGTCCCTCATGGCTCTGTCACTCAGGGACCCCCCACAGAGGCGGCGTTCACTTGGACCCATCTCCCCTAAACGGCTCTACAGGAACCTGTCTGTCAGGCTGAGGGGCGGGGCCTCCATTGACCAATCACAGCCCTCCACCACGCGCAAGGTGGATAGCGGGCGGCATAACAGGAAGTCAGCAGCGTCCGTGAGTCACCTGTGAATTCCACTTTCATTCACCCTCCTTTCTCCCCTTTCCCTTTGTCCCTCTCTCCTCTCCCCTCCAACCTTCTCTCCCCCTTCTTTCCCCTTTTCCTCTCCCCCCTTCAGTCCCTCTCATTTTCTTTCCATTTGTCCTGTCTACACTCTCTCCTCTCTCCCCTTTCTCCCCTTTCTATCCCTCCCCTGGGATGTAGTGGAGAATGAAGACACATCACCTCTCTCTCTCTCCTCTCCCCTCTCAGTATCTCTCTCTCTTCGACGCAGTGGAGAATGAAGACACTCAGGCAGTCCACCTCATGCTCTCCTCTGCTGGTCTGCTGAAGGAGGATCTCAATGGTTTGAGCTCGGAGGGACTGGTTCCCATGGACGTTGCTGTACTCACCAGTAACACCCCACTGGTCAGGATACTGTCACAGGCTGGAGCCAGGGACAACCCCCACTGTGAGTCAACTGGGATTGCACTGGGAGCTTTATAAACACACACGTAGACACCAGTCAAAATGTTTATCCACTTTACATCTTTATCTATTACCTTTAAAATGTATGATCTTCCTCCCTTCTTCCCTCCCTTTCTCTCTCTCTGTCTCTCTCTCTCTCTCTCTCTCTCACTCTCACTCTCTCTCTGTGTCTGCTGCTCGTAGTGACCAGCACTGAGGAGAGGGGGTCTCATCTGAGTGGTCTGGTCTTGGAGGCTGGGCGCAGGGTTCTAGAGCTTACCAGGGAGGTGAAGAAAGGGCTTCAAACAGAAGAGGAGGAGGGATCCCAGAAGAGGAGGGAGCTTAGAGTGTGGACCCTGAGGCTGCAGCTCTACACCAGGATGAGAGACAACTACCAGAGCACAGGTACAGAGAGAGGGGAGAGGGGAGAGGAGAGAGGAGAGAGGGGGAGAGGAGAGAAGAGAGAGGAGAGAGAGGAGATAGGGAAGAGAGAACAGGGAAAGAGGAGGAACAGAGAGAGAAGAGAGGGGAGACAGAGAAGGGAGGAGATAGGGAAGATAGAAGAGACAGGAGAGAGGAGAGAGAGTGGACAGAGAGAGGAGGGGGGAGAGGGGAGAGGTAAGAAAAGAGAACAGATGGGGAGAAAGGAGAGAAGGGAGAAAGGAGAAAAGAGGAGAGAGATAGAGGGGATATGAAGAAGAAAGGAAAGGGAGGAGAGGGGAGGGGTAGGAGGAGCTGAGAGCACAGTGTGATAGTTGATTTCTTGCTCTTTTTGTATTCCAGTAGCCCCGGGCCCTCCCAGTAATGTAGCTATACAGGTAACCAGTGAGACCTCACTCATGGTAACATTTCGGGAGCCGACGAGTGGCCCAAATTCAGGGATTATCACTCAGTACAAAGGTGGGTGGAAAATTAAGGAAATTGATTTTAAAGATGGTTAGCACTCCTTTAAAGGGAGGACCAGTGATACTGTTGATAAAGCTAATAAGAGGATGGATTTTAACTGTAAACACTGATTGCGTAAACACGATCATACAGAAGTGTCTTTCTGGTCCCATGATCGGGCAAACATGATAAAAAAACGCACTTCATTTCATTGAATTACTGTACTACCATACTTTGCCGTAGAGGCTGGACATGCATATCATTGGATAAGGGAGGGATTGAATTTCACTCCCTGATCGTTTTTTTTTCATTGAGAGGGGCATTTAATTTT
The DNA here is from genome assembly GCF_902713425.1 of Acipenser ruthenus. Classification (NCBI taxonomy): domain Eukaryota; kingdom Metazoa; phylum Chordata; class Actinopteri; order Acipenseriformes; family Acipenseridae; genus Acipenser; species Acipenser ruthenus. Next base: position 52,722,282 of record NC_081192.1, read on the forward strand.
TTAATTTTTGCTGGTAATAATGGAATGAAGAACTATTATTTTATAAAGATCCTGAGAATAAATGATTATTATGCAATACAATTGTACTATGTTTGCTTATAATAGTTAGTGTTTTGTAATTTATTTAGCACTATTTATTCTGTTGTATATATATTAAATTAGGTTTTTGAAAAATACCAGATTTTTTTTGTACTTATTGGAGTAGAAAATCAGTAAAAGTGTGTTTTATTCTCCTGTGTCCTGAACCAAAAACATTTCAAGTCTCTATACTAAAATTCTTTATTTTTAGTGAATTTCAAAGATAGAAAGGCAAAGAGCTAAAAATGTGTAAAAATAAAAACACAAAATGACTCAGGTGAAACAATCTCTTGTAATTTGCCTAAACATTAATATTTTTTTCAACAAAACTTTCATGATGTATTGTAAGGTCCCTAAGGTCATAGACTAACACGTTTTTAAACATTTATCTCTCTGAAAACACTGAATACATCATAATAAAAATAAATACATTTGTATGGTTTGTGAAGTATTTATAATGTTTCCCAGAGTGTTCTGAAAAAAGGACACAAATTCTAAGATGCTACTGTAAAAATTTTAAAGATGACTAGCACTCCTTTGAAAGGATGGCCAGTGATAATGTTAATAAAGCTAATAAGTGGTTAGAGAATGGATTTTAAAGATGACTAGCATTCCTTTAAAAGGAGTACCAGTGATAATGTTAATAAAGCTAATAAGAGGTAAGAGAATGGATTTTAAAGATGGTTAGCATTCCTTTAAAGGGAGGCCAGTGATACTGTCAATAAAGCTAATAAGAGAATGAATTTTAAAGCCTTGGTTAGCCGTGTTCCTATGGGAGGGTGGTTTCCTGTATTTCTGTTGATCTTCGTGGTTTTGTTTGTCTCTGCAGTGGAGTGGAGTTGCAACGAGAGCTTTAACCCTTTGTGTGGCTGGGAGACAGTTCATGATCTGAGGGTCTTGCAGTTCAGCATCACCGGACTGACTCCAGTAAGCAGCTTCACTGATGTATTCATTGAATCAGACACAGGGAGGGAAACTGAACTGAGAGGGGCAAGCAGCACACAAGTGTTGGGGCTCTAGTGCCTTCATCAGTGTTATTGAAACTAAACTGAGTAAAGCAGACAAGCGTTTCGGCCCTAGTGCCTTCATCAGTGTGACAGACCTGTTTCTAGTTCAAACGCTCAATCAGAAACTCTGCACAGGGAAAAAAAAACTAAACAAAGAAAGTCAAGCAGCAAACAATATACAACAGTAGCCAAATAGAAACAGAAAGTGCAGTTACATTGTCTCTGTCAGTTCGTGCTGGTAGAGCTACATATTCAGCAGTAAGTTCTCTATCTATCTCTTTAGGGGCTGCGATATTTCGTGCAAGTCTTCGCCTACAATGTGAAGGGGTGGGGGCCTGCTCAGAACTCCAGCCCTCCCAGTGCTGTACCCTCTAGTAAGTAGTTTGTCAGTATATACAGTGTATACTACTACACTGTACTAATCTAATTAGTTGTACTAAAATAAACTTGATGCATCACAGACCACTGTAGTTGAATACGGTATGTGTGTGTGAGACAATTCGAATAAAAATGTCTATAAATGAAAACCGGTCCTCACCTGTCTGCTCCAGGTTGGAAGGAGTGCTGCAGTGTGATCCGGAGGAGGAGGGAGCAGGAGAGAGCTGTGACCAAATTGCTGGAGCAAGTGGAAGAGCCACAGTACAGAGGATTCTTCATAGGTAATACTGTGCAATACATACACACACACAGACACAGAGTGACACATGCAGACACAGAGACACACTGACACACAGACCCTGATCAAACTGCTAGAGCAGGTCAAAGAGCCACAGTACAGGGAATCTCCATAGGTAATACTGTGCAATACAACAATTTAACAATCTCATAGGCACGCAGTAAAAGAGACACACACACACGCACATGCACACACAATGACAATAAATGCATTTTAATTATCCTTTTTTCCTCCATCTCCCCCCCCTCTCTCTCTCTCTCTCTCTCTCTCTCTCTCTCTCTCTCTCAGAGACCTCAAAAGTCCTTGCTCCCAGTAAGAGTCTGTCTGTGTCCCGCAGCCTCAAGCAGCTCTTCCACTCGGCAAATAAGTTTGCCCGCTGCCTTCAGAGGTAAAGAGAGAGTGCTGCTGAGCCTTCATGCTCACAAGCACTAACCGAAGCATTCATACAGGCGACCCTATACAGAAAAACACAGATTATCCAAACTGATTGCCCAAACAGCCTTTTGTCATCCTGTCCAGTTGTGTGCTGTGCTATTTTGTCCTGCTGTCAGACAGAATGGCTGACCCGTCTTCAGTCTCTGGTATCTCAATCCCTAGTAATTACAGAACAGAGCAGTACTGTGTGTTGTATGTTTATAGTTAAATATGTTGAATTAGATCAGTTTAAGGAGGTTTTTGATTAGGGAAAGCCATGTAAATAATTTCATATTATTCCCAACCAGCCCCAGGTCCTGATTAATTTGCATAATTAGGGTTTTACTATTTGATTCCAAGCTTGATCTGTTCATTTCCTTTCAGAGTTTGTTTTTGTTTGTGTGACAATGTGTGTGCGTGTGTGTGATAGTATGTTAGTGTGTGTTTCAGTATGTTAGTGTGTGTGTGAGTGTGTGTTGTATGTGTGTGTCTGTGTGTTACAGCTTGTTAGCATGTGTTGTGAGGGTTTTTGTATGTGTCTGTGTGTGTGTTGTATGTGTGTGTATTTCTGTGTATGTGTTTTTGATCTGTTTGTGTGTGTTGTGTATTGATATAAATCGCAAGATAGCTTAATACCACCACCTCATATCCCAGTATTTGTACTGCGTGCAGTAATGTTAATAAGGGGGTCTACAAAGATTGTTTACAAACCCCAGCCGGGTTAATACACAGTTAAAGAGCGGCTGTGTTTAGATCATTAAAATAGCCCCCGGCGGTGCGTCTCCATTTCAGGGGGGTATACCTGGCAACTGTTTTCTACCATAAAGACAACATCCTGGTTACTGCCGAGGAGCAGATCCCATTGGTGGAGATCGACAGCTGCTCCACCTCCGTCATGCAGGAGTTGAATTGGTTTGTGAAGGTGAGGGGCAGGGTTGAGGGTGGGGCTGCAACAGAAATAACATGAGAGCATGATAGGAGGGTTATTATTATTATTACTATTTGTACTATATAATATAATATTGTTATTGGTTGTAGAATTATTGCTATCATTATTGTTAATACAATATGTTTCTCTATATTATTATTATTATTATTATTATTATTATTATTATTATTATTAGTAGTATTATTAGTATAAGTATGATTTGTATTATTATTAATAGTACCACTGCTACTACAGTTAATAATAGAAATGTAATAATAATATTATGATCATTATTATTACATTGTTATTAGTATTAGTAGAAGTACTGTAGGTTTGTTATTATTAACAGCACTGCTGCTGCTTCTAATAAAAATGATAATAGCAATAGAAATGTAATAATAATAATAACAATACAGTTTATTTAACAGTAAAACATTTACTGAAACATTATTTTCCATGTGTCCCCTTGTCCCCCTGTCCCCTTTTGTCCCAGCTGTCCTGTGCCTGGAAGGATGTCCAGTGGCTGCAGCAGGGAATGGCCTCAGCTCTCTCCTCCTCCTCCTCAGTGCTGCAGACCAGACAGAAGATCCTGCTGGCAGTGTCACAGCTACAGGTCAGAGAGACCAAGAGAGCGACTGTGTGAGAGAGACAGTGTGCGAGAGAGAGACTGTGACTGTGAGAGAGTGTGTGTGTGTGTGTGTGAGAGAGAGAGTCAAATTTAATCATAAATCATCAGTATTATTGTTAATTTGCTCAGTCTTCATACTACTAACTAGGGAGAAAGTTACAATAAATGGATCTTAGAACCATAACTATTATTGCCCAGCCCTTGTCTTGTACTGATTCCTATTTTTCATCTCCCCCTGTCTGTGTGTCTGTCTGTCTGTGTGCAGAGCGCGCTAGGCACTGCAGACCTGGGGCAGGTTTACTACGAACCCCTCCGAGACCAGCAGGGGAACATGCTGTTGCTCACGCTGCACCCCTACCCCCTCCCCCAGCCCCCTGCCCCCCTGCACTGGACCTCCCTAGCCAGCTTCCAGAGGAGCCAGAGGAAGAGTAGCATGGCCACAGGTCTGCTGCAGGAGCTCACTGCCATAGACACACTCGCTGCACAGCTCAAGGTAAGTCTATATTATTATTATTATTATTATTATTATTATTATTATTATTATTATTTGTTTATTTAGCAGACGCCTTTATCCAAAGAGACTTACAGAGACTAGGGTGTGCGAACTATGCATCAGCTGCAGAGTCACTTACAATTACGTCTCACCCGAAAGACGGAGCACAAGGAAGTTAAGTGACTTGCTCAGGGTCACACAATGAGTCAGTGGCTGAGGTGGGATTTGAACCGGGGACCTCCTGGTTACAAGCCCGTTTCTTTAACCGCTGGACTTAGCGTATCCAATCCCGAGATCCCGGGAACCTGAATCCCAGGATCCCCTGCAGTTTTGAAGCCTCCAAATAATGGGAATGAAAATATTAAATCCCTGGTATCACAGGAAAAACTACAGCACTAAATATTTTACTCCGTGCTGACTTGCTGAGCAGAGTGCGCCAACTGCTGTCTGTCTCCAGTTATTGACTCACTCCTATGTGCTGCCAGGGCCCAGAAGACTGAGTGCTTTTGCACATATTTTGTTGTCAGCCGAGTTGAAGTAGTGAGTGACATCAGCAAGTTGCAAATAAAAGATGTCAACATACAAAGACCATCCTACCAAGTCTAAAGATCCAGACAGCATGTGGCATTACTTTTTACAAGATTAAAGATTTTAAAAACATCTGGTGGATCAACAAAGGGGCTGCTCTCTCACCTTAAATCAATGCACAATATTGACTTAATGAAAAAGAGGAGGACTGAAAATGATGATCATGCAGCACAACTATCAACCAGCGCAGCTGCATCAAATTTGGTAAAGACAAAGTTAACTGACTACTTTCAAAGAAAAAAAGACACATTTTTGGCTGCTACCCTAGCTCGTATGACACTGCGTGATGGTCTGCCCTTTAGAGTGTTTGTTTCCTCGCCTGACCTATGAGAAGCATTATGAGCAAAAGGTTTTGAACTACCAACATCAGAAACAACAATTCGTAACATGATTGTTGACTACAGTAAGAAAGTAAGGAGCTCTGTGATGCAGGAAATTGTAACTATGAAAAAAGAAGGTGCAAGGTTCAGCTTGACTTTTGATGAGTGGACTTCACTACCTAATAGAAGATACATGAATGTCAACGTGCACATGTGCTGGAATGGAGAGAACAAATACTGGAGTCTTGGTCTGATTCGCATTACGGGCAGTATGCCAGCCGACACCTGTATCGAATTGTTAAAAGAGAGGCTTTTACAGCTTGGAACTTCACTTGAACTGGACATTGTGTGCATCGCTACAGATAGAGCCAGCGTGATAGTGCGAGTTGGGTCCTTGCTTTCCGCTGACCAACAGCTCTGTTATGCGAATGGTATTCAGCTGGCAGTTTTGGATGTGCTGTACTCAAAGCGGGCAAAGTGTAAAGGCAGAGTGGCACTGTCAGTGAAACCGACAGACTCTGAGGAGGATGGGGATACTGATGGAGAAGATGAAGGATTTGCTGTTGTTTCTGAAGAGGATTCTGGTTCTGTAGCACTCAATTAACTTGAACTTTCTCCAAAACTTAACAAAGCTGTGCGGAAAGTGTGCAAAGTGGTGGTTATGTTCAGACGCTCTCCAGTAAAGAATGGTAGTATTTTACAGAAGTACGTGCTACTCGAGCATGGGAAGGAACTTACCTTAATGCTGGATTCTAAAACTAGATGGAGTAGCTTAGTCATAATGCTGAAATGTTTTTTGAAACTTAAAGATTGTGTGCAAAAGGCACTGATAGATCTGAAGATACCGGTCACATTCACTGAACAAGAGACTGCGCTACTTACTGCAACAGATGAGGCACTCGAACCTGTGAGGTTGACGGTGGAAGCACCCGCCGCCAAGAATCAAACTTAATGACAGCGGATGCAATGTTTAAATTCATGATGCAGCAGTTGCGAAACCAGCACACTGAATTTAACCAAGAATTGAGACAGGCGCTGTGTCATCGCATCAAAGAGCGCCGCACATACTGCTCAGGTGTGCTGCAATATCTCCACAACCCAAACTGCTTGGACAAGCAAGACAGTGATGGTGAATGGCTTGAGAAGATCCCAAGTAAGCTATTCATCAGAAAAACTGTACTGAAGTTAATAGAAAGGCTCATCATCAATTAAAAAGCTGTTGAATCTGATGTAGGGCAAACACCAGAATCCAGTCCAAGTTCAGCTGATGAGCAGCAGCAGAAGGCAGCCTTTGCTGAGAGTGAAACTCTGTCTCAAACTTTAAAGGAGCAGTTAAATTTGGCTATGCCGGAGAGCATGAGTGATGCAGCAGCTGCAGGAACGCACCGTCAAATTTGATGAACTGCATCAAAACAGAAATGTCCCTCTTTGAAGGTGGACCGGGGCGGGGGCGGGGGCTGTACCTGCTCTTAGCATATGATTTTCTGATATCCATTCCACCAACCAGTGTTGAGTCCGAAAGGGCATTTTCGGCTGCAGGTGTTCTGTGCACAAAACGTTAGGTTACTTACCGTAACCCTGGTTCCCTGAAACAGAAGATGACCACCAATGACATTACGTATGGGATATGCCTGTCCATTGGGTAGGTATCGCTGAGCTCTCTATACCAGAGCTGCCGATAGACCCCTTCCTGGGATGCTCTGATGCACTTGGTCCCGCCCACCGAGGGGATAAAACTCTCATGCAAAGGAAGCCATTTCTCTTTTTCCATCGAACCCGTGAGGGCAACCGATGCAACCTTGCAGTTGGTGGTTGTCTTCTCTTTCAGGGAACCAGGGTTACAGTAAGTAACCTAATGTTCCCTTTCAATTCGAAGATGACCACCAATGACATTACGTATGGGATAATGTATACCAGAGCCATCACGAGGGAGAAGGAACAGCAGCATATGAGGGACGCACAAGAGGTTAGCGGTTTGAACTTCCACCCTCAAGGACCCTTGTGCCTACAGAAGGCAAGGCAGGGTCTACCACATTAAGACGGTAGAACCTGGAGAAAGTATGCGGCGTAACCCAGCTAGCCGCAGTACAAATATCAGACATTGAGGCACCTCTGAAGAGGGCCCAAGATGTAGCCAACCCTCTAGTGGAGTGTGCGGCTACCCTACCAGGTGGGGGCAAGCCAGCACTATTATATTCAGTCGAGACTGTATCTGCAATCCAATGTGACAGATGCTGCTTAGAGAGGGGCTGTCCTAGGGTCCATGTCCGTGACAGATGAAGAGCTGGTCAGATTGATGCAGAGCTCTTGTCCTATGCACGTAGCATCTCAATGCCCACACTGGGCAGAGGAAATTGAATCTCTCATCCTTCGTTGAAGCAAATGGAGGTGGATGGAAGGACTCTAATTCCACAAATTGATTAATGTGGAAAGCTGTGATCACCCTGCTGCCATCCTCCCAAATACACATGCAGGAGCTGTGCACAGACAGCACCTGCAGCTCACTGACCCACTTAGTGGAGGTGAGTCATCAGCCAAGAGCCAAGAGGAAGGCTGTCTTCATAGACAGGTGCTTCAGCTCTATGGAGTGTATGGGCTCAAACAGGGCCTTCGTGAGAGCCTCCAGTACAACATTAAGGCTCCATTCGGGGAGAACAGTCCTTCTAGGTGGGAGTAATCGCTGAGCGCCTTTAAGAAAATGGGTAGAAAATGCGCGGTGACATTGAATCTACGGGGGCATGACAAGCAGAGATAGCTGTTAAATACACCTTCAAGGTGGAAGGTGACCTACCAGCATCAAGCAGTTCTTGCAGAAACTGTAAGATGACTGGCATAGGGCAAGATATGGGGTCATGGCTTCTAGCCAGACACCAAGCCTAGAAATACCTCCACTTATAGGTATACAAAGACCTAGTGGAGCCTGCCCTAGCGCTCTGCAACGTACCCACAACTGCATCTGATAGCCCTAGGGCTAACCAGCGGTCTCGTTCAGAGGCCAGACCCACAGCTGGAACCTGCCCAGTTCCGGGTGCCAAAGAGAGCCTTTCGCCTGACTGAGGAGATCCATGTGAAGTGAAATCTCCCAGGGCTGGCCGTGCAATAGCTAGCACAGGGTCGAAAACCAGACTCTCCTGGGCCACTTGGGGGCTACTAGGAGAACTGACGCTTTCTCTAACCTGACTTTTTCGAGAAAAGCCTGTACAAAAATGCTTTCGGCCATTCATGTGCTAGGGCGTCTACGCCGAGTGGACCGCCTAAGTGGTGGAAGGAGTACTATAGGGGGCAATGTGTCGTCTGCCGAGGCAAAGAGATCGACCTGCGCCTTCCCGAACCGTTCCCAAATGCGCTCCACTATCTGAGGGTGGAGTCGTCACTCTGACGGATGCGGATCGCTCCTGGAGAGGAGGTCCGCTGCCCAGTTCACTGCTCCAGGAATATGCGTCGCCCGTAGGGACAGCAAGTTCCTCTGAGCCCATGTCAATAAATAGCCTGATGCAACCCCGGGGACCGTAGGCTGTCCTGGTGGTTGACATACGCCACCACTGTCGTGTTGTCCGTCCGGATCAACACATGCGCACTGCTCAGCACTGGGAGGAAGTGGTGGATACCACTTGCAACTCCAGCATGTTTACGTGCAGGGATGTCCAACGATCCAGCCAGGATCCGTGTACTCCTCTGCCTTCCCAGACCGCTCCCCAACTCAAGTTGGAGGTGTCTGTCGTCACCACTTGGCGGTTCAACACTACTCCCATTGGCACACCTTCGCGCAGGTGAGAGGTCATCCTCCACCAGCGTAGGGCTGCCGAGCATGCGTGAGACACAGTCAGCCGACAGTGTCTGTCGTGTTTGGCATTGAGGTGGAACAGCATCGATCCTTTCTCTCTCTATCACAACCATGCAGTGCTGTGACTGTGCACTGACGCTGAGGCGCTGGGCACCATGTGCTGTATGCACTGAGCACTTGTGCACCGAGATACCTAAGTATCAAGGGCTATGCATGCGCCGTGGTACCGAAGCACCGGGGGGGGGGGGGTGGGGGGGCGCTACATAAATGTGCCTACCCTAACCATGCAGTCACACACACCTGCTCAGCGCGTAGCGTGTACCAGGAGGACACAAGGCCGAAGCCGCGGTGGGCGAGTTGAAGCAGATAGCAAAACACGGTAGAAAGATAGTATAGGGGAGAGCACACTGTTTGTTTACAGGGCCTGACTCACCAAGGTGGGCAGGCATACACAGCCGGCAGGGTCTACTCGACAGTGGGGATGTGGCAAGGCCTAGCTCCGTGGATTACTCACGGATTACTGCACCGGCACACACACGACAGGCAGATACAAAGAGCAGCCTACCACGCAAGTGAGGAGACCGCTGAAAGAAAGAAAGGCAAAAAGGCTCAGTCTTTTTCAAAGTCATTGGTTCCGGGAATGCGGCGAGCCAGCTTTCAGCATGAATGCAAGGGAAATACAATCGACTCGATTAGACTCGAGAAGCTGTTTTCTATCAACACGCTCAGTTTAACACAGAGGCCTTACCGTACCGTCTTGAGAAGGAAAAAGAGGATTGACTTCCTTTGGATGAGAGTTTTATCCCCTCGCTGGGCAGGAACGAGTGCATCCCAGGAAGAGGCCTATCGGCAGCTCTGGTATAGAGAGCTCAGCGATACCTACCCAATGGGCAGGCATATCCCATACGTAACGTCATTGGTGGTCGTCTTCGAATTGAAAGGGAACTACGCACTCGTCTGAAAGATGAGACAATTGGTGCCTTGAGCTTTCTTCATTCTTTTTTTTCTGAACAAAAATAAACAGTAAAACAAAACTCTGGCCTATTCTATAATGTTTAATTTCTTATTATATATTTAATTAGTGTAGTAGCCTACGTTATGTAGCCTATGCTTGTATGTTTGACGTTTTATATATTTATATAGTGTGTAGTATACTTTACATGTTACATAGTTAATAGTACGTTATTCTTGTGAGTAACATGACGAGAGTCTCTCGTCTCCAAATTGAAATTATCAGTCTTCATTTAATACTTACAATGTGTAATATACTTTAAATAAAAGTGTTTGCTTATTTATTATTGTTTTCATTATTGTTATTGTTTTTATTATCATTATTATGACAGTTATTTTTTAATCCCGGGCTCCCAGGATCCCGTTTTTTTTTTAAAAGATCCCCAAATCTCGGGATTGAAAATAACGTTCATGATTGGATACACTAGTAGTACTGTATAGGTGTCTATCACACTGCTATCCACACACTCTATGCACAGCTGAATGTACAATTTATATAGGACTCTGTAGACATGGTAGAGCATATATAAGGGTCTATAGGAGTGTACACATGGTCTATACATGATCTGTATTATTAAACTTCTCTTCTGCCCCCCTGCAGGAGAAGCTGGCCTATCACAGGCGCAGCACCCAGACCACTCCCCCCGGGCTCTATCTCGGCTTTCTAAAGCTCTACAGTTCCGTGGAGCAAAAGATCCAGGTGCTGGTGCCTCAGAAACTGCCCAACCTGCTGTGCCACTGTCGGGTCCGAGAGAACAAGCATGTCTCCCGGTCAGTACCCCCCTCTCTATACCCCTCCCTTGATCCCTGTTCATCTTTCAACCCCCCCTCTATTTATTTCTATCTCTCCCCCTCGCTCTTCCCTCTCCCCCTTTATCCCCTCTTTAAGCTGATTTAAATGTCTCCCTTATTCATTGTCACCCTCTCTGTCTCCCCTCTCTCACTCTGTCTTTCTGTCTCACTCTATCTCTCTCTGTGTCTCTCTGTGCAGAGTGGAGTGGGAGTGGCTGCAGGCCCTGTCCTCTCAGAACCAGCCAGTGGATTTGAGGAGCTGCCCCCCCCAAACTCCTCCTAGTGTGTTTGTGAGGGAGCTGAGAGCCGCGGTCATTCAGCTGCTCACCCAGCTCAGCATCCCCCTCGCTAAGGTACTGAGCACAGTGCGCTAACACCACCTATTATTATTATTATTATTATTATTATTATTATTATTATTATTATTAATAACTACAAATGAGACTAGAGATGTGCCATGAGTAACCAATGTTTCCTAATGGAGTATCGATCAGGTAATAATTAACAGTAATCCATACATTGAGAACACTTCAGTATTCAAAAGCAAAAAGTCGTAAAAATGCGTAGATGCTTCACGAAAGCCTTCCAATACAACTGAAAATATTCTTATTCTTATACCTAGTGTATATTTATAAAGATATAATGTTTAACATTAATACCCCAATATCCTATGCCACACCCCACTATGTTGGTAATATACAAACAAATTAGTTAATATTAATTCCTCAATATACAGGACGACTCCTCCATTATCTGATTACTATTTAAATCAGGGCTGTCTTCTGCAATTAACGCATTAATTTTTTTTGGAGATTAATTTTTTGAAGGTGTGTTAATCGCATTGCTGTGTCTTGATCCTTTCGACACACCGTACTTTAATCCCGGCCGTGGCCGTGTATTGAGTGTCTGAGTGCAGTTATTGTTTAAATAGAAAGTTAGTCACTGAACCGGGTAATGGAGCAAAGCACTAAAAATGAATGTCAGGTTTTTTTTTTTTTTTTAATGTTCTGATGGCTCACTGGACAGAAAGACGCTTACTTGTCTACTGTCAAAGTGAGTTCCAGTATCACACACAAGTACATCTAGTCTGCTGCGTGCTGAACACGCCTTCATGTCTCAAAATACACTAGAAGCTCTTCTACAGACAATAACAAAAACAAATTAAACCCACCAGTTTCGACAGAAATTCAGGATCGATCTCAGTCCACAATCACATTTAAAAAATAGATATCCTATTTATTCTGTTTTCTGATCTCTGTATGCTGCTGATCAAGCCTGAACTGTACGTTTTTACGTTTTTTTTTTGTTTGTTTTTTTTAAATGTAGTCGTCGCCAATTATTTTATCCCAGTTTTCACCCCAATTTAGTATGCCCAATTATTATCTGTATCCCTGGCTCACCGCTCGCAACCCCCCCGCCGACTCGGGAAACTGAGGCTCCTCCGAAACGTGTCCTCCGAAACGTGCTCCTGCCAAGCCGTCATTTTTCGCACTGCAGATCCACAGCAATGCCACCAGACCTATAGTGCCGGAGGACAACACAGATCTGGCGGCTCCGCTGCAGAGCCACAGGCGCCCTATCGGCCACAGGGATCGCTGATGCGCGGCGAGCCGTGGATTCCCCTGCCGACCTAAGCCCTCCCTACCCGGGCAGCGCTCAGCCAATTGTGCACCGCCCCCTAGGAACTCCCGGTCACGGTCAGCTGTGACATAGCCTGGATTCGAACCTGCGATCTCCAGGCTATAGGGCACATCCTGCACTCCGCGCGGAGCGCCTTTACTGGATGCTCCACTCGGGAGCACCTACGTTTTTACGTTTTATTGTGTTGGTTGTATTTGTAATTTCTAAATTATTGCCCCTAGTAAACTTTGGCGTCAGTCTCAATGGGTACATTTCCTGGTTAAATAAATACATAAATAAATACATTTTAAACGATTTCATTTACTGTCAAGATTCCACATACTTCTTTTGTGCTCTGATCACACTCTTAAACTCAGGGGAGATTTTAAGGAGGACACAGATGTTTTGGACTCCTGTAAGTGGATTGTTCGTGCACTGACTTACAATATAGCCAGACAACTTTTAATAATCAAGAAAAATCACACAGACCCATTCAAATTTGAAGTTTTAACGAATCAGAGCAGTATTAGTACTCCTTCGGTTTATTAAATGCTTAAAAATGGATTAAGCAGTTACAGACAACATCAGATTCCAGCTGATAGGCAATCTGGGTGGTCCATTGCTTTTACAATTTTAACAGCGTTAACACTTCAATACAATTATGGTTACCACATGTTTCGACCTTAGGCCAGACATGCAAAACGCTAAAATGCCCACTGCTAAATCCTATAGCATCCAATATGTCACTCTCTAAAGCTAAAATATAATTCCTATCCCTGTAGCAATGCTTCAATATAAGTGAGATATAAATTCAAGATTATGCTTACCTCCTAATATATGGAAGTGTTGTGTAGAATATATGTATAGACAAGAGCTGTCTTCGAAGACAGAGGCTTCTGAATACGACCAAACAGCAACCAGCTTTTTCAGAGATCTTCAGAGAATGTTACCAAGCTGAATGATACTTTACTGTAGTCTTGCTTTGGCTTTTATAGAACTTTTCCTCCGCTTCGTGCATCAGAAGACTTAATTAAATGTAAACATTTGGTCTGTTGTGGCAGCTCTTATCTTTAAGTGAATAATATATTTTAAAAGTCCCAGTAACCCCCTTGGTTAACGATTGCAACCGCTCCTCCAATCTGCGCCTGCCACATCACTTCCCTTCCGGGTCGATGACTTGGTGTACTGTAGCTCCGCCCCCTTTCTAGATGGTCGACTTCCACCTAACCCTGGGAATGAATTGTCTGGCCATCCAGTCAAGGGCACTCCTTTACACAGCGCCCTCACAGGTCGGGAGGGAGATTTATCACCAAGAATCATTCTGTCTCTGTCACAGTAACATAATGAGGTAATGAGAATAAGACCATTAACTTTGTTTTCTTATACCATAAAGTACCACAGTGAAGGAACCTTGAATTGGAAGCAGCTTGCTAACCAGTAAATTCAGTTTGGATGTCAAAACTTATTCCCCTTATCTCCTAATGTCCAAAGTTGCACTGCTCATGCTGGCAGATACGGGAGGCCTATTTCAGTAAGTCTGCAGATAAGGGCTTGTAGCTTCATGCATTTACCAATAGTTTTTTAATTAGGTTACAGCTTGCACTGAATTGTTTAATTTTTAGACTTAACAGTTTCCCTGTTATAATACTTCTGTTCTCTATTATAGCAAAACCTTTCCTCTCAAGGTTAACAGGCCATCTTTTTTCTAATATTAGATGATTGCTTGTTCTTCCTTTTCTGCAATAGTTTTTCTTCTGGCTCTATAGCCTTTAAAACACAGTACAGTTATTATAATATGTTAACATTGTTGCAGTTTCACAAATGTCAATTTGTATCCCAAAGACCAGCCCGCTTCCAGCAGGAGTGACAGTCTTGGGTCAGGCTCTGCTCTCAGTGGGTCTATCAAAGCCACCACAGGATCCTTTATCCATTTATGCATATCACAGGTGTGGGTGACAGTCTTTAAAAGCCTGATACCTGCAGAAAAACCTAAACCTTGTTAGCCAGGCTCCCATATTTACATTCTCATTCCCATCATCAGTGGGAAAACCTCAAAGAAATTAAGCTGGTTCTATCAAAGAGCCATGCATCTCTGCCACATACATCTTTCACTATTAGGGTCACTCGTGACATTACAGTTAAGGATAATAATAAGTTAAGGATAATAATAATAATAATAATAATAATAATAATAATAATAATAATAATAATAATAATAATAATAATAATTAGATGGATGCGATTCAAACCGAGTTTAACTAAGATTAATTTTTTTAATTGCGAGATAAATCACAATTAATTTTTTTAATCGCTTGACAGCCCTAATTTAAATATAAGAATAGTGTTAGTCCTTCACAAATTTCTTTATAAAATTTTATAAAATTATTAAATTTTATAAAATTATATTCACAATTCCATTATTCGATGCGTTCAAATATATCAAAAGAACTATGAACAAAATAGAAAAAAATATGATATAAATATATGCTTTTCAGTTTCATTATCAAGAGAGGTTAACCAGTCAAATAATAAGAGACAATATACTAACATTAAAAGTATATATACATATATGTATATGTATAGGTTTAGGATTCCAAATCAATTATAAATGTTTACATTAGTACTCATAACAGGCAAAAAACTCAACATATAAGTTTATTAAGGCTCACAAAACTAAGAAAGTAAGAAGAATCATAGAAGTTAGAAATCATGGTAGCATAATTATAAGTATAGACACAAGCAGGAATAAAATATAGATAAACATTTTCACAAGCATGCAGGTTTCCGTATGGTTACGTACATGTGCACACAGGATTCGTGCACATTACATACAGTGATGGTGTTAAGCAGCTTCTGTTGTGTTGGAATGAAGGCAGTTTCAATTGCATTTAGTATTAAGTTGTATAAACATTTAGTATAAACTCAATCAATATTTAAATGGTTCCGATGTTCGCCGTTGTTGTTTTCAAATGCAAACAATATCATCAGTTTAGTCTTGTTTCAATTGTTCATCAAGGTAGAATTGTTTCTCTTTTTAATCTTAGTTAAGTGTTACACTGTATTAAACGTTTTTACTTCTTGTTGCATGTAGATATTTCCTATACAAGCAAATAGTATGTTACTTGAATCTTAAAGTCTTTGATACTTAATACTTATTCTGGAGACGTGGTTGTTTTCTCAAAAGACAAAGTTAGAATGCAGTTGGTCTTCTTTGTAACAAGTAGAGTTGCAGGATGTAGAGGCGAGGAGTCTTCTTCAGGACAAAAATATGTACAACGCTTGAATGGATCCCCATTCCAAGTGAAGGCTCAGTGGTTACTTCATGGCGAGATGAGAGTCTGGATCCAAGAGAACAAGTTCAGGCTTGTTTTGCTTTAAGTATAGTGCCGAAAGAGAGAGTTTACTTTGGTGATCCAATCACTTCGGGGTAAAACAGGAAGCTAAAGGTGGATCTACACTGGAAGCGAGCGACGTGTGCGATGGGAGCGAATTTTGTATCTACATCAAAAGCAAATATTTTAGAGGAAACTGTTCTCCCATCCAATCCCACACAAGACACAGGCGGCTCATTCACAACACCACTCATGCAGCACATAGACTACAGAACAAGCAAGCAAAGCCAACACAAACACCAAAGAGAGAGTGAAGTCGCCACACACCCAGGAGAGAGAGAAATGGCAGGCGAAGTTGCCACACTCCCAGGAGAGGTCCCGCTGACAGGGGGAAGAGGTAAAACACACACAATCATGCTCGCAGTAATACACCACAATACACCCCTGCCACCCACAAAACAGTACACAAACAACTACAGTGCTCCCTTGCTATAAAACTCTTGGTTATAACGCACCTCGGATATAACGCTCCTACAGCATGTCCCCCAATTCCCTATACTAGTGATTCATGCAATATTTCTACAGTAAATACAGTACCGGTGTTGTTCAAACTATAGACAACTTCTCAGTCTAGTTTCCGTTTCGGTCTCTCTTTTGATACAGTATCTAAACCGAAGAAAATCTGTGCTGGCACTTTATAACACAGTCATCTTATTCAGCATTTGTTTTATAACTAAATAAATATTAGGCCTATTACGTGGTTATCTTTCCTAATGCATTTACTTTTTTGCTGCGAGAGGATCTGCGGCTTTCTGCGGGAGACGAGCCGCTTCAGTTTCGCTTCAGCCCCGCTCCGGCAGCCGAACCTGGGGCGAGCCCATTCCCTCTCCCCCTCTCCCCCTCTCCCCCTCTCCCACTCTCCCAAACCGCTCTCCTTCTCGCACTTGGTTTGCTTGTCTGTCACTTCGAACTGAACTCCTGACCGCCGTTTAGCCAGACTATTTATAGTTTAAAAACTGCTAATTAAAATTATCCACGTGTGGGAATGTTACCTTTATTTTTTATTTATTTATTTATTTTACAAAAATATAACGTTGATTACATGGTGCTTTATACATGGCATCCCCTCCTCCATGGAGAATAACAAGGAAAACAACAACATTTATAGAACAAAACATTTTGTTCTAACTTTAGATATATTGATCATAGAAGAATAACACGTTATACAATAATTAAAGTAAAATAATTTAAACACAATAAACATTTCAATTTTATTGGGAATACATACTTAATCAACTCTTAAATTTATGTCTGCAAGATTAGTTATTACAGTGATTCTAAAACCAATTTAATCTGTTAAATATTCTGTATTATCTTCCAAACAGACATTCTTAATTAACAGATAAGAATCAGCTTTGTTTGTTTAGACCAGACTGGCAAGTCAGCACAGCAGGTAATCTCAACTATTCCCCAATTTAAATATTTACGACCCTCTGTTACTAATATCTAGTCCTTTGAAGTAGATCAACAGGAATGATCTGGGGGAAGATTGAGAGAGACAAACGTAATTAACCTAACAGCATCGTTAGTCCCATAGTTTATGATTTGAAATATAATTTGAAAGATTTGAAATTTCTCCCACATAACTCTTATATAGACTCTTCAGGAAATACAACTCAAAGCATGACTGTGCTAGTAATGTAATATATATGTGAGACTCCAGATAGGGCACCAGGGCAATTGAATCCATCAATGAATAAATGTGTAATTAAAAGCCATGAAGATCAATAACTGATTAATAGATAGATTATTGTGTCTCTATTGATTAATCGTTTCTGTGTTCTCCCAGGCGCTGGATTACCGTCTCTACACACAGGAAGTGCTGCAGTTCGGGGACAGTGTCTCCTTCCTGCTGCTGCTTCCGCACCCCGAGGATATCTGGTCCGCCCCGGGGCAGCACGGGAGAGTCAACGGCTTCCTGACACTGCCGCTGCACATCTTTGAACTGGGTGAGCAGCGGGACAAAAGAACAGACACTGAGAGATAGAGAGACACTGAGAGAGACATGGAGAGAGACAGAGAGACACTGAGGGACAGAGAGAGAGAGAATTTGAACTTGGTGAGCAGCAGGCAGACACTGAAACCTGTGTTAATACAAGACACTGAGAGAGACACAGAGACAGGGAGAAAGATAGTTTCCATCCAGCTGCATCCAGTATCTCAGTGTTTAAATCTCTATGGTTTGTTTTTCTTTGTTTTTTAAGACATATTTTACTGCATGTTGTAATTTATACAGAGGCTTGATTCTTTTGCAGACTTATTAAGTTTTCTTTAAATACCGAGTACTGAATACAAGATGGCCTTAATCCAGAAACAACCTTAATATACAGGTGACCTTGCACTGCTGTCAACTGGAGCAAATTGGGACTGCAGTAAAGTGTCCTTTATTCTGAGGCTGTGTGTCAGAATGTGTGTTGTGTTTGCAGTTCACTTCTCTGCCTACGAGTCTGAGTTCTACTCAAGGTACTGCCAGGCCTCTGTGCTGCTGGAGCTGGACTCCAAGCTGTCTCAGCAGGCTCTGAGAGAGGCCCTGGACAAGAGGGAGGCACAGAGAGCCAAGGAGAGGCACACCCAGGTCATGGTGCTCTCACAGGTAAGACACGCTCAGCTAATCAGTTCATCTGAACAGTCACCGTTTAACCTTCTGCCACCGTGAAAATAGCAATTGTACATTGGTCTGTTAACATCATTGTTAAACAAACACAAAGTATACAAAGTACAACATTGAAGACAGCAAGTTGAAACATTTGCCATTGCATTTACATTAAAGACACTGAGAAAGACTTTTAGTGGCTACATTGAATGTATTAAGTGTCTTGTAGTGTTTCTAAACACTCAAAGTGAAATCATGGCTGATGAAGAACTTCCATGTGAAATCCTGTGTCTGTGTGATGTGATTCTGTGTGATGTGAGTCTGTGATTGTGTGATGTGAGTGTGTGAGTCTGTGATTGTGTGATGTGAGTGTGTGAGTCTGTGTCTGTGTGATGTGAGTGTGTGTATTGTGAGTGTGTGTGATGTGAGTGTGTGAATCTGTGTGATGTGAGTGTGTGTGTGATGTGAGTCTCTATGATGTGAGTGTGTATGTGTGATGTGAGTCTTTATGATGTGAGTGTGTGTGTGATGTGAGTGTATGATGTCTGAGTGTGTGATGTGAGTCTCTATGATGTGTGTGTGATGTGAGTCTGTATGATGTGAGTGTGAGTGTGTGTGTGTGATGTGAGTCTCTATGATGTGAGTGTGTGTGATGTGAGTCTGTATGTGAGTGTGTGTGTGTGTGATGTCTCTATGATGTGTGTGTGTGTGATGTGAGTGATGTGAGTCTCTATGATGTGTGTGTGATGTGAGTCTCTATGATGTGAGTGTGTGATGTGAGTCTCTATGGCTGTCAGAGTGAGAGCCTGCCTTGCTGTGTTTCAGCGTTTGGAGGAGCTGTGGCGGGAGGTGCGCTGGATCACAGATGCTCTGCACTGGTACAGACAGGGCTGCTGCGGAGCCCCTCTGCACTGCTTCATGGAGGCCAGCGTTCACACCGACGCCGGAGTAAAACCAGACCCAGCCCTGGACTGCCCCCCGCCAGCACCCTCCAGCTCAGAGTTCAGCCAGGGGCCAGACTCCCCCCACAGTACGGAGCATTCAAACAGTCTTCTTCTTGGTTTGAATATGTTTCCCTACCTGCTTGACAGTGTTTTTAACAAATTAATTCCGTGTTTTTAACAAATTAATTCTGAGGGAACACAAAGCCACTTTTTCAGGAACAGTGGCTTGAAACCTGGTTACAGGAGATCAGAAGACCAAGTTTGAGGCAGCTTTCCTGTATCAAGCCCAAGTCTCCTCTGGTGTGCCATGCAGTGGCCTGAAACCAAGTTCCAAGCCAGAAAGTGGCTTCCTGCACAGGATGACATTACTATACAGGATAAGAGCCATACCTGACTGTAATTTTTTATGTACATTATAATTAGGGCTTCTGATTTTCGATTTTAACCGATAAAAAAAAAAAAAACATAAAACCCCTGATACAAAAAAAAATGAAATCGGTGTATTTTCAATAAACACAGAAAAACACTGGAAATGGTTACTCAGTTCACGGTGACTTGATCACTTTCCCTGTTAAAAAAAAAAAAAAAAAAAAAAAAAACTACAAAAAACTTTCCCAGTTGGGCAATGTCCCTCCTTGTATCTATCATTGATTCGTTCTGAATACTTCTATTGGAGGATTATAACACGTGAGATTTAAAATTAGATTACAACTAGATTTAAAGCTATATTGTAGTTTGATAGTATTTACACGCTTGTAGAATTTAAAACAGAATTGCAAAACACAGAAAAACCCTATAATAACATGCCCATGACTATAAGGATTTTGTTGTGGAAGACAGCAAAGGAAAGAAGGTACAACTGAAGTGTGCAAGTACTGTCAAGTTACTATACATATTGTGACAGAAAGAAACGTCCAAGAATTTTGGAAAGTAACAAAAACAGTAATTTCATACAGTATATAAAAATCGAAAGCCCCCCAAAAAATGATTTACATAAACTGGTAAATAGCTAAAAATAAGCATAGAAAAATGAAATTAATAAAAACATAAAAACAGAAGCCCTAGTTATGATATTGTTTACTTAGCCCTAGTTCTGTAGTATGGTTTGTACATTCATAAAAAAGTTGAACCCCCCCAAAGCAGTTCCATTATACCTGCTTAACCTTGTGTAGATATCTCTCTAGTACAGTACTGCAGTTTCTATTTCCCTCGCTCTGTTCTGTCTCTTATCCCTGCATTGCAGTCTATACCAGCTTGTATTGCACAGCCCATCTCTCTCTCTCTCTCTCTCTCTCTCTCTCTCTCTCTCTCTATATATATATATAGTTAGATAGAAATATATAGATCACACAGCCCCCTATTCCCGCTCTGTGTCCCTAGGCAGCTCTGAAGAGGATGAGGTATTCTGGCCGCTGTGTGGCAGCGACTCGGACTCACCACCCCAGCCCAGGAGCTCCAGGAGCCAGGTCCCCAGCCAGTACTACTCCCTGCGCCGGCCCGGGAAGGAACCCTGCAGAGGGGCCCGTCTGCCCGAGAGGAGCCTGGTGGAGTGGATCAACGGCCCCCAGGACAGCTGAGAAACAGGAGTTGTGGAATAGGTGGCTCACTAATATAATGGGACAGTCTATGAGTCTGTGATCCTGTGGTACTGTATTCCAGGCAGCTTATTAATATAATGGGACAGTCTATGAACCTGTGGTACTGTAGTACAGGCTGCTCACTAACATAATGTGACAGTCTACATGGGTGAAAGTGACCAATGATCATTTTGACTGAAACTCCTGGGGCAAAACCAATCTTCTGGCCCCCCAAAGCTCTGGGGTTGTACACAGTGGTGCTGTAACAATTTTTATATTGGGGGTGCTGAAAGCCGTTGAACAAAACTGTAACCCCTGGATATGCAGGAGGAGATGCACCCCCAGCACCCCTAGTTCCAGTGCCCCTGATTGTACATGCTCTCAGATGCATTCTGAACCATTTTGGACCACTTTAAGAAGCAAATTTTAACTTGACTTGTAGAAAAAGAAATTACTTAACTTACAACTTGTCATTTTTCCAGATGGATGAACCTGATAAATCACACATGAGGCTGGTTAAACATAATTTTTGAAATGTTACTGATCAAACCTTTTACATGTATGTCCAATTCACATAATAATCATTTTATAAAACCTCAGCTGCAAAATTCATATACAATCTCTGCTTAACTCAATCAGATGCAGGGTTCATACAGTTTTTCTGATACAAATTTCAAGGACTTTTCAAGAACCGTTTTGACAAAAAAAACTAATTTAAGGAATTAAAAAATAAGCTTTTGCATTAATAGTTTATTTACCTGTATAATAACAAAAATCTAAATTATACTCACTTTGAGTATAGATAGAGCCACATGTTTTTCGCAAATACGAAATAGCATGAAATAAAACAAAATGAAACATATAAATTGAAATAAAACGAAATGCAACATATAAAACGAAATAAAAGGAAAAATCATTATAAAGCAAACATAGAATACCATTTTTAATTTGGGACGTTTATACAAAAAATACTGTAATGTTGAGCGGAATTAAGTAGCCAGACGACTGCAGCAAGATCTCGTTCTCTAAACAGCAGACTTTATTCAGCAAGGGTCAGCACACAATAACCCAGCCCACAGAAGTGTGCAAGCTGCCCCTTTATACCGCAAAACCCAGTGAAAACATGTAGCCTTTAGACATAACAAGACATACAATGTAGACATAACGAGACACGTTATTGGACCCCACAAATCGAACGAGGGACAAACGCAACACGATTGGACAACATTCACAAACATTCATTGTTTTAAACTAGTGATAACACAAAGTACAGTATATCTATATAAAACATATTGTACTTTGCTGTGTAGAGGGGTTGGTCCCGTGGGTGGAAGCCAGAATGGGGAAAAACAAAGAACAGAAACAAAAAGGTGCACATTCTCTGAGAGATAGGTAGTTAGTTGTTCAGTAATCAGAATTGTCATGAAGTAAAATTAAACTAAAATAAATATGAAAAGAAAATACACAGGGGCGCCGAAGCACCGAGGTACCGAGGCTATGGAGCACCAGGGGCCCGAGGGTCTCTCGGGTACTGGGGTGCAAGACTACAAAGACCTCGAAGCATCGAATTGCTGAGGCATACAGTCCTCGAGGTGCTGAGGGTGTCGAAACACGAGGCACCAAGGCTCTGGAGTGCAGGGGCCCGAAGCCACTGAGGGCGCAATGCACGGAGCTCCTAAAGACTTGAGGCATCAAAGCGCCGAGGGGTGGAGTCCTCGAGGCACCGAGGGCGTCGAAGTGCTGAAGTACCGAGGCTCTGTGGCAGTGTGCCACCGAAGGTGCCGCTGCACAGGCTTGAAAAACCTCGAGGTATCGAGACGCCGAGGCGTGTAGCCCTTGAGGCACCCAGGTTGTAGAGCGTCGGGGCATGAGGCCACTGAGGGCGCCGAAGCGCGGGGCTCGAAAGGCCTTGAGGTGTCGAAGCGCCGAGGCGTGTAGCTCTCGAGGCACCGACGATGCCGAAGCACCGAGGCTATTGAGGCTCCGAGGCACCGAGGACCCAAGGGTACCGCAGGCGTTGAGGCCTAGACACGGGTGCCAAAGCACCGAACACCAAGTACCGAGAGCAAAGCACCAAGGTACTGGGCTGCGTGTCTGTGTCTGGGCAACCAGAAATAGCGCAAAGCTTGCAGTGGAGTGGAGCACCCAAGATGGCGTCCAGACTGCGTGGAGCCCTCAACCGGTGCAGTAGTGCAGTCACGAACCTGGAGAAAGTAGAGAGACAGAAGAAAGAAAAAGAAAACACACCTGTTACCTTTTTTTTTTTTTTTTTTACACAATAACACACCTTATGGGTGAGTGGTGATGCGCGTGGTCTGCTCAACAGTAAGGCCGAGGCATAATGGAGGAAGCGCTCGTTATTTATTTAAAACGGCAATGCAGTAGAAAGAGACACTCGACAGCAAGCTGGAGTGTTGTCTATTTTTTTTTTTACTGTAACATTAAAAACAATAGTAATCAGTAGCCTGTAGGGGCGCTAGGCCGCACACACCGAGTGGGCATACTGAGGTCACCCAGAGCCCTCGAGTCATCAGCGGCTGCAGAGCTAGGCTAGACTTGCTGGAGGGTCGTGTCTCCCGTCTCTCCTTTTTTTTTTTACAGCTGCAAAGAGCAGAGGAAAAAACAGAAGTAACGTGCAGCAAGCTGCAGAGGTTAGAAAACAGGCTACAATCGCCAAGCGATGTAGGCTGATGAATTATTTATTTATTTTTTTTAAATGAAATGCAGTTGGGTATGCGTATTCTGATTCCTGGGAAGCGGCAAGCCTACTTCCAGCAATTAATTGCAAGGGAACTCACAAAAACTCGAAGAAGGAGCTCTAAAGAGTCAATCACAACTGGAAAAAGGGTTAGAGTAATACTCACCACTTTACCTACCTATCTGTGAAAGACAAAAGAGACCGATTCTCTGCTCAGTGACTATTTATTACCTCGGTGAGACGGGATGAAGGACGTTACTCCGTTTGATATAAAATGCTTAACGAATATCTGACAAGCAGGCATATCCCAAAAGTATTCAATTTGGCAGTCATCTTTCAATTGAAAGGGAACTGATATTACCGTTCTGTATTGCTGCATGGCAGACGGTGCCATTTATAAATTAAAGGGGTGTTTTAACTTGTATTAAGTTAAATTTAACACTTATTGAGTTCATTCTAGGTGGCATTTTAATTCAAAACCTAGTGATTTTATATAATTACTGTGCTGTATTTATATAGGAGTTTGGGGATTGTATTTAAATGTTTGTAAATTTTATTGTTCTGATTTTTGGTTTCTTCTAAGGGGAGGAGTAACCTCAGCCCCTGTATAAACGGGAGGCTATGGCAGAAAATTGGGAGCGGGGTTGAGAGAGATATGGGTGCTGCATGAGTGTCCAGAATATATCTTCTTTCTGTTTTCCTGCTAAAAAAAACAAAAGACTGCATTTAGGAGTTTCTCTTTTGCTTTGTAATTTTTTTTATTTTTTTTATTGTTTTATTCTTTTTTTATTGTGTTTATTTTCTTTGACATTTTGTTTTGTTTTGACACTGTTGGTTCAGTTTCTGAAAGTTAAAGAAAATAAAAAGGAATAAAAAGGATTGCAAACTTCAACTTCTGTTGTCTGTGTGCTTCCCTGCAATACCATCTTTGACCACCAGTAACGTTGAGTAGAAATAAGGAGCCAGACGACCACAGCAATATCTCGTTCTCTAAACAGCAGACTTTATTCAGCAAGGGTCAGCACACAACACAGACCACAGCAGCGTGCAAGCTGCCCCTTTATACCGCAAAACCCAGTGAAAACATGTAGCCTTTAGACATAACAAGACATACAATGTAGACATTATTATTATTATTATTATTATTATTATTATTTATTTCTTAGCAGACGCCCTTATCCATGGCGACTTACAGTCGTAAACAAAAATACATTTCAAGAATCACAGTACAAGTATTAATACAATTAAGAGCAAGATAAAATACAATCACTTCGGTTCTAACAAGTACAAGTATATATTCAATAATGGAGCACATAACAGTGCCAGTTACAATGACATCAGGATATAATTAAATACAAAATACTACAGATTAAATGACATTTGATAGATTACAGTACTCTAAAGTACAGGGTTAAATGCAGTAAAATAGGGAGCAGATAAGAGCAAGTAAAGTGCATTTAAGGAAGAGTGATAAGTGTCCAGATGGAAAAGTTTCTACAGGTGCTGTCTGAAGAGGTGAGTCTTGAGGAGGCGCCGGAAGGTGGTCAGGGACTGGGCAGTCCTGACATCTGTAGGAAGGTCATTCCACCACTGTGGGGCAAGGATGGAGAAGGAGCAGGCTCTGGAGGCAGGGGATAGTAAAGGAGGTAGAGACAGTCTTCTAGTGCAGGAGGAGCGGAGAGGTCGAGTGGGGGTGTAGAGAGAGATGAGGGTCTGGAGGTAGCTGGGTGCAGTCTGGTCAAGGCATCTGTAGGCTAGTACAAGAGTCTTGAACTGGATGCGAGCGGTGATCGGGAGCCAGTGGAACGAGCGGAGCAGTGGAGTTGCGTGGGAGAAGCGAGGCAGAGAGAACACCAGGTGAGCAGCGGAGTTCTGGATGAGCTGGAATGGACAGGTGGTGGATGCAGGGAGGCCAGCCAGGAGGGAGTTGCAGTAGTCTAGGCGGGAGAGTACCAGGGCCTGGACCAGGAGCTGGGTGGCGTAGTTGGTGAGGAAGGGTCGGATTCTTTGTATGTTGCTCAGGAAGAATCAGCAAGTGCGTGCCAGAGTGGAGATGTGCTGGGAATAAGAGAGGCAGGGGTCCAGGGTGACTCCGAGGTTCTTAGCTGAGGAGGAGGGAGAGAGTGTGGTAGATTCCAGAGGAACAAAGATAGAGAGATCAGAGGAGGGGGAGGAGGAGGGAAAGAAAAGGAGGTCAGATTTAGAGAGGTTGAGTTTGAGGTGATGCGAGTGCATCCAGAAGGAGATAGCAGACAGACAGGTAGAGATACGGGAGGGGATGGTGGAGTCAGAGGTGGGGAAGGAGAGGAAAATCTGAGCATCATCAGCATTGAAATGGTATGAGAAACCATAGGATGCGATGAGGGGGCCCAGGGAGCGGGTGTAGAGAGAGAACAGGAGAGGACCCAAGACTGACCCTTGGGGGACTCCTGTTGAGAGAGGGCGAGCTGTGCTCCACACCAGGTTACCTGGTAAGTGCGATTGGAGAGGTAGGAGGAGAACCAGGCCAGAGCAGTGCCAGAGATTCCCAGGTCAGCGAGAGAGGATAGTAGAATAGAGTGATCGACAGTGTCAAAGGCAGCAGAGAGGTCGAGGAGAATTAGGACAGAGGAGGGAGAGGCAGCTCGGGCAGAGTTTAGTGAGTTGGTGACAGACAGGAAGGCGGTTTCAGTGGATGGAGCAGAGTGGAAGCCAGATTGGAGAGGGTCGAGTAGAGAGTGGTTGGACAGGAAAGCAGAGAGCTGGTGGTGTACAGCCCGTTCGAGGGTTTTGGAGAGGAAGGGTAGGAGGGAGACAGGACGGTAGCTCTGGAGGGAGGTAGGGTCGAGGGTAGGTTTTTTGAGGAGAGGAGTGATAGAGGCTTGTTTGAAGGTGGAGGGAAAGAGACCAGAAAGGAGAGAGATGTTGAGAAGGGAGGAGATGAAGGGACGTAGAGCAGGAGCAGCAGCTTGAAAGAGGTGAGTGGGGAGGGGGTCCAGGGCACACGTGGTGGGTTTATGACCCTGGAGCAGGGAGGAGAGGTCAGAGTCTGAGAGGGGCGAGAAGGTGGAGAAGGAGGGTGAGTTAGTAGGGGATGCAGTGGGTGTAGGGGTTGGAGCAGGAGGGGGTGCAGATATTTCAGTTTTTTATTTTTCTTAAAAATATTTCCCAATATAAAACCAATGTCACCTTACAATAATTGATTTTGAGTTTCAGTGTTTTAAAATAAAATATCAAACAGAACGAAATTTCAATGTACGATTTGTAATTCAGTAATATGAGAGAATTGGTCAGGGGTCTGAATACTTTTGCAAGGCACTGTATATTCTTGTCCTTTTAAAATCACATATTTCTGACAGTGTGAATATGGTCATTTTAGGTTGCTGTGGTTTTGCTGGGAGACAATTAGTTTTAATCTTTGAAATAATATGGATCATCAAATTTTAACATTAACATCATCATCCAAGGGGCTTAATATTGCTTTGCAGTTTGCATGAACAGTCTCCAGGCTTTATAAGATGATAACGTTTACGTTTGTAACATGAACAGGATCTGCAAGACGTTTGTTCAACTTTTTTTTTTTTTTGGCCTAAAAATCTAATCCTAGCTATGGCCCCTGCTGTGCCATTAGCCAGCTAGGCTAGAACACTGCTATTTAGCTAAGCTAGCTTCTGCAGCATCAATGATCGAGGGAGCTAGTTAGCTAGTAAGTTAAAATCAGCAAATGGCAATTGGCAATTGTAGCTAGCTCTATAGGCTTATTTTATACACTAAACCTGCTAGGTGTGTAATAAATATCAGTCAGGACCTTTGCTGACTGACAGACTTCAGACTACACATGATGCATTTCTAAACCACTAAACGTATGCCATTGGTAACAAATGGGATGGGGAAATGCAGGTCTAGTAGATTATTTCACAAAATAATTGTCAGTTCTTCAGTTCAGTGTTTGTAGTGTTACAGTTCCTGACCTTCAGTGCCATCTATTGGCCAAATATCATAATGCATTGTGGTGTTCCAATTGTCTTCCAGACTTTGTTTTCACTGCCTTTTGTTAATAAAAGATGATGTTGCTGCTAACATGTCCCTCTTTAGTCTTTACATGTTTATTTGTACATTGTATGTTTGCTCCTACATATGTGTGCTCATACAAACGTTTACACTAGGCTTAAGCCTATGTTGGTTTGATGTTGTGCCAAGTGGAGTGGGCTACAGTCAAATCAAGTCCTGCTTAGGGGCCCCGTTGATTGCTATCTCTTTAAAAATGTGTTGAAATATATTTTGGAAATAGTAACAGAGTGGATTCAATAAACAGCACATTTAACACCACTGGTTTTGGGTCATTCTACGAAAATGGTGGCTTTTTGAACAGCCAACTTTTAAAAAATGTAATTCTTTTTTTTACACCCAAACTTATAGTCAGATAATAGTTAACCCCTTAACATTATAAATCAAAATAAATGACAGCTTAATATATTTTGATATTTTTACTACATTACATTAAAAAATGCTTGTGCTGCCTTTTTGTCACTGGTGTTACCTATATTTTAGATGACAATTTAATTTAATTTAAATATTTAATTTGCATATATAATCAAAGACAGAAAAGGTTAATGATAATATTAAGAAATTGTTTTGATTAGTAATAATTTACTTTAAACAGGTATGTGTAAAGTTCTATTGTGTGACATTTTTCTATTTCTACCATTGTGTTTTTTGTTGTAACATTAGAAATAATTGAGGTTGAGTCATCAAAATTGAATGATCATATCCTTAAAATGCTTACTAATGAATGCAGTAACAGGTAGGCAGATCCAAAAACCATATTCTATGAAATTGGGCAACTCTGATGCCAGAACACCAATATGACATGCAGGAACACCAGTGACGCAAAGTGAAACCAAGGACATAACATAAGATTATTTCAAACAAATTTTAACAATTTATTAGTAATATTTTTCATTAAAAATAATTTCAGATTTCATAAGATGTGTTGCTATAATATGAACAATAAAATGGAGATGGGGGGCTCCTCCGCCACATAGAGGACACCAGTGTGGAGCGTCACTTGCTTGTGTGACCCCCCGAAGTGAACTGACTGGATCTCTGAAGCGTACTTGCAAGTGAAGTTCTCACTAAAGTCTATATGGATTAGGCAATCATTGGTCAGGTTTCCCCTCAGGGTCCGGTAGATGCTGTACTGCCATCTGATGTTAAACAGATGTCTCCTGAATTTAAAGAGCCTATCTTGGAATCGGGTCACCAGTTCTTCCTCTGTTATGGCTATCTCTTGTTCTTCATTTGCTCTGTTGTGCTCTATCTTCTCCAGACACCACTGGGTAAGCGACACCTCTTCGTTGGATTTCTGTCTGGCCGGTGGTACAGTGGAGTGTTCACATTCTTGGCATTCACCATAGGCGCATGTCTTTGAATTGTCTATGGACAAGGTATGACAGCAATCCATGCTTTGGTTTTGTGCCACAAATGCTAAATGGTTAGCATTTGAAACAGTGGCCAGGTAAACAAAATCATGGCTTGCTGTCATACCTTGTCCAGACTGCATACATGATAAGGAAACCAATATGTCATTTTGTAATTTGGGTGAACTATCCCTTTGAGTAACTCTGTAGATAAGTACTTATGTCTTCCTACAGACACATTGTCTTAAATTCTGACCTTGCAGTACTGGGTTCACTGTCTGGAGTGGATGGAGGGGTCAACACTGTCTTTCTTGCTCTCAATCTCTCTCTGTGTTTTGCCTGTCTGACCCGCCATTTCCTTCACTCCTGTCTTTTTTCCCTTTCTGTGAGATCCTTCACTCTCTTTCTTTTTTGACTCTAAATCCTTTAAGTAAGTCTGGTGTTTCTGTTTAAGGTAGGCTGCTCTGCGGTCTGGGTCAGCATCCCTGCGCTGTCTGTGGAGTCTTTGCTTTTCAGCAGCACTTAATTTCGCCATATATATCAAAAGGAAAGCCATATTATGTGGTTACAATATTGAAACAGTGATAAAATGCTAATAAGTCTTTATTAATATAATTGTTGAGGCTTTTATAAAACCTTACGTTGAGAAAAAAAGTTAGTGATGTTATTGATTGTCACTGGTGTTACCAGCAGGAAAAGTAACACCAATGACAAATCTGCAGACAAGATGGCATATCTAAGATGACGGCCACATTAGCCCAAACCACACTTCTTAAATTGTAAATAAATCACTTAATCATGCGATTTGATCAATTATTTTAATCAAATTTTCTTTCCCCTTACTATAAACTGTATAACACCAGTGACACATCTTAAGTCCTCGCATGAAATTACCAAATTAATCATCAAATTGCTAACATATGAAGAGAGAGTGCACACTCACCATGTCCTTTTCAAAACAGCCCCGCTGCCAATGAATCTTTGACCCAGGAAGAAGTTGGCAAGGATGTTGCATTTTTTCCTGACCCTTTTCATGACCTTTTTCTACAGTACGCGCAGCCTCCTGCGTTGGTCAATACACGAAACCCTTGGTTAAAAGTAACCTTATAAAACTGTATTTTTTCTTTTAAAACACATTTTTATTTAATTACATGTAAATACTGTTCAGAAACATCAAGCGTTCATGTATAGCGATCTTGAACTGCGCAATCTAAGGGGATATAGAACTCAATGGGGATACAGAAATCTGCGAAACGCCTGTTCTGAATCCCTGAGCCATAATCCCATCGGTTGTAATTTCCATGCGGTCAATTTGCACGGCTGCTGGATTTCAATAGTGTTACCAAAGTAGGCAGCCCGAAAAATCTCTGCAATTGGTTTGCACGGACCCTATATTATGTTGTACTGTTATAGCTCGGAAGTTATTGCAGAGCTACACCATGATGCCCCTTATGACATGTCGCTAAGGTAGATTTTTATAATAACATACAGTACTGAATAAATCTGTATTTCATTATCTATTATTTGTAATACATACAGTTTATTTATATATTTGTGTATTCATCGTGTTATCGATTTAAAAAAAAAATCCCGATGTTAGTCTTACTGCTGCATAGCTGCAGACAATCTGGGCCAATAATATTATTATTGTGGCGGTTAAAAGCAAATGTTTTTCTATTCGTCTTTTCAGTAATATAATATACGTTTCAAATAATGTTATGATGTTGCAAAGCATATTGTTAACTATATATCACAAGCTTGCTGCTTTTATATATTATTCTGACGCAGTTCTACGAAGTGAGCCAATCTAGTGGACAGCAATGTTTGGAGTTCTACTGCAAGTAATTCATGGTGAAGAAACCCCCAACACACTGCAGCCAGCAGTACTGAATAAATCATTATAATTTACTAACCTTTTAAGTGTAAGGGAAGCTGAATGGACCGTTATGTTTTTATTATTATTATTATTAGTATTATTATTATTATTATTATATATTTTTTTACAATATTTTGTAAACACCCCTGTAGTGGCGTGCAAATGCTGGCATCAGCGAAATAAACTGTAACAATGCTAGTATCAATGTCATCTACCATATTATTGTGTTATCACTGGCAGTTCAAAGGAAGCCTTGCTCCTCAAGTCAAGTGGTGAATGTTTTATTATTAGTATCTTGTGTGTATACACATTACTTTTGATACTCCAGTCTTGGTGACAGCAAATATAGTCTTTAAAAAATTAAAAAAAAAAAAAAAGTAACTTTTTATTTTGTTTGTTTTATTTTTATTACCTAGGTTTATATGCTTCAACAAGGATAAACCAGATTAAGGCATTTGTTCATATAAAGTGATACATGGGTCGTAGGTTTACTCTAGTATCATTAGTATTCATATGTGGGCAACATAATACATAAAAAACGTTGTGTTTATCTTCTGTATAGGAAGCTGTTGGGTAATCCTTGAAACTATGGCTTTTAACATCTTGAGAAGGTTCCAGAGTGTGACCACGGGAATAGGAAGATGCAGCTTCATACAGAATGGGCAGTGTTTGTTGCAATGTATTGCCAGTCACAGTAGACAGTTGCATTTACCCTGTGACTACATGAAGTCAAGTCATTGTGCCACAAGGCGATTTAAGATTCATAGTGACTCTCAAAAGATGTATTTTTCAACCATAAAGGATCACCCTTACTTAAGTGGCATTTCTGTATGTCTGCACGAAGATACTTCTGACAGAATTAGGTCTGCAAGCAAGCAATCCACAATCATGGATCAAGAGGTGTTTTTAGGTCGTCTCCACGGCTGTGTATCAGCCAAACAGGTTTTCAAGCTTCTTGCTTCCTTGGAAACTATGTCTGACACAGTGGCTGCTTTGGCTCTGCAGAGAATTGCTGTCTTGGAGCATGACCAGAACGGACTAAAGAACCCAGAAGCTGTGTTGGAAAACGATGTCTTTAAAGCACTTTGCTTCCAATTCGAGCATGATTCACAGAGACTGACAGATGCAGGACTTGTGACTGCACTACATGCCTGTACCCAGCTGTATGTGGATCCATGGAGTACACTGATGGTGCGCTTGGTTTCAGAGAGCCAAGAGCGGCTGGACAGGGGGCCAATGGCCATCAAGAACCTGTGTATTTTGGGGGAGGCTCTCTTGGCTCTTGAGGGCCCAGGCTGTGGGATGCTGAAACAAGTCATGGATCAGGTACAAGAGCAGGGGGTGGAAAAGTGGAGCCCGGAGGAAGTGACAATGGTCTACAACATGCTGCAAGCTGGAGTTGGCGAAAGTGGCCAATACCAGGACCTCCTTAACACCTTGAATAGCTTTACTATATCTATAGCCCCCAAACTAAACCCTAAGTCTATAAGCCACATACTG
Organism: Acipenser ruthenus; assembly: GCF_902713425.1. NCBI lineage: Eukaryota > Metazoa > Chordata > Actinopteri > Acipenseriformes > Acipenseridae > Acipenser > Acipenser ruthenus. The sequence continues at coordinate 52,754,600 of NC_081192.1, forward strand.
AATGCACTAGTTGTCCTCAACCAAACCCAGGCCATTCCTTTGGTCATAAGCCTATGCAAGCACTCTGTGAGGCATGTGCCTCGTTTTTCAGATGAAGAACTGGTGCTATTGCTTGGAGCTTTCATGCACTTTGGCCAAAGCGACAGGTATTTTATTGAAGCACTGGAAAGATATGTACCCAAGAGCACCTTCACCATGAACCCTGAGGCTGTCAGCAAGGTCATGCAGTACTGCAGCCGCAGGCAAATCCTCTCCAGGCCCATCTTTGACTCTGTGGCACAGAGCTTTGTTTATAGAGCAGACACTTTAAGTACCAGCCAGATTGCCAGACAGATTATGCCCTTTGGAAAGCTCAATTATCTGCCCCCAAATGCAGGGGGGCTTTTCCGGAGAGTAGAGGGCATCCTCAGGGACCGTTTCTCTCAGTTCCAGCCTCGCACATTGCTCAATCTTCTCCATTCATGCACACTCATTGAAAGGTTTCCTGTTAATTTCGTGGCCAAAGTTTTTAGCCCCTACTTTCTTCAGCAGTTGGAAGGTAAGCTGGTCTTTCTGTCTTCTATGCTTTATGTATCTATGGGGGAAAGAGTGTGTAAAAAATAGTTATACTACTTCAATTAATTGGGAAAGCATCGATCTCTAGAAAACAATGCTACATACTTATTGCAGTGAGAAAAAGAGAAATGCTTTTATAGGTGGATTTAGTACATTTTGCTGAGGTTCAATTGACAAATTAAATGCACCAAGTATAGATTAAATGGATTGTTTGAACTGCAGAGGATGGGCATGAATACAGTGTCTTTATCCAATAAATCAATAAAAATGTTTTCAAAACCATACACACAGAGAAATGTTCAGATTTCCCCCAAAAAATCTGAGTCCGGAGTTTGGAGTACAACATCTGTTTTGAGAGAGCTAAACTGCAGAATGTAGGCTATACTTAAGATATTACAGGGGTTATACAAGTTCTTTCTTTATAAGGTTATTATTAATGTGTCTAACATTATCAGATGAAAATTTGGCAGTGATAACAATTTTAAACATCTAAACAACACCAGCACCTAGTATATATTAATGGAACAGTGACAAGGTTGAAGCTAATGATTTGTGGGGAATGGATTACTGTACATGACTACTTAATTACCTTATGTCTGAAGTAGTTTAAAAGGCATAGTCTGGGAGGTTACATTGTTGATACAAACCAAATTGCTTGCAAGTTTCACTAGACATCATGTTATGTTAATTGTTATGTTTCTTCCATTATAGCACAAGGAACTGGCTTGGACAGGATTGTGCTTGCGCAGCTGACACAGCTCTTTATGACTGTGAAACTAGAGTGCCCCTTCTATGAGGTAAGGGACAGAGAAGCTATGTCTTGTTTACAAATGTAGATATTCTGTATTGCCCTAGAAATTAAATGCTATATTGGAAAAAATATGTCCCTGTAATCTTCATGTACTGTACATATGTAGGAACGTGCAAAAAATATATTCCTAGAATATTCATGTGCCTATATCATAACGCTTCCTGGTCAGCAGCTTCATTTAAAAACAAACTGCTGCCATTATCACTCTCGCTACAACAAGCACTGTTCCACAGAGAAGAAATAATACATCCAAAATAAAGAGATGGATATTTAACCAAACTCTGAAAGAGGGAGGTTCAGACCAGCAACAGAAGAATTTATGGAGAGGTTTTAAAAAAAGAAAGACACAAAATGAAAAAAACACTTGCTGATCTAAACCTCACAAAGTCGTATTTGTGTTCAGTGGGAGAAACCAGAGAACTTCACCAGATACATGGACAAACACCTTTTGAATTTCATCTTGTCTAAAAAAGAAAAATGGGGAAGACTTTGAACAATGTCTTTATTTTGAATTTATTATTTCTTCTCCATTGTACCGTGCATGTTGTAGTGAGAGCAATAATGGTGGCGTTTCAATGTATATTGTAACGGCACAATAGTGCCGTTATAGTAAGAGTGACAGACAGTTCCCTTTCAATTCAAAGACGACCACCAACGACATTATGTATGGGATATGCCTGCCCATTGGGTAGGTAATTGCTGAGCTCTCTATACCTGAGCTGCCGATAGGCCCCTTCCTGGGATGATGCACTCGGTCTCGCCCACTGAGGGATTGAAACCGTTCTCCTGAGGAAGCCATTTCTCTTTTTCCTTCAATACAGTACGGTAAGACCTCTGTGTTGAGCTGAGTGTGTTGATAGAAAAGAGCTTTTCGAGTCGAATCGAATCGATTGTATTTCCCTTGCATTTGTGCTGAAAGCTGGCTCGCCACTTTCCCGGAATCAACGACTTTGAAAAGACCGAGCCTTTCGCTTTTCTGTCTTTCAGCGGCCTCCTTGCTTGCGTGGTAGGCCGCTTTTTGTTATCTGTCTGTCGTGTTTGAGCAACTGCCTGTGCAGTCACCCGCGAGTGGTTGTCTATTTCTTTCTTGAGAGTACACAGTTCCTCCACGGGGATAGGCCTTGCCGCATCCCCGCTGTCGAATAGACCTCGCTGGCTGCGTAGGCCCGCCCACCTTGGTGAGTCGGGCCTTGTAAACAAACAGTGTGCTCTCTCCTATCTATTCTACCGCGGTTTTCTCTGTCCGCTTCTGACTCGCCCACTGCGGCTTCGGCCCTTGTGTGCTCCTGGTGCATGCTACTCACTGACCAGGGGTGTGACCGCGCGGTTAGGGTAGGCACAATTGCATAGCTGCCCCCTGGTGCTTCGGTACTGAGGCGCACGCATAGCCCTTGGTACTTCGGTATCTTGGTGCGCAAAGTGCTCATTACATACAGCACACAGTGCCAAGCGCTACAGCGTCAGCGCACAGACACAGCGCCTCACGGTACACGTGCACATAGTGTTCTTGGTACTCGGTGCACACGGTGCTTGGTGCCCACTGCTACAGAGCTAGTGCAAGAGCACACGGTGCTGCACGGTACTCGGTGCACGTACTGTTACGGTACTCCGTACGCACGGTGCACATGGTGCTTGGTGCCCACTGCACAACGCTACCGCTAGAACGCACGGTGCTCCACGATGCACATGGTGATCGGCTGATTGCAACAGTGTCAGTGCATGAACGCATGGTGCTTCACGGTACATGGTGCACATAGTGCTTACAGTGCTCGGTACGCACGAAGCATACCCTCTATGTGCGGTGCTTGGGCGTCCAACATGCCACCTGGGCCTTTGAGAGGGAGATGGCCTGCAGAGCCCCTCCTCCATGACCTGTCCCAGGACCCCCTGCTGGACATTCCCTACGCGCAGGCCCCCTGTAGTCGCTCCCCGTCTCCGCAGGCGAGAAGGGTGGAGCGTTCGAAGCAGGTGAGGGACATGATGGACCTCAAAGCCCAGATGGCCCAGGTCCTGGAGCGCTTGGCCATATAGCTACATTGCAGCCTCAATTGCCATACCCCACTCCCCCAGGGGAGATCAGGTTGGATGGGAAGAGGCGTGCCAAGAGGACACACTTTCCATAGCGGTCTCTGGGGATGGGGCCTCCTCCTCTGACATGCAGGTAGGAGGGGAGCTCGAACCCCCTGCTGAGGAAGAACCTGGCTTTGAGGTAGCCTCAGAAGCCAGTGCTCCCCCGTTGTGTAGCTCAGTTTTGGCAGTGGTGGGACGCGCTGCAGCCTTCCTGCAGGTCCCCTGGACGCCAGTGGCAAAACCACACCAGTCTGTTTTCCCGGATGCAGGCTATGGCTCCTCGCCCTCAAAAGTTCCTGGCCTTGGGGGCTCCCGAGTGGCGCATCCGGTAAAGGCGCTCCACGTGAAGTGCAGGATGCGCTCTATAGCCTGGACGTCGCCGGTTCGAGTCCAGGCTATTACACAGCCGACCGTGGACGGGAGCTCCCAGGGGGCGGTGCACAATTGGCCAAGCGTCGCCTGGGGGGGGCTTAGGTCAGCCAGGGTGTCCTCGGCTCACCTCGAACCAGCGACCCCTGTAGTCTGGCCGGGCGCCTGCGGGCTTGCCTGTAAGCTGCCCGAGAGCTGTGTTGTCCTCAGACGCTGTAGCTCTTTGGTGGCTGCATGGTGAGTCTGCAGTGTGAAAAAAAGCGGTCGGCTGATGGCACACGCTTCGGAGGACAGCGTGTGTTCGTCTTCGCCCTCCCGAGTCAGCACAGGGGTGGTAGCGGTGAGCTGAGCGTTAAAATAATAATTGGCCATTCCATCCTGCCTTTCGAGGGATCATGAATACTTTCATGAAAGACCCTCTCCAGGCCTTGGTACTTCAGAAGGAAGTGTAGACCCCTTGTAGATTCATCTTGTAGACCCCACTTCCCACGGAGAGGGGTACTACTCAAGGTATTTTCTGGTGCCCAAAAAAGATGGCGGCATTTGCCCCATCCTATACCTGAGGCTCCTCAACGGGTTCTTAAAAGAAAGGAGGTTCCAGATGCTGACTCACCGTCACATTTTCCAGTCTGGCCGGGCGACTGGTTCACCACCGTGGACTTACGGGACGCGTACTTTCACGTTCCCATTCATCAGAGCACAGGAAGTATCTCTGCTTCTCTTTTCAGGGAAGCGTTTACGAGTTTGTTGAGCTGCCTTTCAGCCTCTCCCTAGCTCCTTGTACGTTCTCAAAGTGCGTGGACGCTATCCTGGCCCCCCTGCGGCTGCAGGGGATCAGAGTAATAAACTCGAAGACTGGGTGACCTGTTCCCAGTCGCGAGAGGGAGCAGTGGCCCGCACGGCCTCACGAGAATGGGCCTCACCATCAACGATGCAAAGAGTCGGCTTACATCGGTGCAATGCGCAACGTACTTGGGGCTCCAGCTGGACTCCAGTACGATGTCAGATGACAGAGTTGCAGCTATCCAGGGTTGCCTGTCCCTGTTTTGACAGGGATCACCTGTCACCCTCCTATTGTACCAGAAACTGTTGGATCTGATGGCCGCAACAATATCAGCCATTCAGCTGGGTCTGCTTCGCATGCGCCCGCTACAAGCATGGCTCAACGCGTTCCACCTCAATACCAAACACGACAGACACCGTCAGCTGACTGTGTCTCAAGAATTACTTGATGCTGGTAGGTCACCTTCCACTTTGAAGGTGTATTTAGCGACTATTTCTGTGTGCCATGCCCCCGTAGATTTGGTATCTCCAGGTGCACATTTCTTGGCTACCCGATTTCTTAAAGGCGTTTGATGATTATGTCCTCCCAGGAGGACTGTTCTCCCCGAATGCAGCCATAATATTGTACTGGAGGCTGTCACGAAGGGCCCATTTTGAGCCCATATACTCCATAGAGTTGAAGTACCTGTCTATGAAGACAGCCTTCCTCGTGGCTATCACCTCTGCTAAGTGGGTCAGTGAGCTGCAGGCGCTGTCTGTGCACAGCTCCTGCATGTGTATTTGGGTGGATGGCAGCAGGGTGTCTGCGCACGCCCTGTTTTCCTCCCCAACGTGATCACAGCCTTCCACATTAATCAGTCTGTGGAACTGGAGTACTTCCATCCACCCCCGTTTGCTTCAACGGAGAATGAGAGATTGAATTTCCTCTACCCAGTGCGGGCATTGAGATGCTACGTGGATAGGACAAGAGCTCTGCGTCAGTCTGACCAGCTGTTTGTCTGTCATGGGACATGGACCCTAGGACAGTCCCTCTCAAATCAGTGTCTGTCACATTGGATTGTGGACACAGTCTCGACTGCGTATGATGGTGCTGGCTTGCCCCCACCTGGTAGGGTGGGTCTTGGGCCCTCTTCAGGGGTGTATCGATGTCCGATATTTGTACTGCGGCTAGCTGGGCTACGCCCCATACTTTCTCCAGGTTCTTCCGCCTTAATGTGGCAGATCCTACCTGCCTTCAATAGGCACAAGGGTCCTTGAGGGTGTAAGCTCACACCGCTAACCCTTGGGTTGTGCGGTTCTGATGAATCCCTCATATGCTGCCGTTCCTTCTCCCTCGCGACGGCTCTGGTATTTCACATACATAATGTTGTTGGTGGTCGTCTTCAAATTGAAAGGGAACGTTAGATTACTTACGTAACCCTGGTTCCCTGAAAGAGAAGATGACCAACAACCGCAAGGTCGCATTGGTTGCCCTCACGGGTTCGATGGAAAAAGAGAAATGGCTTCCTCAGGATGATGGATTTAATTCCTTAGTGGGCGGGACCCAGTGCATCATCCCAGGAAAGGGCCTATCGGCAGCGCTGGTATAGAGTAGTTTTAAAGTTACAGAATGGCGTAAAAATGAGTTTTTACAAATTATTCAGACAATTTTTTGCTGCGAGTTTAAATACCTCCCTAGGTAGGCTGGTAGAACTTGTTAACGAGGAGTGCCTTTTTGTGGAACCAACAAAATCAATCAAGTAATTACCGAGATATTTGGGCTTTTTTTCGCGCGTGCATGGTTAGTTTTTTCATAACTGAAAATACGCCTGCGCACTTCAGTCAAATGTTAGAATGTTCGGTCGCCCATTGATTCTCTTGTTAACTTATGTCTAAGCCGAGCTGAGGAGTGATCCAGAGTGTATAACTGCAGGCTGGAGACCAGCTACGCAGTGCCTCTCTTTTACAAAGCAAGGGCTGCATTAAAAAACAAAATAACAAACTACAAACCTGTAATAAAAAGTAATAGACTTATCAATTGTTTATCCTAGTGTAAGCAGAAATATAAAGCTGAACAACGTATAGCAACAACGCATGTTTATGGTAATAGATGAACCGCATTTATCATGTTTTATTTGTATAATTTAAGAGAATCTTATTTTTGTAACACTGCATAAGCCTTGTTGCTTTTGCTAGGGGGACTTAGTCTAAAAAGTAAAGTTGTTTACTTGCTGCATTATTTGACAGGACGTTACTTCCTGCTTTGCTGTTGTGGTCTAGAGTGGAGACAGACACACAAGATGGCAATGTAAACAAGGTTGAACTGTTGTTGCATGGGACGGTAGAATTTATTTCGGGTTAAATAAAATCAATTTCATTGATTAACGATGCATCTGAGTCCTTAATAAATACCCACGCTTACACGTTTATCAATTTACACAAAATCTCAGACTCACTGTCAGTTTAAAAATTAAAAATCCAGTGTTGTGTGAAAAAAAGACTTGCAAGTCCAATCATTTCACAACCATTCAACAACAGCTTGTCTTATTTGAAATCCAGCAATTTTTCAGTGGCAGTTTTCGTAGTTCAAAACAGAAATTGCAATACTGAGGGAAGAATATCTTGTTCTGTTCAATTTCCTACAGTTACGATTCCAACGTAAAGTTGAGCACAATGCTGGCATTCTGTAATTCTTAAAATGTGTGTTTTTTTGTGACAACTGTAAGAGTTAAGTCGCACTGGGTAAGGGTTTCTGGTATAAAATAAATAATAATTTAACAGGAATTAACGAGTTCTGTACTCGGTCTCTGTAAATTAAACTACCTTAATTGCATTCTGTATAAATACACCAGTTCTTGCTCACGACCAAAATTATACACATTATAATTAAAAAACAACATTTTGAAGATAGAAGACTGACAGGAGGGGCAGGCATTAAAAAAACCATACACACACAATATATATATATATATAATAATAATTTAAGAAAATGTACATTGTAGGCTATAAACGGGGGTCACAGATTACTGTACTGTGAAAGTTATTTGCTATGCAGACGTGCACTCTCCAGTAATAATATTATGTGTGTGTCTGTAGTAGGCCCGATTAAAAAAATAAATAAATAAAGAAAATCGCAGTTGAAAAGCTTTCACAGAAGTCACGTTTACACAGAATTCTGCATTTGGAAAACATTTTTTTTTTTAAAAAACAACAAAAATAACTTCAGATGTACAAGACTAGCGACCCCCTTTTTATCACCAGCTACCCAATTTCGTTTAAGGGAACTCAATATCCTATATGGCACTGTGCTGGTCACGTTAAGGTCCCAACGCATGAGCTGAAAAGTGATCATGAGCAAATAAAAAAAAAAAAAAAAACTGTATGTAGTCAAATGCTAGTGATGCAAATAATGTAGTGCCACATAGTAGTACAACTGTTCAAACTTAAATTGACAGCATGGAGGCAAATACAAATGCAACTTATTTCAATTATACAGTAGTATGCAAAAAAAAAAAAGGCTGCTCAGTGTACGTGACATTATTAAATGTGAAAAGAAAACGTTTATGGTAAGTTTGTCTTCTGTTCTACTTCTACCATTATTTGCACTGTGTACTGTTTTGCATGTTAACTTTATTTCCTGGTATGTGTGGTTTAGTTCATCTTACATGCAAAGCTTAACATGACCAATGGAATAGTCCAATCAATTATGTATTTTTAGACTAATATTGGAAATCAATTTTACAGCAGTTATTTGATGCACTTGTAAAGTATTGTTCCCTTAAACATTTAGTTTTATTATTATTCCACATCATTGCACAGAATCCACACAAGTAAACAGAAAATTCAAATACACTGTCTATTAATGAGAAGTCTATGTATACTGAGCATCAAAATAAACGTATCACTTATATTTGAGTATCAAAAGAAAATTATATTTGGATAAAATTCACCAGATGTGATCGAAAAATGACAAACTCTGTTTTAGAGCAGGTGCAGTGATTTTTTATTGTGCTGATTAACAATTGACATCACGAAGATGCTGCAAAATTATCTGTCGATCTTGGGCAGGTGTTGTGACTCTTGGTCTCCCAGTTGGTGGCCTGTCATTGACAGAGTGTGTTTGGTTATACCATCTCGCCAGGTTTGAAATTGCTGGCTGTGAGCACCCAAGACGGCGAGCCACAGTACGCTGTCCTAGTCCAGCCTCCAACATGCCGATTGCACGAAGGCACTGCTCACTTGACTGATGTGGCATATTGTTGTTTTTTTCTGTGATTTTCTTTATTGCTTTTATTCAAGCTTGCAATTCGAAATCTGAAATCACTCCATATCCAGTGTCCAATCAACTGTCTCACTAATTAGGTGATTAAGTGCATATGCTTCAGTCATAGTCACTCAAGCGTGTCATGGTCAAGGATGAATGATCGAGTGATTAAAAAGAAACCAAAAACATTTTGTCAATGTCCATCATTTATATACCTTATTTCTTTTTCAAAAATAAATGTGTTACAATGTTTCTTTTGATGCTCGGTATATAAGTGTATAATATATTTAAAATGTGATCATACTTGGAAATATTTGCTTTAATAATAGAGGATGTTGCAAATACTAAGATGGTTTGCAAACCTAAAACTTACACAGAGAAACTTACAATGGAAAAAAATGATGTACTTTCCATTGCATATGTATGCAGATATTTTAACTGAGCACTCCAGTAAAAAAACAATGGAAATTAAAAACAGAAAACTACGTTTTAAGTGACAGTAAGAGCTGACAACAGGAAATTGCCAGGTAAGACCGCCACCGCGCTCTTACTTCACCCATGTTCTGACAAGTCTTTCCAGCACACACTGCTTAACTGGTACAGTAGGTGGGTTCACTTCAAACAACATAGGTAGTCACCACCACTGGGCAGGTCAGTGGGTTACTGAGGATTCAAAAGTTCTCTGAAACAGCCTAATACAGTAGATATCCTTTAGAAGTTTTGAAGCCTCACTGTCCTTTGTCATTAAAACCAAAAGAATTGTAGTAATAACTATTGACAGTCACATTTGTTTAATCTCAATTTTGTACTGTTCATTATAAACAACATTACACAACTATGTGTAATTTCCAATACAAAGATGACCATTCTGTGGAAACCTACATACACGTTCAAGGTGTGTCCATTTAAAAAAAAAAAAAAATAACTACTGTAAACATTAATCTCTTCTGTTAAAAAATCAACAAAACAAACCCCATGAGTGACACTATTTTATGTACTTTCAATGATCTCATTACTATGCCACACATACATTAAATTTATTTTCCAGCATATTAAACATGAGTGTGGCTTTTGTCAACAAAATAAATAAAAATAGTTCAAAGGGTTTAAAACAAAGGATACTGTTAGAAATGTTTGTATACTTGAAAAAGAAATACATTGTCTCACTTCACATGTGTTCATATTGTAATTGTTTTAATTATCTTTAAAATTCACATGTCAATGGTTTTAGTCAGAAACAACAGTGATCTTTTTAACTTGTAAAGCTTTGGTTCACAACCCTGGTCATGGGGAACCCTTGTGTCTGTTGGTTTTTGTTCCAACTGAGCTCTCAGTTACTTAAATGAGCACTCAATTGAACTAACAATTTGGTTAATCACATTTTTAAACTGTTCTTCAGCTTATAAGAAGTTGGAGATTTCAAGTTCTGTTCAATTTCTTACATGACTTGAAATCTCTTTCAAATCATTCAACAGCTTTGATTAGGCCAATTGTTAGTTTAATTGCGTGTTCAATAAATAAATTAAGTTGGAAAAAAAGTAACAGCAGACACAGGGGGGTCACCAGGACCAGGATTGGGAATCATTGATCTAAAGCATATTCGGCTGACCTGCCCAGTGGTGGTGATTACCTATGTTGTCTGAAGTGAACCCACCTACTGTACCAGTTAAGCAGTGTGTGCTGGGAAGCCTTGCCAGAGCGCAAGTGGTGGTCTTACCTGACAATTTCCTGTCTTTTTATTATTATTGTTATTATTATTATTTGTTTATTTAGCAGACGCCTTTATCCAAGGCGACTTACACAGACTAAGGTGTGTGAACTATACATCAGCTGCAGAGTCACTTACAATTACGTCTCACCCGAAAGACGGAGCACAAGGAGGTTAATTGACTTGCTCAGGGTCACACAATGAGTCAGTGGCTGAGGTAGGATTTGAACCGGGGACCTCCTGGTTACAAGCCCTTTTCTTTAACCACTAGACCACACAGCCTGGATAGGAGATTTCCTGTAACCTGATTGGTCAATCAGGCGGGCTTAAACCACGTTCCAAATCAATCTGCCTGAAAAAAAAAAAAAAAAAACATCCCGCAGACCTGTACTCGCTTCTGATATTATTGACCTTTTCCTGCTTGATGGAAGAAAATCTCTGTTCTTACTGTACACACACAATCGGGTAATGCCCTTGTCGTTACGTTAATGCAACTGCACGACATGTAACTGCACGAGGCAGGCATTACAACATGATTAAGCCCCCTCATTCGGGCTCAAATGCTTAATTAATGAAAGGTGATTCTGAATTATTTTATATAAAGTTGTTCCTGTCTCTCCAACTTCACATTTTTCACAGGCTATTCCATAAACAACATATATTTAAAGTATTTACTATATTTACAGTAGGTATTAGTTTTATTGGATATGTGTTGTTCTTATGTTTAATTATATTTGTACTTTGTCTTTTTATTTACACACTTTACATGTACTATTAATATATATATATATATTCACTTCTGTTATTCACTTTTGTAGGAGAGGTAGGTGATTAGTTATTGACGGGAAAGAAGCCAGTGAAAGGGGTGGTTACAGACTCCAACCTCCAGATGAAATGACCCAGGAAGCGCAAGACAGTTTAAAAACATAGCATACAGTTATCTTTAACCTAGTGTAGTAGCAAGTACTGTGTTTTAAAACCAAAATACCTGTTTGCTAAAATGTATTTCTTTTAAAACTTTGCAGAGAAAATGTATGGAATGTTTTTGAAAGCTTAACATAACTTTAAGCTGGCAATTTCACATTTTCAGTGTACTGAAAACACCATTTGACTTTTTAGTTTCTGGATGATATAGACCTCACGATCAAGATACTGGCTTCATGTCTGATACACATATGGATTCTGTGATTCCCTGTCCGGTTCTATTATAGGTGTCGTAAAGAAAAAATAACCCTTTCCTGCAAGTTTCTTTGCAAAGCTGCTGCCACCAGTGTCAAGGTCTCCTATCTCAGAAACCACTGGAGGTGGTGACTTCATATTTGCTGGGTTATATAAAACCTTTATGCTAAATGTGTTGCTGACCATAGCATTGACCTGACCTCATATGGCTGTCATGAAACAGCTGCATAGAGACGGTAGTTGATAAGTTGCATTACAGTATTGTCCAGTAAAAATGAACCCTTTTTTTGGCCACTGGATTTTTTCATTCTACTGGAGATGCTTTGTTTCTGTTCACAACAGCTCCCATTTCTAGTTACTTCCCTATATTTCAATATAAATAAGTAATGTATTTTATTTTTCAGGGTCCCAAGCTCCACTCCAAGTATCGGGTGAAATCTTTTCAGACCCCGGGACGATCTTTGGAGAGCCCTGTGGATGGGCATCTCTACAACCGGGTGAAAACTGGACTGATTGACCTTCTAGGGGCTAGAATTTACTTTGCTTCCCGAGTGTTGACACCATACTGCTACACTTTAGGTACTGTGTTAGGTATTAGATAAAAGAAAGTAAAAACACTACTGTGATGGTGACTTTTCCTTTTAAATAATAGAATAATAATTGAACACAGAGACAATATTAAACTTAAGGATTAATAAACCTAGGTAATGCATTTTAGTTAATCCTGTAATGTGATCATTACCTGTAATGTAATCCTTAGTTTCTTTTTTTTGTTTGTTTCTCAGATGTGGAAATAAAACTTGATGAAGAAGGGTATGTGTTACCAGCTACCCACCATGAGGAGGTCTATAAGAGGTAAGAGTGTTCAGAAATTTAGTAAAACTCATTGAGTGTTCACTTGCGTTTTAGAGTCACTTTATTAGAAACCATGAAACCTGATTATTTTTCAGCAGGTTGCAGGGGTTATGGCTGGGGCAGACTAAGCCACTATAAATCTATTGAGCAACTATTATTATTGTTATTATTATTATTTGTTTATTTAGCAGACGCCTTTATCCAAGGCGACTTACAGAGACTAGGGTGTGTGAACTATGCATCAGCTGCAGATTCACTTACAATTACGTCTCACCTGAAAGACGGAGCACAAGGAGGTTAAATGACTTGCTCAGGGTCACACAATGTGTCTATGAAATGGATTGGAATTTGCTGCCTAAAAAGATAGTTGTTCTGTTTCTGTGTTTCTCCAAAGTTTAAGTTTTTAAGGTTTTATTGGAAAGTGCCTTGGAATGATTTATGATGAAAGGCAATATATAAGTGTAAGTTGTATTAGTACTGGTATGTCATATCTAACACCTGCCTCATGTATACCCTATTCACACTTTGTGTTACTTAATGCACAATCAGCATGTTTTGAAAATCAGTCATGAAGTCCCAACACGTGTTGCTGTTGATGCGCTTTGCTTAAGTAGTGTGGATAAGGTGTGACAGTCAAGGCTTGAATGGAAAAATCCACCAGCCCACACACATTCTGCTGGCCCAGTATAACAGTTGTTGATTGTTCACCTAAAATGAATAGTTGTGTTGCAATCAATGTTTAATATATTAAAAGGAACAAGAGAAACTGCAAAAACAGGCAACTATTGGAACATGTAAAAATGACATCAAATATGACTATTGAACATGGCATAAAGAGTTAGAAAAAAATCCGAACCCAAACCATGATTGTGTGGGACTAATTTCTAAGCATGTCCCCCTTGACTATTAGCTTGAAATATACTGTTCGTCACTAAACGATAGCTAACCGATATATCACATAAAATAAAATGCCACATACTAAAAATGTACATTGTTTCATCCTATTTTTTTTTTTTTTTTTTTAAATAGTACATTTCATATATAGTATTTTTTTATTAATCTTCGGCACTAAAAAGCTGATTTTATTATATCATTCAACACATTTCATTAATAGCTATATTGATAAACCGAAGAGTTGTATACATTTCATTGCAGAATGCTGTTGCAATAATTATTCAAAAACAGTTAGTATTCAAACATGTGCAGCACCTGTAATAAATAGAACTGCAAAAGTTTAAGCCTTGAATTAAATCTACTTTAAAAATGTCAAAGCTGTGCCATCACTGCACAGAAATAAAACATTAATCCATCTTTAACTGAACATAAAAACATTACCTATAGGAACTAAAGTATTCAAATCAACAAGCACATAAATAAACCATTTCAAATTGTGTTTGCCACTACTGTAACTCAATCAATACTATGAAAAGCTGCTACAGAAACGATGTACTACTGGAGGCTTTATGCCATGGCTACATCTTAACATTGATTATTTCAGTTTTCATGTGTGTTGATTAAAACAAATGTAAAAGTACAGTAACCGTTCCAAAAAGGCATACTATGAACTCAATAAATAATATACGACAGAGAAGACAGCAGCACAAACAATACACTACTTTACACAACTCTGATTTAATTAAATTAAAATAAAATAAATTGAATAATTTGGTGGATTGCTGCTTAAAAGTGAAAAGGATCACAGAAGTTATAAAATGGCTTGTTTATTGATAGATATAGTGACATATGCTAACAGTTAACATATTCTTTACTTGGGTTTTTTTTAAATGTGCTGCAGAATGTTTTTCATGGTTTATCAGACATTGCTGAGCCCAGTCATCGCAGTGAAACCAGCTGCTAAGAGACGTTTTGCAAGTAAACGCTCTCGCAGGGCAATGCTTGGTGCTGATAGGTTGAAATAATAAACACTTGCCCTCGCATGGCAATGCTTAATGCTAATTGGTTGAAACACTAAATGCCAGCCTCCACAAGGCAATGTTAATTGGTTGAAACAGTTGATTCATGACGTTATTGCAGGAAGTGTAGATCAACCATGCTCCTACATAAACTAAGGTTAACAAGAGAAAAGTTGTGAGAGCGACTGCATGGCACAGCACCCCTCCCTTGGCATCTGAGGGTGCGGCTGCACCACCTGCAGCTCCCCCACCTCCCCCGTCCTATGGGCACCAAGAGAAAAAACAGCAGGAAAAGCGGATGTGCTGCTGGGACGTATTCATATGTGAAATGTTTCCCCAGACCAAATCCACCTGCATTTTGCAGGTGCTAATTTCAAACCCTGGTGACTGTGAATCAGAAAGACCTATGGTTGTCTTTTCTTGTAGTCACCATGACTTGCAGTAACCATGTTAATATATTATTATTAATTCACAATCATTTTAATCTACAGGATTGCTGTGTGTATTGATGGTCAGAAGAGGTTTTGTGCAAATAGTCATAATTTTCTTGGGAAGGAGGCCATTAAGAAGCGGCATTTGAAATTGCTGGGTTATGAAGTTGTGCAGGTATGTTATTTACAAATTGCGCTACGTCAGTAGTGTAACAGCAATGTATGTGCGTGTGCCTATGCTATGAACACAGACTGAAGTCGGGATTTAAAGTAACTGTTTGCTAACTTTCACACAACTGTTTTTTTACTGGAATGTTTGTTTACATTTTGCAAAAAGCTACCTGCACACTTATTTTATGTATGTGTTGTTGACCTCACTTGGGAAACGGATTTGGCAAAAACCATAGATTAATTTAACAGTTAAAAAGTAGTTTGCATACATGGGTAAAAGTTTGACTTGTTTACAACACTGTATGTCTTGGACAAGCGATGGTTGTTTGTGCATAAAACATTCATGCATAGGGTTAAATACATCTGGTGATTATGGGTCTTTCACCATTGTGGCTTTTTTGCTTTTAAAAGCGTTAAGTTACATAAAATATAATGATAATTTAAAAGACAGATCAGCAAAGAAAATACAAACAAAACCAGTGTCAACTGTGACTACTGCTAACAGAACCTTAAAATAGGTGTACATATTCATTCGTAATTCATTTCAAAACAATAGGCTGCAGCAAGCAATATAAACAACTAGAGCTTAACAGTTTAGTTACAGAAAAATTAATAATTACTCCAGTAAGATTTATACAGCATGTTCATTTCAATAGTGCAGTTGATGTCGAATGGGACAGTCTAAAACTAAACTGAAAACGAGTTAATTAGTTTTTTGACCAGAACAATCCCCAGGTTTTCAGATGTTGCATCCATTGCTGCAGTTCTTTCCATAATAAAATGGCAGGTCAGTGTAACACAATTTTTGTTCCTGGGTAGTAAGTGTTATTTCCTAATTGCTTATGCCTCAACAGTATAGAAAATGGCTATTATTCCCCACACACTTTGCTTTTGTGACCAGGACAGTGATATTTTGAAATTTACCTATGTCCAATGAGAAAACGGGCGAATTTGTGTCTTTTCGTTCACATAAAGTCAGAAAAAAACAACATATGAATCCAAATTAACATGTATTTATACTAAAGTAATACAAAAATGACTACAAAAGATTTAGAAGTGAGTAGTTTTTCGAGATTTACGATTATACTGTAAATCACTTTCACGTATCAGCCCCCAAATGTAGTCTCCCATCATGTTCTCGTTATACTGTCCTTGGTAGCGGCGTTCAAAGTCCAGTATATCCTGGTGGAAGCGCTCGCCTTGCTCCTCCGAGTACGCTCCCATGTTCTCCTTGAATTTATCAAGATGAGCATCAAGGATATGGACTTTGAGGGACATCCTACAGCCCATTGTACCGTAGTTCTTCACCAGAGTCTCAACCAGCTCCACATAGTTTTCGGCCTTGTGATTGCTCAGGAAGCCCCGAACCACTGCGACAAAGCTGTTCCAAGTCGCTTTCTCCTTACTACTGAGCTTCTTGGGGAATTCATTGCACTCCAGGATCTTCTTTATCTGTGGTCCGACGAAGACACCGGCTTTGACCTTTGCCTCAGACAGCTTAGGGAAGAAGTCTTGAAGGTACTTGAAGGCTGCCGACTCCTTATCTAGAGCTCTGACAAATTGTTTCATAAGGCCCAATTTGATGTGCAGTGGTGGCATCAGCACCTTCCGGGGGTCCACCAGTAGCTCCCACTTGACGTTGTTGCTCCCCACAGAGAACTCGGTTCGCTGTGGCCAGTCCCTCCTGTGGTAGTGCGCCTTGGTGTCCCTGCTGTCCCAAAGGCAAAGATAGCAGGGAAACTTGGTAAAACCGCCTTGGAGACTGTGACAAGAATGGCTGAGTGGGTGACGTCAGACCAGAAGACAGGAACACAAACGACAGAGAGATGTGGAGTTTGGTGGAGCTGAGCGAATGCTTTCGCTCAGCATTTAATGAATAAACAGACAGAAAATAAACGTTTGTAACAAAACACAAAAAACAGGACACGGCACTTGCGCCAAAATAAACAGACATACAAAACGACTAACCACTAAACAGACGGTGCAGGACAGACGAACAAACACGGTGAGTGAAAACACTTATCTTTACGATTTTACTTTACTTTTACTTTATAATACCCTCCGTCTCCTAACCCGTTCTCCACTCACCGAACACCAACCCTTAGTGCAAGAAACGTGCATCTATATATACTGTTGTGCTGGGATTCAATTACTAATTAATTATTCACTTGAATCCCAGCACGTGAATTAATTACGTGAAACCCCGTGTTCACATATTATATTTTAAATGCACGTGCGTGATGTGCAATCCCGTGCCTAAATACAAATATACACTTTTTAAATACACGTGAAACACAGACCCGTTTATATCCCGTGTACCAATGACTATACACCAACATTTACACACGCAACATACATACACAGAACACACAAATGCACACAGGGGCGGGGCACTTTGCCACATATACCCCCCCTTGTGCGCAGCACACATGGCCTCAACGGCCACCTCCCCCCTTAAAAACCCAGCAGTCCAGAACAAAGTCTCGGGCTGGGAAGGGAGGCTTCAGTGGGCCCTTGGCTGGCAATGCTGTCAGCACCCCTGCCGGTAGTGGCACGGCTGACAGCCTGTTGGTCCCGTCCTGCAGCGAAAAAGCTGCGGGGGCAGGTGGTCCCCCGACCTCCCCCTTCTTCGTAGCCGGCAGCTCCCTCCTGTGGGGCTCCGGCCACAAGAACTCCTGCAGCGAAACTGCTGCTGGGGAAAGTGGTCTCCAGACCTCCTCCCCCTTCTTCGTGGCCGGCAGCTCCCCTTTCTGGGGCTCCGGCCACCGTACTCCCTGCAGAGGTACGGGCAGCAGAGGCAGCTCCTGCTCCTCTGCTCCGGGCGGTGGTGGAGGCAGAGGCAGCTCCAGCTCCTCTGCTCCTGGCGGTGGTGGAGGCAGAGGCAGCTCCAGCTCCTCTGCTCCTGGCGGTGGTGGAGGCAGAGGCAGCTCCAGCTCCTCTGCTCCTGGCGGTGGTGGAGGCAGAGGCAGCTCCAGCTCCTCTGCTCCTAGCGGTGGTGGAGGCAGAGGCAGCTCCAGCTCCTCTGCTCCTGGCGGTGGTGGTGGCGGAGGCAGAGGCAGCTCCTGCTCCTCTGCTCCTTGCGGTTGTGGTGGCGGAGGCAGAGGCAGCTCCTGCTCCTCTGCTCCTGGAGGTGGTGGAGGCAGAGGCAGCTCCTGCTCCTCTGCTCCTTGCGGTGGTGGTGGCGGAGGCAGAGGCAGCTCCTGCTCCTCTGCTCCTGGAGGTGGTGGAGGCAGAGGCAGCTCCTGCTCCTCTGCTCCTGGAGGTGGTGGAGGTAGAGGCAGCTCCAGCTCCTCTGCTCCTGGCGGTGCTGGCTCCCTCTGCTGTGGCGGCTGGGCATGTGCACGCCGTGCTGCCTTCAGCAGCATAGCGAGAGGCTGCTGGGGGACACCAGCATCCTGCCCTTCTCCCCCCCAAAAATTTTCAGGGGGTTGAGCCTGTAAATCCTCCCCTTCTGGCTCTTGGGGCTGAACCAGCAGGCATTTTCCCTCTGCTGGTGGCTTGGGTCCCAGGGCTGTGGAAGCCCCGACTTGCCTCCCTTTGGGCTGTGGACGCACCGACTCCTCCCTTTTGGGCTGTGGACGCCCCGACTCCTCCCTGTTGGGCTGTGGACGCCCCGACTCCTCCCTGTTGGGCTGTGGACGCCCCGACTCCTCCCTGTTGGGCTGTGGACGCCCCGACTCCTCCCTGTTGGGCTGTGGACGTTCGGGCTCCCCCCACTCAGGCGTAGGACGTTCGGGCTCCTCCCACTCAGGCGTAGGACGTTCGGGCTCCTCCCACTCAGGCGTAGGACGTTCGGGCTCCTCCCACTCAGGCGTAGGACATTCGGGCTCCTTCCGCTTGGGCTCCTCCCATTTGGGCTGTGGATGCTCAGGCTCCTCCCATTTGGGCTGTGGAGGCAAAACCAGCAGGCATTCACCCTCTGCTGGTGGAGATGGGGACAGCAGGTACTCACCCTCTGCTGGTGGAGATGGGGACAGCAGGTACTCACCCTCTGCTGGTGGAGATGGGGACAGCAGGTACTCCTCTGCTGGTGGTCCTGCTACCTGGGCTGCTGTTCCATTTATGGTTGCCTCCAGGTAGTTGAGGACAAACTCCACACCCTCCTCCAAGGTGTTTGGGGTGTGTTCCTCCTGATATGCCTCCCATCTCTCACAGTCCATCATCCACAGAGCCCGGACGATTATGGGCAGAGACTGGGCCTCCAGCCCAGCATTCTCCAGGAACCAGCCCCGCAGTTTGATGGCGTCTTCTGCCATTGACTCTCTTTTTTTCTTTTTTTTTTCCCCCAAAAACAATATTTGTAATCCTTTTTTTTTTTTTTTTTTTTTTTAAACAAAACCCCTCCTGGTCTGACGCTTGGAGGCGCGGCTATCCCACTTCTGACACCACGTGTCACAAAGACGGCCAGAGTGGGTGGCGTCAGACCAGACAGGAATTCAAAACAAAGACAGTGGTTGATGATGAGCTGAGTGCAATGGCTGCACTCAGCGTTTATTAACAAATAAAAGGGTTGAAAACAGCACAAAACACGGGACACGGCACTTGCGCCAAAATAAACAGACATACAAAACGACTAACCACTAAACAGACGGTGCAGGACAGACGAACAAACACGGTGAGTGAAAACACTTATCTTTACGATTTTACTTTACTTTTACTTTATAATACCCTCCGTCTCCTAACCCGTTCTCCACTCACCGAACACCAACCCTTAGTGCAAGAAACGTGCATCTATATATACTGTTGTGCTGGGATTCAATTACTAATTAATTATTCACTTGAATCCCAGCACGTGAATTAATTACGTGAAACCCCGTGTTCACATATTATATTTTAAATGCACGTGCGTGATGTGCAATCCCGTGCCTAAATACAAATATACACTTTTTAAATACACGTGAAACACAGACCCGTTTATATCCCGTGTACCAATGACTATACACCAACATTTACACACGCAACATACATACACAGAACACACAAATGCACACAGGGGCGGGGCACTTTGCCACAGAGACCCATCAGGAATGCCACCATTTTGAAGTCTCCTATGACCTTGATGCCATCTCAGAAAAATGCAGATATGTATCCACTTAGGCAGCTGGAACTAAACTGAACTGGTGGGCTTAAGGCCCCTGTATTTATACTACTATTTATATTACTGGAAAGTTCTAGAATGTTCTAGAAGTTACTCCAAGTTTACGCAGCACTGAATCTATCTGGAATGTTCTGGAAAATAAGGTAAATTTCAAAATATCACTGTCCTGGTCACAAAAGCAAAGTTTGTGGGGAATAATAGCCATTTTCTATACTTTTGAGGCATAAGCAATTAGGAAATAACACTTACTACCCAGGAACAAAAAAAAAAAAAAAATTGTTACACGGTGTTATTTATGTAAATTTCACAGCCTCTATAGTTTTCATGTCAAACACAACTGAAATGTCTGGGACATTTGTAATGTCTCGGCAACATGAAAACAAATGGTTATTCCTATATTTTCAAGGTAATTTTCACTGTATCTCTTCTGAATAATCTAGATCACTCTGTTCTTTTCCTAGATACCATTCTATGAGTTTGAGAAGCTGAATGACCGGAATGACACAGTAGAGTACCTTCATAAGAAGATCTTTCCACACAGCTACAGACTTAGCTGGTGATTTCCAACAATAATAACTCAAAACTCATTATGATTGCTGGCTTTTATAACACTTATTCAAAAGTTGTTAAATATATTTTGTGAAATGCCAACTAGTTGATACTGTTTCTTCATTTGCAGCAAAAATATTGAGATCAACACATGGCTTAAAATCTGTATTTTATCTTGGAGCACTGTTTGCCTTGGTTGTCTTTAATTACTGATGACTGTGAAATATAACTCGGAAGCAACATCATGTTACTTTTTTTTTTAAATAAAGTGTGTAGTAATCAAATAAACAAAAATTACTTTTGAGTTATGACTTGCTCTTGCCCAAGGTGGTCATTTTTAGATCTGATGTTGTATAAAGATGCTATGTAACAAAGTAGATACCACACCTCTATTATGCTGACCATCAGAATTTAAAGCACTATTTAGAATACAACATATAGTCAACACAGGAATAATATTTATTGGTGTCCATAAAAAGCACTTACATTTATAATTTACTACAGATAAATAACCTGCTCCATCAGAAGGAGCAATGTATATGGTTTATATTGCTCACAGAGCAATGTACTATAAATTACTATGATAACTAAGATTACTAAGATATTTTCTTATTCAGACAAGTTCTTTGATTGCAGTTTTGCAAGATGATCTGAAATGCCTGTTTCTATCTTATCGCACTGAGCGAGGCAGGCCTGAAAAATAAAATACAATTAAAAAAATGCTCATTTAAAACGTGTTCATTAAGAAAACTGCATTTTTAGATGCATTATAACAAATAGAATATGAAGAAAGTAATGGCAAGAATACAAAATGTAGTAAATGGATGTAGGGATATAATCAACCAAAAAAAGGGAAAGCCTTGTAACCTTTTCTTGTACCTGAGAACGATGATGTTTTTCTTATGAAATCCAGGAAACCATTCTCAGTATGAATGTAAATCAGGAAGAGAGCAGGGCAGCCCTGACTGCAATGGGCAAGAAATACAATACAATACTGTAGCACTACCAGCTTTTAAAGAAATGTCCCATTATTGAAATGAAAAGTATACAAATTGTATTTAGTTGGTTTGATGATCCCACCTTTCAGTTTATTTATGTGCTTGCCTGTAGTTATGTATGTACTTTACAGAAGAGAGGAAGAAAACATTTTAAAGCACAATATATGTCATATCTAATGACTCACCTGAACAGTTTTAACCAATCCTTTCTTCTTCATTCTGCAGTCGCTAAAATTTTCAGGAAAACTCTAAAAACACAGGAGATTCAGTATTTGTTTTAATTTGGCATTCATTGTATACCTGGCAATTAAAAGGATTATAAACCATTTCAAAGTGTGACCTTTATGCCACTTGTGGGAATTTCTTGTTTTCTCAACTTGCATTAATGTTTGATTTTCTAGTGGCTTTAAATGAACCACTCCATGCCGTATGTCCAATTTACTGACACTGTAAAGACACTTATCAGCTGAAGTATTTGTTGCATCAAATAAGTTTAACATCTTAAAATTCAGTTCTGATCTTTCTTTGATAATGTTTGTTTCCTTTACTATAATGTAACAATATTCACCTACCATGGCATCCATCTGTTCAAGGATCTTCATAAACTGTTCAGCTGCCACCTTAACTCGCTGATCAAGCTTGCTTAAAGCTTCAGCCTGAAGATTCTTTGCTAAGAAACCCTGTGTAACACAAGTAAAATGTAAACCCATTAAAAAATATGTCAATGACTCTTTTTTCTTCTGTTGATCAAGCTATTGTACACACACATTTATTTAGTGTATTTAAACCTGTCTTGGTCCTATCAAGTTATTTTCTGATGAAATGTGTATCAATAAAACAATGTATATTATGAGTGATATTAAAAGGACCATTTACAGTACCTCTGTAAACTGTGAAAGTTTTCTGTAATTGATGATCATTTTGGACGACCCCTAAATAGCTACAATAAAAGAAATGCATTTAATAATAATAACAATGGTAACAGTATCTACTGATGAAAATATATACAATATAATAAAATAGAAACATGTCTAAAACTTACCAAATATTTTGGTGAATTCAAAAGCTACTCAGTTGACGTTTACTATGACAGCACACATGGGACCAATACAAGAGGTGTAGCAAAGTGTGGCAAGCTAGTCGCTCTGCTTGCTGCTGCAGGTGACCTCAGGCAGACTACAGCCGAAGCCAGGGGAACTAAAACGCCACCTTAGCTTGAGGGAACTCTCGTATGAGAATAGGTACAGAATAGGTGCGTTTTACAGACTTTGTTTTGTTTACCCAATGGTTCACGGATTAACAGAACCTAATCTTACTAGCCAAGCTCTCAGAAAAATTCTGCACTAACCAAATCCAAAACTTACTAATAACAATGATTTGTTTATCGATGAATTGTGATACTTTGTTTACAAGATATATCGTAGTGTAATAGAGGTATGCATTGTTTGTACTGTAATACAGTACAAGAGCTCAGCATAGCTCATTTTAGTTCACCAGGAGGTTTTTGAATGAAGATTAAAAATCTGTTTTACAGCTGGTATGAATAAAAATGGTCTTTAAATGATCATGTGATCTTATTTTGCATCATACAAGTAGGTCATCTAGACCATGACATGTATCGTATCGTGGCATTAGTGAATGGTTACACCACAGATACTTACATTCTTTAAACCTGTTAGCTTGCCATCAACTTTTTCCACCTTCTTGGATGTCTGACCTACTGACTTCTCTAGATCCTTCAATATATTCAGTTCTGCCTCTTCCTCTGGACTATTCTGTTTTCAAGAATGCAAAAATATATACATTTTTTGTATTAAAAGCATAATAAACTATTTCTGTGTGTGTGTGCATATATATACAGACGTGCTCAAATTTGTTGGTACCCTTACAGCTCATTGAAATAATGCTTCATTCCTCCTGAAAAGTGATGAAATTAAAAGCTATTTTATCATGTATACTTGCATGCCTTTGGTATGTCATAGAATAAAGCAAAGAAGCTGTGAAAAGAGATGAATTATTGCTTATTCTACAAATATATTCTAAAATGGCCTGGACACATTTGTTGGTACCCCTTAGAAAAGATAATAAATAATTGGATTATAGTGATATTTCAAACTAATTAGTTTCTTTAATTAGTATCACACATGTCTCCAATCTTGTAATCAGTCATTCAGCCTATTTAAATGGAGAAAAGTAGTCACTGTGCTGTTTGGTATCATTGTGTTCACCACACTGAACATGGACCAGAGAAAGCAAAGGAGATAGTTGTCTGAGGAGATCAGAAAGAAAATAATAGACAAGCATGGTAAAGGTAAAGGCTACAAGACCATCTCCAAGCAGCTTGATGTTCCTGTGACAACAGTTGCAAATATTATTAAGAAGTTTAAGGTCCATGGAACTGTAGCCAACCTCCCTGGGCGCAGCCGCAAGAGGAAAATCGACCCCAGAGTGAACAGAAGGATAATGCGAATGGTAGAAAAAGAACCAAGGATAACTGCCAAAGAGATACAAGCTGAACTGCAAGGTGAAGGTACATCAGTTTCTGATCGCACCATCCGTCGCTTTTTGAGCGAAAGTGGGCTCCATGGAAGAAGACCCAGGAGGACTCCACTTCTGAAAGAAAAACATAAAAACCCCAGACTGGAATTTGCTAAAATGCATATTGACAAGCCACAATCCTCCTGGGAGAATGTCCTTTGGACAGATGAGTCAAAACTGGAGCTTTTTGGCAAGTCACATCAGCTCTATGTTCACAGACGAAAAAATGAAGCTTTCAAAGAAAAGAACACCATACCTACAGTGAAACATGGAGGAGGCTTGGTTATGTTTTAGGGCTGCTTTGCTGCGCCTGGCACAGGGTGCCTTGAATCTGTGCAGGGCACAATGACATCTCAAGACTATCAAGGCATTCTGGAGCGAAACGTACTGCCCAGTGTCAGAAAGCTCTGTCTCAGTCGCAGGTTATGGGTCCTCCAACAGGATAATGACCCAAAACACACAGCTAAAAGCACCCAAGAATGGATAAGAACAAAACATTGGACTATTCTGAAGTGGCCTTCTATGAGTCCTGATCTGAATCCTATCGAACATCTATGGAAAGAGCTGAAACTTGCAGTCTGGAGAAGGCACCCATCAAACCTGAGACAGCTGTAGCAGTTTGCTCAGGAAGAGTGGGCCAAACTACCTGTTAACAGGTGCAGAAGTCTCATTGAGAGCTACAGAAAACGTTTGATTGCAGTGATTGCCTCTAAAGGTTGTGCAACAAAATATTAGGTTAGCGGTCCCATCATTTTTGTCCATGCCATTTTCATTTGTTTTCTTATTTACAATATTATGTTGAATAAAAAATCAAAAGCAAAGTCTGATTTCTATTAAATATGGAATAAACAATGGTGGATGCCAATTACTTTTGTCAGTTTCAAGTTATTTCAGAGAAAATTGTGCATTCTTCGTTTTTTGTGGAGGGGTACCAACAAATTTGAGCACGTCTGTATATATATATATATATATATATATATATCGCCCTGGATAAGGGCGTCTGTTAAGAAATAAATAATAATATAGTAAACATAAAAAAACACACTTAGCCCTTTAATGCTCTCAGCCTGCAATGCATTAAAAGTTTGAATAGTTTGCCCCATTTAATTATTTGATTAAAGTACTTAATATTATTGCAGATTGTTTTTTTAAAACAGGGCTTGGAAATGTGTAACCTGTTGTTGCCATCTACTGAATGCCACTGAATGCCAATGGGCAATACACATTTCTATGGTGCTTTACCCTTTTACCTTTAAAGATAAGTTTCTGTGATGGAATTTATTTCCAGTTATTTTCTACACTTGCACCCAAAATTAACTGTGGATAGTGTTATTATGCCTATACTGCAAATAACATAACAATAATACACTAAAATAGCACCTGCTATCAGTATATAAACATATTTATACCATTGTGCGTCCTCTTTCGTGCAAAAGAGTGGCACAATGCATTTTGTTTCCAATTTTGACAAGAATCGTATTCTTTTTTTTTTTTGTTTTGGATGCTTTACATTTTTATGGCAGGCAGAATACCAAAAATAGAAAATATATCAGACATAAATACGATGACCTTTTTTTTCGGTGGAAATTAGGAAGCAAAGAAACATAGTGCTCGTTGACATACAATTTATGCCACCGACATCCACGCAAGAAAATGTTGTACAGTTTCCCTTTACCAGCGTAATAATAGTTTACACAAACCAGTGTCTTAAATAAGCCTCAAAGAAAATAAAACAATACCATGTGCAACCGTCACTGTGACTGCGTTTTCGGCCATGTCTGCGGTATGTGTACACAAATATTCTGTGTACACATAACACCTCTATAGACAGGAAACTTACAAACTTCAGACATATTTTAGTGGGGCAAAGGGGTTTGCGTGTGATTTTATTTATTTTTAGTTTTTAATAGTATGTTTCTGGTTGTGGTTGATTGGGTCTCGTCAGAAATGATTAACTTTATGTATTTTACGCCCATGTTGGCCATGTGCACAGCACAAAAAAGGGAAATAAAGAATGTAATTTTACTGTTTGCCAGTGATTGCTTGCTATGCAATTCGCAGTGTACCATGGTTTGCCATGTTGATACGCTTTATTATACCTCTCGGTGCTTTACAATGTTTACCGGTGATGCTTTTACTATACTTTATTACACTTCCCTATGCTTTTGCTATGATACACACTATAAGGGACGTTTCATAAACTTTTTTTTAAGGAATTGGTTTACACGCAGAGTGCTTTAGCATAATTTTA
Organism: Acipenser ruthenus; assembly: GCF_902713425.1. NCBI lineage: Eukaryota > Metazoa > Chordata > Actinopteri > Acipenseriformes > Acipenseridae > Acipenser > Acipenser ruthenus. The sequence goes on from NC_081192.1 coordinate 52,781,122, forward strand.
TGTGAAATACCTCTATTTCCAGAAAATATTTGTGCACTATGTTGTTGTTATTACTAATACAACGATAAAAGCAAATAACTATTGAACTTACCGGTTTAAGGCCAGTTTTTGCCACTTTGTCAAATTTGCAACTGGTGTAGTGTTAGAATGTGGTACATGTACCAAAATATACCCTTTGTAATGTCATTAAGTGGTATGTGGTCAGATTTTGGTACATGTGCATTCAATTGCGATCTGATGGGTGTTTTGTTATTGTCAAAAAGAGGCACCCTTACCAGTAAGAGAAGTCACCGAAAAATTGCACAAGTAAAAAAAATTACAAGATCCAATGTATTGTATATGATAAATATTTGCATACTGTTTCCTTAATGGTGGAAAAAATATGATAAATTACATTAAAAGCAATGTAAAAGACTGGAACGTATGATCAGTTAAATTTTTAAAAGATGTAAAAGACCAAAAACAGCATAACGTATCAGATTTGAATGGGCGCTTCCCTGATTAGTGGAAGTTGTTTAGGCATGCACGAGCAAGTGTAGTGCGTGCATACCACTTTTTAATGGATACCCAAAAATAACACTACACCGGTAGCGAAATATGACATGTATAACATCCAATTTTGCTACCTGGTCAAAATCTGACACCTGTACCAAAATGTTATCTGTAATTATAAACGTTATTTATTTATTTATTTGGTCTGGTTAAAACAATCCAACAATTCTTTTTGGTAGTTACAAAGATATAAAGGTTGTTAAAAATATTCAACATTTTTTTATAATTAAAACAATGTAATTAACATTACTTATTTTCAAACTGATATCAACATGACAAATAGTATTGGTACACACCAGGCAAATATCTGTATTATTATTATTATTATTATTATTATTATTATTATTATTATTATTATTATTATTTAGTCATTTAGCAGACTAGGGTGTGAACTATGCATCAACAATTGCTGCTGCAGAGTCACTTACAATAGGACCTTGGGTCTTGTCTGAAGGACAGATCACAGATCTATAGTAAAACACACGTAACATACAGTAGAAACTGTACATACAAGCTTCCCTACCAATAATAATAATAATAATAATAATAATAATAATAATAATAATAATAATAATAATAATGCTACCTTTGCAAAACAAAGGTGTACTTGAGGTTACTTATATTATAGTTTCAAGAAAACGCTATGCTTCAATGTAAAAAAATAATAATTGCAGTCATCATATAGGTCAATTTTTTCTTTTTCTTTTCTATTTTTTTTTTTTAAAAAAACTCCCTCTGTAATACACATTAACGTTTGTTAACAGCAGATGTCTGTATTTAATATAAAACTAATTAGTTACATGTAAAGTTTTCAAAACAAGTATTTCATATCCAAACTTGGGTATTGTTTTTTGATGGGCGTCCTCAGTTTGCACGGGAAAAAACGCTGGGCTTTGCCAATAGGCAAAGTAGGACAATTTGACAGGTATCATAAATTGACGTGACACTTATACAGTTTGTTTCCACTGTTGTCTCATTGTAGAGATGCAAACATGTAACTATAGAAACAAACAATACCTGCTCTGCTGATAAAAGCATGACCTTTAAAATTAAAGCAAAATACTGCAATACAATATTAAATACTGCAATACAATATTAAATACTGCAATACAATATTAAATTGCAAATTGGAAACATGTCTACATCGTTAATGAAAATTACCAACATATTGAATCGTGAGATCATAAAACACAAAACGGTGTAGTAAAAGAAAATAATAATAATAATAAAATAAACAGCACAGTTGTAATCCCGCCGCGCCACCATCAACTAAGTAAACACACCCAGGGCAACAGAAAACATTCATGAAGAATCTCGACTTCAGCAAAAGTTTGTATCCACGATGTTAAAGGCGATCCAGTAAACTCCGGGAATTCCAATGTTTTGTTGACTCTTGTATTGTCTGCGTGGAAAATAAAAATGTGTAGATGGGGCTGCACTACAGTCGACACGGTAAGAGACTTAACTTACTGAGAATATTAGATCAACAACCAGCAGTCTGAAGTATAGCAAAACTTTGAAGTGCAATGATAAATGTTAATTATATCTCTGAGTCGACAGCCGTTCTGCTTCAGGTTTTAGTAAATCTGTCGTAAATCAGGACTTTTATATTTGCTTATTTTCATTTTTATATGACCTGTCAAATTATTAACAAGTTAAACGACATTTTAATTGGTCGTGGCCCACACATCCACACATAATTATAAATCATTGTTTACATTGTTGACAACCCTGTTTGTTTATGTTTCACTTTAGGTAATTCTAGTTTAAGTTTCCTCTACCTTGAAACTGCCTTGCCACATTATTGTATGCACCTGTTGCTACTTGCAAAAAATAGAAGTTTTAAAGTGATATGTTATTTAAAAAAAAAGATATGTTATTTAAAAAAAAAAAAAGGTTTTGGTATAATAATTTTACAGGAAACAGCTATTTTAAAACAGTGTTTAAAACAGTAAAGCAGTGAAGAGATTCAAGAAGATCATGTCCTTAACTCTGCTCTACTTTGATTTTTCATGCTGGTGATTACCTCCAACACCTCCCCTGTACACTGTCCTTGTCTAACAGAGATGACTTGTCACATTGTGGAAGGCCTTTTGGTCTGTCTAGACTCAGAGCACCTTGAGGTTTTATGGTTATTGGTGACATTTTTGGGTTACTCTGTTTCCTATTGTAATTTCTGTTGTCCTTAGATGTAAATGGCAAATGCATATATGAATTAATCTATCAATAACAATGTTCTATAACTACAGACCTACATGTGCAAATGGTGTGGGACAAGATATTGTAAAGAATGTGGCAGAGGGGATTTCACTGGTGTCATGAAGTCACCTGACAAGTGTCAGAAATGTTTTCAGGTAAAGGCCAATAATAACAATGGTCATGAATTTTGTTTTTCCCAACTGCCTATGAATTGTATTAAAAGATTTCTGAAGGTTTCACAAATATAAAGTATATCCAAGTTCACATTCCGCAATTATTATTTTTGTCAAACTCTTGTTTTTTAGGTTTTGTGTAAGTTTTGATTAATTTTCCTATTTGGAAAGTGATTTGAATATATCAGAAATACTTCATTGTCTTATTTTTGTAATAAATTAAACAAATTGGGCTTTACCAGACAACGGTGAGACATTGAAACAGCATACTTTATTCTGTTAAAAACAGTCCGTTGACTCTACTGTTGGACTAACAGTGAAAATGAGCTGTAATTGTGATATATTTTATGATATACATTCCCTGTATTTATGATATACAGGGAAATCTAGTATGCACAAAAATAAACCAGTGTTCTGTTAAACTGAAACTATATTACTCAGCATGACAGCGTGATATTTGTTTGACAATAAAAATTTCCATGTAGGAAGAAATTACTGAAGTGCTTTTGTTAACCATAAACATTTCAGTGGCTTTTTCCTAAAATTTGCACCTGCTCCTTCAGTTAATGTGAAATTACACCTGCAAGAAAATGGTAGAAGTTTGCACTAAATGCTTATGTTGTCGCCAAATGGAAAAATCCTTAGCTCTAAACACACCATACTACGTTCCTTTTTGACAGAAGAAATGTCAAGGTCAGAGGGTTGAGTACGTTCCTAGACCTCCTCCACAGACAAAGGACAAGAAAGCCGGAAGCAGCCGATCGAAAAAATCAGCAAAGAGCAAGAAATCCAGAGGAAAAAAGAAATCTGGGAAAAAAAAGTATAGGAAGTAGAGTGTGACCCCAAACAATAAACTATTTCAATACAATTTATTCTACATACAGTAATCAGTTTAATAATATTTGTATTTGTTTTTGTCAATGTCCATTATGAATCAGTGGTGAAAAGAATTTTTTGGTGTATTTTGACATTATATTGCTGGTTTCCCAGACCTTGATTCACACTACTCTCGGAGTAGTACCTTTCCTTTGGTAAAATTAGACAGTCCCCAGTTAGAAGTAATCACGGTCTGTGAAACCAGTGGTTTATCACTATTCACCATCACATTTTTGGGGGGCAAAATTGGAATACATTGTACTAAATACTTTTGTATTTCTGTTGTACTGTGTGCACCTTAGAATACTATAACAGATATACCTGAGAACACTTCAGGTGAAATGAAGACATGCAAACTGAAAACTTTCTTTAACCTAGTATGGTATTGTATTATTAGATCTAGCCTTTTCATAAAAATACAATGCAAATATACAGCTATGGCCCAAAGTTTTGTATCACCTAAAAAAACTATATGAACATATACTATTTTCATGATAATACACCCAACCAAATTGTGCACAAATGGTTTGAGGAGCATGACAGAGACTTTAGGCATCCTCCATGGCCACCACAATCCGCAGATCTCAGTCCAAACTATTCCAAATCTGGTGCTTAGGTAAATTACTCACAGTCTCCACATACAACACCACTGTTAAGAAAGATAAATGAAATCAACAACAAACAATTATTTTCAGAAAGTAGGCTTTATTTTAACCATGTGCAACACACAACCTGTATAAATTGTTTCCTATTGATTTCTAATTGATATAATTGTATACGTAAGCAGAGCAGGAATTAACCTGCTCTGCTTAAGGTTCAATAGTGCTCAAGTCACTTTAACAAAACACAAGAATAATAAGAATTTAAACTGTGATGCTGTTGTCGCCACCACTGCTAGATTTGATAAGCTAAAGTGTCTGCAGTTTCTCTGTAGACCTGAAAACTGGAGAGAGGTATTTGTATTTTAGCTATTTTGCAGTAATGTTTTCCACTTCTAGTGTAAATATTACTGCACAATGACATCCTATATTATTTATCATATATAAATTTGAAATTAGTTATGAACATGAAAAATATTTTATTTAGCGACATAAGCATGTTCCTTTATTTTAAATTGAGAGACAAGTGTAGTTGACAGGCAAAAAAAAAAAAGAAACCCTAACACTGGCATTAGCACTGCAGAAATCAGTGTAACTCGACTTAAATTGCCCTCCTTAATTCAGGTTACGTCATCTTTTTATTGTTGTACGCTTTCAAAGTAATACTTCAATAAAAGTACAACAGAAGGAAAATGAATACTATGTTTTATTTTTACTTAATGAAGTGTGTATAAGTGCACTTACATTTTGCAACGGACTGTGATAGAGGGACAAAAGGAAAACAAGTTTTGGTAAACCCGTAAAACTACTTTAGAAACTTGAGTCTGTTCTGTTGAGCTACAGAGTACTCTTAACAATACTGTTGAACACATATCCCTTTCTTTGTTTTATTAGTTTATGTATTTTATTTTGAGAACCACAGTGTTCGTAATCTAACAATGTTTTGTTTGTTAAATTTGTGTAATCACACAATCATGCTGCAGTCCTTTCACAAAGATGTAGCTTTACATTCCTTGCTTTCAGTCAGTGCTCTCGGTTGATGAATAAACACACTGAATTTGACACCCTGGTTCGATGCAGCTCTGACAAATCCGCTGTTGGCAGTCATGGTGATTGCCTTCAGAGTGTCTCCTGTCCCAAAGATTGTGACAGTGCGACTGTTGACCTTGGAGCTAGCCACCAATCTTAAGGCACGTTCAGAAGGCTCATCCGGTACCACGTTAAGTCTCCGGATCAGCTCAGCAGCACGGGCCTTTTCCCCAGGCCCTCCTAAAGTGTTCAGAATGGTCTGAAAATCTTTGACCGCTGACTGGCATGTAAAAAGTTATTTGTTTTTCATGAACTCATCCAGACCAGTGTCTGCTTCTCCCCAAATTGGTCTTCATATGTGAAGACGTGCAGGACACTTACTACATCTTCCAGGCTCTCAGCCGATTCTACAATGGCTTTTAAGTGGGTCAAATTAGTACTCCTGAGGTGGGACTCCTTGATCGCCACTTTACCGACTTCCACCTTCTGTAAAAATTTGAGCTCGGCCCTCAGCTTACTGCACAGCTTGGCCCTGCCTTCTACACCACCCTTGTGAGAGCAGGACAGTGTTTCAACTATTTCTAAGAGTGCTTTGGCAACTGCAATCCTTTCACGAAGCATGGACTTCATAGACATGATGGTTGCATTATTCCTGCAATATAACAATAAAATATATTAGAAGCATCTTGAACATTCACGTTACGTTATGTGTTTCCCAGCTTATTAGCAAGTAGAATGCATCTTTCTGAAATGTTTAATTTTATTTTAGTGACTTAAGGAATAGGCTACAATTAGCGTAAACAAAACAAAAACATTTAATGCTTAAAACACACTTGTTTTTGTTACTTTGTGTTTGTTTAATGTGTAGGTCATACTGGCTTATTTTAACAGTTAAGATGAGTATTCTGAATAATTTGTTTGTCTGGAAATTTATTAAAGATAACTCACTCAGTCTGCACAAACATGGGGAGACATTGACTAGTTTTCCAGCAATTAATCATAGTAATTTACTCAGCTTGACTGACACAGAGGAGACAGCGCCTAGCACCTCCAATTCAAAACAGTGTCTAAGCTCTGTTATGATAGCCAATCAGAAACTCTCTCGGTCCTCCTTTGTTCCAAAAACAACTTCTGCTAAGAAAGCAGGGAAACAGCCAATTGAATCTGGTACGTTATGTTATTTTCAGTCTTTTACATCTTTTTAAATTGCATTTATATTTTCCAGTCTTTTGCATTTTTTTTAAATGTAATTCATCAGGTTTTCCACCATTAAGAAAATAGTATGCAAATATTTATCATACTTTTTTTTTTACATGTGCAACTTGTGACTTCTCATTTTGTCTTGTTCATCGTGAATAGTTTTTTTTTTCCTTTAAGAGAAATTGGTTGTCTGTTTCCAGTTTAAGTTTGCAAAAAATAATGTATAATTAACGGTAAACGTAGCTCTTTTTGACAATAGCAAAACACTCATCAGATCGCAATTGATTGCACCTGCACCAAAATCTGACAGCACATCACTTTCTGACATTACACAAGTCAAGTTTTGGTACGTATTATAATGATGTACCACTTTCTAACACCAATGGTACACTTGTCAAGAATAATCCAATAATACCTTACCTCGGGTGGGCAAACAGGCACCTGACGATTATGCCTCTACACGATTAAGTCATATTAAGCAATTAATTTACAGCAAAGGCATTATTTACATGACCAATTTACGACCTGTGCTGGTAGTGGTAGAAACGTGTTGCTATCATTTGGTGCCTACCACGTTTCATTGCAGTGCAGTGAATGTCTCACAGATCTGTGTAACTGTCTGTACTGTAGCTGTTGGATCCATAAGCCCCAAGTTTCATCAACTGGAATGCTGGTCCAGACTATTTGTATTTAACTTGCTTTCTATGTACTTGTTGGCTATGCTGTTAGCAAATAATTCTGTGTCTGTTATGTAACTCATGTGGCTACTTTTCTAAAGGTGCAGACACCGCTAACGTGTAATAATAATAATCCGATCATGCTTCATACCGGTATATAATTGACGTTGTTGGGCTAATAATAATAATGTAGCGATCTGAGTATTTGTTTATTGTGAGTAATTCCCGCTGTATTATGTTCCCTTCCCGCTCTGTGTTACTCTTGTCTGTGTGTGGAAATGCAGCCTGTGCGTGTTGGTGTGTCTGTCTGTGATTGGTTGTTGTTTGTCCGTTCCCATTGGTCCTGGTGTGTGGCTGGGGACCAATGGGATGTGTGTGTGCGAGCTCTGGTACCCGATTACCATAAAGGGGCGGAGCTACGCTATAAAAGGAGGCGCTGCGTCGCCAACTAGTTGTTGTGGTTTTGGTTGCTGAAGGCATTCTTTTGGAAGAGCTTCAATAAAGCCTATAACAGAGAAAGAAAGCGTGTTGTCTCCTTCCTTGCCTTCTGGCTTCTGCGCGAAAACGCTACAATAATAACCTGAAAATAATAAAATAATGAAACGGCGATACATACAACGATATAGTCGTAATACTACATGGAACCCAATAGTGTCCTGTGTATTTGTTTTTACCTCCTCGCTTGACTTTAGTATTGCAAAAAAAAAAGTTATTTCAACATTTTATTAAAAAAAAAAAAAAACATCGATGACACGTGTCTTAAGTTATGCCTTAAAAAAAACAGCACATCTACAGTAAAAAATACTCACGATTTTTTCCACTTCACGTTGAAAACCGATGTGTCCTGTTTGTGTTCCCATTACATTAACACTTATGCCCCTCATCTTCATCACACAGGAAGAGAACGCCATCTTAGAGAGGTATGACACAGGCCCGGTTTTTGGGATGGATCCGCATAACAGTCTCGCGTTTTGATTGGTCCATCACACGAGTGGAAACGCTTCTGTGGTGGTGTACTTTTTTCTTTCAAGTAGCATATATCTGTAATTGTTTTTGCGATATATTTTAATATAAAATGTATACACTATTGCAGTTTTGTTAGAGGATATATTAGTTTATCTCTTATGTAATCATAGTTTTACATATAGACTGCCCCTGTTTTTATTTATGTCGCAAATTCTGGGCCGCTTTGGTTTTTAGATAACGTCCCAAATTCTGGGCTGCTTTGCATTTTCGAATTCAGCCCAGTTTTGGGGACTCAGCTGACAGCCGAGTTTCTAAGTCATCCATGCAGTTTACCATAAACTGGATCGTGAATTCATTTGAGAGTAACCCTTAGTACATGAATCAAAATTAATGTATTTTTTACTCTCCCCAGAAATCTTTTTTTTTTTTTTTTTTTTTTTTAATGAAAAAACTGAAATAAAATGTAAATGTTAAAAAAAACGTATTTCTTATTACATGAAGAAACTACATTGCACTGAAATAGATACATGAAAATTAATTAAAGCAATTGTTTTCCTTTATTAAAGGCTAATATTAAAACACATTTTTGGGAAGGAACATGGTATTCTGAAAAAAAGGACATCTCATTTTCTTATGTAACGTCCATCAATATATTGTAGTGTTTCAGGTTCTTTTTGGACAAAAAATGAGACTGCAACTGTGAGTAGATGAAGGCAGTTTATTTTGACAATAAATAATCACAAAACAAAATCATAAAGTGAGGGCAAGGAGACTGGTAGCCGACAGTGAAAATAAATAATTGTAGTAATTTTTCTTTTACCCTACCCTTCCCAGTCTTTTCCCCGCCCCTCTTTTGCGCAAAACTCCAATTCCCCTCCACACACGTGTACCACCATGCAACCCTGGCACGCACACACCACCATGCAACCCCTGCACGCATACACCCACCATGCAACCCCATGCACGCACACACCACCATGCAACCCCTACATGCACACACCACCATGCAACCCCTGCACGCATACACCCACCATGCAACCCCTGCACGCACACACCACCATGCAACCCCTACATGCACACACCACCATGCAACCCCTACATGCACACACCAATATGCAACCCCTGCATGCACACCACCATGCAACCCCTGCACGCACACACCATGCAACCTCTGCACGCACACACCACCATGCAACCCCTACATGCACACACCAATATGCAACCCCTGCACGCACACACCATGCAACCCCTGCACGCACACACCACCATGCAACCCCTACATGCACACAACAATATGCAACCCCTGCATGCACACCACCATGCAATACCTGCACGCATACACCACCATGCAACCCCTGCACGCACACACCACCATGCAACCCCTACATGCACACACCACCATGCAACCCCTACATGCACACACCAATATGCAATCCCTGCATGCACACCACCATGCAACCCCTGCACGCACACACCACCATGCAACCCCTGCACGCACACACCACCATGCAACCCCTGCACGCATACACCCACCGTAGCAATTCTTTGCAAAATGTATTTTCGGGTATTCAGCCCCATTCATGTCTATGGCAGTGTTAAAAAACACATTTTCAGTCATATCTCTCGAACCAGAGCACCTACAACCACCGTTCGAAGGGTTCTAGACCAGCCTGAATGTAATATGCCTCGTTTCGTAGCAATTCTGTGCAAAAAATATTTTCAGGGCGTTCAGCCTCATTCATGTCTATGGCAAGGTTGAAAAACACATTTCAGGCATATCTCTTGAACCCGAGCACGTAGAACCACCATTCAAAGTGATATAGACTCAGGGGAGCACCCCAAACCACCCCCTAAAACGGTGTGGTGGTTCACCCAAAAACTCTTGTCATGATGAAAAAATTCACTTTGCCAAGCCGTCCTGGCATCTGAACCATGAAAACGGTGACTCCTTGTGCAGGGCCCCATGGGGCCCCGCCGCAAAAAAAAATCAAGTTCCTAACCCCCACAGAACCCGAGATACTCCCTGTCAAAAATGTCCAAAAACTACCCTTTTCGGGGTCATATTATTATTATTATTATTTATTTCTTAGCAGACGCCCTTATCCAGGGCGACTTACAATCGTAAGCAAATACATTTCAAGTGTTACAATACAAGTAATACAATAAGAGCAAGAAATACAATAACTTTTGTTCAAGCAAAGTACAAGTGTGACAAACCACAATTCAATAATACAGCAGATAATAGTGATAGTTACATCAGGATATGATTAAATAGTGATAGTTACATCAGGATGTGATTAAATACAAAGTACTACAGGTTAAACACTTGGCAGATTACAGTATTCTGAAGTACAGGATTAAATGCAGTAAAATAGGGGGCAGATAAGAGCAAAATAAAGCACATTTACATGAAGGGTGATAGTGTCCCAGGATACAAACAGAGGAGTTCTACAGGTGCTCTTTGAAGAGGTGAGTCTTGAGGAGGCGCCGGAATGTGGTCAGGGACTGGGCAGTCCTGACATCTGTAGCAAGGTCATTCCACCACTGCGGAGCAAGGGTGGAGAAGGAGCGGGCTCTGGAGGCAGGGGAGCGTAGCGGAGGTAGAGCTAGTCTTCTATTGCAGGCGGAGCGAAGAGGTCGAGTGGGGGTGTAGGGAGAGATGAGGGTCTGGAGGTAGCTGGGTGCAGTCTGGTCAAGGCATCTGTAGGCTAGTACAAGAGTCTTGAACTGGATGCGAGCGGTGATCGGGAGCCAGTGGAGCGAGCAGAGAAGTGGAGTAGCGTGGGCGAAGCGAGGCAGAGAGAACACCAGGCGGGCAGCAGAGTTCTGGATGAGCTGGAGCAGACGGGTGGCGGACGCAGGGAGGCCAGCCAGGAGGGAGTTGCAGTAGTCTAGGCGGGAGAGTACCAGGGCCTGGACCAGGAGCTGGGTAGCGTAGTTGGTGAGGAAGGGTCGGATTCTTCGGATGTTGCTCAGGAAGAATCGGCAAGTGCGTGCCAGAGTGGAGATGTGCTGGGAATGAGAGAGGCAGGGGTCCAGGGTGACTCAAAGGTTCTTAGCTGAGGAAGAGGGAGAGAGTGTGGTAGATTCCAGAGGAACAGAGATAGAGAGATCAGAGGAGGGGGAGGAGGAGGGAAAGAAAAGGAGGTCAGATTTAGAGAGGTTGAGTTTGAGGTGATGCGAGTGCATCCAGGAGGAAATAGCAGACAGACAGGTAGAGATACGGGAGGAGATGGTGGAGTCAGAGGTGGGGAAGGAGAGGAAAATCTGAGCATCATCAGCATAGAAATGGTATGAGAAACCATAGGATGTGATGAGGGGGCCCAGGGAGCGGGTGTAGAGAGAGAACAGGGGAGGACCCAAGACTGACCCTTGGGGGACTCCAGTTAAGAGAGGGTGAGGTGTGGAGGTTGCTCCACGCCAGGTTACCTGGTAAGTGCGGTTGGCGAGGTAGGAGGAGAACCAGGCCAGAGCAGTGCCAGAGATCCCCAGGTCAGCAAGAGATGATAGTAGAATAGAGTGATCAACAGTGTCAAAGGCAGCAGAGAGGTCGAGGAGAATTAGGACAGAGGAGAGAGAGGCAGCTCGGGCACACTTAAGTGAGTTGGTGACAGACAGGAGGGCGGTTTCAGTGGAGTGAGCAGAGCGGAAGCCAGATTGGAGAGGGTCAAGCAGAGAGTGGTTGGACAGGAAAGCAGAGAGCTGGCGGTGTACAGTCCGCTCGAGGGTTTTGGAGAGGAAGGGTAGGAGGGAGACAGGACGGTAGCTCTGGAGGGAGGTGGGGTCGAGGGTAGGTTTTTTGAGGAGGGGACTAGAAACCGGGTTGAACTTCCTAGGGTCATGTCTGGGGGCCCTCTTTCACAGGGAACCATCCGTTCTCAAATGCTACATTTTCAACAAATTTACACATTTTCAGCATGATGGCATGTCAAGGTTGCATTTCCAATAGCTTTTGAGCTCCAGGTTGGCAAAAAAAGTCTAAACTAGTGTCCTTTCTAGCTGGGGACACGTCGCTTGGAGGGATCGACAGGGGCCCCGAGGTGGACCTCCGTACCGATTTTCAAGTCTCGGGGACCCCCGGAACCTGAGATATAACACCCTGAAAAATGTCTATGGGAAATCCCATTATAAAACCCCTTTGGGGCAACGCCCACCATCTGGCGGTGGGGTGGCGTTTGAACCCGTGGCCGATGTCTTTCTTTAGCTAAGACTCTTGTGCACACAAAGAGTGCCCGTTTGAGTTTGTTGGCCCAGGGGTCGTGGAGATACGGGTACAATAAGAGACCATCCCCTTCCTTATGGCAAATCCCATTATAAAAACACCATCGGGGTAAGGCTCGGCCAATGGTGGTCGTGGGTCGTACGAACTTGAAGGAACCCATTTTCTTTAGCTAAGACTGTTGTGCATCTAAAGAGAGTACTAGCGAGTTTGTTGGCCCAGGATTTGTGTACTCGTGGTACGACAGGAGGCCCCCCCCCCAACGACCGCGATTTCCTATAGCAAAATACATACAAAAAATGTTTGTTATATATAAGACCTAAAATGTGCACATTTTGTAGTGTATTTATGCAACAAAAGCACCAATTTAAGTCCATTCCAAGTGTTTTGTGATCCGAGTATCAGCTTGAGTGTATCAGAGCATAGTTTTGCACCAAAAGCGAGCAGAGGTGAAAAAAAGCACTATATACCCTATTCTTTAAAATATCACTTTGCAGTGCAAATTTGAGGAACGCAATACAATACGATTTATTTGAAGTTGTTGAAGGGCACTGGTCTCTTAAACCCAGAAGTTCTGATAAACCCCTATGCCTCACTATATATTGATGGACATTACATAAGCAAACGAGATGTCCTTTTTTTTTTTGGTATACCATGTTCCTAAATGTTTTCTGGGGAGAGTAAAAAATACATTAACTTTGATTCATGTACTAAGGGTTACTCTTAAATGAATTAACGGTCCAGTTTATGGTAAACTGTGCATGCATGACTTAGAAACTCGGCTGTCAGCTAAGCAGAATATCTCAAAAACTGGCCTGAATTCGAAAATGCAGAATTCGGGACGTTATCTAAAAACCAGAGCAGCCCAGAAATTGGGATGTTACAAGAGCGACCCAGAATTTGGGAGGTTATCTGCAAACTAGATCGGCCCAGAATTTGGGACGTTATCTAAAAACCAAAGCGGCCCAGAATTTGGGACGTTATCTGCAAACCAAATCGGCCCAGAATTTGGGACATTATCTGAAAAGCAAAGCGGCCCAGAATTTGCGACGTAAATGAAAACAGGGGCAGTCTATATGTAAAACTATGATTACATAAGAGGTAAACTAATGTATCCTCTAACAAAACTGCAATAGTGTATACATTTTATATTAAAATATATCGCAAAAATGATTATAGGTATATGCTACTTGAAAGAAAAAAGTACACCACCACAGAAAGCCAATTCTTACATTCGTGCATAACATGATAATTCATATAAAGTAATCACCCATAGTTTGTTATATCAGTACAGCGTAATACCACATTATATTTTAATGGAAAGGTTGTGGAAAGCAGATCTCTCTCTCTCTGATCACAATGTTAAAAATGCCTGCAAGCTTTTCCACTCGTGTGACGACATATTCATGTGACAGACATGGACCAATCAAAACGCGAGACTGTTATGCGGTTCCATCCCAAAAACCGGGCCTGTGTCATACCTCATCTTAGAGATACAGCATTTTCACATGAAACGTTTCCGCTTCCGTTCTCTCTTGGTGGAAGTGTAGTTGAAAATCCTTATGTACCCTTTAAGATATGGCTTGAGTGAGCTAAATAGCTAGAGAGTATATGTTTGGCATCTTCTGTAATAAAAACTTTTGTAATAGCCATCTTCCTACTAAAAGCTAGAAAGCAGTGATATGAGTAACTAGACACTGTTTCTTGGCCATCTTCTGTAATAAAAACTTTTGTAATAGCCATCTTACCACTAAAAATAGCAAGAATACAGTGATTTCTGTAACTACAGTGTTTGCCATATTACTCAGATATTTTAATACCCATCTGTGGCAAAGTTGGGCACAGGTGCAGGAGTGATGCAGTGTGTAATTAAGCAGACAGAGAGGTTTGAAATCCGGTTTGGAAACAGTTTTTATTTATATCCAGGTCTGGTAACCAAATAATAATCCCCGGCAATGTGTAGTGCACAGAGTATATAAAAGGGTTGCAGTCCCAAATAATAAACACAAATATCCATCCCACAATATACCAACACGGTCACCAGTTCTGGTGCGTGCAGTAGTGCTTGTGGTGGGTGATACAGGTTTATTAGTGACAGTAGTGCAGTGCTGTTCCGGTTTTTTGGTGCTGGCCCTAATAATCACAAACAAGACAATTATAGACAAACAAACAAAACACTCACAATATGTATAATCACTGCTCTCTTCTCGGGTCCTTTCAGGTTTAAAATACAAACCAAAGCGAAGGAACAGATTGCGATTCTCCGTCCCCTTTTATGTTGTCACACATGACCCCTTGGTAAACGAGTGCAACCGCCTCACCAATCTGCGGCTGCCACATCGTTTACCTTCCAGGTCAATGCGTTCTTGCAACAGAGTCTCGCCTTCATCCAGACTGACCCTGGGAAAGAACTGTCAGACCAGCCTGTACAAAGAACTCTGTTCTCGCTGCTTAGCGCCCTCACAGTTCGGGAGGGAGATTTACAACCAAGGATCACTGTGTTTCTGTCACACCATCATACCAGTAAGAATTGTCAGAAAATAGTATTTTGTTTTCCCATTTTCCCACTGCAGACTGTAGTAATAACAGTATTTCTCCTGAAAATGTATATTCAACTGCGTATTTTGCAATTACAGACGATTAAAAGGTGTCTACCAAAACACAGTAACATAGCAAATAAATCGTAGCCGTTATTGTAGTGGCCTCTAGTGTCTGTCAAAGTAATTGCAGGCACTCATTCCAGTCATCCAATCCCAATCTTCCTTTTAGTATGACCCATGAAAAATGAACATTTTTGTTTATAGTATATGCTGTGAAGTTTACTGATTCACAGGATTAAAACCTGAACCCGATGTTGTGAAAATCGTAATAAATATATAGATTTTTCATTTTTCTTACTTATATAGACAGACTAATTGTATTTTTATGTAAAAACATAATATAATTTTCACTATAATATTATTCATATTGTAGCGATCTCAGTTAACGCGGGCAGGCGCACCACACAGGGCGAGGCAACCCACACACAGACGGAGGGCGGGCACGAACCCGGGACCTCTCGCACTAAAGACTTCAGACCACTTGGATATAAATCTTTGTTTTTCATAATTACTCATTTTTCAATCGCAAACAGAAATGAAACAGAATCGTATAAAATTAGGATATTAATGAGTTTCCTTTGATGTCTTTTCTTTTAAATCTGGTCAGTGCAGGCATATGCTATATAGGGGAAAAAAAGAGCTTCTAGAACACTCTTTTTACCCTATCTCTGCTGTTCTTGGGAATGCGCTCCCGCCAAGATGCCATGTTTTGGACACCACTATCTCTTGTGTGACTGTTACCATAGTGATTGTACTGTTAATGAGAGCTGATGCTGCATCCTGCTCTAAACCAGAGAAGCTGATTATCTTTATTCATAAAGGGAAATAACCAAATGTAATAAGAGTTAAGAAATTCACAGTGCAATGGTTGTGTGTGTTTTAAAATAACTTTTCTTACCTCTTATTAGCACTAGAAATATTATCTCTGGGGACTATTCTGTTGAAAATATGTTTGTTGTTTGCTTGTATTATTGTATATATGGTACTTACATTTGGAATATAAGACAACCCTATTGATGAAAACTTGCTTCTGCTTCCTCGTACCTAATCACTTCAGTTGCAGTTCAAACCCATCCTTCAATCTGACCATGTGACCTACAGTAAAGGTTCCAGGAGTTTGTATTTGTGTTTCAAATGTTTGAATCCTCTGAATTAAGGTAGAAATAAATAAAATAAAAAAAAAAAATGGTAGAAAGAATCTCAGCACAATAAAATAAAGGGTTGAGTACTTGAATAGTCTAGTACTGGTAACCAAAATTAAATTATTATTCAAAATCAATAATACCTTCCTTAGCAGCAATTGAATCATTTTGAGGTGATTTCTAATAAAATAAAACCTATGCTGTGGGCGCTATAAGAGGTACCCTGGCTATAGCGCCAAATTTGCACCCTTGTTCTGAGGTAACAACTTTCTGGATGACAAAGGCCAGACCTGCAGGTGTTGGCTCAAGCTGACAGGATGCCTGGCCAGCAGGGGCCACTCTGGTGTTGTGAATCGAGACAGTCTCAGTCAATTGTGGTACCAAACCAACAGAACCAATGCAAAGCTCCCTAGCAAAAACTACAAATTGACACAGCCAAGACGAGAACCTGCATTCCCCAGACTGTCTGCAGGCCACACAGTGGTGCTTTTACCAGGGAGCCTGGGGTTACGGATCCCCAAAGCACAGCAAAACAAAAGTTACAGGTTGTAACCAATCAAACCTGGATTTTAACACAGCTGAAAATGTTTACAGTATTTTAATGAAAATAAATATGCACATAAACCTTATGTACATCATAGATAGAACCACTTTCACAAGACCTTTATTATGGATTATACTAGGCTATTTTGCTGTTTATTGAAGTGTTACCTGGGATACATACTGCTGTATATGTTTGTATGGGAAGCCAAGTAAAAATGTGTTCATGTGAAGAATATTTGATATTGTCTTCCCCCAATTGGGTAATTAAAAAAAAACAAAAAAAACCTGCAAATACTAATAATGCTTGTTGAAAACTGTGTAATTACCAGAAGTTAGCAGTGCGGCACTATGCTCATTAAGTGTTCAATTAGGTTTGTGAACCTAGGATTCTTTTTTTATTTCTTTTCCTGCTAGGTTATGTATTGGCAAGCAGCAGTGGGTATCCTGTAGTGGTATTCGCACTGAGTCAGGGGAAGAACATCTGGCTTTGGCAAATCCAGGAGGAAATCCCCCACAGTGCTGAAACCGCAGGATAGTCTTAGTCTTCTGAAGCTGTTTTAGCTATTGCACGCATAATTCTTCACAGTTCCACTAAAAGAACCAGTCTTTACAGGAATGATTTGAATTTGTAAAAATAAAAATCTCCTTGGAGCCTAGATTACCTCTCTAGTTCTGGGGGGGGGGGGGGGGGTGAATACTGGGAAATGTTTTTTATTTTTATCAATCCAATGGAACATCCCATCATGCAGTTCAGCTACACATGCGCAAAGATGGTACAGAGCTTTATTGAAAGTTTTTGACACACAAGTACTATGCTGTACGTACATTTATCCTACACAGTTAAACTTGTTCAGATTAAAACGTTACCATCTGTTTTCTGATATACTTAGAGTAAACACTTGTATTTGCATTATCTACTATTTAAAATGTAGCACCCTCTACAGAATTTTGTATTGTAGTATTCAATTAGCTGACCTAGTGCCAACATTTCCGGAAAACCACAAGGGGGCAGGATACAGACACATTTACAGTTCTGTCTGAGCCCAAACATAGAAATTGCAACCTTGGTTTACTCAATAATGTACTTATTTTGTCTTCTAATCCAATAGAATGTTGTAACCTTGCATTTGCTGGCATGATGTACAACTGACCAGGTCAGTGGAGGTGCCCTAACTTCTTTGTTGGCATTAATCTAATTTGGCCGCCACTTCCAGTCCCACTGTAGTAGAACTAATAACAGAAAAGCATGAACATTTTAAAGAATGGAAGTAAAACATTTTTATAGATTAAAAATGATTCCTCAGGGATGACCACGGACACTCATGGCTGCTCCTGTTGTTAGGCTGTCAATTTTCCACAGGGAATCAGTTTTCCACAGGGAACCAGTCATGATGACTGTATATTCAGAAGGGCACACAAGGTGTCATATAAGAGGCCTGGTATTTATTTTCTCTTTGTAGAACCCTTAGATTAACAGGCCATATGTAACATTAAGAGGATTTGATCCACTTGAGTCTGCTGTTCTTAATGGTTGCAGCAGGGGAGTTGTAAATGCTGGGTATTAATGTGGAGGCGTAGTGGTGTGTTTCTAATGCTGATGTGGGGGTGTTTGTTTACAGTTAGCACTGAGACAAGTACATACATCCTGTCTAACTTCTCTTTCCAGCATATTTTTGTTTTCCAATAGGTTACTGATTGTTTAACCTAATCTCCCTTGATGGGGCTAGATGCAATACATTGATACAGTATCAAATAAAATAAAATGCAGTAAAAGGCAGAACATTTCTTTTTAAAATGTCTTTGGTAATGTATAGTTTCAGTTCAGTATTGAAAATGAAGACTGTTGCAATTCCTCAGCTATACATACACAAAGTATTGGACTTGGTCCATTACATCTGAGCTATTTACAACTATTATAATTTTTTTTACATTTATTAATAAATTATTCCCTAGCTTTGTTAAACATTTTAAACTTGCTTGCTGTTTTACAGAGATCATTTTAATAATAAAGTGGAAAACATACAACTACACATATTTGGCAGCTGGCTCTTTGAGCTAACTATATATATATATATATATATATATATATATATATATATATATATATATATATATATATATAATTTTGAACTGACTAACTTCAAAAACATTTTTTTTGCTATATTCCTAATTAGTAAACATACAAATAGCATTCTTTACTTTTTCATCTGTGGTAATTTCACAGGCAGTGATATTGGAATGTATTAACCTTGTAGGCCTACACTTCAAAAACAAAAATGATTGCTGTGGACTAATGAAGCCCAAACTAAAATCAAAGGGCACTGTACAGTGCTATTAATTTGTTGATACATATATAATATAAATGTGGATAACTCAAGTGCTTACTGAAGAAGTAGGGTATGTGATTATTATTATTATTATTTTTTACAGTGTATATTTGACTGTGGCCGTGGCACTCTGAGGTTGCATTTTAGATACTCAATCAGGCCTTTTAAGATGAAAATGTTTCAAATAAAATATTGATTTATGAATTTGCAAGGGGTGCAGTTAACATTATTGAAGTCTTACTGTACTGTATCCCAAACACAAATATGCAATCAAATTACAAATTTAAAATCAAATGCAATATTAAACTCAACCTCAGCATGTTTTGTCTGTTATGCTGAACAAGGTTACGTATGAGAGAGAAGAGTATTTCTTGCAGCCCTTTGTCACTGCATGTATTGCACCATGACATTTCCAGTCACGCAGTAGTTTTACCAATTTTAATTTGTGATCAAAGAGAATATCAGATAATTGTTTTGTTTTATGATTTTTGTCAGCAATTTTTAAAATATATTTATTAACATTTTCTCATATGACCGATTTCTCATGTTGTTAATTTTGACTGGCTAAAAACATCTTACCACCAAAACATATACCGTATTTACTCAAGTCACCCCTGAATTCAAGTCGCAGCCCCAAATCTGCCCCCCCCCCCCCCCCCAAAAAAAAAACCTGAATGCAAGTCGCATTTAACTTAATGAAAAAAATCAATAACACATACATTAATTGACCATATAATTACAGCATATTCCTTGCAAAAAGGTTACTAGTACATTCTTTAAATTTCATTGTCTTTACAGAATTGAAAAAACTTAAAAAAAGCGTAAATTGCTTTTTTTTTTAATGAAATACTAGAACAAAAGTCATTGTTTCATGAAATAACCATAAAAAGGAAACTGAAATTCATGTTTGTTTATTTTGTCTTCGTTAGTTCCCACATTCCGTTTTGAGTTTTAGTTTTCTTCTTCTCCTTCTTCTTCATCACTTGTGTCACTGGCGTCATCATTTTCATCCTCTTCATCAGTGGCAGCATTCTCTTCTGGTATGGCATCGCTCCAAAGAATATCATCTTCACTTCCATTGATACTGTTTGAAATGCAGCACTTCTTAAATGCTCGGATGATGACATCTGAAGGGATTGCCTTCCAAGCCTCCATTATCCATTTAGCCAAAACGGACAGTGGTGCACGTTTGATTCTGCCAGCAGGGGTTAGCTGGTGATCGTTTGTGGAAATCCATTCTGTGTACTGGTTTCTTAATTTATCCTTAAATGCCTTGTTAACTGACACATCGAGCGACTGCAGTAGAGAGGTCATTCCACCGGGAATGAGTACTAAGTTGCACTTGTTTCTTTGCAATTTGTGTTTAACTGGGTCTGTTAAATGCCCACGAAAAGCATCCAGCACAAGCATACTTTTTGGTTTGCGAAGGGCACCCGGGTGACGTAACCAAACAAGATCAAGCCATTCTTGTACCAGTTCATATGTCATCCAGCCTTTTTCATTAGCCTGAACAATCATCCCCTTAGGAAATGTCTTATTCTTTGTGTGATGGGGTGCAGCCTATTTTGTGGTGGTTTTGTGTTTGTTTTTTTTGCAGGGAAAATAAAAAGATTTTAATTAAACAAAATACACAAAACAAAAAGGCACGATGGCCAACCAAAAAGACAAACACAAAAACAGGTTTTAAACATAAACTATAACAAAAAGAACCACTCACTTTCTCACCTCCTTCTCCTCTGACATGCAGGTGGGCGAGACCCTTGCTAAGGACGAACCTGGCTTCGAGGTAGCCTCGGAAGCCAGTGCCCTCCCGTTGTCCAGTTTCGGCACTTATGGGACGCGCTGCAGCTTTCCTGCAGGTTCCCTGGATGCCAGCGGCAGAACCACGCCGGTCCGTTTTCCGGACGCAGGAGATGGCTCCTCATCCTCAGAAGTTCCCGGCCTTCCTAGACTTCATGGAGGAGGTATGCTCCTCCTGGGATCATCCGGCCTCGGGTCCTAGCGTGCTAAAACAGGCCACACCGCTTGCCTCCTTAGAAGGCGCAGATAAGCTTGGCCTAGCGGGGTTCCCTCCGATAGACTCCACCATCACGGCCCTAGTTAAGGCCCCGGGGTTGGTGGGTTGGCTAGAGACCCGGCGTGCCCAAACCCTCAATGTAAGGTGACGGAAACGCATCTCAAGTGGGCGTATGCAGCAGAGGCGCAGGCAACTCGCCTATCTAATACAGTGAGTGTGCTCACTGCTTACATGGACAATGTACTGCATGAGGCCCTGCTCCCCGAGCCGGTGGCCACGGAGTTATGTCTCCTGTCCAGCAAAGCGCTGCAGATCTCCGGTCTCCAAGGGCAAGCTCTTGGCCGGAGCCTGGCTAGCTTGATCGTGGACATACCTTTGGGCCAGCCATGGAGGAGCTGTTGGGCTCCTCAGACGTGGACTGTCACTGGAACAGTTCCAGTCTCAATGGCTCTGCTGGGTGACCTAAGGCATCATCTACAGGGCACACCAGCAGCAAGCAACCGGGCCCAACCGGCAGGCAGAAGGAACGCAGGATGTGGCCAGTCCACACACCAGCATCACAGGAGGTGTTTTCAGAGCCAGTGCCACAAACAGCCACCCCAAACTGCCCCGCCTCAGCCTCAGCAGTCCATGCAGGGCCCCTGAAGGCTGGCGGCCTCAGACCCCCTTTTCGGCACAACAGCTGCAGTACTGGCACGCTTGCACCTCAGACTCCTGGGTGCTCGCCACTGCATAATAATTACGCACTTCAGTTCAGCTTGGGACCTCCTCCCTTTCAAGGCATCACGAATACTTTCGTGACAGACCATCTCCAGGCCTCGGTACTTCAGAAGGAAGTGGCTGCCTTGCTGTGCAAACGAGCCATTTGTCTCGTAGACCCCACCTACCACGGAGAGGGGTACTACTCAAGGTATTTTCTGGTAACCAAAAAGGACGATGGCTTTTACCCCATCTTAGACCTGAGGCTCCTTAACAGGTTCTTAAAAGAAAGGAGGTTCCAAATGCTGACGCACCGTCACATCCTCCAGTCCGTCCGGACGGGCGACTGGTTCACCACCATGGACTTACGGGACACGTACTTCACGTTCCCATTTGTCCAGAGTACAGAAAGTATCTCCGCTTCTCTTTTCACGGAAGCGTTTACGAGTTTGCTGTGCTGCCATTCTCACTCACTTGCGCGAAGGTGTGCAAATGGGAGTAGTGTTGAACTGCCAAGTGGTGATGACAGATGCCTCCAACTTTGGTTGGGGAGCGGTCTTGGAAGGCAGAGGAGTACGCGGATCCTGGCCGGACCGCTGGACATCCCTGCACATAAACATGCTGGAGCTGCAAGCGGTATCCCTTGCTCTCCACCACTTGCTTCCAGTGCTGAGCAGTATGCATGTGTTGATCTGGACAGACGTTGATCTGGACAGACAACACAACAGTGGTGGCATATGTCAACCACCAGGGTGGCCTACGGTCGCTGGGGTTGCATCGCATGGCCTTCAGGCTATTGACATGGGTTCAGAGGAACTTGCTGTCCCTACGGGTGACGTACATTCCTGGAGCAGTGAATTGGGCAGCGGACCTCCTCATCCATCAGAGTGGCGACTCCACCCTCAGATAGTGGAGCGATTTTTGGGAATGGTTCACGAAGGCGCAGGCCGATCTCTTCGCCTCGGCAGAGACCACGCATTGCCCCATGTGGTACTCCCTCAACTGCTTAGGTGGTCCACTCGGCGTAGACACCCTAGCACACGAATGGCCCAAAGCGTTTTTGTACACTTTCGCGCCTATACCACTGCTCCCGGCCTTTCTCGAAAAAGTCAGGTTAGAGAAAGCGTCAGTTCTCCTAGTGGCCCCCAAGTGGCCCAGGAGAGTCTGGTTTTCGACCCTGTGCCAGCTGTTGCATGGCCAGCTCTGGGAGATTCCACTTCACATGGATCTCCTCAGTCAGGCGAAAGGCTCTCTTTGGCACCTGGAACCGGTTAGGTTCTAGCTATGGGTCTGGCCCCTGAAAGGGACCGCTGGTTAGCCCTAGGGCTATCAGATGCAGTTGTGGGCACATTGCAGCGCGCTAGGGCAGACTCCACTAGGTCTTTGTACACCTATAAGTGGAGGTATTTTCAGGCTTAGTGTCTGTCTAGAAGCCATGACCCCATATCTTGCCCCATGCCAGTCATCTTACAGTTTCTGCAAGAACTGCTTGATGCTGGTAGGTCACCTTCCACCTTGAAGGTGTTTTTTTAGTGGCTATCTCTGCTTGCCATGCCCCCGTAGATTCAATGTCTTTGGGCGCGCATTTTTTGGCTACACAAGGTGCTCAGCGATTACGCCCTCCCAGGAGGACTGTTCTCCCCGAATGGAGCCTTAATATTGTACTGGAGGCTCTCACGAAGGCCCTGTTTGAGTCCATATACTCCATAGAGCTGAAGCACCTGTCTATTAAGACAGCCTTCCTCTTGGCTATCACCTCCGCTAAGCGGGTCAGTGAGCTGCAGGTGCTGTCTGCACACCAACCCTGCTTTCCCCCCCAAGGTGATCACAACCTTCCACGTTAATCAGTCTGTGGAACTGGAGTGGATGGAGTCCTTCACCTCCGTTTGCTTCAACGGAGGATGAGAGATTGAATTTCCTCTGCCCAGTGTGGGCATTGAGATGCTACATGCATAGGACAAGAGTTATGCATCAATCTGACCAGCTCTTCGTCTGTCACGGGACACGGACCCTAGGACAGACCCTCTCTAAACAGCGTCTGTCACATTGGATTGTGGATACAGTCTGGACTGCGTATAATAGTGCTGGCTTGCCCCCACCTGGTAGGGTAACCGCACACTCCACTAGAGGGTTGGCTACATCTTGGGCCCTCTTCAGCTGGGCTACGCCGCATACTTTCTCCAGATTCTACCATCTTAATGTGGTAGACCCTGCCCTGCCTTCATTAGACACGAAGGTCCTTAAGGGTGTAAGTTGACACCACTAACCCCTGGGTTACAGTGCTTGTGCGTCCCCCATATGCTGCCGTTCCTTCTCCCTCACGACAGCTCTGGTATATATTATCCCATATGTAATGTCATTAGTGGTCGTCTTCGAATTGAAAGGGAACGTTAGGTTACTTACCGTAACCCTGGTTCCCTGAAAGAGAAGACGACCACCAACCGCGAGGTCGCATCGGTCGCCCTCACGGGTTTGATGGAAAAAGAGAAATGGCTTCCTTTGGATGATAGTTTTATCCCCTCGGTGGGCGAGACAGAGTGCATCATCCAGGAAGGGGCCTATCTGCAGCTCTGGTATAGAGAGCTCAGCAATACCTACCAATGGGCAGGCATATCCCATACGTAATGTCATTAGTGGTCGTCTTCTCTTTCAGGGAACCAGGGTTACGGAAGTAACCTAACATTTTAATTCAAACATGTTTTGCTCCAACTCCGTCAACTGTGTAGTTGCTGGGCATATCAAAAAACACAGGCGTCTGGTCAGCATTTCCAATCTGATCAAGAGAATACTCATTCTGTCTGCAAAGTTTAATGAAGTTTGTCAGTTTTTCTTCAAAGTCCCATTGCAGTTTCTTACAGATGTGTGGCGACGGATAGAAACACCATGACGCTTCATAAATCTCTGAATCCGTCCTCAACTTGTTTTCAATTTTTGTCCTGGTATGTTGCGCCTCTTGGCAATCTCTTTTGCTTTAACTCACATGTTACTGGGTAACCAGAAGAATGCTGACTATGCACAAATTCAGACAATTCCTCCTCTAATTCAGGAAAGTTACCTTTTTTGGGACCGGAAAAAGACTTTCTGTCCCGCTCACAAGCAAAAATTGCCTTTCTATTGCGTTTCCATCTTCGGAATCACATCTCGGACATGCACGATTTCCCTTTTCATCAGCAAACAAAATGACTTTTTGTTTAAAAGCTGCATCATCGAATTTGTGAAATTGTTTAGCCATTTTACTGCTACTGAGAGTTAGTAACAGTGTAGCTATTTTGTGCTTTAGGCACTCGAAAATAATAGACATGCACATTAATTAACGGTCTTCTTATTGGGAAAAAAAAAATATGAATCCCAGTCGCCCTCAAATCCAAGTCGCCCCCCCCTTATTTGAACTATTTATAACTGTCAAAAAAGTGTGACTTGGATTCGAAAATATACGGTATAGATATTTTTAATTGGACAATTAGTCCTTGGAGGTAGATATTTGTTCTAGAATATTGTTCCCTGTGGTCTTATTTTCCCCTAACAAATGTAATCCCAAAGAGAAATCACGTTATTCCCCAACACTGAGGGAGAGGGCGGTAGTTCTGGAAGTGTTGTTTTTGGGTTGGTAGAGGGTGCAGTAGTTACAAATTAAACAGGTCTGTGGTGTGGGTTTTTTATGTATTGTTAGGCACTTTTTGGCTTTTATATATTTATAAAATGGATTTCTCATTCGTAAATGTTCTTATTTTAAATATTTCTAAATGACTGCATTTGCATGCACAGTAGGCATTTTATTATTATTATTATTATTATTATTTATTTCTTAGCAGACGCCCTTATCCAGGGCGACTTACAATCGCAAGCAAATACAAATACATTCAAGTGTTACAATATAAGTCATACAATAAGAACAAGAAATACAATAATTCAAGTGTGACAAACCACAATTCAATAATACAGCAGATTTTACCCAATAACTGGCAAGAAGTAAAACAAATATATGTGTTAATTGCCTCTGACTCAGTGTTATTTGATTACAAAATGCTTCTTGAATGCAATGCTGTGTTAAAATATTTAAAGTGGGTGCACTGTGTGATAGGGAGTGAACATCATTTTCAGCCTCTCATAAGGTAAAACTTAGCAGAAACTTAAGGGGCTGATTTGATCAACTACTGCATTACCCTGCTAGGATAAACCCTAGCTGAATTTTTTTTAGACCATTTCAAAGTACCAGTGAATGCCCCTTCAACCTATTTATGGTCATCCCAAATTATTCCTAAAAAAAGGTTTGATCATGTGATATGCTATACCAGGATAAGTCACATCCCATTTTTAATAGCAATTTATTGCATCAAGAACTTTTATGGGGGGAATCTTTAAAAATCGACAGAAAGATAGTTGATGCAATTCAGGCTATTTCCCTGGTGCTGTAAAATGCGTTAAAAAAATCCAGCAGTGGATATTGTTTGGGGACAGGACAAAAAACATAAAGGTGGTAAAGCATGCCCTTAGGACTGGGATTGTAAGGGGTAGTTAACAGGGTTGCAGGTTACAGGTCTGGGTGCAGTTTTGGGATTGAGTACCTCCCTTCTAACTCCCATTGGCAAGCTTTAACAAATTGAAAACCTGCGCTCCAGCGGTTAGTGTGTTGAATAGTATGTGTGATTGTGTTCAAAGAACCCAAGGCACTACACTACATTTTAAAAGGGTGACCAACATATTTCACTGCTTCCCAACTACTACTAATTAGGATGGTAACCATTAGGCAGTGGAAGACATACTTATTTAGTGGCATTTATAACAATAAAATCACAACCACACATTTGCTTATACTAATTATTGTTTTTAATTAATATTTTAAGCTTCTAATATTTGTCTTGCATCTTTATAGAAAACACAACAGCACAGTGGTAGATAGCTGGTAGTCACCTACCATCTGGCACAGCAGGAGAGGTCATCCAGTACATATGACATCCTATTAACATTTAATTAAAACATCACCAATAGCTACATTCAGTTTATGCAGGAAGACTGAGTGAATGTCTATGAGAGCAGGGAGTCTGAATTATTTTGGCTCCATAATGCAGCCGTCCAAACTGTCACACTGTCAATGTGTCTCAATCTGCTTGGCCACGCTGAATTAAGATTAACTTCAGATGGTCTGGTGCCCAGTCACCCAGATTAGGATTTTGTGCTGCAAATCCTCCAGGGAAGCACTAAGCCACAGCGTGTCAGGAGCAATTTTAAATCAGAAACAAAACTCTTTCTATTTTGGGGTTGGCTAAGCTCTTTTACATGCTACAGTTTTCATTCTGATAAACCTAAGAAAAAAAAAAAAATCCTGATTGGCAGCCTCCTCCTAATCAATGGAGCGAGACTAAGGAAAAGATCTGAGAAATCAAACCAGGAAGGAGAGTGAATGATTAAGCAGCAGCTTTGCTGAGCAATTCAAAACAATGGGTTACAGCTGAGTTTTGTTCCTTTTTTTTCTCCCCTTCAGTTACAGTTGCACAAGATAGGATCAACATCTTGCTTTTACAAATTAGGATTGAAATTCAATCAACAAAATCCTTTGATGGTCTGATTGGACATATAGAGGTTCCAGTTTAATGTACTCAGATTTTGATCATGGTTTGAATTTGAGCCATTTTGTACTGAAAATAAGGTATTACAACAACTGTGTGTCAAACAAGAGATTAAATTGATTAAAAAAGATTAAAGAGATTAAACATATGGTAACGCTTATCGCTTTACCTGCACTCATACAGATAAAAAGAGAGAGCCTAAAATGATCACAAACCTGACTTGAGTTTGTCTTTAGACACTGTAGTAAGATAATTGTGTTTCAGATTGGGAATTCACACTTATGGTTTTCAACATGGGTGGGATTTGGGACCGAAGTGTGTGGGGGGTGGGGGAGGGGATGATATAAACAATGTTGGACTTCATAATCTTGGATGTTTCATGTGTCACTTCAGAATGTACAAATATAAGCCATATCATGCAGGTTTACCGACAGTTTTAGAAACAACATCACGATTACACAACAGTTTTATTTATCACAGGCCAAAGCTAAAAAGTAACAGAGTACTGTTTATATGTCACAATTGACTATCACTGTAGTGTGTGGGGTGTTTCTTTTTTCTTTTGCACTTTATTGATAATAAGGTGCTTTCAATAGAGACACCCATTACCATCATTGACAGCCCCATAAAAGGGGAACCAAAACTCACACACTGCAGAGCGTGGGTTGCTGGTGGTGCCTGGAGACCGAATGGACAGGAAGTCGGCCATTTTGGGGAGCAGGAACAGATGGACACCAGCACACACAAAGACTGAGTTGCAGAGAGTTGCAGTCTGGCGAAAGGGTTCAGAGTTGAGGGAGGACCGCTTAAGTATAATATAAAGGGAAGTATTATGGATATTCAAGACAAGATAAGTCAACAGTATAACTTTGCATGTAGAGAATATTGAATGTGGATTATTGTTGGACTGCATCTAAAAGTGTGGTTGCATGACCTCCAAGTATCAGCCGAGTACACAAGGGGCCCAAAAGACACAGGTACTCACACACTGCCACTTGTGTGGGACGTGGATATATTAATGACCTATGGGTTTTGGCTCTGTTTCAAAGGCACCCGCACTGTTGACATTGCTGCTACAGAGGAGTGAACAGCACAACCCAGGAGATTGAATACCAGCAGTACAACACACACCCGAACTGTGAGGCCCTACTCTACATTAAGTACCAATGGCCGTGTCTGAAGGCAATTCGTAGAGCAGGGGGGCCGAAAGCGGGGTGTGTTTAGAATCAGACAGACAGAGTGCTGCTTGGAGCTGTTCATGTCCTCTTTTCTACAGGAACTACAGTGCAGCCGATGAGGGTGTGACGGCGGCAGAAGATATTGTTGTGTTTGTGACTGTTTCCAACAGGGCCTGGAGGAGATCAACTAGGTCGTGGCCGTTATGTTAATTACCGTCTCCATACCAGCGATATAAACAGGACAGAGCATACAGCGAGCTGGTTACAGGATTGGATCCCGAGGCCCCCAAGGGCCCAGGCGATATAGTTATATAGTTTTTTCCGTACTTACCTGTTGAAGAAGAGGAGAGACTGAGGGGTAGATGTACTAAGATGGGCCAGCAAAAAAAATACCGCAATTTGCATTTCTGTTGCAACAATTTGCAAAGTATAAATTTTGTCTTATTTACTAAGAGAAAATATGCTAAAAAAGAGAGCTGCAATATACTACTTTAAATATTTGTTGTGTCATCTTGGCGAGATCTCTAGTAGTGCGAGAGTCGTGCAGCATTTTTTCAAATAAATAATGAAAGGCAGTTTAATCCCATCAGATTTTATAGTGGGGCCCCCATCTTCACCCCTCCAAAAAAAAAAAAAAAAAATGTTTCTATCAAAATGCTTTTCATAATCATACAGTAGCCCCTCGCTAAACCGGGTATGTTTGTCCGACATAAGGAGGTGTCATGTTTAAAAAAAATACAATAAAATTACAAACACATACATTTATAGTGTTCAATGTATTTGAAATGTATACATCATTGCGCTGAAATAACACTAATGTGTTTTGAGTAGGCTACTCATTACATTGCAGAATACCTAGTGCACTTTCTTTTTACTTTAGCCTGTAGGCTACCAGTAACACAAAATAAATCATGCTGCTGCATTGTACACATTGGTTAAAAGATTATTTTAACTTGAAACTAAATGATTTTAGCTTTTAATTATTATTTACATAAATTAGATCATGGTGCCGCATTGACAAGTTAAGATACTTACAGGAGGTCAGTCAATTCTCTTTAATACAGATTTCAAGGGACCAGCAACACATTTTGCATTATACCACTAATTTGTATCATCATGAGTAGCCTATAAGCCAAATGTATACTGTTGGTTTTTATTCAGGTTAGTCAGTGGTGCAGTGCTAAATTGTGCACAATTACAAACCACCTGCACATTAATAGAATAGGTGTGTTTCCTATTCCTATACAGATGTTCAGAATGAGCTGGAGGGGTTAGCGGCACATATGTGCAGTCTATTGCTCCTAACACGCTGGGGGAATAGAAACTCACCTTGAAGTACAAAATTACCTGAAGGGGAGATAAAAAGAGTATTCATAAATTATTATACTTACCAGTGTTAACGATAATCCCTGACATATATAATATATACCCTTCTGTCTGCAGTATAGGCTACATCATGAAGGACTACAGAGCAGGTACCTGTGGGACGAAACATTGCCATGTTGGTGATGCTTATGTATCCATCTAACTAAGGCCAAATAGCAAAACTCAAAATATGTTAACATTAGCAGCCTCCTTACCTTAATGAAGAGGAAGACACTGTCCGCTCGCCCTGCACAAAACATCAAAGCTGTCGATTAGGGACATAATTCAAACTGACACCTCATACACTACACACTGAAATTGAATGCGGTACTCACTGAAATCTCATACACTACATACTGAAATCGCATACACTACATACTGAAATCTTGAAACCTCCTACACTACATGGTGAAATCACATACACTACATAGTGAAATCACATACACTATATAGTGAAATCGCATACACTACATGGTGAAATCACATACACTACATGGTGAAATCACATACACTACATGGTGAAATCACATACACTATATAGTGAAACATACACTACATGGTGAAATCACATACACTATATAGTGAAATCTCATACACTACATAGTGGAATCGCATACACTACATGGTACACCTGCCGCTGTACACCTCAATCCCTCCATTCTGACAACCTGTGCAACTGAAATGAACTCCTTTGCCTGACGCGGGAGTATTTTATGATGTGACGTCACTGACCTTGTTTGAATTTTCAGTGTGTAGTGTATGCGATTTCACCATGTGGTGTATGAGGTTTCACTATGTAGTGTATGAGATTTCAGTGTGTAGTGTATGTGATTTCACCATGTAGTGTATGCGATTTCACCATGTAGTGTATGCGATTTCAAGATTTCAGTATGTAGTGTATGCGATTTCACCATGTAGTGTATGCGATTTCACTATATAGTGTATGAGATTTCACCATGTAGTGTATGAGGTTTCAAGATTTCAGTATGTAGTGTATGCGATTTCACTGTGTAGTGTATGTGATTTCACTATATAGTGTATGCGATTTCACTATGTAGTGTATGAGATTTCAATGTGTACCGCATTCAATTTCAGTGTGTAGTGTATGAGGTGTCAGTTTGAATTATGTCCCTAACGGCGCCTCATAGTCGATCACTCGGTCCAAATTGATGGGAATATCCCGTTCTGTGTCTAGCTCGGCTAATCTAGAAAGGCGTTCCTGTCTGGTAGGGTTTCAGAAGTCATTTTTAAGACGACGGAGACAGGAAAAGTTCCTTTCACACAATGCAGTGCTCACATGTATTGTAAGGAAGAGTCAAAAGAGGCTATCCATGTTACTCAAGCTGTTTCGCTCCTTAAAAAACTCGAATCGGGATTCAGTTATCCATCTTACTTTCGTTCTTTTCAAGCACTTTACTGAGAACAGCCAGCTCTGCTGTCATTTCCTCCTTACAAATGCCGTAATTTTTGCAAATCAAATCCATATGAGACTCCCTGATGCTTTGAGAAGATGTTGTCAGGATGCTGTTTCTTTTATTTCATTTGCAGTTTTATCCAAAACTGCAAATAGAACTTCTGTTCGGTAAAAATCTCGAAACCGCTTTGGTTGCATTTAAAGGACTTCCACCGGACTTTGCTTGGATAAATCTTTGCCTTGGCAGCTGTGGGCCTTGGTAGTTATTCTGAGTGCAGATGTCACTTGCATACCTCCACAACTGCTCTAGAAAGCATGTTGCACTGTGTTAGAACTTGCCACATCAGAAGGTAACGGAACAAAAAGTGAAAGTTGTTAATCGATGCCATTATACCATTCCCTTGACCGTCCCGTCAAGCATCATTTTCAGAAATATCGGACAAAGCAACGACAACTTGTTCAAAATTATCCAGAAGGCTTTACAGCGCTTCAAAAGGGCAACTCCATCATATGTCACTAAGCGAAGTTGTAGCCTGTCCATAAAAATCATCTTTCATCAAAGCTTCAAAAATGGCATGGTGTTTAGATGATCCCTCAATAAAGGTGTGTTGCGAAGACATATTGCTCATCATAGGCCGAATTGCTTTTGCGCTGCTACATACACCCACAACACACAGATTCAGGATATGCATGTAACAGTGCACGTACATTGCCAAGGGGTTTTCTTTTAAAATACGAGAGGAAACTCCACTGTAAGGCCCCTCATATTTGCTGCCCAGTCATAACACTGGGCTCTTAGCTTCCCTATATCAAGACCGAGTGATGATATTATGCTTTTCAGGAGCACCATTTGCTGTCTGTTTTTCTTCAGTGGAATCCTACAAACGATTCCTGCACTGTAAAATCGCTGCCAACATATCTGAGTACAACTGCAACCTGTTCATGTCTACTTATATCCTGTGTTTCATCCGCCAGCAAAGCGAACATACCTGCATGTCGTACTCGCTGTGCTATTTCACTTATTGTGTGGTCTTTCATTATTGACATCAGTTCATTCTGTTTCTTGCCTTGAACGTACTAAATGATTTCTCACGCCTTTTAAAGAAACGTTCAATTAGGGAGTTGTAATTTGCTCTCAGTTCCACTAACCCTTTGCAGTCCTATGTCGGACCAGGTCCGACATTACAATTGTCTCTTTCCGGTCCGATGTTGAACACTGTCCGACATCATCAAAAAGATGTATAACACAGGTCTCTAGACATTTTTTCTCCAGAAAAAGCCAAGAAAACCATTCAATGGCAGAGTGAGACTGATAGGAGCTGAGAGAAGCTGAAAAAAAAGGGGCGGATCTGAGCAATACACATAGCCCCGGCACCACAGAGATAACACATAAACAAACAAGATAGCTGCTTCCGCATCCAGCGCTCAAAGAATATCACGATCATTTGAAGAGCTTTTTGAGATGTTATAATAATAAAATAATGACTTGGATCGCATAATTGAGGAGTTTGGTGATAAAACGAGTGATCAGGAGATGATTTATCAGTATGCACGACTATAAAGAGGTATGTGAAAACCACAGCGAACAAGGGGTGGGGTGGGGCTGGAGAAGCAGTACTGAGTGTCATGTTGATATGCAGTGCCTTTTAACCCTGTTTTACTGTGAAAAAAATACTTTTAAACAGCGCGTCTAAAATAAACTGCGCGTGTGAAAATAAATTGTACACAACTTTCAAGTATAGCCTGTTTTCCTCAACTTGTCTGTCATGGTCTGTATTTTGTTTAGTAGCAACACTACCAGTCTTTTGGGAATCTCTGTAAGCAGAAAGCTTCACAGCTGCAGAAACATGAGAAGTGCTTTTTTTGGTGATCGTTACATTTTTCAGTTACCTTTTTCCAATTAGAAAATCCTTTTGTACGAAAGATTTCCTCTGTGCACCCACCTCCACCAAATGCACGGCAACAGAAACAAAATCCTCGATCCAGCACTGGACTATATTAAAGCCAAGTGTAGGTTACATACCACTCTAAACGTCCTCCCTCCACTCACTGGGAATATAGTGGTTAGTAGGGTCTGTTTTCAATAAATCTGACAGTAAAACTGCCGTTACTCAAAAGTTCCCTTCCCATTGGACAGGAGCGCTGGGTTAGCGCGAAAAGAGACCATACTGCTGTTTATACAGGTATATTTTGCTATTACACCAAATCAAAAATACAGTACTTTTTTTTCTCCTTCTAGACTGCATATTCCTATTCCTCTGGGCAACTGTCCCCCCCTTGCCTCCCTTTAATCCCACTAGTGGTTTTCAATAGGGTGCCTGGATCGGAACCAATTTAATCTCCTAGATAGTAGCTGAAACAAAGGATGGCAGGAGGAGACAGAGTGCAGCAGCAAATCAATCCATTGCTTTAAATGAACCTTTCAACTTCAGGTAATTTTGCTTACAGTATGGTCCACACAATTACTAATGATAACCCACTTTCCTCTGGGATGAAGTTAATTGAGTGTAATTGCCCGGAACTTGGGTTTATTGGTGTAACAATATTTAAGACAGTAATACTGTAAGCTAGAGCTGAAAGTTCAGTTCGATTAAATAATCAAATTGAGGGACGAGTTTAAATGTGATCATTTTCGTACTGAAGTACATCTTGGCTTCCAAGTTCATATTGTATTGCTGCAAGTTTTCAAATGCCATGGCTTAATTTTTGTTTTTACGGTGGCCCTTAAGTGCAAAACACAAGCAAATAAAAAGTTAGCGAAATGCAAAAAAGTTACTTCCGTTTTTGAATTTGTTTGTATGTTGCTATCTTTTGGTTTGTATGTCGTTGTCTTTTTGATTGCATGTCTCTAACTTTTTATTTGTAAGCCGCTCACCTTTTGTATGTTTATAAGTTGATACATTTAAATTTGTAAATTGCTAACTTTGCGTATCTCGCTAACTTTGTATTTGCTTGTATACTGCACTTAAGGGCCACCGTAGTTTTTTGTTGCTTGGATCTTGAATGCATTACACATTCGAGCTCCCAGCCTAAAAACTCTACTGACACACATATTAAAACGGTAGAACTTAACTTTATATTTTAACAGGTGTTTTTTTTTTTTACGGATTTAACACTAGAACCGCCACGGCAGCCATTTTGATGGGTTTCACTTTTAAAATTGTAATAACTTTGTGTGTGAGACATGCGGTTATCCGTTCTTACGTGTATTAAATACCCTGGTGGCGTTTGAAAGGCAGGATCGCAAAATTAAAAAAAGTTATAATCCCCTCTACCTAGAACCGTTATTTGAATGTAACCTACAATAATCTATTTTATTTGTATATACAAGCCTATTGTTATCTTTGCTGGACCTGGCAGCCATCAATTTGTGTGTTTTTTAGAAGGAATGCACCAGGGAAAATATCAGTAGGAGAGATTTCATCTTGAAGCTAGCCACAACGCTTCGGCAGAAACATTTCAATCAGAAAATGTTAGGTTACTTACCGTAACCCTGGTTTCCTGAAAGAGAAGACAACCACCAACATTACTTTTGGGATATGCCTGCCACAGATCAGGTATTCACTGAGCATTTTATGTCAGAGCTGCCGATAGGCCCCTCTGTGGGGTGACAGTCAATTTTCTCTTTTGCATCGAAACCGTGAGGGCGATCGATGCAACCTCGCTGGTTGGTGGTCGTCTTCTCTTTCAGGGAACAAGGGTTATGGTAAGTAACCTAACGTTCCCTTTCAATTTGAAGATGACCACAAACATTACTTTTACCGAACCGTTCCCAAATGCGCTCCACCACCTGAGGGTGGAGCCGCCACTCCGACGGATGCGTACCTTCCCTCAAGAGGATGTCTGCTGCCCAGTTCGCCACTCCAGGAAGATGTGTTGCCTGTAGGGACAACAGGTTCCGTTGGGCCCAAGTCAGGAACTGGAAGGCAATGTGATGCAACCCCAGGGACCAAAGGCCACCCTGGTGGTTGACATACGCCACCACTGATGTGATGTCCGTCTGGACCAACACACATGCTCCTTGAAGCACCGGGAGAAAGTGCTGGAGGGCAAGGTAAACCGCCTGTAACTCCAGCATGTTTATGTGCAGGGATGTCCATTGGCCCGACCAGGTGCCGCCGACCCCTCTGCCTTCCCAGACTGCCTCCGAATCCAAGTTGGAGGTGTCTGTCATTACAATCTGATGGTTCACCACTGTTCCCTTCACGCAGACTCGCCTCTACCAGCGCAGGGCTGCCGAACACGAGCGAGACACTGTCAGCCGACTGTGTCTGTTATGCTTTGAATGCAAGTGGAACGCATTGAGCCACGCTTGCAGTGGCCGCATGCGAAGTAAGCCCAGCTCGATGGCTGATAAGGCTGCAGCCATCAGACCCAATAATTTCTGGCACAACACCAAGGTAACCCTCAATCCCTGCCGAAATAGTGAGAGGCAATTCTGAATAGCTGCTACCCTGCTGTCAGACAGATATGCGTGCATCGTACTGGAGTCCAGCCAGAGCTCCAAGTACGTTATGCACTGCACCGACTTTGCATCGTTGAGGGTGAGGCCCAGCCTCGCCAGGTGCTCTGTCACAATCGCCATGTGGGCCACTGCTCCCTCTCGCGAATGGGAACAAATCAACCAATCATCGAGGTCCCCTGTAACCGCAAGGGGGCCAGAATAGCATCCACGCACTTTGAAAACGTATAAAGAGCTAAGGAGAGGCCGAACTGCAGCACAGAAAACTCGTAAACGCTTCTCTGAAAGGCGATGCGGAGGTACTTCCTGTGTGCAGGACGAATGGGAACGAGGAAGTACGCGTCCCGTAAGTCCACGGTGGTAAACCAGTCAGACTGGAGAATGTGACGGTGAGTCAGCATTTGGAACTTCCTCTCCTTGAAAAACTAATTGAGCAAGTCTCAGGTCTAGGATGGGACAAAAGCCGGCATCCTTCTTGGGTACAAGGAAGTATCTCGAGTAGAACCCCTCTCTGTGGAAGATGGGGTCTATGAGATGCATGGATTGCTTGCGCAGCAAGGCGACCACTTCCTGCTGGAGTACCGAGACCTGGAGAGGGTCTGTCACAGTTGTATTTGTGACCCCTTGGAAGGGAGGAGGCCCCATGCGGAATTGTAGTGCGAAACTGGTGTACACGGTGGCGAGCACCCAGATGTCTGAGTTGCAAGCGCGCCAATATTGTAGCTGGTGTGTCGTGAAGGGATGGATCTGAGGCCGGGACTGCTAAGGGTGGGGTGGAGCATGCTGAGACGGCTGCCTAGGGCAGCAGCTCTGGAACTGGCTTTTGGAACGCTGCTGCATGAACGCGCCACGCCCTGCGTTCCCCCTGCATTGCGGGAGGGTCCAGTTGCCTGCTGCCTCGGTGGACTGCAGGCGGTGTCTCAGGTCACCCAGCGGAGCCATGGGGACTGGGACTATCCGGGTTATAGTGTGTGCCTGGGGAGATTGCCAACGACTCAACTTGCCCAACACCGGAGCACGGGGAGGGAGTAACGTGGCCACTTTCCGAGATGCCTCGGGCTCTCGGTGGGAGCGCTGCAGAATTTCCACAACTGCTGGCCCAAAGGTATGCCCCAGGGATATCGGTGCGTCTCTTATTATTATTATTTGTTTATTTAGCAGACGCCTTTATCCAAGACGACTTACAGAGACTAGGGTGTGTGAACTATGCATCAGCTGCAGAGTCACTTACAATTACGTCTCACCCGAAAGACGGAGCACAAGGAGGTTAAGTGACTTGCTCAGGGTCACACAATGAGTCAGTGGCTGAGGTGGGATTTGAACCGGGGACCTCCTGGTTACAAGGCCTTTTCTTTAACCACTGGACCACACAGCCTCCATGCCGCCTTATCTGCACCGGGGACCCACACCTGTGACAGCCACAGCTGTCTGCGAGCCACCACCAGGCTTGCTATCGAAAGCGCGTCCTCCTCCTCTGCCATCTGTGCAGGCGATTCCAGCTCACCCTGAGCTTCCCTGGGGGAGACAGGAGCTGGTACTGGGGTGGACACCAGAGCAGCAGGAGCCTGCTGTCGCGGCAGTAACTCCAGGACCTGGGCCATCTGTGCCCTAAGGTCCATTGTGTCCCTCGCCTTCCTCGAGCGCTTAACCCGCTTCGCTTGCAGAGGGGGAGCAGCTACAAGGGGATGGCAACTGAGCCTGTGTGCAGGGAATACCCTGCAAGGGGCTCTGGGACAATTGGAGGAGGGACCGGGACCAGGGCCCCGCTGACAGCTCGGCCACAGGGGACAGAGCCTCCACCCCTGTAGCCCTAGCCAGCCTATTGCGAAGCACCCAGGGATGAAAAGCCATGCAGATATCGCAAAAGGTCTCATCCACAAGGGGCGAAGTGGCGGACTGGACACCCAAGCACCACGCACATAAAGAATGCCCATCCTCCTGGGGCATGTTCGCCCTGCAGGACGTGCAAACATGGAACCACAACATGCCTGCTGTCACTTTGCAATACCACTGGAGTGCAAGGCACGGGAGCACTTAAGCAGGTGGACACATAACAACAACACACACAAATAATATTTATTTTTATTTCGCCCAAGCTGCGTGAACGGCAGCTGGCGGATTCACTCAACGGCGGGGATACGGCAAAGCCAAGCCCCGGCGGAGGAACGGTGTTCTCCCTGAAAGTACCGAAGCACAGAGCACTGCGGGCACTATGCGCACCGAGATCACCGAGTACACTGAGTGCACCGAGCGGCACGTGCACCAAGCAGCACATGCCCCGAGTGTACTGAGCACTGACAGTGCTATGCGCATAGTGGTACTAGACACCGAGTAATACCGAGTATTGTGTGCACTGAGCACCATGCACACTGAGTCACTGAGTGCACTGAGCACCGTGCGCACCGAGGCACCGTGAGACAGCTATTGCAACGGTGCCTACCCTAACCGCATGTAGTCACAACCTGGTCAGTGTGCAACATGCACCAGGGGAGACACACAGGCTGAAGGAAGCCGCGGTGGGTGAGAAGAAGAAACAGGGGGTGGACGAGCTGAGGCAGCCGGCGAGGTCTACTCAACAGTGGGGCAAATAGAAACAAAGCCCCGGTGGAGGAAGTACAAGGCTGACTGGCTGTTGTTGTGTGTGTTTTTATTTTTTTCAACTGCAACGCAGCAAACATTCATAGCACAACACAGGCAAAGCAGGATTGTGCGACAGGGTCAACACCCAGGTGGACACATAGCAACAACACACACAAATAATATTTATTTTTATTTCGCCCAAGCTGCGTGAATGACAGCTGGCGGATTCACTAAACGGCGGGGATACGGTAAAGCCAAGCCCCGGCGGAGGAACGGTGTTCTCCCTGAAAGTGAAGGCTGAAAAGACAACACACACACACTTAATCAAATATTGCAGACAGCCTGTAACGCAAGCGAGGCAGGCTGTGGAAGAAAGGATCAGGAAGAAGCTCAAAATTAGAGCCGCTGATTCCACGAAAGCGTCAAGCCAGCTTTCAGCACGAATGCAAGGGAATTGCAGTCAACTCAGAAGAGCACTTTCAAAAACACACTCAGTTTAGTAATACAGAAGTTTACCTTACCGTAAAAAGAGAAAATGGTCTCCGCGTGTTGACTGTTTAATCCCTCGGTAGGCGGGACCGAGGACGTCACCCCACAGAGGGGCCTATTGACAGCTCTGACTTAAAATGCTCAGTGATACCAGACATGTGGCAGGCATATCCCAAAAGTAATGTTGGTGGTCGTCTTCGAGTGCGCCCCGCCCCTTTGGTCCCACTGCCGATTATTTCCACACCCTTTGAACGCATCGCAGTGGACATAGTCGGCCCTTTGCTACCTTCTGACTCCGGGTATACGCATATCTTAGTGGTGGTAGAACGTCGGTTTACCATCCACAGACGGACAGATTGGTGGAACATTTCAATCAGACTCTAAAGGCGATGCTGAGACGATTTGTAAATCAAGAGCAAAAACATTGGGCATCGCTTCTTCCCTACCTCCTTTTCGCAGTGAGAGAGGTGCCGCAGAGTTCGACAGGGTTCTCCCCCTTCGAGCTCTTGTACGGCCGACAGCCTCGCGGCATTCTCGATCTGTTGAGAGAGGGGTGGGAGGAGCACAAAGGCTCGTCCCAAAATGTAGTGCAGCATGTGCTCCTACTTAGAGATCGCCTAGATTTGGTCGGTCATTTGGCCCAAGACAATCTCAGATCGGCTCAGCATCGACAACAGCATCATTACAATCAAAATGCATTAATCCAAACCTTTCGGCCTGGAGACAAGGTAATGCTGCTACTTCCCTCATCAGAATCCAAACTATGTGCTAAATGGCAAGGGCCATATGAGGTGATTCGGGCTATAGGAAAGGTGAATTACGAAATTAGACAGCCTGATCGCAGTAATAAAAAAGAAATGTATCACATAAATTTATTAAAGCCCTGGCAGGCAAGAGAGGTTTTATTCATAGCCCCAGGCAATATAGAGGATGATTTGGGGCCTGAGCTAGAACCCTCTGGCACAAAGAACATTTTGATGGGGGAACAATTACTTCCTGATCAGCAAGGTGAACTACGCATGTTAATTGAGGAATTTAGCGATGTTTTTTCTAACACGCCCGGTAGAACTAACCTTGCTGAATATGACATTATCTCTCCCCCAGGTGTCACAGTGCGAGAGAGACCTTATCAGATCCTGGAAAGTCGACGGAGTGGCGTTCGCAAAGAGGTATGGGACATGCTCGAACTTGGGGTGATTGAGCCTTCCAGGAGCGAGTGGTGCAGTCCAATTGTGATAGTGGCCAAAAAGGACGGCACCAACCGCTTCTGCGTTGATTTCCGCAAGGTAAACGCTATTGCCAAGTTTGATGCATATCCCATGCCCCGGGTCGACGAACTTCTAGATAGACTGGGGACGGCGAGGTTTATCTCCACTCTGGACCTGACAAAGGGATATTGGCAGATCCCGTTAACTCATAGTTCTAGAGAGAAAACCGCATTTTCAACACCAGAGGGGCTGTTTCATTTTACAACCATGCCGTTTGGGTTACATGGTGCGCCTGCTGCCTTCCAGAGACTGATGGACCAGGTTTTACACCCACATCGTGAATATGCGGCAGCGTATATTGATGATGTGGTTATTTACAGCTCCACCTGGCGAGAGCATTTGGCCAAGATCACAGCCGTCCTTCAGTCTCTAAGGGCAGCCAGGCTGACAGCTAACTTGCGAAAATGTGCGTTTGCCAAGAAAGAGACACAATATTTGGGATTTATAATGGGGAATGGCAGGGTGAAACCCGTTGTCTCCAAGGTCCAGGCCTTGGTGGACGCGGCAATCCCCAAAACCAAGGCTCAGGTGAGGTCTCTATTGGGGTTAGCCGGTTATTACCGCCAGTTTATCCCCGAGTATGCCACAGTGGTTAATCCCTTAGTTGACCTCACCAGAAAGAGCGCACCAAATTCAATTAAGTGGTCAGAAGAATGTCAGGGGGCGTTTGATATTGTTAAGCAGAGACTTTGCCAGGCCCCTGCTCTCATCACTCCAGACTTCACTAAGAGATTCATCCTCCACACTGATGCTTCGGATGTCGGTTTGGGTGCAGTCCTGTCCCAAACATCCTGTTCTGTATATAAGTAAAAAATGCTCTCTCGGGAGCGCAACTACTCCGTCGTCGAAAAAGAGTGTTTGGCCATCAAATGGGCTACTCACTCTTTGATATACTACCTGCTGGGACACTCATTTGATCTCGTCACTGACCACGCCCCACTCAAGTGGTTAAGCACCATGAAGGACAGCAATGCCCGGATAACTCGGTGGTATATGGCATTACAGCCCTTCATGTACCACATGGTACACCGTGCAGGGAAAGACCACCAAAATGCGGATTATTTTTCCCGGGAGGGGGGAGTAATGGGAAAGGTAGATTCAGCCGAGTGTTCCTTCGGCTCCACTCTGAGCGGTGGGATATGTGACAGAGATCGAATGATTCTTGGTGTTAGATCTCCCTCTCGACCTGTGCGGGCACGGTGCAAGAGGAACAGAGTACCCTTAATTAAATGGCACGACAATTTATTCCATAGGGTAGGTGGAAGTTGGTCAT
Source organism: Acipenser ruthenus (assembly GCF_902713425.1). Classification (NCBI taxonomy): domain Eukaryota; kingdom Metazoa; phylum Chordata; class Actinopteri; order Acipenseriformes; family Acipenseridae; genus Acipenser; species Acipenser ruthenus. The sequence continues at coordinate 52,822,536 of NC_081192.1, forward strand.
TTAGGAAGGGGGCGGAGCTACGGCACCCAAGCTCATTGACCCGGACGGTAAGCGGCGTGGCATCCGAGGACTGGAGGAGCGGATGCGCTCGTTAACCTCGGGGTCATGGGCGAGGGTATAAATAGGGGGCATGGCTTGAGTGATCTGTTCCTTTGCATATGGTTAAGTTAAATAACCGAGAAGGAGCCCGTACTGTGAATAAACCGTGATTGTTTTCGTGTCTGTGTATTAACACTGTGTGTCTTGTGTGTTATTAGTCACTGAAGATTACTGAGCACGATCCGGAGCTGCAGCCGCAGGCCAGCGAAAAACCCGGACTTCACCATCCACCTTTTCCACTACCGGAACTGTCTTTGTTTTCACCACTAGCACTAGAATCACGCACTGTCTAATTGTGTCTGTGTTTTGTGTGGGTGACGGAACGGGACTTTGGGTTACGGGTCAAACCCATGGGATTACAAACCGAAGTGATACACGCCGCTGTATCACTTCCAACACTGTTATTATTTGCAGGTTTGCCTGAAGGCTCTGGACATTTATTAAATTAAATAAACACCCTTGCACCTGTACAAACGTTGTCCGTGTGATTACTCTGCACTGCACTCACCTGCACGTCTTTACCACTTTGCCACAACCCCATACATGGAAGCCGCCATTTCGGCTCTGTTCACTGCAGTTTCACTGACACTAGCTACTTCAAACATCATTTCTCCGGTTCTAAAAGTCAACGGCTCATTTGAAAGGTAAGAACATGGACTAATTAGCTGTCATTTATGTATTCATTTAAAGTTTTCTATCCTTTAAAAAATTTTTTAAATCTTTAGAATCTTTAGACATAGTCGTGCACCCCTTACTGACTCTCCCACACTTTGCGCACCACTGCTCTACCCTACACAGTGTTTAATACATACTTGAAAACCAGACTGAAGACCACCTCAGGGGGTAGTCTCGAGTCAGGATCTAATTTAGAACCCATCAGGTACTGTGGTTTGTCATAAGTGTGGACGCTGTAATATTTTGTGTATCCTCCAATATCATAAAATGCTTTCTGATATGTTTTGGCGCGTGGACATTACAAATACAGTACTCAGAACAGGCGCCTGACGGAGTTGAGAATGACTATCAATACTGCTGTACCGTATACAATTTCTGAGACTTGTTGTAAAATGGTGGATCATGGAGCAACGTGATGCCGAAAATCAAGGCACATTGATATCTGGAGCGATGAAATCAGTCAAAGAGAACTTCAGAGTTCAAAACTAAACACACACATTGTGATAAAATATACCTTTGTGTTTTTAAGAAACAAAGCCATAACAGTCATGCTAAGAAGTGCTGAATCTTCCGTGGGCACAGGCTCCATATTTGCCGGGTTGTATACATAAAATACAGTGCATGGTGGGATTATGTCATATCATGTCCCACAGTCCATTGCACTTCCAAGACACTGCTGCTGTACCCTTGAGCAAGGTACTTTACCTAGATTGCTCCAGTAAAAACCCAATGTAATGTAAAAATAATGTGATATCTTGTAACAATTGTAAGTTGCCCTGGATAAGGGCGTCTGCTAAGAAATAAATAATAATAATAATAATAATTACCACCAGCTTTTATGAATATGGCCCACTGTGTCATGCATTAACATATTTTGTATTATACATTTTTTTGAATATGTTAAACACTGATTATGAGCACTCTGATAAGCTGTAACATTTTAGGTCCCAAAGTGGCTCACCTGGCAAAGTGAGTCTGTGGCGGAGTGTCCCGCCCCAATATATATTTGTGCACTGTTTTATTAGTTGTATTATTGTTTGCGGCGCTGATAAGAGCGCAGCGTATTTGTTATTGTTTTTGTGTTTTTAAAAACCTCATGAGGATGCGTGACTGATCAGCTAGTGATTTATTTAGCTAGCTGACAGTCACGTATCCTTATTAAACTCGTGCAGACGGTGACCATCTCCCGAGTTAATTAATTGATTAACTGTTGCTAATCGGGAGATGGTCACTGTATATAAACATGCAGCTCTCTACCCTCAGCGGAGAGTGTATTAGGAGTGAGAGTGGAGAGAGCGAGGAGAGAGAAAACAAAACCTAAAAACAACTGCTAAACATTATTTGTTTATTTGTTTGGCCAACGCACCTTTTTGTTTTGTGTTTTGTTCTGTTTAAATCGTTTGTTTTGTTTATTTAATAAATACACTGAGCGCCGTAGAGCTGCAGTTTCACCACCATCCATTCCTTGTTTTGGTCCCTGTTTCTAGTCCGTGACGTCATCACAGCAACAGCTCAGCCACAGAGTCATTCCGTCAGAAGAGCGCATGTTCACATGTTCCACAGGGAACGTAGCATTGGGTTCTCCTGCAGGCTAGTGGGGAAAAATAAGCAGAAAACATTTCTCCTCCAGGTGCTCAAGCATCCGATGTGTTCAAGATAACACTAACATTCACTGCAGAACTCCTGAGTATAAAGAGGCAATAGGCTTGTCTGTGGGATTGGAGGGCTTCCGCTGAACTTAAGATTTCTTGATATGAAGGGACTGATTTAAGGATAGGCGCAGTGCAAACAACTGCGACTGCAAAATCCAAATTGCCTAGCGGCCAGGTAATTATTTTGCACTGTGGCCTGTGTAAGCTTAAGAGCTATGCAAATGACTCAACATCCACTAATAATGAGACGCAATCATGATAATGAGGGTCGCAATGAACGCCGTCTGTACATCGCTATTTAGTGTCCGCACTTATAGCCTAGAGGTGAGGTGAGTTAGGAGAGAGGAGTAGGCGCTGTATGAGATTTGTGGAGCCCAAAAATCAAACCAACCAAAAAAAAAAATGTCAGAGTAAGGGCAGCAAAATCATACTGGCATACAAAAAAGAGCAAAGGATTTTTCTGAGTAGGAGCTGAGAGTCCTTATGGCTGAGGTCACTCAACATGAAATTGAGTTATTTGTAAAAGCCTCAGCCAACATCAGTTATGCTACCAAAGAAGCAATATGGTCCTCTATAGTGGAGAAAGTCAATGCTGTTGGTGTTACCAGGAGGACAGTCAACCAGGTGAAAAGGTGGCAGGACATGCAGCGGCGAACAAAAGGGAAATTCGCAAGGCAGCACAGGCATGCAGCACAAACAGGAGGGCCGCCATCCACATCACAACTGACACCGCTGGAGAGGCATGTGGAGAGTACAATCTATCCCAAACAAAGTGACCCTGGGTTTGAATATGTGGGATCTTCTCTGTCTTGCACTTCTAGTGCAAGACAGAGAAGTATTTCCTGCCTGTCCTCAACAAGAGCCAAGCGTTGCCGCATCAGGGAGTGTACCACAGCAGCCATCTTGAGGCCAATGACAGGTCTCTGCAGGTGTGTGGATTTATACAACTCTTAATTACCCGCTTCTATAATTGTTTGCACCTGCATCAGAGGAAGTGCAAAGAAAATTCCTTACATCTCATTAGAATGTTTGCGCCTGCTTAGCATTCCAGATCTCCACCCAATTCCACCCTCTTTTCTTCATTTGAATGCATTTCAATATCATTTAAATGGATTAATGGTGGGAACATGCTAATTTGATAGCGGGTGCAGAAAGGCAGGTAAAAAAAACATTCTTTACATGCGCCGCATTTTTAGTGACCGCTACAGTCCCACTTTACGCCAGCTAAACACGTGGTAGCAATATGGGTATTTTGCAGTCGCAGATCACTTTGCATGTATTCTTACATTGGCCCCTGAAATATCATATAACAATAAGAAACACCCCACACACAATGTATTGTGGGGCTAATTACATTAGTTTGTTTGATAATTAATTTAAACAATTAATTAATTTGAATAATTACAATGGTTCAAATTAATGTGCGTTAATCAACTTGAATGAATACTATATGACCATTACCATATTAGATCACTGACTAAACACAATCTATTAGTTATCTGTTAAATAATAGTGAATATTCATTCACGTTAATTAAGACCTCATCATAATCATTTTATTTAATGACGTGTATAAGATCGAGGAATTACAATGAACACACAAAACACCCTCAACCACAACAAGGTAGATTAAAATATCATATCAGTAGTGCAGGATGCGCTCTATATTATTATTATTATTATTATTATTATTTATTTCTTAGCAGACGCCCTTATCCAGGGCGACTTACAATCGTAAGCAAATACATTTCAAGTGTTACAATACAAGTAATACAATAAGAGCAAGAAATACAATAACTTTTGTTCAAGCAAAGTACAAGTGTGACAAACCACAATTCAATAATACAGCAGATAATAGTGATAGTTACATCAGAATATGATTAAATAGTGATAGTTACATCAGGATGTGATTAAATACAAAGTACTACAGGTTAAACACTTGGCAGATTACAGTATTCTGAAGTACAGGATTAAATGCAGTAAAATAGGGGGCAGATAAAAGCAAAATAAAGCACATTTAAATGAAGGGTGATAGTGTCCCAGGATACAAACAGAGGAGTTCTACAGGTGCTGTTTGAAGAGGTGAGTCTTAAGGAGGCGCCGGAATGTGGTCAGGGACTGGGCAGTCCTGACATCTGTAGCAAGGTCATTCCACCACTGCGGAGCAAGGGTGGAGAAGGAGCAGGCTCTGGAGGCAGGGGAGCGTAGCGGAGGTAGAGCTAGTCTTCTAGTGCAGGTGGAGCGGAGAGGTCAAGTGGGGGTGTAGGGAGAGATGAGGTAGCTGGGTGCAGTCTGGTCAAGGCATCTGTAGGCTAGTACAAGAGTCTTGAACTGGATGCGAGCGGTGATCGGGAGCCAGTGGAGCGAGCGGAGTAGTGGAGTAGCGTGGGCGAAGCGAGGCAGAGAGAACACCAGGCGGGCAGCAGAGTTCTGGATGAGCTGGAGCGGACGGGTGGCGGACGCAGGGAGGGCAGCCAGGAGGGAGTTGCAGTAGTCTAGGCGGGAGAGTACCAGGGCCTGGACCAGGAGCTGGGTAGCATAGTTGGTGAGGAAGGGTTGGATTCTTCGTATGTTGCTCAGGAAGAATCGGCAAGTGCGTGCCAGAGTGGAGATGTGCTGGGAATAAGAGAGGCAGGGGTCCAGGGTGACTCCAAGGTTCTTAGCGGAGGAAGAGGGAGAGAGTGTGGTAGATTCCAGAGGAACAGAGATAGAGAGATCAGAGGAGGGGGAGGAGGAGGGAAAGAAAAGGAGGTCAGATTTAGAGAGGTTGAGTTTGAGGTGATGCGAGTGCATCCAGGAGGAAATAGCAGACAGACAGGTAGAGATACAGGAGGAGATGGTGGAGTCAGAAGTGGGGAAGGAGAGGAAAATCTGAGCATCATCAGCATAGAAATGGTATGAGAAACCATAGGATGCGATGAGGGGGCCCAGGGAGCGGGTGTAGAGAGAGAACAGGAGAGGACCCAAGACTGACCCTTGGGGGACTCCAGTTAAGAGAGGGTGAGGTGTGGAGGTTGCTCCACGCCAGGTTACCTGGTAAGTGTGGTTGGAGAGGTAGGAGGAGAACCAGGCCAGAGCAGTGCCAGAGATCCCCAGGTCAGCAAGAGATGATAGTAGAATAGAGTGATCAACAGTGTCAAAGGCAGCAGAGAGGTCGAGGAGAATTAGGACAGAGGAGAGAGAGGCAGCTCGGGCACACTTAAGTGAGTTGGTGACAGACAGGAGGGCGGTTTCAGTGGAGTGAGCAGAGCGGAAGCCAGATCTATAGCCTGGATGTCGCGAGTTCGAATCCAGGCTATTTCACAGCCGACCGTGGACGGGAGCTCCCAGGGGGTGGCGTTCAATTGGCCGAGCGTCGCTCAGGGGGAGGGAGGGTTAGGTCGGTCAGGGTTTCCTCGGCTCACCGCGCACCAGCGACCCCTGTAGTCTGGCCGGTTGCCTGCGGGTTTGCCTGTAAGCTGCCCAGAGCTGCGTTGTTCTCCGACGCTGTAGCTGAGGCGGCTGCACGGTGAGTCTGCAGAGTGCAAAGAAGCGGGCGGCTGACGGCACACGCTTCGGAGGACAGCGTGTGTTCATCTTCGCCCCTCCCGAGTCAGCGCAGGGGTGGTAGCGGTGAGCTGAGCCTAAAAATAATTGGGCATTTCAAATTGGGGAGAAAATAATAAAAACTAATTGGCAACGACTAAATTAAAAAAAAAAAAAAAATCATATCAGTTTATTAGATAATAAAACTAATGGTACAGAAAAGAAAAACTTAATGAGGTAGCAGTTCACATACACACCAATGTGGCACAATTAAACACTTATTCCTTGAATGTATATGCTTCCATATATCTCGTTTCTCAATAATGCATTTAAAATACAGTACACATGGAATCATATTGATTTCCTAACATTCAGTATAGGTTCAACATTTCATTCTAACACAGTACAGAACTCCTCTGTCTCAATCTCAGTCCAGGCTGCGCGGCTCTGCCAGCAGGTGATGATGTCACTCTGGTGACAGTTCCCTCAGCGCAACTACACAGGCAGTGGCCCTGCGTCTACCGCTCACAGGCAAAATAAATCTAGTTAAACATGAGCATTTATTATTTAAATGCAAAATAAAACTTGTTCAATTACAATTCTTCTAATAACATATAACAGCTAAGGCTGGACTACAATTGTCTATTAACAATTACACCAGTATACTTTCAAACAAGCACTTCATATGACTATGAGTTAAGCAGCTTAGTTACTTTTTAACAAGGTTTTTCATATGCACGTAACAAGCGCAATTTAAGGTAACTATTTTATCAACTTCTATGTGTTGTAATTACAATTAATTACTCTAGTTCCAGAAGGGAAAGGTAATGAAATTATACTCAACGGTTCCATGAAGAAGTCCCAAAAGTCTGCAGAACAAATCTTCCGTTGTAGTTGGGGCTCCTTTATCTTCAAAACCCAAGCTGGGGTGTTCGCACACGTCCTGTGTGGTCCTTTATCTTCAAAACCCAAGTAGGGGTTTCACACACAGCCTGTGTGTTTTCTTCTTTCTTTGAATGCTTTGCCTCAAAGGCAGACACAGTCTTGTTATTCTGTGGTTATGACTAGAAACAGAAGCTTGTATCCGAGCCGGGAATGGTTCTTTTTGACGCGTAGATAAACTGACTCGCAGACGTCTCTTTTTCCTGTCAGCAGGAGTCCTGAACGCTGAGCTTTCTTTGATGTTCGTTTATTGCAGGGTACAGAATCTTCTTGCAGTCAAGTGGTATAATGCTTAAAACTTCTCTTATGGAGCCATGTTAGACTCAGAAACTATTTCGGGAACCAAATCAGAAACCAATTCAAAGTTCTTGCTGCAAGTTGCCAGTTCTTATAGGACTTTCACATAAAGACCTATACATTAGGGGAGACTGGGGTTGGTTGTCACAGTGCTCATAACTATGAAACTAGATGGTGCAGGCAGGTGATATTAACACTGAAATGTGTGTTCTATTGTCTGGAACTCAACCATCTAACATAAATGTTAGCACATATTTCATACCCAAAGTAAAAAATGTATATCTTGTTATTTATGTTATAACTCTTAGTAGTATTGGAGTTTGTTTGAACTGATGGCCATGTTAAATAGAACCAGATACTGGCTATCTTTTGGTGTAAAAACAAAACCAGTATGTTCTCTCATGTGAGATATGTCACCATATAATGCTTATTTAAATTATTAATTTATTTACTGTTTGTCCTCCGGTTCTGTGGAGGCTGTGGTATTATTTTGTAGCATGGGTCAACATTTCCCATATATATATAGGTCTATATTTTTATGTTCACATAAAAAGTAAAAATACAGCTTTTTCTGTCATTGTACACAGTTGAAACTTTATGTTATTTAAAAAAACAAAGTTGCACTATTGTCTACTGTAAAAACAAGAACATACTTTGTGACAACCAACCCCATATCGGGTGACAACCAACCCCAGTATGGGCAGGTTGTCACAGGTGACCGGTGCATTTTCAACCATCTAAATATCATATTTGGAATAAAGTTATGCTGAAATAAAAATAAAAATAAATAAATTTGTACGTGAAGAGTTATTCTTCAATATAACAAGGAACAGCACCTCGCAGAATGTCACCAGATTGAGGAAAATAATAAAGAGTAAAAAGTGTGACAACCAACCCCGGTCTCCCCTACCCCTACAACTATCTTCCATTGTTTTGCACAAGGGGTTGCCTCACCCTGCAGGGAATGAATACATTATCTAATTATGACTTCCTTCGGATGTCTCCAGCTTTCGTTTCCTCCATAAATTCTGATCGGATGCTCCGATCTCTTTATGATAATGTAGAGCCCCTTTGTGTCGGGTTCTGGTCAGAGAGCTCACTCCCCCCCTCCTTTGTGTCTGGTGGTTCGGAAGTTGCTCCAGTCAACAGTTCACATGCTGCCTTGCATACTGTGTGCTCAAGAATTAATCCAAAAAATTAGTTCAGATATGTACTTATATCAAAAATAGTTATTAATTCCAGGCAATTGTGCCTACAGTATTCATTTATATTCTGAATTGGGTAGACAAACAGGGGTAAATATAATTGGACTCTAAATTATATAAAAGAACAAACAGAAAAAAACGCATGTAGCAAGGAACTCAGCTTGTTTAGATTTATTGAAATATAAATCCACATATTTTATACTGCAAAAGATCCACCTCTGAAAGCAGCTAGTTCTTATGTAAATTCAACATACAGTGCTTCCGTTTTCACAGAATTTATCCACATATATCTGGATTAATTTTTTGTCACAGTGAATGGAATAAATTATTCTGTGTGATGGAAAATACTCATCTTGCACTTGAGGGTTCCTCTAAGTTGGCCTAGTTATATTAAGTTATCCCTTTTCTCATTAGAAACGAGGCATTACAAAATTAATGCTTATTTGAAAAATGTGGGCCATAAAGTTATATTATATAAATACACATTTGCAAATTACTTCCTCATAATATGAATATGTTTCCTAAAACACTACTACTGATAGAGGAAGCAAATGAAGAGTTTTAAAACCTGGCAAATAACTTTATTAATGTAAGCTGTTATATGAGAACACTGCTAGCACTTCCAAATTTATATTGTTGGATTGTTTGCAAGAAATTCACCTTCTGGTGTTGTGAATTTATGACGGCTTGAAAAATGATTTCTACTTTTCCTGTGAGGTTTCACTGTTTGTGAGCATCTCACTTTAAAACTTTGCATAGCAACATAGTATAACAGACAGCCCAAGTTTATGAGATTGATTTCAAGGACACCTTCATAGGGACCCGGTGCTACTGAGTCTAAGAACATTTTTACATTTGTTACCTCGTGTGACAGGGTAAAAGACTCTGTCCCCCGACTTGCTCCATATAAATACAATTAATTTTGTTGCTTTTCCACGTGTCTCTCTCTCTAAAAGCTTTTGTGGCTTGATTGGCTTAACAAGACCAAGAGGCCTGGTACAGATGTCCTGGCATGAGAAGGTTAAGATTCCATGCTAAAATCACACAGATTTTAGGAAACTTAATTGGTTAACTGGTAAATTTGCACAGTCCACACTAGGTACTTGCTAGGGAGTAACTACAGTAGTTGGACTGATTGGTCATTGTATAAAAGATGTGCAAGAAAAAGGTGAAGTGTTTTATGGCAGTGTGGCAGTGAAGCAGGGTGAAAGTGTGTGGTTGTGTGGGGAATATTGGGTTGGCAGGGAGGGGGTCACATTTCTCCCTGTCAAAACATGTGGGAATGTGGCTGGAACAGGTGTATAAAATAGGTGTTCATAAGTGTTAGAAAAGGGTTAGTAGGATTAATGTTGGTGATAGAAAAGGACCCTGCTTACTGGGTTTGAGTGTTATCATATTCATTTGAGTTCCCCTGTTCTGCCATTAAGAATATTTTCTTTTATATATATATTTTTTGTTTGTTTGTTTGTTTCCCTTGTCTTGATGGTAGTGATGGGAAAAGTGAAGCCTTGTGAATCACGGAACCCTTTGAACCATTCTTTTGCCAAAAGGTTCACTGATCCAAATAACATGAAGCGCTTCATGCTCTTTAGTGCCATTTAATTGTACTGTAGATCTGCACAACCCAATGTCTGTAAAGTCAATTAAAAATAAGTTTAAAACACAAAGAACAAAATGCTACTCCTTATTTTTCTAGTTTTCATAGAGACAGGCCAGTACAATTTCAGGCTTGCTTTATAATTTTGTGTTTAAAAATATTGCAAAAACTGTTTTTTTCAGCTTGCCTGAAAAAGAGCTCTGTGAGTACTGTGCTATAAATTGGACAATGTCGGTAAAATCATTACATTTCATTACCGTCAATGTTTAAAACGTCAAAGAATTCCTAAAAGGAACACTCACAGCTCACATGCAATGGTTCAACTGAACCAAATTAACATTTACTTCATAACACTGTTTGTCTCATTTGGTTCATGCAGGGTCAAACCAGCTGAAGCTTCATTCCCATCACAACTTAATAAAGCTGCAAGGAAGATAGTCTTCTTGTTTGTTTGTTGTTTCTTTTTTTAGCAGCACATTGGCAGTATGATTAAAATTATCCACCCAAAGGTTAAATACATGGGATCCCACCGATGTTTTGACAGCAGTAAGGGCCACTGAGATTAAAGCTACATGTCTTCAATTTGGAGTTCTATAGAAAAGTCGATCAATGCAGTGACAGACTGTAAGATTGATGTGTTATTTCTGTTAAGGAGGTTCACAGCCAGTGGACCTGAACATCATGCACACGATGATACATTATAGCGGTTTGATAGCCTCCTATAAAGGCCTTGACTAATGAGAGAATCAGTCCTTGCAGGGCAATCTCACAAGACGCTACGCAAACATTAATTCAACTTTTTTATTAATGTTTTTAATATGATATTATTCAAATGAAGTGGAAAACATATATGATACTGTATTGTAGTCTGGGCAAAGTCAAATTTTATGAATGTATGTGACGGGTTTCACCCCGCCCCTGTATTATTATTTGTATATCTGTATGTTTTGTATTACCATTATTATATTATTATGAAGCAGCTGTTCCCATCTCCACCAGCAGAAGAAGAATGCCTGCTACCTCCACCTCCACCAGCAGAGGAAGAATGCCTGCTGTCCCCATCTCCACCAGCAGAGGAAGAATGCCTGCTGGTTTCACCTTCCGAGCCTGTCACCAGTCCCCTGCAAGTGAGGGAGAGCCGCACCAGTCCCCTGCAACAGGGGGAGACTACACGCTGCTTCCACCTCCACCGCCAGGAGACTACAAGCCAGGAGACTATGCGCTGCTCCCACCTCCGTCGCCAGGAGACTACACGCTGCTCCCACCTCCGTCACCAGGAGATTGACTACACGCTGCTCCCACCTCCGTCGCCAGGAGACTACATGCTGCTCCCACCTCCGTCGCCAGGAGACTACGCGCTGCTCCCACCTCCGTCGCCAGGAGACTACGCGCTGCTCCCACCTCCGTCGCCAGGAGACTACACGCTGCTCCCACCTCCGTCACCAGGAGACTACACGCTGCTCCCACCTCCGTCACCAGGAGACTGACTACACGCTGCTCCCACCTCCACCGATTCTGCCACTAGGAGCAGAGCAGCAGGAGCTGCCTCTGCCTCCACCACCTCCACTGCCAGGAGCAGAGCAGCAGGAGCTGCCTCTGCCTCCGCCACCTTCACTGCCAGGAGCAGAGCAGCAGGAGCTGCCACTGCCTCCACCACCTCCACCTCCACCGGCATGAGCAGAGCAGCAGGAGCTGCCTCTGTCTCCGCCACCATCAGGAGCAGAGCAGCAGGAGCTGCCTCTGCCTCCAACACCTTCACCGGCAGGAGCAGAGCAGCAGGAGCTGCCTCTGCCTCTGCCTCCACCACATCCACCAGCAGAGGGTGAATACCTGCTGGTTCCGCCTCCACCAACGTGGGAGGACTGGTTGCCTCTCCCACCTCCACCACCCGAGGGAGAGGAGCTACAGCTGAGTTTGCCATCGCCCAGGGTTGCCTTCACATCACCGCCCGGGGATGCCTGCCTCGCTTCGCCCAAGGATGCCTGTTGCTCCGCATTGCCCAAGGATGCCTGTTGCTCCGCATTGCCCAAGGATGCCTGTTGCTCCGCATCGCCCGGGGCTGCAAGATTGCCTTTGTCGGAGGAGCCAGCCTGTGCAAGGTCAGCCTTGCCTGTTGTGGACCAATGGAAGCCTCCGTCCCCACCCCTGGAGCATAAGGAAGACTTTGGGGACTTTAGGGGGGGAGGTGGCTGTTGAGGCCATGTGTGGGTTATGGGATATGAGACGGGGTTCACCCTGCCTCTTTATTATTATTTGTATATTTGTATGTTTTGAATTATCATTATTATATTATTATGATTTATTGTATTATTATTGTTGCAACGCGGAAAAAAGCTGCCACCATTATGTGTTATTGTTTTGTGTGTTTTTAGAACTTCGCGAAGATGCGTGAGTAATCAGCTACTGAGTATTTAATTAGCTGACAGTCGCGCATCATTTTTAAACTCATGCAGACTCGGGCCAAGTAATAAGATCATTACTAGCTAGTTAACCCCTCTGCCAGAATATAAAAGACCTGCAGATTGGCTGCATGGGGAGAGAGTGTTTGAGAGGAGGAACGAGAGTGGAGAAGAGAGGAGAAGTAAAAGAAAACAAAATGAAACTAAACTAAAAATAAATCTGTGTCAGTGAAGGCTACTGCCCAGCCTGACCGATTTATGTATTGTTGTGTGTTCGAGATTTGTTTTATTTAAAATATTTATTTTTGCGCTGTGAGCACAGTGTTTTTGTTTAAATCTTTTACTTTATTTTTGTATTTCAAATAAAGACGGCGCAAACTCCATTGCACCCTACCTGCAGTATCTGTTTCAGTTCCTGCTTCTGGCCTGACGTCACCACACACGCCATCCTGTCACAATGTAATAAAATAATTTAAGTGTACCGTACAATACCAGCAAGATAGTTTTATTCCTTTCACATTGCACTTACACTAAAAAGGGCCATCAATCTTACATTCTGACATATATAACACAAAAATAAGGGCCTACATTGGACAACTAAATAATATAATACAAGGGGAGGGATATGTAATTCTTTTAAATAGTAGCAGATCTAAATAAGACTACATTAAAATACATCACTAAAATAAACCATGATTATGAAAATCAAACAATCCTCCCAAGGTTGGTTTGCATTTTGTTACATTAACACCTTTAACAGTCAAGCACAGTTATTTTGGTTAATTTCTTCTTCATTGTTAATATAACACTGATAGATCTAAATTACAAATGTTTGTTATACTGCAATTTTAGTTCTGTCAACGTACCCTAGATTTCCACAGTTATCAACTGAATTAGGCCATATGATGGTGTTGATTTAAAAGTAAGATAATGTTTATTAGTTATTTATATACAATGTTTATGTTTTGTTTATACGAAAGACAGATTCGGCATGATAAATCTAAAAGCTTTCTCAATCATAACCGTGACAGGGAGAACCCTGTCGCTGGTTCTTGCGTGGATGTGTGCAGCTGGGACGCATTGCTAGGCAACCAATTGAGCAGGAAGGCTTGCCCAGTGCCGAGCTGATCGGGAGGTTCGGATTGGCTGGGAGGCAAATCAAACGGTGACCACGTAGAAATTTAAACCAAATTCTAAATCAAAATGCTCATGGTCTCTGGAGAATAATTTTTCATACAGTTTGAAAATGGTTCATTTGAATGTCTCAGTATCAAGTATGGGCTCCTCTGGCATTTATGTGATTGCTGCATCAACAGGGCATGCTTCTAATCAGGTTGCAGACATCACATTCTTCAGCCAGTGCAACACTAAGCTCTCTGATGTCATGTGGAGTGTTACAACACTGGTGAACATGACGTCCTAGAAAAGGTCCAGACTTCTTGCTGTCCAGTCTATAACCTTGTGAACAGGACCATGGAGCAGTGGCAATGCTGGTAGTAATGTGGGGCACTCCAGCCATGGCAACGCTGGTAGGAGCAACGTTGGCAGTGGAAATGCTGGCAGCGGTGCAAGGCCCTCCTGCAGTAGCAACGCACTGGGCACTCTGGCAGTGGCAGCACTGGCAGTGGCAATACTGACAGCAGCGTGGGGTACTCCGGTAGTTGTGGTGGTGCTGGGCACTCCAGCAGTGGGGAGCAGCGCACCATATAATGCCCCAGCTCTCCACAGGCAAGGCACCATTCCTGGTGATCGAGGTAGTCAAGGAGGTGTTCAACCCACCCTACCACCCTTGTAGAAGGCAGAGATGCCCACCTTCAGTTTTTAGGCTGGCAGCGCTGAGCACTCTGGATGTGGTAACAATGGCTCCTCCCCCTTGGGTACACAGGATGGCAATGCCTCCCTTTTTGGCTCTGGAATTGGCCCCGGCTCCTTTCCTCACCTCCACGGATGGCCTTCCTCTTTTGGGCAGGTGGAAACTCCTCTTCACCCTGAAAAGGGCAACACCTGGTATAGCGCCCGGGCTCTCCACAGGCGAGGCACCACGGAGGTGCTTCCTCCTTCAGGCTTTCTTTTCGATCCATTTTATTATTTGTTTCTTTTCTTTTAAACCTGGAGTCTCTAGGGGTGCTGTCCCACTTCTGACTGTGTGAACAAGACAGCGTCACTAGCAAGGTTGTTACTACCAGGAAGGAGACCCAAAGATAGAAGCTGCACGTTAACCGCTATTGCACATTTTTAATAATAAATAATAAAACACAAAACATGGGAACAAAATAAACAAAACAATACATATACTGGCAAAATACACCGTGGTTTCAGTCCGAGCCACCGTTTCCAATGAAACACAGCACTGAACTCCCCTAAACACCAACTACACCAACACACAATTCTCCTCGTCTCACTTTCTCCATCATTAACTCACCCACCAACTCTCTGCCCAACACCATTAACACCCTTTTTATGCCCTGTGACTGAAGCCTAATTAATCATTACTTATTCAATTTACAGCTCCAGACACATTCCCACATGTTTCTGCAGGGAGGAATTTAACCCCCATCCCTGCCAACCCAATATTCCCCCCACACACCCACACCTGTGCACCGGCAGGGCTTTCACCCTGCTACAAACCCCTACAGCCTCCTTCTCAAGAATAATCAATTTTCTAGCATCAGAATAAACTTGGGGCCAGAAAATGATCTTCTACAGGGTCCAAGACTCTGTCTATGTACTGTAGAGCTGGAAATCTGCCCTTTGGAATCACAATAAGATCTGTTCAACCTCCAATGCAGGTGCTCCCCACATCATAACTGAGGCCCCTCCAAAATGGTCATATTCAACTAAGTTGAATTGAGCAAATCGCTATTGTCAGGCTCTTCATACTCAGAGATGTTGTTCCCAATGATTAAGATGCCAGTTCTGGTGATCAAGGGAGTAATCAACAATCGGTGTTGTGGGGTCAATTGAGAAGCTGTAGCTGGTCTTTAGACATCAGCCAATCACTTATAGTGACTCGAATTGCTGTCGTGAAGTAGATATTGAGCCCACGGGCAATGGACATGCGATTGTCCAGTGCCATATTGTCTAGATAATGGCCATTGCATGATGTGGTTGACCTCCCACAACCTTTTCCAGAACATAGTTGTATAATAAGTAATATTTTTCTGCCATCTGTTAACCACCCTTATGGAAAAAACATATTTTTTATATATGGTAGAAAAGTATGATCCTTATATTTTTTTCATATATAGAAATTGGCCCCTTTTTTATATATTTAAAATATATGGGATATATTTTAAATATATCTTAGTCTGTAATCCATATATTTTCATTAGTCTGTAATCCATATAAAATAAATATATGGATTAAAATATATTTTAAAAATATATCCCCATATATTTTAAATATATAAAAAATATAAGGATCATACTTTTCTACCATATATTAAAAATATATGTTTGTTCCATAAAGGCAGGAGCAGAACTCAATGTGTTATGTCTGAAAGCTTGAAGGTTTGCTGCAGCTGTCATTCTAAAGGTTGCACATAAATAAACATGAGACCACCCTGTCAGATCAAATCAGAATAGCAATAGTTATTGTTCCATAAATAGAACCAGAGCTTACACCTCTGCTAGAACACATTCAATTTGCAACAGGAAATAAGCTAATTCTTTGGAAGATACCAAGTTGAGAAATTATACAAAAATAGTTTATCTGCTATTCCACACAACTGTATTCATTTTAACAAAATCTTACTTGTGTTTAGAATAAGGTGTTGTAGCAAAGGATTTTAAATCCAGTTTTCATTGCATAGAAAATCATTTCACTGGCCCTTTTCATTGCTTAGTACAACTTTCTATTTCTAGGATGTTTTCTCTGTAAGAAACTATGATATTTCAGACCCATACAAAATGGATCTTTAAGGGTTGCCACTTGACAGCAGGAATGGAGGCTGTCCATCGTTTAGCCTTAATGATTAGAATGGGCTTGCAGCAGTGAGGAAACATTCAAATTGGACAATTCAAATTAGTTAGAAAAATGTGCTAAAAAAAAATTACGAGACACAAAATTAAGGCATATAATTAGGTAGCAAATTCCCCATCTGAAAAGGAGAGATGTTATTCTTACACAATTCCGTGAATGTTGATGGTTGGCAATATACTATTTGTATTGCATGTTAAAAGGTTAATTCTTAAATGATATAATAAACACACTTGTATTTAATGAAAGTCTACTGCACCAATCCTTCGTGAAACATATGTTTAGCTGTACTGTTGTACACTACATGTCTTTTTAAGGAATTCCTTAAAGGACTTGTAATTCTAATTGGGAATTGGAATTAGAATTTGGCATTGATTTTAGAAAGGAATTGGAACTGAAAAACAGGAATTGACCCCAAACCTGGCACCAAGGGCAGCTCCTTTCTGTGCTGTACATTCTGCACAGTGAGATAGTGTTCAATTTGTGTAGTGAAAGGTTTAAAAGCAGCATTCTGACTGGATAATTCCTTTGTGAGTACAGCAGAATGATTTATTAATGTACCTTTGGTTTTTACTTTGCAAAAAAACAGAAAACAATGATTTCATATGGGACCTGACCACTTGATAGCTTCAAGGTTACTGTCATTTTACTGTACTTAAGTGACAGGGTAACAGAAGTATGTGCAAAAAACACATATGTCAGTTTTCCATTGTAAAAAAGTTTTACATTTTACAACATAAGGACCATCATATGCGTATAAGATGACTATTTTCCGGCCTGTAAAAAAATAAAAAAATAAAAAATAAATAATTAAATACTGGACAGTATTTTACATTGAATTCATTAAAATTAAGGGCAGGTTATATTTCTGACTGGTAATGGTTTCAGTCAGGGGTTCATTTGTAAACAAAAAGGTACCAGATCTTATAATTGGGGAAGAGGGACAGCATTTTTGTTTCTAGACCTACTGTACTGACCTGGATTCTCATCTGCTTGTTGGTTTCGTGCCTTATTACTGGCATTGGTAGCTGCATGCTGACCTCTGCCTAGCCATGTTTTGACATAATCTTCAGGTTTGAACAACACCAGTGGCTGGCCGACTAATCTGATGAACAGGAGCTGTTTGGGTTGTGAAAAAACTATTAATTTTCTTACTCACTGATGTTGCATCCTAAAATATATCATTATAGAACATTTTTGTCATTCAATTTATGCAACAGCAAATACTTTTTTATTGTACATATTATGTCGAGTTCCTTTTTGCAACCATTTTTTTTATTTTTCCTATGGTTCACCAGTTGCAAACCATAAGGTACAAATTAACCCTTGGTAGTTGTGTTTGTATGTCACATTCTATTCCCTTATATATTTAATTTAACTAATCTTTATTTACATGCAAATGGCTGTACCACCAACTTAATGCGTTAGCAGCATGCACTGTCTTTTTAGACTGTGATTTTATGCTTCTGACAGAGTTGTAGATGCTAATGAGAGGCTATGAATACCTGTATTTATTGGTAATGCAGCTCAATTGAAAATGATGTATGTGGCAGTCTGGAAACAAATGTAGCTGATAATACCATGAGAGAAAAAAAGCTGGCAACATTTTTTTTATGATGACTGCTGTGGAATCTGACCAAATACAATGTGAAAAATGTACAAAAATGCAGAAAATCAGACAGGGGCAAATACTTTTTCACGGCACTATATATATATATATATATATATATATATATATATATATATATATATATATACAGACATGCTCAAATTTGTTGGTACCCTTACAGCTCATTGAAATAATGCTTCATTCCTCCTGAAAAGTGATGAAATTAAAAGCTATTTTATCATGTATACTTGCATGCCTTTGGTATGTCATAGAATAAAGCAAAGAAGCTGTGAAAAGAGATGAATTATTGCTTATTCTACAAAGATATTCTAAAATGGCCTGGACACATTTGTTGGTACCCCTTAGAAAAGACAATAAATAATTGGATTATAGTGATATTTCAAACTAATTAGTTTCTTTAATTAGTATCACACATGTCTCCAATCTTGTAATCAGTCATTCAGCCTATTTAAATGGAGAAAAGTAGTCACTGTGCTGTTTGGTATCATTGTGTGCACCACACTGAACATGGACCAGAGAAAGCAAAGGAGAGAGTTGTCTGAGGAGATCAGAAAGAAAATAATAGACAAGCATGGTAAAGGTAAAGGCTACAAGACCATCTCCAAGCAGCTTGATGTTCCTGTGACAACAGTTGCAAATATTATTAAGAAGTTTAAGGTCCATGGAACTGTAGCCAACCTCCCTGGGCGCGGCCGCAAGAGGAAAATCGACCCCTGATTGAACAGAAGGATAGTGCGAATGGTAGAAAAAGAACCAAGGATAACTGCCAAAGAGATACAAGCTGAACTTCAAGGTGAAGGTACGTCAGTTTCTGATCGCACCATCCGTCGCCTTTTGAGCGAAAGTGGGCTCCATGGAAGAAGACCCAGGAGGACTCCACTTTTGAAAGAAAAACATAAAAAAGCCAGACTGGAATTTGCTGAAATGCATATTGACAAGCCACAATCCTTCTGGGAGAATGTCCTTTGGACAGATGAGTCAAAACTGTAGCTTTTTGGCAAGTCGCATCAGCTCTATGTTCACAGATGAAAAAATGAAGCTTTCAAAGAAAAGAACACCATACCTACAGTGAAACATGGAGGAGACTCGGTTATGTTTTGGGGCTGCTTTGCTGCGCCTGGCACAGGGTGCCTTGAATCTGTGCAGGGCACAATGAAATCTCAAGACTATCAAGGCATTCTGGAGCGAAACGTACTGCCCAGTGTCAGAAAGCTCTGTCTCAGTTGCAGGTCATGGGTCCTCCAACAGGATAATGACCCAAAACACACAGCTAAAAGCACCCAAGAATGGATAAGAACAAAACATTGGACTATTCTGAAGTGGCCTTCTATGAGTCCTGATCTGAATCCTATTGAACATCTATGGAAAGAGCTGAAACTTGCAGTCTAGAGAAGGCACCCATCAAACCTGAGACAGCTAGAGCAGTTTGCTCAGGAAGAGTGGGCCAAACTACCTGTTAACAGGTGCAGAAGTCTCATTGAGAGCTACAGAAAACGTTTGACTGCAGTGATTGCCTTTAAAGGTTGTGCAACAAAATATTAGGTTAGCGGTTCCATCATTTTTGTCCATGCCATTTTCATTTGTTTTCTTATTTACAATATTATGTTGAATAAAAAATCAAAAGCAAAGTCTGATTTCTATTAAATATGGAATAAACAATGGTGGATGCCAATAACTTTTGTCAGCTTCAAGTTATTTCAGAGAAAATTGTGCATTCTTTGTTTTTTGTGGAGGGGTACCAACAAATTTGAGCACGTCTGTATATACAGTGCCTTGCAAAAGTATTCAGACCCCTGACCAATTCTCTCATATTACTGAATTACAAATGGTACATTGAAATTTCGTTCTGTTTGATATTTGATTTTAAAAAACTGAAACTCAAAATCAAATATTGTAAGGTGACATTGGTTTTATCTTGGGAAATATTTTTAAGAAAAATAAAAAACTGAAATATCTTGCTTGCATAAGTATTCAACCCCCACACATTAATATTTGGTAGAGACACCTTTCGCTGCAATAACAGCTTTAAGTCTTTTGGGGTAAGTATGTACCAGCTTTGCACACAGTGTCGGAGTGATTTTGGCCCATTCTTCTTGGCAGATTTGCTCCAGGTTGTTCAGGTTGGTTGGACGACACTTGTGGACCGCAATTTTCAAATAGTGCCACAGATTCTCAATGGGATTGAGATCACGACTTTGACTGGGTCACTGTAGGACATTCACTTTTTTGTTCTTGAGCCACTCCAATGTTGCTTTGGCCTTGTGCTTGGGATCATTGTCCTGCTGAAAGGTGAATTTCCTCCCAAGCTTCAGTTTTTTAGCGGACTGAAGCAGGTTCTCTTGCAGTATTTCTCTGTATTTTGCTCCATCCATTCTTCCTTCAATTTTAACAAGATGCCCAGTCCCTGCTGATGAGAAGCATCCCCACAGCATGATGCTGCCACCACCATACTTCACTGTAGGGATGGTGTGTCTTGAGGCATGGGCAGTGTTAGGTTTGTGCCACACATAGCGCTTTGAGTTTTGGCCAAAAATCTCTATCTTGGTCTCATCTGACCATAAAACCTTTTCCCACATCGCAGCTGGGTCACTCTCATGCTTTCTGGCAAACTCCAGACGTGCTTTCAGATGATACTTTTTGAGTAACGGCTTCTTTCTTGCCACCCTCCCATACAGGCCAGTGTTATGCAGAGCTCTTGATATGGTTGACTGGTGCACCATTACTCCACTCCCAGCCACTGAACTCTGTAGCTCCTTCAAAGTGATTGTTGGCCTCTCTGTGGCTTCTCACAAGTCTCCTTCTTATTTGAGCGCTGAGTTTTGAGGGACGGCCTTTTCTTGGCAGTGCCTGGGTGGTGTGATGCAGCTTCCACTTCCTGATTATTGATCCAGCTGTGCTCACTGGGATATCCAAACACTTGGATATTATTTTGTACCCTTTCCCTAATCTATGCATTTGTATTACTTTATCTCTAACTTCTGTAGAATGCTCCTTGGTCTTCATTTTCCTTCAGATTCACAGCCTGACCAATGATCCTTCAACAGTGGGGTTTTTATCCAGAAAATGTGACAGCAACTTTAATGGTTCACAGGTGGAGGCCAATGGTAAGGTAACTGTGTCCTCGTTATGGCAATTTCTTTCATCGGTGTAAACTGGGAGCTTCCACAGCACAAGGGTTGAATACTTATGCAAGCAAGATATTTCAGTTTTTTATTTTTCTTAAAAATATTTCCCAACATAAAACCAATGTCACCTTACAATATTTGATTTTGAGTTTCAGTGTTTTAAAATAAAATATCAAACAGAATGAAATTTCAATGTACGATTTGTAATTCAGTAATATGAGAGAATTGGTCAGGGGTCTGAATACTTTTGCAAGGCACTGTATATATATATATATATATATATATATATATATATATATATATATATATATATATATATATACAGTATATATAAAAATAACAACATACAAGTGAAATGTTCTCTTCCTGTACTGGACAGAGCGATCCTTAGCAGAAATATTTCAGATATTTGATGCAGATGGTGTATTTTTCGATAAAGACATTTTAAAGAAATAGTGCAGCTCTGTGCAGAGTGTTTAACCATTTACCAGAAGCAAACTAAACTGGCTGGCAGGTTCCTAAATGTGACAGGTAGTGCGTCAGTAAAGAGCAAATATAAGTTTACCACTCCCATCCCCAACAAACACAGGATATCAAGGTTTGGAAATCACCAAAATTATTTAAAATCCTCAATCAAAAACTTACCTTGAGGAATGTAAAGGACATTTAGGATAAACTATACTTAGCAAGATTTACTTTTTAGAGTTTTGCATCTTATTTTATTTAAAATTCAGATCACCAAAGGAAGGGAGTTTGGGGGGGTGCACAGAACCTCAATTTCTTTCCTCAAACACAGTCTTAGCAATAAGGACATTCCATGGTAAAACCAAAGCCATCCTTTGTGTTAAACTGTATAGAAACACAAATTGAAAAGCTATAAATTGCCAGATGCTCGATCTTAAGATATGTAGTATGTCTCCAACGCGAGAAGGAAACAACGAAAAGGCTGCCCCATTCACCAAGCGACCCAACTGTCTCTTTGAAATCAAACTTGTGGCAGGATAGTGTCACGGCCAGTGTTCCCTCTAATGCACACATTTTTCGCATTAACTGGCAACAGCCTTCGCACTCAGTTTACTAACTTTCGCAAGTTATTATCATAAATATCAACCTCAATTGAGACTCCAACATTTTGAGGTAAACCTTTTCATTTTGAGAGCATTCTTGCAATGCATTAATATAACCATATTTGTCTTGTTGGTGATTTGCTGATTTCCCGCACGGCTAGCGGGAATGTGATGGGCACATACGTACTCGTAGCTTTTTTATTTCCACCTGTTGCAAAGGCGCAGCATTTGATTGCCGGTTTATTTTCTCGCAAACCTAAAAACTGGGGCATACAAGATTATTATTATTTATTATTATTATTGGTAGTAGTACTTTTTGTAGCACTCGTGAGCGTACTATTAAAAGATGCAACATCATTGCAGGATTCTAGTGTAAATACTAACGATGCTGCACCTGCTTTTGCTTGCCGAGAATGTTTTAAGTGTTTATAAAACATCTGACAACCCTCCTTACACAACACCTGCAGTAGCTGCATATGTACGTTAGTCCAAAGCATATTGTTATATTCTTCAACAGCAGTTAAATTTTGTGATGGATTGTTTAATGACCTGAAGAATACAGATTGCTGGAAGCCCTTCCTTTCCATCCAGAACCTGCTGGTTTTTTCATCTGTTTTTTTTTTTTTAGTAGCTGCATCATTTCCAATCTTCTCTTGGCACTGGTGAAGGTATGTGTGTCAGTTGCATGTAAGATTGATTGCTCCTGTTTTCAGCACTAGTATTGATGATGTGAATGAGAAAACATACCACATTTTTCAAAAGGATACTGGTTAAGACTTTACATTACTGGTCTCTAATTGTAAATGCTATATAATAATGTAAATAAACATGATAAAATACAATATCACAGACGAAGTTAGCCGCTGTCGACATTCCATAATTAAACATAGTTCCATTGTAATTACACAAACATTAATCTAGTTACTGTATTATTACAGTGACATATGAATGGGTCAATAACAATTTGGCATTGTGACAGGGACAGGCCTGTCACTGGCTTCTCGGCGCTACACACCCAGCTTCAGCTGAATGGTGGACAGGCTGCTCGAGAGCGAGAGAAGAAAGCAACCAAATGAAAAGCAACAAAAAGAAACCTTTGCGCTCAGGAGAGCGGACCTACAAAAACAGTAGAGGAACAGATAACTTGCTAGTCTGTACATCCAGGGACACCATGGGTGCCACCGGGTCTGAAATTGCTGTAGGAACAGGGTTAGTCTATGGGTTTGACCGACGATCCCCAATCAGTATAGTGAGGGTGTGTAGCGCACATACTCTGCTAGCAGATACCCTCCTTTTAGTGGAGGTAGCGCTCAGCCATTGATGCGGCCAACTTATTTTATTTTCAATTTGGAATGGCCAATTATTTTATTATGCTCAGCTCACCGCTACCACCCCTGCGCTGACTCGGGCGGGTGAAGACGAACACACGCTGCCCTCCAAAGCGTGTGCCGTCAGCCGACCGCTTTTGTTCACACTGCGGACTCACCATGCAGCCACCCAAGAGCTACAGCGTCAGAGGACAACGCAGCTCACACGCAGGCACACGGCCAGACTACAGGGGTCGCTGGCGTGCGGTGAGCTGAGGACACCCTGGCCAACCTAACCCTCCCTCCCCCGGGCGGCGCTCGGCCAATTGAGCGCCGCCCCCTGGAAGCTTCCATCCTTGGTCGGCAAAGGAATAGCCTGGACTCGAACTCGCGACGTCCAGACTATAGAGTGCATCCTGCACTCCGTGTGGAGCGCCTTTACTCGATGCGCCACTCGGGAGCTCCCAGCCAACTTATTTTCTAGCTGTGTTTTTTCACTGTGTTCTACTCTGGCATTGTTTTGTTGCTGTTTGTACCCACACTGTGTTTACACTCCTGTTTATGTATATGTGCCCACGGTCACGTAGTTCCCAGCATGATTCACCCTGCCCAAGGCACTACCATTATTATTATTATTATTATTATTATTATTATTATTATTATTATTATTTATTTCTTAGCAGACGCCCTTATCCAGGGCGACTTACAATTGTTACAAGATATCACATTATACATTATTTCACATTATACAGATATCACATTATTTTACATACAATTACCCATTTATACAGTTGGGTTTTTACTGGAGCAATCTAGGTAAAGTACCTTGCTCAAGGGTACAACAGCAGTGTCCCCCACTGGGGATTGAACCCACAACCCTCCGGTCAAGAGTCCAGAGCCCTAACCACTACTCCACACTGCTGCCCTGGGTTACTGGTAACCTAGTGGTGGCAACAGGTGGCACCACTAGGTTACTGGTAACCTAGTGGTGGCAACAGGTAACGTTATTATTCATGAGACATAAATAAACTGAGTTTTCTTAATGTTAATTGCAGCTAATAAAGCTCATCTTTTTTCTAATAAAGTGTAAACAAATTATTATAAAGATGAATTGTTAAACATGGAATGAAATTAGTCTAATTGTTATTTTTTACTTTGCTCTAAATGGTCACTTACACCCTTAAGAAAATGTTTAATAAGGTTTTTGCTAGGCTAATACAGTCAACATAACTAACATTTAAACAATTATGCAAATATAATTACTTACACACATTATGGGAAAAAAGACACCAAACTTGCAAAAGCCTAGTAAAATGGTGGAATTATTGTAAATTTGTTTGGAAGGTTAATTTGCATCTGACCAAGATTGATTATTCTATGCAAGAATTATTTTATGAAACAGCATATATTAGGCACAGGCTGCTTCACTAGCTTGCCTCAGGGAAAGATTGCCTGCCACGGTCGTGAGAGCTCATCGGGGCATCTATCAGGGGAGGGGTCCTTTTTTACATTCAATTTAGTCTGCAGCTATTTCTCTTAGCTTGAATTGCTGGTCTGCTATTTGTGTTTGATTGTTGACACTATACAAAAAAGATAGTACTAAAAAGAGCCAACAGAGTTCAAATGCGTCTCATGTGACTTTCAAGAATAAGGATATAAAAATGCTAAAGACAGGATATGTTTTTAAATCCATAGTTTTTGCAAAGCAATCAAAAGCGGACACTGCCAATTGACTAGTTCAGACTAGTTCATATCAAGAAAATGTAACTGTGCAGTACAGATTTTCAAATATAGATAACAAAAAATGAAAACAGTTTCCATCATTCTGATGTTGCTTTGTTCTATTAATTCACATCTTCAAATTAACCAATTTGTGTTCATTAACTGGGGTGCGATATATAAAGAATATTAAGAGTTTGAAACATGAGGGTGCTTTGGTATTCTGGTGACCAAAATGCAGTGATGGCCATGTAATATGACATCATTTGTGCTTGTTTGTATGTCAAGGAGTTTAGTTTGACAATAAAATACTACTTTCAAGAGTTTAGGGTTAGTTCAGGCCTGGGTAACTTATGTTGGTCCCTATGGCCATCCCAATCCAAGTTTAAAATGTATGATTGAACAGGTTTCTTCATAAAATTACTTTATTAGGGATTACATGACGAGAAAAGTCTAACAAATTGAGGACTGGAGTTTTCTATTTCTCATCCAATAGTTAATACAGTTTTTTTTTTTTTTTTTTTTTTTCTTATTTACAGCAGAGGCAGCCTACAATGTTCCATGTGCTTCTTTAAGTCACTGCTGGTCTGGTGGGCATTGTAATTACAATGTGTTTCCCTCAACAGCAGCAGCAATACAGCATAAATACAACATTCTACAATCCGTCTTCATCGCCTGGAAGACTTCCATTTTATTAATGTGCAGGTAGTTTGTTATACAAAGGATACACTCAAAACTGTGGAGCAAATGGTTCTGAGGAAATAAGTTAAAGTGGCTAGGACATGGATTTTTACATTAACCAAAATGACTAGTTTCAGTATCTGTGAGGCCTACATAAACCATAACTTGCTAGAATTTATATATTATGTTTTATTTCGTTGTAATTATAAAGGGAAATCGTCTCGAGTGTCTTACTTCCTGAAAACTTCCTGAAAATTCAGCCGTGGGGCGTGACATCACCAAAGGAGGAAGCAGATTGCTTCTCTGACTGTTTTCAATGGAGCACAACTGCAACTCGTCGGACGAAAGTGAAATAAGTCTGGTTTTATCTGTGTGTGAGAGCTCGTATGACTGATGCTCCTAAGCTTTATGATTTGAACCTATTTATGTCAGGTATATTCTAAGACTTGTTTTGTTGTAATTAACTAAAAAAATAAATAAATCCCAAGACGATTTATAGACATGACAGATCTGTGGACTAGTCATATACAACACTTTTGAATAATAATAATAATAATAATAATAATAATAATAATAATAATAATAATAATAATAATAATAATAACACTATGTAACACAATGTTTGTTCCTGGGTAGTAAGTGTTATTTCCTAATTGCTTATGCCTCAAAAGTATAGAAAATGGCTATTATTCCCCACAAACTTTGCTTTTGTGACCAGGACAGTGATATTTTGAAATTTACCTATTTCCAATGAGAAAACGGGCGAATTTGTGTCTTTTCATTCACATAAAGTCAGAAGAAAACAACATATGAATCCAAATTAACATGTATTTATACTAAAGTAATACAAAAATGACTACAAAAGATTTAGAAGTGAGTAGTTTTTCGAGATTTACGATTATACTGTAAATCACTTTCACGAATCAGCCCCCAAATGTAGTCTCCCATCATGTTCTCGTTATACTGTCCTTGGTAGCGGCGTTCAAAGTCCAGTATATCCTGGTGGAAGCGCTCGCCTTGCTCCTCCGAGTACGCTCCCATGTTCTCCTTGAATTTATCAAGATGAGCATCAAGGATATGGACTTTGAGGGACATCCTACAGCCCATTGTGCCGTAGTTCTTCACCAGAGTCTCAACCAGCTCCACATAGTTTTCGGCCTTGTGATTGCCCAGGAAGCCCCGAACCACTGCGACAAAGCTGTTCCAAGCCGCTTTCTCCTTACTAGTGAGCTTCTTGGGGAATTCATTGCACTCCAGGATCTTCTTTATCTGTGGTCCGACGAAGACACCGGCTTTGACCTTTGCCTCAGACAGCTTAGGGAAGAAGTCTTGAAGGTACTTGAAGGCTGCCGACTCCTTATCTAGAGCTCTGACAAATTGTTTCATAAGGCCCAATTTGATGTGCAGTGGTGGCATCAGCACCTTCCGGGGGTCCACCAGTGGCTCCCACTTGACGTTGTTCCTCCCCACAGAGAACTCGGTCTGCTGTGGCCAGTCCCTCCTGTGGTAGTGCGCCTTGGTGTCCCTGCTGTCCCAAAGGCAAAGATAGCAGGGAAACTTGGTAAAACCGCCTTGGAGACCCATCAGGAATGCCACCATTTTGAAGTCTCCTATGACCTTGATGCCATCTCAGAAAAATGCAGATATGTATCCACTTAGGCAGCTGGAACTAAACTGAACTGGTGGGCTTAAGGCCCCTGTATTCATACTACTATTTATATTACTGGAAAGTTCTAGAAAGTTCTAGAAGTTACTCCAAGTTTACTCAGCACTGAATCTATGTGGAATGTTCTGGAAAATAGGTAAATTTCAAAATATCACTGTCCTGGTCACAAAAGCAAAGTTTGTGGGGAATAATAGCCATTTTCTATACTTTTGAGGCATAAGCAATTAGGAAATAACACTTACTACCCAGGAACCAAAAAAAAAAAAAAAAATTGTTACACGGTGTAATAATAATAATAATAATAATAATAATAATAATAATAATAATAATAATAATAATAATACTGACAGGGCTATATATTTAAGTTATTTACTTATGGATAACCCAGAGCTAAAAAAAAGTGCCAATTTGCATTTAAATGTTACTCAAAGTTGTTTGGCACCGAGAGGTATTACTTAGAAACAGAAGCAAATATAATCAAATATGATTGCAAAATGAGATTTGCTGCATTTTGGTTTATTTTCAATTTACGGATTTTTGAAAACATGTAAGATTAAATAGTAGACCTACTCTTCGTTTTACATTTAGAGTTTAAAAGTAAATGATCAATACCATTTGTGGAACTATCCAGATGCCGCTGTATAAAATGATGTTTCCCCCTTTAGAAACCAGTATAGGCAGCAACCTTTGTGGCTACGTATAATTCCATAAATGAGATTCCAATTACTGATCAAGTTTACTTTTAATTAAGTAAACAACAGCATTTATTATTATCAAAATACAATGTATATTTAATCTATCTTATTAGAACCACAACATTATCAGCTTCTGCCCTGGTCACAGAAATTAGCCTACAATCCACAGAGAAGTAATCTATTAAGACTGAAGACAATTCTTCGAGGACATTTAGGACTGACACCCAATTGCAACATAAAAAAATGGTTTATCTTCTAAACAGTCCAACTCGAAGTGGTCACTGCACAAATCCGATGATGGCTTTGCACGCCAATGAGCTCTCGTCCGCTGTTTCTCCCATTTGCGAAAGCCAGTTAAGTCCTTTGGGAATTTAAGTAGTCATGTTGTCTTTATGTGACTTAGAACATCCAAACACCACAAACATTTGGCATTTTGCCTTATTTTTGCACAGAATGTTCACCAATGAATTACCCCTTGTCCGTCCTTCGATGACGTCATATCCACCTTTACCGGAGCTAAGTGTAGTCCACTCAAGCGCGGAATTGAAGCACTGTTTTATTTACAAATTATGTGAAAAGCATTGAGCGCAGAGATGTGTCAGTACCTTCAATGGATTGTTGGAGTTTTGGTCTGTTTATTTTTTACAAGTTGTGTCTGAGGTGTCATGGCCACTTCATGGATAGCAAGCCAAGTATGTGGTTACTTTCTTGATTTTGGCTGGATTTAATAGTAATCACACAATAGGGGTAAATAGCACATTGGTTAGGAGGGTCACAGATAATACATTTCAATTTATTGTTAATGTATTTTATGGTTTTTAACAGGAAGGTGTATTTTTGGTTTATGTCCATAGATAATGAATAAAAAATAAATAAAATGTGCATGTTACTGGGGGGACATTTGTGAGGTGGCTAGATGCAGGCTTTGGGAGGCCCACCTGAAATTTCTCCAACCCACTCACTTAATACATTTCACTGTGGACTGCTGGAAGGGATATGGCCTTGATGTTTAGTGGAGCTAAATACTGAAAGTATTATATATGTAAACTGACTGGCTAAAAAATTACAGCATTTTCTCTACAGCTTGCATATGTTCCGTGGAACTGATATTTCAATAAGCCAGGTCACATGGTACTCCAGGTAATCAATCAGGTATAAGGTATTTGTGATAGGGACGAGGTGTAGGTTATCTCCTGAAAGATTGGGAAAGACACAGGAAATTTATTTGCAACGCCGCACCCAATATTTCTTTTTGCAGCATCACAAAATAAGAAAAGTCGCAAGACATTACCAACAAATCGCAGCGATCTGATTCAAACATTCAAAATCCTAAAAGGTATAGACAATGTCGACCCAGACGACTTTTTGGACCTGAAAAAAGAAAGAAGGACCAGGGGTCACAAATGGAGATTAGATAAAGGGGCATTCAGAACAGAAAATAGGAGGCACTTTTTTACACAGAGAATTGTGAGGGTCTGGAACCAACTCCCCAGTAATGTTGTTGAAGCTGACACCCTGGGATCCTTCAAGAAGCTGCTTGATGAGATTCTGGGCTCAATAAGCTACTAACAACCAAACGAGCAAGATGGGCTGAATGGCCTCCTCTCGTTTGTAAACTTTCTTATGTTCTTATGTTCTTAATGGTAAGGACAGACGGCAATACACAGTAGTTTAGAAACAGAAACACAAAAATGCAAAATAAAGCAGTGGAAAACACAGTTAAAAATAAGTTTGCTGTGAACTTGCCGTGAAGTCCCACTGACACACCTAACAATACTTTAGTGTGGGATTAAAGATAGCGTGCATGTTTACAGTACAGTAGGTCTGTCATCCATGTAACTAGTTGTATACATGTATAATGTATATGGGCAAAGCTATCACTATAGTAATTAAAGTAACAGTATAATAGTTAATTACATATTGCATTATGTTTGCTAAAACATGTGTTTCTTTTTAAACTGCACATTTAAAACATATATAATGAATGGGTGTGAATGTTTTTTTATTCATTATTTTATTATCTACTTTAAGTTTGATTAAGATAATGGTGAGGCTCCGACCATTACAAAGAATGGTCTGCTACTGCACTACAGTAGATTAAAGAACTCTCTGTTTGTAAGCCTTGTTTTCAGATTGTCTTGCAGTTCATTGGTCATTTCACCAGGAGAGAGATAAATTGTCCCCATCCCCTCAGGGCCTTCTATCCTGTCAAAAACCATCTCTCTAATGATTGACATGCTTTGCTGCCAGTAAGATGCTTTTACCCCAAAGACTGCTGGGGTGAAATGACCTAGAAGTGAGCAGTAACAGACTTCCTGGAAGACAGGCAAACTGAGAATTGCCTTTAACCAAGTATAGTGCCAGATTTCTTTGGGCACATTTGAGACCTGTATAGTGAATGAAACTGCATAACAAGTAAAATTTGTTATTATTATTATGTTAGCTACAACCACTTTGACTATCAAGGCTTTCCATGACATTTGAGCTCCCAATGTGGGGAAATATCAATCTTATGTATCATTTATTCTGAGAAACAGCAATTATTTTGGTATGACCTTGAAGGAAGTACACAGAAAGATCAATAAAACACTACTAATATCTGTCAATGTTTTACTCCTCTATCTTCAAATATATGCACAAAACAATACATGATTCATTGTGGATGTGGATTCCCAAATGGGGCATCTAAAGCCTGCTCCAGTAGTTAAGGATTATAAGTCCATTTGTAGTTCTACAAATGTAAATTCATGAATAAAAATGTATCCCACTATTAGATTGTGATATGTCTGAACTGGTGACACATTTTCAATCAATTTTGCATACATTTGCATAAGATGTGAAAAAGAAAATCACAGCTCAAATGGGTACGAATTATGTTGTTTTTCAGTTGATGTTTGTGTTTTTAGGCTTTTTTGCATATCATTTCAAAGCCTTTTAGTTACATAGGAAACATTACAACATAAACACAATTTAAAACTGACCCTTAGTACTGGGTTTTGAACCTGAGAGAAGTTCAAATATAGCTTTACATGACTAGACCAAAGCTAGTGTCCGATATTGATCATACCTATCCCCACCACATCATCATTTGGGATTTCCAAATGGTATAATCTATTATTATTTTCTGGGCAACTATTCTTTGCTTGATAAATTCTCTTGGTGGATTAAGCAGGTTTTGCCTTGTAAAGGGCTGCTAATTGTGCAAGGGATTTACCTGTGCGCTGCTCTCCATTCAATTGCATTCATTCCTGTCAGTTCATTGCTTCGCTTGCTTCCATGTGTGTGAGATTTTTAAAAAGTAAACACACTTTTAAAAATGTAAAAATATGGTTTTGAGAGACTTCATTAAAAATCATATACAATAGAATGCCACCACGAGGATAGTAAATAAAACCACATATACTGTATGTATGTTTGTTTGTTTTGCTAGAAAGTGATTGCTATTTAACCATTGGTTTCGTCTCTCTCATTATTTATAGTTTTCATTAGCTGAGCTAAGGGTGGCATGGTGGCGTAGTGGTTAGTGCTGCTGCCTCAAAGCGCCGGGGTCCTAGGTTCGAATCCGGCCTAATGTACTGTGTGTGGAGTTTGCATGTTCTCCCCGTGTTCGCGTGGGTTTTCTCCGGGTGCTCCGCCCATAGTCCAAAGACATGCTGTCCAGGTTGCCTAGTCACTCTAAATTGCCCTTTGTGTGTGTGGTGCCCTGCGATGGACTGGTGTCCCATCCAGGGTGTAGTCTCGCCTTGCGCCCTGTGTATGCCGGGTTAGGCTGCAGCTCACCGCGACCTTGTAAAGGAGTAAGCGGTTAATGATAATGGATGGATTAGCTGAGCTAGCTGTCTATTCATGGTTCAGTTTAATGTCCTTGGTGCTGGCAATCTTAAATGATTTTATCCAGAGCTGCTCACATTGTTTACATTGGAAAGTCCCACCCCACAGCGGTCGTGGGGTTTTTTTTGTTTGTTTTTTTTAACCTGAGAAGGTAATTACATTCCTATGTGATTGCACCAACAAAAAAAGCGCACGAGTACTTCACAAGTAAACCGAATAAAAAGGGAAAGGTGTTTGGTATAAAATGTGATTTATGTTTTTTTTTTTTTTTTTGGTCTTGTGTTTTTGATGGGTGTAAACC
Source organism: Acipenser ruthenus (assembly GCF_902713425.1). Classification (NCBI taxonomy): domain Eukaryota; kingdom Metazoa; phylum Chordata; class Actinopteri; order Acipenseriformes; family Acipenseridae; genus Acipenser; species Acipenser ruthenus. Next base: position 52,854,926 of record NC_081192.1, read on the forward strand.
AATTACTGTGTATGGCTGCGTACTGGTCACAAAACATTTTGATGCAATGTCCCCCTGTCTTCTGTAAAGAAATAATGAGCAGAAACTGCTTTCTTGGTATTATGATGGTGAATGTAAAAGATGTAAATGTAAAAGATGAAAGAATGAAAATTACACAATCATATTTAATGTAATCTGCTGAAAAAGCAGGTGACAGTGCATCACACCCAGTGCATCACACTATCTCCTCTGATGACTTGGCCTCTTTCTTCTCTTCTAAAATCTCAGATATCTGCGAACTCTTTAACACCTTTCCCTCCCCCCTACCCCCCCCCCCCCCACTCCAACCCCTACACCCACTGCATCCCCTACTAACTCACCCTCCTTCTCTACCTTCTCTCCCCTCTCAGACTCTGACCTCTCCTCCCTGTTCCAGGGTCACAAACCCACCACGTGTGCCCTGGACCCCCTCCCCACTCACCTCTTTCAAGCTGCTGCTCCTGCTCTACTTCCCTTCATCTCCTCCCTTCAATACCTCTCTCCTTTCTGGTCTCTTTCCCTCTGCCTTCAAACAAGTCTCTATCACTCCCCTCCTCAAAAAACCTATCCTTGACCCCACCTGCCTCCAGAGCTACCGTCCTGTCTCTCTCCTACCCTTGCTCTCAAAAACCCTCAAGCGGGCTGTACACCGCCAGCTCTCTGCTTTCCTGTCCAACCACTCTCTGCTCGACCCTCTCCAATCTGGCTTCTGCTCTGCTCACTCCACTGAAACCGCCCTCCTGTCTGTCACTAACTCACTAAACTATGCCAGAGCTGCATCTCTCTCCTCTGTCCTAATTCTCCTCGACCTCTCTGCTGCCTTTGACACTGTCGATCACTCTATTCTACTATCCTCTCTCACTGACCTGGGAATCTCTGGCACTGCTCTGGCCTGGTTCTCCTCCTACCTCTCCAACCGCATTTACCAGGTAACCTGGCATGGAGCAACCTCCACACCTCGCCCTCTCTCAACAGGAGTCCCCCAAGGGTCATTCTTGGGTCCTCTCCTGTTCTCTCTCAACACCCGCTCTCTGGGCCCCCTCATCGCATCCTATGGTTTCTCATACATTTCTATGCTGATGATGCTCAGATTTTCCTCTCCTTCACCACCTCTGACTCCACCATCCCCTGCCGTATCTCTACCTGTCTGTCTGCTATCTCTTCCTGGATGCACTCACATCACCTCAAACTCAACCTCTCTAAATCTGACCTCCTTTTCTTTCCCTCCTCCTCCTCCCCCTCCTCTGATCTCTCTATCTCCATTCCTCTGGAATCTACCACACTCTCTCCCTCCTCCTCAGCTAAGAACCTCGGAGTCACCCTGGACCCCTGCCGCTCTTATTCCCAGCACATCTCCACTCTGGCACGCACTTGCCGATTCTTCCTGAGCAACATATGAAGAATCCGACCCTTCCTCACCAACTACACCACACAGCTCCTGGTCCAGGCCCTGGTACTCTCCCGCCTAGACTACTGCAACTCCCTCCTGGCTGGCCTCCCTGCGTCCGCCACCCGTCCGCTCCAGCTCATCCAGAACTCCACTGCTCGCCTGGTGTTCTCTCTGCCTCACTTCTCCCACGCAACTCCACTGCTCCGCTCACTCCACTGGCTCCCGATCACCGCTCTCATCCAGTTCAAGACTCTTGTACTCACCTACAGATGCCTTGACCAGACCGCACCCAGATACCTCCAGACCCTTATCTCTCACTACACCCCGACTCAACCTCTCTGCTCCTCCTGCACTAGAAGACTGGCTGTACCTCCTCTTCGCTCCCCTGCCTCCAGAGCCTGCTCCTTCTCCACCCTCACCCCGCAGTGGTGGAATGACCTTCCTACAGATGACTGCCCAATCCCTGACCACCTTCTGGCGCCTCCTCAAGACTCACCTCTTCAGACAGCACCTGTAGAACTCCTCTTTTCCCTCTGGACACTATCACTCTTCCTTAATGCGCTTTACTTGCTCTTATCTGCTCCCTACTTTACTGCATTTAATCCTGTACTTTAGAGTACTGTAATCTGTCACAACCTGTAGTATTTTGTATTTATTTATTTATAAATTTAGTCGTTGCAATTATTTTCTCCCCAATTTGGAAATGGCCAATTATTTTTTGGCTTAGCTCACCGCTGCCACCCCTGCGCTGACGCGGGAGGGCGAAGATGAACACACGCTGTCCTCCGAAGCGTGTGCCGTCAGCCGACCGCTTTTTTTCACACTGCCGACACACCATGCAGCCACCCAAGAGCTACAGCGTCGGAGGACAATGCAGCTCTCGGGCAGCTTACAGGCAAGCCTGCAGGCGCCCGGCCAGACTACAGGGGGCTCTGGTGCGCGGTGAGCCGAGGACACCCTGGCCGACCTAACCCTCCCTCCCCCCGGGCGGCGCTCGGCCAATTGAGCGCCGCCCCCTGGAAGCTCCAGTCCTCGGTCGGCCTGGACTCAAACTCGCGACGTCCAGACTATAGAGCGCATCCTGCACTGCACATGGAGCGCCTTTACTGGATGCGCCACTCAGGAGCCCCATAGTATTTTGTATTTATTTATATCCTGATGTAACTATCACTGACACTGTTATCTGCTCTGTTATTGAATGGTATTTTGTCATATACTTGTACTTGCTAGAACCGAAGTCATTGTATTTTATCTTGCTCTTAATTGTATTAATACTTATACTGTTTATGACTGTAAGTTGCCCTGGATAAGTGCGTCTGCTAAGAAATAAATAATAATAATAATAATAATAATAATAATAATAATAATAATAATATTCTAGTCAATTGGAAATTGGGCAGAATGCTGGTTGGCTGCCCCAGGGCCAGTATGCAAATGAGGGAGAATTGTGGTAGGTGTTTTGGGTCTGACATTCGGTGGGGTGGGGGGGTGGGGGGGGGGGGGGGGGGGGGGGGGGAACGAGACTGTGTGTGACAGTGTTTGGTATTTTTTGACAAATGGTAACAAGCAAAGTATGGTCGGTTCTTTGGCATGGGTGAATGTGTCCACAGAACCATGTGTTAAGCTTGCCCTGGGCAACTACTTGTTGTGTTAAGCAGTCTTTAATAAAGCAACTCAGGTGCCTAAAATGGGACTTACGCCTTCTAGTCTGCAATATTGTCCTTTAAACAATTCCCTTCATATAATGACTTTGTCTGATCTTATTTAGTTGGTACCTTTCCACCTACCATGTTTTGTTGCACTGTTGGCCTGCTTTTGAATTCTGCTAAAGTCAAAAGTTTGGTGTTGTCAAACTAGCTCACAGCTGTTATTTGCCCACATGGTTTTGCTTCTCTTGAAAATCTGTTTGGGTATGATTAAATAAATCTAATGAGGATGCCGGTGTTCTGCTTTCTACTCTTAACATAACATGTCTGCATCTGTCTGTACAGGGCTGTGTTTAGAGAGACTGATATAAAAAAAAAAAACTAGCTTGAAGTATCTGGCAAAACAAATAAAAGTGCATCTCACTGATGGCAAGAACAATTTCTGAGCTCTGATTGGTCAGCCTTGCACTCGACCCGTGATGTTATCCCAGCATAACTCACGGATCTAGTACTGGCAACATTCTCAATGAAAACCTAGACAGACATCAAACCATCACAACAACACAAAATCAATTACACAATACCTGAAGTGAATTTTACCTTAAACATGACAACTATGGAAACCTTGTTTGGCAAAGAGCCTTCAAACACAGAGCAGCCAGGAGACCAGACAGCACCTCTCAATGAGAGAATGAAAACATAAAAAAAGACACCTGGAGATCGACTCTGAGGAACTAGACAAGACAGAATCTGACAAAAATCCAAAAAACGACAAACCTACTAGGCAGTCAAAGTTTTTTTTATGACTGGGCGAGTGAGAGTAACACAAATAGACTTGAAAACTGTCATGATAGAACACCTTAATACAGTTCTATGACAACTGTATGCCTCTACCAGAAATCGCTCCGGGGAGCCGTATGGCATAAGCAGTTACGTGGGGTTCAGAGCAGGCTTAAACAGACACTTAAATTAATCGCCCCTGAGTCGTAACATTAATATACTGTCAAATGCAGAGTTCAACTCTACCAACAATGTGTTCACAGCATACACAAAAAAAATGATAAGTCCTATTGTTATTAACTAACTTTCAACAGAAATAACACTTTAGTATATCTATTAGAATGCCATAGTTAATACTTTACTACAGTTGTAAATGGAAAACAGGATTTGTTTTATGAGGCGGAATGTTTTTTCCCACATTTATCTTAAAATCACTTTTAAACATGAAATTAGGCTTATTTGCTATTTTTTATAGTGTAAGCAATTGTATAATAGGAATAATACTGAAGGAATAATGCACGACAGGGCATGTGTTGTGCTGGGACAACATCACTTCTCAGGTGTTGGACGCAGGCGTGATGTTATCCCAGCACAACACACACCCTGTTGTGCATTATTCCTTTAGTATAAGACTGTGTTACATTTATTTAGTAAGCTATGTTGTTACCAGGTGGTGACATTTGGTCTTCGTCTGAACTCCACACAATTCTCCCCAGCCGCTTGCAGTTAGTAGGCCTCTACCATGTTACGCAGACTACCGCTTACACTCACTGTTCCCGTAGATTGCAGCATGTGCCAGAAAAGAGCTTCAGGGACATTCAGAACTGCTGGGTTTGAAGAGGACACCCAAACCCAGGCTGGTCAACACGTCAGCAGACAGTAAGGACAGTGTTACATAAGAAAAACCTGCAAGTATAGGGGTTAGTCCAGATCTGAAACTGGGGCGATATTGAGGGGGTTTACGCTGTTTAAAGATGGTTTGGGGAAAGATTCGAATTGTATATGTTTTGTACTAAAGTGAAACTGACAGAAAATGTGTCATATAATGGGAATTCATTTGTTTCTTAATACAAGGACTGTAAAACGCGACTGAGGTGTATCTGAGTGACGTATATCCAATTACTGACTGTATAACAAATAACTGTCTTTTTAGAACTTCAACATCAACAATCAACTCAGAATGTTACAAATATCAATGTATAAATAAATGTGGTGTAAGCTTACCGTTTACTTTGACTTTAGAAGCTTTGAATAAATCCTCTCCAAATATTTCAGAAATTCTAAATCCAGTTTTTGTACTATACCTCAAAGCACTATAAAGTGCATTGATACACACGGAAGCTCTGAGGAGTGGAATTGCAGTAATTTATTTTCTTTGAGCTTATATCAGCAGAACAATACATTCATCGTCAACTGTTTTAAAGAGAACTCTACAATCTACAGCATAGCTTTGACTGAGGTGATTTCCCTATGATCAAAATAAGTTGTTCATACATCACAAAACAAACAGAGTGGCACAATATCCTTGAACATTCATGAAATATGATGTGCAACAAACAAGCTAATGATTGTCAATAAGGGGCAATAACTAACACTAAAATGTAAGATGAAATTGTAGTAATTTGCATCATGAATGTTGCTTTGGAAATGACCCAGTTGTAAATGATATGTGGGAAAAGTACACAGTGTGGTCTTGTCATCAGCCATTATCTAATCCCCCCCACCCAGTTTTTTTTTGTATTGCAAGGCGCTTATGAATAACCATTTGTTAGTGGATTTAAAAGCAACAAAGTTACAGTCATTGAGCAAATCATGCATTTTGCATGTGAGTTACATTTAATGGATTCACGTTATGTCAAACTGCATTTTTTTCAGAAAAGAAAAAACAAATAAACAATGCATGAATGCGTGACAAGCTTTGAAGATTGTGAACTATCTTCAAACCCCTGCCTCGGGAAGGAACCGTCAAGCCCTCAAACCTTTGCACAAAGCTCTATATTGGGAAAACTCAGATTTTGAGTTTGAGATTGAACCAATCAGACCAATGTCAAGTTTATAACATGCTCCATCGAACATCTATTGAAACAATTTGTGATATCCCTGCACATCATATGTGCTTAAATTGTAGCTCAAATATCATGGGTTTATTATGATGAGGTTTAGGCAATGTACTGATCTGACCAGTACTTTGACATAGAAGATTTTTGAAATCCTTCTATAACTGAACTTGGAAATAATTACATTTTCAACTGATGAAAAAAATGTTTTGTCTATACAGGACTCTCAAGGTAAAGTCACATAGGAAATAGTGTGCCATGTTTTCATCTGCCACTGTGACGATTTGAAGTCAGACTTGTTCATGTCCATCAGCAGGAGATCAAGATCAAATTGATTTCAATTAGGACTGTGTCAGTCTAAGTTAGGATTGCAGGCTGGAGGAACTCAATCTCTCCAACTCACATTGATGGTGGAAGTTACCTACTAAGTGTCCAATGTGAAGAATGCAAGAGGTGCGTTTTAAATCTTGCACTACAGAAAAGAAAAAGAAAAAAATGTAGGTAGAACCTGAGGACTGCTGCTATATCTTAACTAGCTCTGTGACATTACGTTATTTTCTTTGTGTGGAGGAGGATTTTCACGTTTGTATAACTTATTTGAACACTATTTGCGGTATATGAATTTTCACTGTTTACTAGTTGTTTTGCACTTTAGTTTATATCTAATTAAATTACATTTTGCATCACTGGTGGAATCGGTATACATGTGTGTGTTTTTGTTTTCATTGCTGAGTGTGTATGCCGAATAATTGGGTAAGTATCCCTGATTGAATTATTGGATTGATTAAGCAACTTCAATAAATTGAGGTGACATGTACTCCCACTGATGGTTTCACTATATTACTATTAGAACTATTTAAACCCTAAACGCTAAGCACATTAAGGATTGCCTACTAGTTGTGATATTAACAACATACCTAACACATAGCAAAAAAAGTACATAATTAACATCCTTAAAGTTAATTAAACCATTGTTTTAATAACAAAAATAAATTCAGCTTCTAGCTGATTTGTTTTCTAGACAGTCCACAGTTCTGTAGTTTTGTGTCTGGATTGGTCCCTAACAGCCCCGTTTAAAAAAAATAAGTTACTTTAGTTTTCCATGAAAAATGTAATAGTTCTATAAAAAGCAAAATGTTAACTGTTATTAGATGTGTATAAAAAAATCAAGGTAAAGAGTAGCAAGTGCATAGCGAAATCATGGTTGAGTACTGTAAAGCTTGGGAAGGCATGATATAACAGTATCTAATGATGAACTTCTGTTGATCAAACAGAGGTTGAGATCCTGTATTATGTTTTGAGGTTTCACAAAATACTGTTCTTTTTCTATCTTCTGGAATACAAGTTTGTGTGACTTAGGGACATACCTAGGTGTTGCCGTAAACAGTTTTTCAAATGACTACGTTTTCCATTTATTTCCTAAAACAAATACAGCTACAAAACAGTATAAGCTGAGTCAATGATTAACAGTGATACAAGAGAAGAAGGGAACCACGGCTTTGAATTCAAGAAATTAAATCATATTTAATGTACCTCAATACGTGGGGTTTAGTAATTTCATGCAATTTTAACTTTCAGTTACAAAGTCACCTGTTTATGCTATTCAGAAAAATGATATACTGTAGGATCAATGGCATACTGGTAATTGGAATAGTTTAAAAATAGATCATTATCGTAGAAAAAACAACACATCTTAGTAAAGAGCAATATTAAAACAACAATCCTGGCAACATATGTTTTGGCCCTGGACTCCACAGCAATTATTAAAAGGAAAAAACACCAAGATATAGATTTTTCTTAGCAAATACACTGTTTATGTCAGAATTTTACCTTGAGGCCTAAATTCAACAAAATTTGCAGTGAGAGACAATATAATGTGGTCTGTTTCATAATGTTATAATGTGGGGGCTTGATGTATTATTATGTGTTTCACAGCTGCATTACTACATAAGAGAAGAGGAAATTGCACTGTAAATGTAATTTAAATCCATGTTTTTTTTAATCAAAATGTCAAAACACATTGTAGAGAAAAGTTGTTGTGGAGTAAATCATGTTTCTTATGCACAGTGCAGCATTTTTTTTATTTTTATTTTTTTAACTGATTTGTATTATTTTACAATAAATTCTAGCGATTTGTTTCAACCACAGTCTCAGTTGTTTAACCCCTTCTCTGCTGAGGCCCTTGTGATGCTCTGTGCTACAAGAATTGTGATTTTAGGAGTCAGCTGTTTTACACCAAAATTGCCATATGTTCCCTTTTATATATCCCAGGCAAACACACACACACACACACACACACACACACACACACACACACACACACACACATATATATATATATATAATTTTTTTTTTTTTTTTTTTGCCATATTCTGAAGTTTTCATTGATACCAAGTATTTGTGGTCATGTGACCACAAAATACAGCTTTTAATGTAAACAAAACGCCAATGTTTGATGTAAGATTTGCTGTAACGTTTAAGCTGCTGGATTTGCCTATGTCTATGTGTGCATCTTTTAATTGGATTTAGGGGTTTTACGTGCTCTAGGTTGAAACCACGCGACTTTGACTTTTCCACTTCAAATTATGCATACCATGGTGTATTCCACCCACCCCAATTTCATGTGCCCAGTATGCTTCCAAAGAATGTGATACCCTGGCATAATTATACATTTTTTGAATCTGCACAAAATAAGGATTTTAGGAATGGGTAACATTACATCTCCCTTCAATAGTTTGTTACCCATAATCCTTCTGCAATCTGAGGTAATATTGTCGCATCACATAAAAAACAAGTGGATTTTATTACCTTTAGTTATGTTATCTCAGGTACTGGTACATAACATGTCATGCTGGTTTGTTCTGGGGTTTATATAGTCCTTCAAGGATTGATTTACAGTGTGGTACCTTTCAAAACACTACTCCAAACAAAGGCCTGGCTGAGAGGGACAGCATGGACAGTAGTAGCATGTATCTCTCCATATGCCCTTGCAGGAACATACACAGCACCTTTTTTTGTGGCTTAGCTTTTCTCCCAGGAACTGCTACAGTAGCCTCATCATGGATGGTGGGGAGGAGGTACACATCTTTTTTTCAGTGTATTTAGCTGCCAGCTTTTCCTCACAGCACTGGTTTCACCATGCCTCTGTTTGTTGGCTACCAATTGACATGGAAATCCCTTCCTGTAGGGTCGTATGGTACCACAAACCATTGTATCTGATGTGTACAAGGCCCTAAACAGAGGGAGCTTTATGTATAACTTATCTACATACACATGGTATCCAAGATTTAGGAGGGGAAGAACAGGATCACACCCACTTTTGTCAGTGGTCTGGAAGCATGGGGGGCAGCCAGGCGGCTGAGTCAGATAGTCTGAACTCGCAGAGTTTGTACATTTTAATCCTATTTCTCACGCTTCATGGGAAAGTACTGCTTAAAGAGAATCAAAGCTAAATTCATGAAACACAAGACAGGAACATGGCTCCTAATCAAAGGAAAACATTTTTATTATCGATCAGAAACCAAGGCTACATGCAGATTCACTCTGGATGTATCACAGCAATAACCAGCGCTAGCATTCAAGCAGGCTATAAATTAGGCTGAACTACTGTGTCACATTGAAGGTATTTTATCTGTGTAATATAATGAAATTGGAACCACCGACCCCTTATTATCTGTAAGAGCTTCTTGATGAGTGATCCCGAGTGAAATAACAGCAATCCAGTGTTCAATTATCAGGACGTACCTGATACATTGGGTAGCACTGAGCGAGTTTTTTTGAGGACGTGCAAGGTACATCTTCAGTTAAGGGGTCAATTGATTTATTTACCTATTAAATTTTACTTCTTAAAGGGGCACCTGTAGTGGTAGTGAATATAGAATCATTTCAATAGAAAATATGTGGCTGAAAACTTGACACAATTTAAAGTCCCTGCTTGGCCAGTTTACGATATAAAAGCTTTGAAACAACGTTACACTTCTATACTTCTATGCATTGGGTCTCTCATATAGCGCACAGGATATTACGTTGGGTTGTTGATTTCCCTATTTCTGAACAATGCTAGTCTATAGCTGCAGCTAACAAAATACTTTGCGATGCCATTTATCCTATTATTACGGATGAAAAAAGTCAAATAGAAGGGTACTTATATGAACCACTGAGGTCGGACTGCCCCAGTTTAACTTTTGTCAGGCAGAGAGTGAATACTTCAAGGTATATAGAAGCCTACACAGAACAAAGAACTCTGTACCGTAACTGAATCGTCCGAGACACATTTATTATTATTATCAGTAGTAGAAGTGTTTACAGCCTTATTATGTAGGCTACCTGGTAAGATTATAAGGTTTATTATCCTGAAACTGTAAAAGAAAGGGAGAGGTACCAGCCCTTACAAAAAAATCCTGCAGGATTCCTACAGGAATTGTTGGTGTCCTGCAGGAATTGTTGGTGTCCTGCAGGAATTATATTTGAGTCCTACAGGAATTGTACAGGTGTCCTGCAGGAATTGTTGGTGTCCTGCAGGAATTATATTTGAGTCCTACAGGAATTGTGCAGGTGTCCTGCAGGAATAAGTGTTCTGTATGAATATATGTTGTCCTGCAGGAATTGTAATCGAGTGAGAAATGTATCCTGTGGGATATTCTGAAAGAATTATACAAAAACTCCAACCTATCTGTGCCAAATAAAATATTATTAGGATAATATTGTCTAAATATCCTATTTTGCCCAAGTATAATGTTGTATACTACTTTAATATGTAGAATTAAATAATAACTTAAATAAATCATACAGTACATTCTTCAGGATGCTTTTATCCCCTCAAAAATGTTATCATTGTTTATAGCATTAAGATGAAAGAACTCCTTGAATTAATTACAATCAATGACAGTGGTGTTTAGTTGATGCACGTAAGTGTTTTTATTCACATCATGCAGACACATCAGCAGTTTTTGACATTTGACATTTTGTAACAAAAAAATGCATGACATCTTTGTATGTAAAAACATAAAGTCTTAAATCATTCATGTGAAGTTTAGGTACATTTTTTCAATTATTATTTATTTTATTACTGAAAGCAAAAAAAAACTTAAAATAAATACAACTATTTACTATTTTTTTAAAAAAACAACTTTATAATATTTGTAAACAGTTCAGTAAACTGAACATATCACAAGTATCACAAGTATAACTGAAGGAGGTAAAAACACTTGGTGTCAATTAGATGATACAATAGCACTCAACCTCAATAATAAATTGATACAACGAGAAGAAACTTATGTAAACACTTAGTGAGACTTTGTTAATTGCACTACATCTTAAGTGTAACAATAAATAGTAGACAGTCACTTACTAGTATCTATTTAAAAGAAAAAATATATATATAAGTAGAATTAACAAGTATATTATTATAAAAACAGTTTCAATAGGAAATACCTATAAGTGTTTTGCTGATACATGGAAGAGTCATTTATAAGAAGAGTCTTAGAATAAAATCAATATTAATTTCATTGGGAATAAGAGTTTTAAGGTTATGAATCCAACAGCTTTATCATGATCTGTCACTTTAGTCCACTTCCCACTTATTTGGTTGAATGCAATAAAAATGGTCAACAACATCAGGGATGTTGCACAAATAAACACATGTTGTCAAGATGTCTGAGCACTTGATCAATTGAATGTCATTAGAAACAGTCACTTTCCTTACAATTCCAGTAGCAGTAGCACCTGTTTGCTTATCTGTCACAATGCTGCTGTTACATGTGACAACAGGATTAATAAATGCAAATGCTGTCATACACTCATATCCAACATCAACAAAAGATCTAACAATCCCAATTGATCCACCCAAAAGTACCACAGCACAGTTAATCCTTTTAAACAAGGTTTTACATGTTCTTGTGTGAATGCGATTTCCATTAATGATTGCCCTATTATGGAATTTACAATTACGTACTTTTTGCAATCCTGTTTCTTTTAATAAGTGAGCTTCTCTTGGTGTGGGCATTCTAATCAGTGGATAGCCAAGGAGCACAACACTATCTTTTAGGATGCATTTTTTTGTAAGTGTGTACGCCCTTAACATTTGTTCAACAAAACCTTTGCTCTGGGCTTCTAATCCCTCCACATAAGCAAGTGTCATGAGAATGGGGACATGTTGGTATAAGCAAAACATGTTAACAATTTGTTCAGGTACACCTTGCGTGCCATGAAACAGTTTTAGTAGGTTGCTATTATTGCCCTCATAAGGAAAGGTACTTTGACACCACAATGGGCCCCAGTTCCTTACTGAATTACATGCATGCAGTAAAATGTGGACATTGTAGCTCACATGACATTTGCCATATAACTGTTCAAAATAAATGACACATTTTTTAAAGAACAGTTCAGCCAAATCAATATCCTTTGGGGAGACTGAGTCCTTCAGAAGAATGAATGTACCTTGAATAAGAAGTAGGAAATGTTGTAAATATTGTTTTGGTAAGATTCCATTTAAGCAAGGAAGAGCATAGAACAAAATAAAATGTCTGTATTCAGAAGCTTTCCAATACCTTCGTGCATTAATAGAACATGGTGCCCTTGTAATATTAGTAGGTGGTTTTATAGCAAGAATCCGATTGTCAACCATATCTATTTTTTTGCTTATAGACCATGCATCACAATGGAACTTGCTGTCAAACCACAATGTAAACATTTGACAGCAGATACCTAAAAGAATGCAGTGCATGTAGTCAAATGCAAATCCAGAAATCATGTTAAAATATGATAAAAACATTAGTGGTGATGGCCCTTTCACACCAAGCAGTGCAGCATCATTAGATTTGAGGACAGATGCTGCATCCTCACAGTGTTCATTGTATGTTCGTAATTCAGGTTCTGGAAGGTTGAATGATACACTCTTGCATAACCATTTCCTTTTTGGACCACTTCTCCTTCATGGCAACACCAATTACAGCCAAATTCACCGTTGAACTGCTTCAAATTTTGCACCAAACAACGAGCGACTGAATCACAAACACACATTAAATTGTAGACATATAACACTGTCTTTTGTCCCTTCCACTCACAAGTCAATCCTTGCCTTTCTAGAAGTGTGCATTCGTCTACAAATGCCTGCATGAAAGTATTCATATCTGGCCTGGTAGATCCAAACCACAGTCCACCAAGCAATATATTTTCCTTTCTTAAACTTGGAGGAAGCTCATTAATTATAACTTGAAGAGGCCAAATACGAAAAGAGGAGGATTTAAAAATGGGCACACCATCAACATTCCAAGACAAAGATAATTTCAGTTTTGATGGATCATTTAAATTTTCCACAGACTGATACATTGTACCATCATATATGTCTTCATAATTCTCTGTGCTAAGTTTTGTTCGAGACCATCTATAATTTAGTGCCTGGCAGAAATTTTTATCAGCCATAACGACTTTATTTCTCCAGTAAGTGGAAACATTATTCACATTTAAATTACGTTATATATACTTTTAAAAGAAATGTGTCTACATGTCTACCGAAAAGGTTATTTTATTTATTACAGTAAGATATGTGGATCCTTATTGAATGGAGAGAAATTCCACCAACATTGGATATTGTCCATAGGACCAATGTATTAAACACATCTTTCGAAATAGGAAGCATAGTTGATGTGAAGTATGAAGATGAGAGTTCTCCCGCGGAAATAATTAAAATTGACGGCAAGTAAAAAAATAATTAGTACATGAATATACTGTAGCTTAATTACAGGTATTAGTTACTAAGTTACGTACAGAGGTATTAGTTCAAACTGATGCTGTAAATAGCCCTGCATGTGAAGGTGCTCACAATCGGTCCTAGAATATAATGGTTAAAATGGTCCACTAAAGACAATTAGATAATTAAGAGCTAAGTTGGAATGAAGCATAGCACCCTAGACAGGAACTGACTACCCCTGCTTTATGGATTCATAATGAAACCTATACAGATGACCTCTGTCACATGACGAGTGTGCCTAAGCGATTGCAGAAACCAGAGGTAATCGTACAGGTAGTATGAATGCCTCAAAACGAATTTGGCTGATTGTAAAGAGTTAATACAACAGCCTTCTCAAAAAATGATTGTACAGAACCAAAACTGGAACATGTTCAATATTATTAATCTTATATTTAAAGTTTCACTATTTATTTGAATATACAGTAATCATTTTATCATTTTTTTTTAAAGCTAACGAAGACAAACTGACCAGGCACCTTCTAATACTTCAAAATAAAATTAAAAAAACAAAAGAAAATAATGATTCCCTTCCAGAGAGGAGATTGGTGAAAAAAAATAAAAGATATGTCCCTTCAGATTCGGAAGAAGAGGAGTGTCCAAAAAAATTAAAAAGGTATAATTCTATTCCAGATAACATTCAATATGTACACATTCACCCATACCATTTGTATCTCCTTGTACATGCATTTTATATAAAATAAACTATCAAGTGTTTAAATTTAAAAGGTAACTACAGATGTTTTTTTTTTTAATTGAGAAGTGGCAGTACTCAAGCACTGGTTTTACTAAGGTTAGAACATAAATTGAATAAAAATAAAATAAGGTAATTATTGTTTGTAGGTTATCTTAGAGATAACACTCAATTTTGACTGAGGAAAAGACCAGCACCTTTAAATTAAGCATGACATACTGTAGCCTAATCAACTGTTGAGGTGGTAAAAGTAAATAAAAAAAAGATTTAACAATCGCTTTATCTTTACAGATATCTCTGGAAAAGAAAAAGGCTGATGTTATGATGCGAAAAATAATGAGCAGACCTCAGTCACAATCAACATTAGAGGAGGAGAATACAAAATTAAAAGAAACTGTGACAAAACTAAAAAAGGAAAACGAGGACTTAAGAAGTCTCAATATTTCTTTGCAAAAAGGTAAGTGCATCAAATATTGCACACAAAACTTATTTCTGTTATTTCTTTCTGATATACTTTGTTTTATATGCCAGATGAAGTCATTGTATATACAGCCTCCAGGATTATTCATACCCTTAATACACTGTAACTAGTTTTAGGAAAATACATGCAGTATCTGTTGCATAAATTGTAAGACTATCAATATTAGACATCACAAAAACATACAGGTATACAATATGTGTGTTTTTTTTCTGTTTTTTTTTTAGAATTAATACAGGACATCGAAAAGCTGCTTTCCAAAACAAAAGAAAAGAACAAACAGGAGGAGCAAACCACAGAGCAGGTAAATATATATTTATAGAGAGAGAGAGAGAGGGAGGAGCCCTGCTTTGTGAACACACTACAAAATATTCCACATTCATGTTCCACTGAATATGTTTTTTAAGAAGTAAGATGTTTTTTTGTATTATTATTTAACAGTCTACAGCCACCACAAATGTAGGCATAAATAATGCCATTCAAGAGGCATGTGGTAGAGGAGGCAGTTCCTGCACCGCCATGGTCAAAGACCTTGCTGTTGCCGTTTTTGGCAGGGAGGTATTATCCACCCATGGACTTTCAGGAAGAGCTGGTAATGCCAACCATGGCTCTATTGCCAAACCAGCCCTTGATCCTGGGAAAATAAAGTTGCTTCTAGGTGAGAAGAATATTGAAATAAACAATTGAGGTGCAATCATTGTCAATTGATGATTTGTTGATACTTTACTTTTTTACATTTTGAAATAATTACTTTTGTGATGTGACTTTTATATATTATATATATATATATATATATATATATATATATATATATATATATATATATATATATATATTTAGTAAAATTATTTTAACACAATGATAATTCTGAATATATGAATTGATACCTGGTGACCCTACATTTGTATTATGCACATATACTACTTAGTCAGAATACAGTGTAATGTGCATAAATTGAGTAAAAATTAGTAAAACATAATTTTCTTCCTTATTTTGTGCCCCTTGTAGAAACAGTGCAGAGAAAGTTCGCAGGTGTTCTGCAAAAATTTATGAGAGCTGTGCTCAGAGAAAAGTTAAATGATGAACATAAATTAAAATGCAGAATGATCAGACAAAGGAAGATTGGTAAGGAGGATTATAAACATTTACACACAAATATTAGGATGATAGTCAATAAATACATAATTCTCCCTAGGTAAGGGTCTGCTAAGAAATAAATAATATTAATATAGATATATATTTTTTTAAAATTGATAAACAATGTCAAGAAAAAAATTGGAAAAACATATTTGGTGTTGCAAAATAGTGTAAAATCTGACAACAATATAAAATTGTAAGTACTTTAAAAAAAAAACAACTATGTGGTCTGAAGGGGATGTTGGGTTGCTGGGAAGGAAAGGAAGGGGGGTATATATGTTGTATAATATTGTGCTTGTGTTGTGTGATACAAAAATAAAATAAAAAAATTTATGTAAAAAAAATGAAAGTAAGTAAACCAGTAAAAAAATATGGATAATATATATTTTTAAAATACCAACCAATAACAACATGCAGCCTGCAGAGACATGTACACGGGTCTAGTGAACCCTATTACACACATAATAAACAGTTGTTATTGAAGTATTAACATTTCATTGCAACATTCTGTTCTGAACAAAAATAGCGATTATATCTTGAAAATATATCAAACTGTTGGAAACAATGTATTGTGATGTATACTTTTTCTTCGGTAATTCAAACACATTACATGTTATCTGCGTGTTTTTCTGTTACCAACAAGGGGCATGCTTTTATTATTATGTATTAATGTATTTCTACCTGTCTATCAATCTCTATATATGTACACCTCTGAATATTATATTTAGATGTCATCAAATTGCAATATATTTTACAAGCTTTTTTTTTTTTTTCTTGCAGAACAATGACCTAGGAACCAAAACAATGATTCTGCCTTGTTAAAGCTGCATTTAAGTGACCCACTTTGGATTGCGACTCATAGTTTAAGAATCCTTAACTTAGGAATGTGTGGCCATTAATTTAAAGTGTTACCATTGTTTTGTTATTAAATTAACTAAAGATTATTTCAATGAATTACATTTTGTAAATTTACATTTTCATTAATAAAATACATTCCTATGTCTATGTTGTCTGTTTTATTTATTACTGTTGTTTAATTAAAATGTGACATACATCTACACCTACAGTATCTACAGTACTGTATATTGATTGTTTTTATGCAGGAACCCATTTGAAGGACAATTAGCAACCCAAGAGGAATGTTATAAGTATTGTTCCTATAGGAAAACATACTTTATAGAAAAAAATTGACTTTTATGCAGGGATCCTGTAGGACTTTTGTGCAGGAAACCTGCAGGATTTTTGTGCAGGAATCCTGTAGGGACTTATGCGCAGGAATCCTGCAGGAATTTATGTGCATGGTCTGAAAATCCTGTAGAATGTCCTGCAGGATTTCTGCGCACAATTCCTGCAGGACTTTTTTTGTAAGGGAGCCTAAAAGAGAAAGGAGGAAACACACAAACAGGCAGTTTCAACCTAAAAATGCAATCATTGTAATCGGTAAAAAATTGCAAAAAACACTTGTTTCAGTACAACAGATAAATAACAAGCAATAATATCACTCCAGCCAGAGTAAAATTCCAGCAGAGAGAATTATAATTTATAGACAGGAGAGACAACAGCATGCAAGCCTACTGAAGGTCACACAGGGATTACACGACGGACGAAAGCCGTCCGACGTTGTTGTTTATTGTTTTAGACCAGCGAAAAAGCCGGTCTCATAAAGTGTAGCTGGCGGGGATGGGGTTAAATCCCCATCCTTAAATAAACCTGTGGGAATGTGGCTGGAGCCTCAATGAGGTAATTTATTAAATGGGCAGTTAAGGCTCCAGCCACAGATATAAAAGACCCACTCTGGGCTCGGATGAGGAAAGTGTCGGAGGAGAGACAAGACGCGAGTCAGATGAACATATACTTGATTATACTTATTTTTGTTCAGTGTTTGTCTGTTTTTTTTTCGCCCATGTGCCCTTTTCTTTGTGGTTTAATAACAGTGTTTTATTGTTATTTAATTTAATAAATATACTGCTGCGGCAGTTTCAGCCCCATACCTTTGTTTTGCACTTCTTCCTGGTCTGTGACATCAGCACCACTCTAGCCATCTGCCACAGCATAATAGTTGAACAAAAAGGTACAACTTACATTCAAATTAGAACACTTCCAATTATAAAAAAAGAAGAAATACAAAAGACTTGAGTTTTTAACAACTGAAAACAATATGAGTCTGTCCGCACCTTTAACATTGTAATAATAATAAAAAATACTATATTTGAACAGAAGTCATTTCTATCTGAAATGTGGTTGTTCATTACTGTTAACATTTTATGTCCAAAGCATTTTAATTAATCTCATAAATACTGACTAATTTAACTACTGTACTAAATTCATTATATATAATATATATATATACACACACACATATATATATATATATATATATATATATATATATATATATATATATATATATATATATATATATATATAGCCATATAATCCAAACACAACATACTTTGAAACAAAAGGTAAAATCGGTAGATTTAATATTGGCACTCTTTTTAAATGAAACTCTCCTTTAATACAATCCTTTTAATCATTTTTTAATACAGTCGGGTGAGGAAGCATTTTACCTGAACCACCCTTCTTTGCAACCCCAGCCACCCCCCCCCCCCGGATGGACCGTCTCTAATCTTAACATGAAGCTTGAACTACACTTGCTCTGCAGATATCTCAGTCCCATCAAACACTGCTCTTCTCTGTGGCCCACATTTAACAACCCAGATAACAAAGCAGCCTTTGGGATTCAGTTTCACAGTTGCCCATCACAGATCTGACCAATTAAGAGCCAGCAGA
The DNA here is from genome assembly GCF_902713425.1 of Acipenser ruthenus. Lineage (NCBI taxonomy): Eukaryota > Metazoa > Chordata > Actinopteri > Acipenseriformes > Acipenseridae > Acipenser > Acipenser ruthenus. Next base: position 52,873,666 of record NC_081192.1, read on the forward strand.
CACATTGCAGGTAGAGGCGTTTTTTTTTTATGGAACTGTTGAGCAGCCCACAGGGAGTTAGGAACTAGGCCACAGTTCCAGGGTTTGTCAGTGTCCCTGAGCGGTGAGCTCCAGACCCTTATAAAAGTTTCCTATAGTAAAAGTATAGCAAAGTATAATGAAGCATAGGTAAAGCATAGTAAAGCACAATTAAGTATTGTTAAACCCAGACAGTCATAGTTAAGCATATATATATATAAAAAAGGATCAAGCCATGGTAAATTATGTTAAGTGCATAGTGTAACCATGGGAAAAGCAGAGGGCAACTGCAAAATTACAGTGCAAATTTACAATGGTAAAGTTTTATAAGGGAAATTAGAGTAAAGACTGTGTAACGATCTTAATAATAGATTTAATAAAAATCGCTAGAAAAAACAAAACAAAAAGAATGTAGCTTCCAACAACAAATTAAAAATAGTAATGACAAAATAAATTGTATTGTTTAAACAAATAATTAAGACAACATTAACAATACTGGCAGATTTGGGTAAATTCAAAACAAACAAACAAACAAACAAAAAAATAAGTAAAGAATGTTCCCAAAGAAGTCCAAATCCAAAGTAATGTCCAGGTTAAGAGCCCACAAAAAAAAAAAAAAAAAAAAAACAACACAGAATATACACAGCAAAATCCATTGAAAAATCCAGAAAATTCCAATACATGAAAAGAGAACAAAATCCACCAGCCAAAAAGGAAACAAAAAGCAGTGTGGGTAGGGCTCTGGACTCTTGACCGGAGGGTTGTGGGTTCAATCCCAGGTGGGGGGCACTGGTGCAGTACCCTTGAGCAAGGTACTTTACCTAGATTGCTCCAGTAAAAACCCAGCTGTATAAATGGGTAATTGTATGTAAAAAAAAATAATAATAATGTGATATCTGTATTATGTGAAATTGTGTATAATGTGGTATCTTGTAACAATTTTAAGTCGCCCTGAATAAGAAATAAATAATAATATCAAAATAAAATGCTAGGTAATATAAATGACTTAAAACAATTAGTAAGCCTACAACAATGACTCCAAAGATTAGTGCTGGTGAAATAAATAGTTTAGAACTAAACTCATTTTAGTAAAGTTTCTAATAGTAACCTGGAAAAACCGGGTTTATGAGGCATAACCATCCCCCTCTCCCTCACATACTGTGTGTTCTGAACTTGGGGTTTCCCCTTAACAAACCCAGGGGCAGCTAATTAGAACATCTGTTGCCAATCAGCCCCAGGTTATCAAAGAAAAAATAATCAACTCCCTAACTGATTCTGAACAATAGGGGAAGAAAGTAATTTAATTCAACTGAATAGTTTATTTTAAGAAAATTAATCAAAATACTAACATTTTGATTTATGTAACAATGTTACAACTGGTCTCTTTCTTCCTCACCATTTTGAAGGTACATTGATCGCTACCTCCTATATGGGGCAAGATAGTGACATGGTATCATTGAAAATAGTAAAAAGGAAAAGTTTGCAACTGATGATTTTCTATGTTTCTATGTTAGACATGTTACAGTTCACAGGCTATTATCAGCATTTAGAACAATAGGCCTGACTTTAGTACTCCAGCTACTCCAGTACCAACTGTGACACATTTTGGGAAGGAGACATGTTAAAGGGCTCTTAATTATCCTGTGAAACCTTTGTGGACTTGCCTGCCCTGAGCTATTAGTACTCTGCTATTGAAATATATTGTTCACCTTTAATAAACACACAGCCTGTTGAGTGTGCTAAATTATTAGAAATACATGATCAGGCAACAAAAATATACTTGAGTTGTTTTCTAAATCTATGGCATCTTTAAATGAAAATGAAACATATGCAAGAAAACAAAATGAAGAAAAAAATGAGGGGGAAAGTCAGTATGCCAAACAGAATTGTTCTATCAAGCGCTCTCAAGTTTTGTATCCACTTGCACGTACTACCTTGTATTTACTCAGATTGCAGCTTGAGGATTAGCCTTTAATGAGGAGCGTTGTCAAAAGCTTTTTGCCTGATTTTGAGGAAATGAGATAAAATGAAAATGTAAGGGGGTAACAGGGGCGTTCTTTTGCTGTGTGGGTATCCACTGAGATGAGAAATACAGAGGTTGACATTAAAACAGGGAGTTGCAGTAAGTGGGGGTCGCCACTAGGGTACCAGCAACGTCTGGGTACACCAGGCAGTGCTTCGGTAGGAACTCACGCAGCACCTTCTTCATGAGGCGCTCGAAGGTGGTGGGATATATACACATTATATATATTGTAACCGAGCTGCAACTCACTCGGGATCATTGCCCCTTTAAAACACCAATCCAGGACACAGAAATTGAGTTTAAAGCGCTGACGCGCTATTTTTAATAATCACACAAAAACAAAACTAAACAAAACAAACACCTAGCTCTATACGAGCACTAACTAGACACACAGAACCTAAACTAAATGGCAGGACGGCTAAGCCGTTTACCTGCTACACAAACTCCAACAAAACCACACACTTTTAACGACTGCTTGGAAGCAGAGCACTCCTTCTCCTCAGCAGCCCCGAGCAAACTGACTGTCCTCTTTAAATACCCTGCACCTGGTTCTAATTTAACAATAATTACCAGGTGCAGGGGATAATTAATAATAAAACAATTAACAAATTAAATTTTAAATTAAACAATAAAGCAAAACAATGTAAATTAAAACAAATGTGCATTTGCACATGTTTTTTCATGCAGGGAGGATTAACCCCCTCCCTGCTGTGTTACTATATGGTTTTACTATTTATAGGTATGTGTTTGGGTAAAATGAACATTTTTGTTTTATTCTATAAACTACTGACAACATTTCTCCTAAATTCCAAATAAAAATATTGTCATTTAGAGCACTTATTTGCAGAAAATGACAACTGGTCAAAATAACAAAAAAGATGCAGTGTTGTCAGACCTCGAATAATGCAAAGAAAATAAGTTCATATTCATTTTTAAATAACACAATACTAATGTTTTAACTTAGGAAGAGTTCAGAAATCAATATTTGGTGGAATAACCCTGATTTTCAAGCACAGCTTTCATGCGTCTTGGCATGCTCTCCACCAATCTTTCACATTGATGTTGGGTGACTTTATGCCACTCCTGGCACAAAAATTCAAGCAGCTCGGCTTTGTTTGATGGCTTGTGACCATCCATCTTCCTCTTGATCACATTCCAGAGGTTTTCAATGGGGTTCAGGTCTGGAGATTGGGCTGGCCATGACAGGGTCTTGATCTGGTGGTCCTCCATCCACACCTTGATTGACCTGGCTGTGTGGCATGGAGCATTGTCCTGCTGGAAAAACCAATCCTCAGAGTTGGGGAACATTGTCAGAGCAGAAGGAAGCAAGTTTTCTTCCAGGACAACCTTGTACTTGGCTTGATTCATGCCAAAGCTGCCCGATTCCAGCCTTGCTGAAGCACCCCCAGATCATCACCGATCCTCCACCACATTTCACAGTGGGTGCGAGACACTGTGGCTTGTAGGCCTCTCCAGGTCTCCGTCTAACCATTAGACGACAAGGTGTTGGGCAAAGCTGAAAATTGGACTCATCTGGGGGTGCTTCAGCAAGGCTGGAATCGGGCAGATTTGTCTTTGTGAAGGATGCATGAATCAAGCCAAGTACAAGGTTGTATATATATATAAACATGCAAACATTTTTGGAAAATGTGTGTTTTCTCACTCTCTCCATCGCTCCTTCACCACTTGCTGTTCTCGTTTCATAATAGGATCGACAGCATTTCAAATAAACCTCCCCTTACCTGGTTATTTTGAAACACAGTCACTCCGTCTGTATTGTCATCGAAATCGCTCAAAGCTAACATGAAAATGAGGCCAAACCCTGAATGTTATGCCGACCACTGGCACTAATGCAGACAGAAAAAGACACATTACAGGGCAGAGGCACTTTTCTTATCTCTATCAGGATGTGATATTTATTAACCTTTGCAGTCAGGTTTTAGACACAGCACTGAAACAGCCCTTGTTAAGGTTGTTATGATTTGTTCATGGCCGCTGACTCGGATCCACTGACCATTCTGGTCCTATTAGACCTTAGTGCTGCATTCCATACCCTAAACCACACAATTCTACTTAACCACTTGGAATGTTGTGTGGGTATTAGTGGCATTGTCTTACAGTGGTTCCGATCATACTTGTCAGATCGTAGGCAGTGTGTTTCTGTGGGCGGCTATACATCTGACCCTAGCCCGGTATCTACAGGGCTCTATTTTAGGATCCTTACTTTTTAATATCTATATGCTGTCACTTGTTCAGATCATACGTCGTCATGGTGTGAGTTTTCACTCATATGCAGATGAGACACAATTATATTTTCAGTCCACACCTGATACAAATGTGGTCGTTTCGGCTCTTGATAATTGTCTGACTGAGATTAAAACTTGGATGCGGCAAAACTTCCTACAATTAAATAGCGATAAAACCGAAGTAATGCTACTTGGCTCTCCTCAACAACTAAGAAATTTAGACTCTTTTATCATAGTGATCGATTGGCTTGAAGTTAAATCTAGCTCTGTAGTTAGGAATCTTGGTGTGGTCTTTGACCCTCGCCTTACTTTCGAGTCACATATCTGCAATGTCACCAAGGTGTCCTTTTTTCACCTTTGTAACATTGCTCGTCTGCGCCCTATGCTGTCTTTGCCTGATGCAGAAAGGCTAGTTCATGTGTTCATGTTTTTGTTTCTTCCCGGCTCAATTATTGCAGCGCGCTGTTTGCAGGTGTCTCCAAGGCTGCTATTAGCAGGCTACAATATATTCAGAACTCTGCTACTCGCATTTTAACTGGCACTAAACTAGTTGCCCATATTACACCGGTTCTTGCTTCTTTGCACTGGTTCCTGGTTGAGAGCAGGATTGATTTTAAAATACTGTTGTTAACCTATAAGGCTCTGAACGGTTTAGCTCCATCTTACATTGCTGAATTGCTTACACGTTACACGCCCGTATGTAATCTACATTCTTCATCCTCGGGTCTATTGGCAATACCCAAAACTAAGCTTCGCTCCATGGGCAATAAGGCTTTTTGCCACTATGCGCCTAAATTTTGGAATGACCTTCTTCAGTCTATTAGGGATGCTAAGACTGTTGATGCTTTTAAAAAAAGACACACTTTTACGTTCAGGCATTTTTATCATGATTTGGTTTTTGATTTGTGTAATTTATATTTTTATATTACGTATACTCTGTATGTATATATGGTTCTCTGTGTTTTTTGTGTTTCTACAGCGCTTTGAGATGGGTGTATTTAGGCGCTTTATAAAATTATTATTATTATTATTATTATTATTATTATTATTATTATTATTATCAAAATCAGGGGCAAACACATTTTGCCCTTGCCTTAGAGGTTTGCTCTATCATCAAAACCGGGCTCTATGTGTTCATTGTTGCAGTGGCTCCCTTGAAGAAGTCTGAAAGGTTTGTCAGACAGGAGCGCCCTTTTCTGAATCTGTGTTGCCTCTGCTATGATGCTGTACTGATACTCTTTGTCGGTGGTCTCAGCAACGTGGCTAGTCTGTTGCTCATTATGTTTCTTTTTTGAGGGAGTTTGAAAAAACGTCTTAAACACAGGTCAGAGAACGTTTACTACTTACATCTAATGACCTTACACTAACTAAAGCAATTAGTATCGGAATGCAAGTAGAAAGTGCCAAGCACTTAGCCTGTACACCATTGCTAGCCCCGCCCACACTTGGCCTTTCCACCGCAGCACCCACCTACCTATTCCAAGTCCCGTTTGGGAACTTCACAGGCCACCATGAACTCAGTGCCCTCCTCTCCTTCCAGTTTTAAGTCCTTCTATCTAAATGAGGTGAAACAATATATATTAACATGGCACATGCTCCATACTTCACTTTCCCACAGTCAGCCTTGAGGAGACTTATTGGAAGCCATATTTGCTAGTTAGTAAGCATGGCACATTATGTTCAATAGAGAATCATCCAAAACACACATGATAGAATACTAAGTAGATAGGTTGAAGTCCTAAAACTATCCTCAGATAAGACAGAGTTGTAAAAAAAATGTGAAACCATTAGCAGTCTCATTTTCCCTTTCCTTTGTACTGTAAATGAGCAGGATTAAGGACTTAAATTAATCGACCTGCAAGAGCTGTAGAGACAGGTAGGGTAATAGGCTGTATTTAGGGATACAGAATCTTTTTAATACCTCAGTTATAAAGGATTATGTGTATCAAGGTTAAATACCAACAAATCAAGTAAATCTATGCAAACATGAACAAGTTAAATATGCATGCTCTCTGTTCTGAATACTGAGCAACAGCAACATACACACAACTCTGGAACTGTTTAATTCAGCCCCTGTACAGGCAAATCGATGATTACAATTAACAATAACAAAGCCAGCCAGTTTTTATTAGCTGTTAGACAATTACACTACTGCTTTATTTCTATTTTCTCCAGCTCCAGTGTGAGTGCTTGGCACTATGAAACTCACAGTGACAACAATTGTATTCCATAAACAACCTTTTAACTTTTTAACTGGTTCTGTCCTTGGAACTATGTTAGCTTATTTACTAATAGCCCAGTGGATATGTGACAGACTGGGGGATTGGGCCTTTGGTGATACAAGCATTACATTTTCTACACAGCTAGGGCATGTCCTAAGGAAGATTTTTTGCTATAGGGCCACCGCAGATTTTTCCAAGATGGCCGCCAATTCGTTGTTTGAAGATTCTGTTTATGGTATAATGATGTTGTAGAGTGAATGTAATGTGTACTGATTCTCCATATATCTGTGCCAGATAATATATACTGTTTCTCCATATATCTGTGGCCCCCCCCCCCCCCCCACCGATGGATTCCAGAACCTCCAATTGAAACTCAAAATTCTATAATGGATTCATTAAAATTGCAGCATAGCATAAAGGTCTTAAGTTGTCTGAGACTGGGTAGGTAAGTCCCTTTGTAAAATCTCTTCGACAAAGCAAAATGTTGAATGTTTTATGTAAGAAGATCTTTAACTAGTTATTGCAGTGAGTTATTGTAGCGCTGGCTTGGCTTGCAGACACAACGGGCTTGGATCTGCACTGATCTGAAAAGAAATAATAACAATAATATTACTACTACTAATATTAACTATATAGGTAATATAATGGCAGATGGAACCGGCGCAGCTTTATTTATTACAGCCTTATCTATTTTAAAAAAAAAATTTAATACCGTAATGTGTTTAAAAAGAGTATCTAGATATTTTAATAGCAACTTCAGTGCAAACTGAAAATAAATGTAAAACAATCAGGTATTCATTTATGGCTGAGTGTGTGTTTTCTTTCTTTTAATAAATGGAAAACTTCAATTAAAAGATACTTTTATTATGTGTTTTCTTTTTTTTATTAAACATCAACATTTACACCAATAAATATAAATATAGTTATTTGACCTCAACCTGTTTCAATGTGAAACTGCATATTAAACATAATATTTTAAATACATCTGAATGATATATAAACTTTTGACAAGTACGGTATGACAGGATGGCTAAATGGTGAAGTCAGGCCAGATGCAGGAAGAAAACACGCAGGCAGTACTGCAGGGCAAAAGACACGGCGTGTGGCATTTATTTAAATAACAAAAATAAAATAAATATTTAAACAAAAACACTGCTCGCAGAGCAAAATAAAGGTTTTAATAAAAACAAAAATCACGAACACAAAACACTAAACAAATGATCGAAGTCAGGCTGCGCAAGTCGCCTTCACTGTTCGTAGATTATTTTTACTTTACTTTCTGTTTCGTTTTTTTCTCCTCACTTTCTCTCGCTCCGTTCTCTCTTCTGAACAACCCACCCAGAGCAGGGAGAACTGCAGGCTTATATGCAGGAGAACCATCTCCCGATTAGCAACAAATTAATCACTTAATTCAGGAGATGGCCACCTTCTACACAAGGTTTTAAAATTGTGGATGGGGTTTCCCATCCACGCTGCCAAACAAAACCTACGGCTCTTCGCCGTCACATTTATAAATAAATAAATCATAACAATAAATAATACTACTACGACTACTACGACTACGACAACAAAACAAATACAAAATAACACACATGAGACACAGGGGTGGAAGGGGAGACCCTGTTCTAAAAATAAACAAATCATGTACAGGGCCCCTCGCCCTGTTACATACGGATATGAGGTTGAAAGTACTGTAGATTAAACAAAGCTTTCAGCTGGCCCACACATCAAAACTACACATCAGTGCCTCAGTCAACTCTCGCCCTCTCACAGCTGCTGATGTTCAACAGTTCTGTATGTCATGGGGTGTAGCAGGGCGGTAGTAAGCCCTGCTGATTAAATGTATTTGTTTATTTTTAGAACGGGGTTTCCCCCTCCGCCCCTGTGCAGATTATTGTTTTGTGTTTGTTTTGTTTTATGATTTATTATTGTAGTTGTATTTATTGACGGCGAAGCGTTGTGTGTTTTGTTTTTATTTTAAAAATACCTTGTGAGAATGCGTGACTGTCAGCTAGTTATTATTGAATTAGCTGGCAGTCACGCATAATAATTGTACCCATGCAGATTGTGGCCGAGGGGTAATAATTGAATAATTGCCAGCTAGTTAAACCCCTCGGCCATGATATAAAAGCCTGCAGCTCGCTGCATTCGAGGTGGGTGTATGAAGAGCGAGAGTGGAGAGAGCGAGGAGAGAAAAACGAAACTAAAAAAAGATATAGGAACATTGAAGACTACAGCCCAGCCTGACCTGTATGTTTTATTTATACTTTGTGTTTGTGACTTGTTTTTGTTTAAACCTTTTATTTTGCTCTGTGAGCAAGTCTTTTTCTGTTTAAATATTTATTTTATTTTTGTTATTTAAAAATAAAACGGCGCGACGCGTCTTTTTGTTTGAAATCTGCAGCTTGTTGTCAGTATTTTTACTTCCTGCAGCTGGCCTGATGTCACCACCCAGCAATCGTGCAATCCTGTCACATGTGGTGTCCAGCGTGGGTTCACCAGCGCCTTCTGGACTCAGGCCAGCGCGGGTGCTGCAGTTTTTTTTGTTTTTTTCATTTTTTATTATTGCGTGTGGAGTGAGGAAGGAAAATGGGGGGAAAGAGGATGGGAGGAATGAGGAAGAGCTGCCAGAAGCAGCAGCAGGAGAGAGGTGAGAGGAGATGGTGGTCATGGGACCCCACCCAACTGGGACCCCCATACTAGGACACAGAACAGGAGCAGTGGAGAGCTGAAGGGGCCCCCTGTGTGTCATCTGCAGGGAGTTTGGGCATAACCAGGAGGACTGCCCCTATGAAGACTCCTGCTTCTGGGAAGCATATTCAATGGGGAGGGTGTCCTGTGCGTCTGGGTGGTTTTGGCTGCTGGAGCAGCAGACCCCATCACCGCCACAGGCCAAGGGAGAAAGGAAGGTGAGGAGAAGGAGGCAGAGGGGACACAGACCTGGAGTGGGAGGAACCCGAACGTCCTGCACCTGAGTGGGAGGAGCCCGAAGGTCTTGCGCCTGAGTGGGAGGAGCCCGAACGTCCACAGCCCAAGAGGGGGGAGTCGGTGCGTCCACAGCCCAAGAGGGGGGAGTCAGTGCGTCCACAGCCCAAAAGGGGGGAGTCGGTGCGTCCACAGCCCAAGAGGGGGAAGTCCGAACATCTACAGCCCAGGTATCCGCCAGCAGAGGGAGAGTTCCTGCTGGTTCCACCTCCACCGCCATGGGAGGACTGTGTGTCGTTCCCACCTCCGCCAGCAGAGGGAGAGTACCTGCTGGTCCCACCTCCGCCAGCAGAGGGTGAGTTCCTGCTGGTTCTGCCTCCGCCTCTGTGGGAGGACGACTTGTCGCTCCCACCTCCGCCAGCAGAGGAAGAGTACCTGCTGGTTCCACCTCCATCTCTGCCTCCACCACCACCCGAGGGAGAGGAGAAGGAGCTGCCTTTCCCTTCAATACAGGACGAACCGGGACAGGAGGCTGGCAGTCCGCAGCCGTCCTTGCATAGGCTGCTGAGCAGAGCAAGGGGGAAAACCGCTGGGTCACAGCGGCTGAGAAGAGGGCCAATCCCAGCAGCACCACAGGTCCTGGCTCCCCTCCTGCAATCGCCTCCTGAGGGTCCGCTGCTGCTGCCATCGCCTCTCAAGGGTCCGCTGCTGCCGTCGCCTGGGGTTGCCCAGGGTCCTGCTTCGCCTGGGGTCGTCGAGGGTCCTGCTTTGCCTGGGGTTGCCGGGGGTCCTTCTTCGCCTGGGGTCGCCGAGGGTCCTGCTTCGCCTGGGGTCGCTACCAGTCCTGCCATATAGCAGGCAATACTGTGGCTGGAGCCCCATAGAGGGGATCTGCCGGCCACGAAGAAAGGGGGGAAGGTCAGGAGACCAGCTTCCCCCACAGCAATTTCGCTGCAGAAGAACGGGTGGCTGGAGCCCCACAAAGGGGAACTGCCAGGCCATGAATAAGGTGGGGGGGGAAGTCAGGGGACCAGCTCCCCCAGCCGCACTTTTGCGGCAGGAGATAGTGTGGCGAAGCCCCAGAAGAGGGAGCTGTTAGCCACGAAGAAGTGGGGGGTGAAGGACATCCCACCATGGCCACCCCCAGAAACACCTTGCTTCCCCCTCTTCCGGGACTTTGAGACTGAGGGGGGAGGTGGCTGTTAAGTCCTGCTGTTGAAATGTATTGTTTATTTATTTTTAGAACTGGGGTCGCTACCAGTCCTGCCATGCAGCAGGAAATACTGTGGCTGGAGCCCCATGAAGGGGAGCTGTCGGCCATGAAGAAAGGGGGGGAGGTCAGGAGACCAGCTCCCCCAGCCGCATTTTCGCAGCAGGAAACACTGTGGCCAGAGCCCCATGGAGGGGAACTGCCAGGCATGAAGAGGGGGGGGGGGGGGAGGTCAGGAGACCAGCTCCACCAGCCGCAATTTCGCGGCAGGAGATAGTGTGGCTGAAGCCCCGGAAGAGGGAGCTGTTAGCCACAAAGAAGTTGGGGGTGGAGGACATTCCACCATGGCCACCCCCAGAAACACCTTGCTTCCCCCTCTTCCGGGACTTTGAGACTGAGGGGGGAGGTGGCCGTTGGGGCCAAATGTGTGTTGCACAAGGGGCAAGGGGGGGGGGGGAGATGTAGCAGGGCGGTAGTAAGCCCTGCTGATTAGATGTATTTGTTTATTTTTAGAACAGGGTTTCCCCCTCCGCCCCTGTGCAGATTATTGTTTTGTTTTATGATTTATTATTGTAGTTGTATTTATTGACGGCAAAGCGCCGTGTATTTTGTTTTTATTTTAAATGTGTTTAAGTTGGCAATGCGTGACTGTCAGCTAGTTATTATTGAATTAGCTGGCAGTCACGCATAATAATTGTACCCATGCAGATTGTGGCCGAGGGGTAATAGAATAATTGCAAGCTAGTTAAACCCCGCAGCCATGATATAAAAGCCTGCAGCTCGCTGCACTCGAGGTGGGTGTATGAAGAGCGAGAGTGGAGAGAGCGAGGAGAGAAAAACGAAACTAAAAAAAGATACAGGAACAGTGAAGGCTACATCCCAGCCTGACCTCTTTGGTTTATTTATACTTTGTGTTTGTTTAAACATTTTATTTTTCTCTTTAAATATTTATTTTATTTTTGTTATTTAAAAATTAAATGGCGCGCCGCGTCTATTTTTTTGAAATCTGCAGTTTGGTGTCAGTATTTTTCCCGTCCCTGCATCTGTCCTGACGTCACCGCCCAGCCAGCCTGTCACATGGGGAGACGGCTACTGCTACAAGTGCTGCTAGGCACAACCAAGAACGAGAAACACCACTGTCTGTGTATCTTGGTGTGATGGTCCACACGAAGACTTGCAAGCATGATCTAGTGGATACTCTGTTCAATCTGGGACTCTTCATCTGGGTGCTGAACATCTCCACTGATCAAGGAAACAATATCTGTCAATACTATGCGATGGAGAAAGATGTCTGTCCTCCTCAACTCACTGGTGCAGTAGACAACATAGACCATAATCCAAGTTGAACAAGTGCACGACTCCTTCCATGGAACTGGAATATCCCTGTTCTAACATCCAAGCGATGAGGTCGGTGGAGTGCAACAGGCTGTAAGCACCACTCCCACACCCACACCCAAGCAAAGAAGACAGTGGCTGACTTACCAGAGTGATACACCAGTGTACCTCCTGTTGCTCTGTGTAGATAAGATCCACCTGTGCCAAAGCGAAAAGGTCCAAACAAAACAGACTGTCAGCTCATCCCTCAGGCCATGCAGAAGTAATACAGGTGGAGTTTGAATTTATTGGCATTGTGACAGGGTGGATGAGTGGTGACATCAGGCCAGAAGCAGGAACCAAAACACTGACACCAGGTAGTACTGCAGTTTTAAAAAGAGACGCGGGCGCCGTTTATTTAAATACAAAGCTAAATTAAAAGGTTCAAACACAAAACACAGTGCTCACAGAGCAAAATAAATATTTAAACAAAATAATCACAAACACGAAAATAATGTGATCCCAGGTCAGGCTGGGCAGTTGCTGTCACTGTTCCTAGAATCTTTTTAAGTTTTCTTTTTGCTCGCTCTCCAGTTCCTCCTCTGAACACCCACACGGAACATGGAGAGCTGCAGGCTTTTTATACCAGGCATCAATTGTGCTAAGTTCTTTCTTTATAGCAGACATAGTTTCCTTCTCAGTGCATTATATACACAGTACTAAACTGTTTCATTTTTTGTATTTCATTTCCCAGATGGCTAGACCAGGTGAGGCAGGTGGTGGACGCTGACACACTCCAGGAGGATGAGAGAGTCTCCTCACAGCTTGGAAAAATAACAGCCTCTGATTGGTTAAACAGCATCACATGACCGTGCTTATATATAGCGAATACCGTGGCTTGCAGACTAATGAGCCACTTCACACTGAATAAATCACTACGCAACACTAAATTCTAAATTCCAAGACTACCATTTTATTTATTAGTTACAAAACCACTGCCCAAAAGAGTGATATTCTACCAATTTCCTTTAATATATTTGGGGATTAAACTCCAGATAACTGGTACAACACCAACTTTCTAAGTGAAGACAGCAGTCCACCTGGAAAAAAAAATAATTGCACAAGCAACTATCAAGAGTAGACACATTAATTAAAGAAATAAGTCCAAAAAATCTCAACAACATTAAGCCAATTTTATGCCAGTGCAAGAAGTTCAACTGGCGACCAATATTCAGTTTTATAACGCTGAGCTGGACTAAATAAATATTTTAAGTTAACATCTCTGCTGACAGCGAGTTTAAAACCAGCAATAATGTATTCCTGTTAGTCATAAAAACTTTTAGAAAATCAGGGGTGCGTTCAATAGGCAGAGCACTCCAGAGCGCTACGTGGCGCTTTTTATTGAACAACACTGCGTGTCGAGAATGCTACATAAGAGTGGCTGACCTGCATTATCAGTGCGGTGGCTGCAATTGGATTTTTGCAAATATGGATATTTTTGTTGTCATTTTAGCTTTTTAAAACTGATTCTGGTATTTTTTGTTTATTTATTTATTTTTAAAGTGACGATTGTATTAGAAAAGGAAACACATTACAAGGAAACAACTATTTATAACTTGACAAATCGAAACAAGTGTCAGTAACTGTTACAAAAAATACAGTAGTAAATATATATTAAAAAAAATAATAATAATTGCAAAACTCGCTTAAAGCAACTGTTTTAATACACAACGATTTCTTGCCTGCTATTGTGAAACTGCTCACTCCTAAAAGACCGTTCAATAACTGCTAACATATGTTATGGGGCGCCACTAGAGAGCGCTCTGCTTATTGAACGCACCGCAGGTAAAGACAAGGCCAGACACCACCCCACAAATTACCGGCCTGGATTTAAATGCAGTAAAATAGGGAGCAGATAAGAGCAAGTAAAGCGCATTTAAGGAAGAGTGATAAAGTGTCCAGAGGGAAAAGAAGAGTTCTACAGGTGCTGCCTGAAGAGGTGAGTCTTGAGGAGGTGCCGGAAGGTGGTCAGGGACTGGGCAGTCCTGACATCTGTAGGAAGGTCATTCCACCACTGCGGGGCGAGGGTGGAGAAGGAGCAGGCTCTGGAGTGCAGGAGGAGCGGAGAGGTCGAGTGGGGGTGTAGGGAAAGATGAGGGTCTGGAGGTAGCTGGGTGTAGTCTGGTCAAGGCATCTGTAGGCAAGTACAAGAGTCTTGAACTGGATGAGAGCAGTGATCGGGAGCCAGTGGAGTGAGCGGAGCAGTGGAGTTGCATGGGAGAAGCGAGGTAGAGAGAACACAAGGCGAGCAGCAGAGTTCTGGATGTGCTGGAGCACACGGGTGGCGGACGCAGGGAGGCCAGCCAGGAGGGAGTTGCAGTAGTCTAGGCGGGAGAGTACCAGGGCCTGGACCAGGAGCTGGGTGGCGTAGTTGGTAAGGAAGGGTTGGATTCTTCGTATGTTGCTCAGGAAGAATCGGCAAGTGCGTGCCAGAGTGGAGATGTGCTGGGAATAAGAGAGGCAGGGGTCCAAGGTGACTCCGAGGTTCTTAGCTGAGGAGAAGGGAGAGAGTGTGGTAGAGATAGAGAGATCAGAGGAGGGGGAGGAGGAGGAGGGAAAGAAAAGGAGGTCAGATTTAGAGAGGTTGAGTTTGAGGTGATGTGAGTGCATCCAGAAGGAGATAGCAGACAGACAAGTAGAGATATGGGAGGGGATAGTGGAGTCAGAGGTGGGGAAGGAGAGGAAAATCTGAGCATCATCAGCATAGAAATGGTATGAGAAACCATAGGATGCGATGAGGGGGCCCAGGGAGTGGGTGTAGAGAGAGAACAGGAGAGGACCCAAGACTGACCCTTGGGGGACTCCTGTTGAGAGAGGGCGAGGTGTGGAGGTTGCTCCACGCCAGGTTACCTGGTAAGTGCGGTTGGAGAGGTAGGAGGAGAACCAGGCCACAGCAGTGCCAGAGATTCCCAGGTCAGTGAGAGATGATAGTAGAATAGAGTGATCGACAGTGTAAAAGGCAGCAGAGAGGTCGAGGAGAATTAGGACAGAGGAGAGAGAGGCAGCTCTGTGAGTTGGTGACAGACAGGAGGGCGGTTTCAGTGGAGTGAGCAGAGCGGAAGCCAGATTGGAGAGGGTCGAGCAGAGTGGTTGGACAGGAAAGCAGAGAGCTGGTCGTGTACAGTCTGCTCGAGGGTTTTGGAGAGGAAGGGCAGGAGGGAGACAGAACGGTATTTCTGGAGGGAGGTGGGGTCGAGGGTAGGTTTTTTGAGGGAGGGAGTGATAGAGGCTTGTTTGAAGGCAGAGGGAAAGAGACCAGAAAGGAGAGAGGTGTTGAGAAAGGAGGAAAGTAGGAGCAGGAGCAGCAGCTTGAAAGAGGTGAGTGGGGAGGGGGTCCAGGGCACACGTGGTGGGTTTGTGACCCTGGAGCAGGGAGGAGAGGTCAGAGTTTGAGAGGGGAGAGAGGGGAGAGAAGGTGGAGAAGGAGGGTGAGTTAGTAGGGGATGCAGTGGGTGTAGGGGTTGGAGCGGGAATGGGTGAGGGAGAGGTGTTAAAGTTTGCGGATATCTGAGATTTTAGAAGAGAAGAAAGAGGCCAAGTCATCAGAGGAGATAGAGGAGGGAGAAGGAGGGGGGAGGGTTAAGGAGGGAGGAGAAGGTAGAGAATAGTTTATGTCGGTTGTTAGTGGATTGGATTATAGATTGGAAATAAGGTCATTTAGCAGAGGAGAGAGTAGAGTAGAAGGAGGAGAGGAAAGAGCGGTAGGTCTCGGGCAGCAGGGAGTTTGGTTCTCTTCCATTTCTTTTCAGCAGATCGCAGTGTGGTTCTTGCTGTGCGGAGCACAGAGGAGAGCCAGGGTTGGGGAGGGGAGGGGCGAGCAGGTCGGGAGGTGAGGGGACAGAGGGAGTCGACGGAGGAGGTGAGGGAGGAGAAGAGGCTGGAGGTAAGGGAGGTAAGGGAAGCTATGTGGTCCAGTGGTTAAAGAAAAGGGCTTGTAACCAGGAGGTCCCCGGTTCAAATCCCACCTCAGCCACTGACTCATTATGTGACCATGAGCAAGTCACTTAACCTCCTTGTGCTCCGTCTTTCGGGTGAGACGTAATTGTAAGTGACTCTGCAGCTGATGCATAGTTCACACACCCTAGTCTCTGTAAGCCGCCTTGGATAAAGGTGTCTGCTAAATAAACAAATAATAATAAGGTAGCAGAGTCTACAGAGAGTTGGGAGAAGGACTCAATAGGAGGGAGGTGAGAGAGAGCGGTGGAGGCAAGGACAGAGAGGGAGAGAGAGCGGAGGTTACGGGGAGAGGTGACAGTGGGGGTAGGAGGAGCAGGGAGAGAGGGGAGAGACAGAGAAAAAGAGATGAAATAGTGATCAGAGAGGGTGGAGGGGCAGCAGGCCCTGGAGAAGGTGAGGTCCAGTTGACGGCCAGCTTTGTGGATAGGGAGGGATGGAGAGAGACAGAAGTCGAAGGAGTAAAGGAGAGGGAGGAATCCGGCAGAGTGGCTGGGGTTGGAGAGATTGATATTGAAATCACCTAACAGGACAGTTGGGGTAGACATAGAGGGGAGGGAGGAGAGTAGGTAGTCGAATTCATCGAGAAAGTGATGTCCAGGGAACGGTATAGTACAATTAGCAGGAGTTGACAGGGAGAGGTTAGTTGGACAGCATGAAATTCAAAGGTGTTAACAGAGAGTGAGGAGAGGTCAGAGTGGACAGAAAAGAGTAAGGAGGGAGAGAGGAGAAGACCAGTCCCCGTCCAGTGAGATGTGGGGTATGGACAAGACATAGAGAGAGGACAGGGCGACAGGAGTTACAGTGTTATCAGGGGACAGCCAGGTTTCAGTGAGAGCAAGGAAATCGAGAGCGAGAGGGGAGGCAAAGGCAGAGATGAAATCAGCTTTGTTAGCAGAAGAGTGACAGTTCCAGAGTGCACCAGAGAGAGTGCAAAATTAAATTTGGGGCTATATTACACTGCGAATGTATACACAATGAAAGTTTCTGGTTTTGTCATATATATATATATATATATATATATATATATATATATATATATATATATATATATATACACTAAGTGTACAAAACATTAGGAACACCTTCCTAATATTGAGTTGCACCCCCTTTTGCCCTCAGAACAGCCTCAATTCGTCGGGGCATGGACTCTACAAGGTGTCGAAAGCGTTCCACAGGGATGCTGGCCCATGTTGACTCCAATGCTTCCCACAGTTGGCTGGTAGTGGATCTCTACTCCGAATAGCTTGTTCCATCTCATCCAACAGATGCTCAATTGGATTGAGATCTGGTGACTGGGCAGGCCACTGCAGTAAGCTGAATTCACTGTCATGTTCGTGGAACCATTCCTGGAGTTCATGACACAGTTAAAGCGGCGCGCCTGGCACCTACTACCATACCCCATTCAAAGGCACTTACTGTAAATCTTTTGTCTTGCCCATTTACCCTCTGAATGGCACACATACACAATCCATGTCTCAATTGTGTCAAGGCTTTAAAATCCTTCTTTAACCTGTCTCCCCTTCATCTACACTGATTGAAGTGGATTTAACAGGTTACATCAATAAGGGATCATAGCTTACACCTGGATTCACCTTGTCAGTCTATTTCATTAGTGTTCCTAATGTTTTGTACAATCAGTGTGTATGTGTGTATATATATATATATATATATATATATATATATATATATATATATATATATATATAGTATGAGATAGCACCCCCTTTTGGTAGTGTGACAAGGCTGCTATCCTCACACAGTTATGTAATTTCCAGGGTTTCCGGGTTGTAGGCAGACTACTGACACATAATATGCAGTAAATAAGTGTTTTATTTATTCGGTCCAAAACACGGCACTACGGCGACTGCCCTTTAAATGCAAACAAGAAAAAAAACAGTGTACAAAACTCAAACAAAAACCTAGCTCTCTCTCTGAGCTCTACCTTAACTTTAGTGATTTCCTTAGTTTTAGTCCCTGTCTATAAAAGGAGAGGGCTAATTCCTGCTCCCCTTCTTATACCAAAAGGCTATTTTTTTTTGTTTTACGTTTATTTCCAGTTGAGCTACCAAAACTCCATGTTTCCTTCAGCAATGTTTACAGCCACACCCCATGCTAACACCACCAACCAAGGACTGTTTGCACTGGTCTTTTATACCAGCCCTTATTCGTTAATTGTAACCAGCTGTATAATTAACTAATTTGTTATACCCAAATTGGCCTCATTAGACCATTGTCTTCTGGGAGATGTAGTTTTCTGTCTCTCTGAACTACATCTCTCGTCTCTTTTTTTTAAAGAAGTAAATTATAAACACATGCAGTGCAAATCCAACAGTTATTTGTAGAAAAAATAAATAAATAATAACTTTTCAATATAGGGTTGCTAATAATAAGAGAAGTATTGCTAAATCAGACACTTCTACAGTATTAGTAAAAGGCTATCACTTTTCATTATTTATAGTAGCTGTTTTAATTGAACTCTTTAAGAAACAAAAAAAGATATCTGTTTAAAGCACATTATTATTATTATTATTATTATTATTATTATTATTATTATTATTATTATTACTATTATTATTATTATTATTATTATTATTATTATTATTATTATTATTATTATATTTCTTAGCAGACGCCCTTATCCAGGGCGACTTACAATTGTTACAAGATATCACATTATACATTATTTCACATTATACAGATATCACATTATTTTACATACAATTACCCATTTATACAGTTGGGTTTTTACTGGAGCAATCTAGGTAAAGTACCTTGCTCAAGGGTACAACAGCAGTGTCAAAACAATCAAAACAAGTCCTCGTGGGTAAGCAACTTGTTATATGATCACGATTGTATTTACTCAAGGTACTGAATCCTATTTTACTTCATTATACTTGAGAAGCAATCATCTCGTGAGGGTGCCTAGTTTAATTGACGTGCGGTGTTACGTGTAATGGCCTTTGAATTAAAATGGCATTACAGTACAGCATTTTATTGTCAGGCCTACCACTGCATTTAAGCATCTGTGCCTTGCTTTTTTTCAGTGGCGATGCAAATCTCAGTTTTTCACTAAGCAGAGATGCAAAGCTCCCATTCAATAAATGTGTATTAACTTTATTAAAACAAATTGTCACTAACAGAACAAAAAAGAAATAAAATACCTGCACAATTTTCGTCCGCAGAAAGCGTCTTTCTTTTTCCTGCCATGTCGACTCACACGTAAACTGCACAAACTTGCTTTTTTTCTACTAGGAGTCGTTGCGGACCAGAGATTATAAATGCTGTGTACATGCCTAATCACGCGAGATGTGATAATAATGTTTTATTATTACTATATTGCAGGAATTGCACACTATTGACAATACCCGGTAAAACACTGTATTAAAAGGCAAATATATGCAGCATTATCTGTAATCCTTGAACCAATTGAATGTTAGTTTGTATGTACTGTACAATGTTGTAATTAGATACTATTGAATGTTAGTTTGTTATAATTATGTACAATAAGATTGACTGTAACAATTCAAAAGCAGTAGTCACACAAGCTGCAGTACGCTTGACAACCATCTACTTGCAGCGTGAGCCCAGACTAACCAATTAGAGAGTTTTGATAAGGATGCCTTACTTTTTATAGGTTGCCTGCTACAGGGACTAGGGGTGGAACTAGGGCTATTTAACCCCGGGAAATGAGAATGAAACGTTTGTACTGAGCTTGGTGCCTGGAATCAGAAGATTATTATTATTATTTGTTTATTTAGCAGACACCTTTATCCAAGGCGACTTACAGAGACTAGGGTGTGTGAACTATGCATCAGCTGCAGAGTCACTTACAACTACGTCTCACCTGAAAGACGGAGCACAATGAGTCAGTGGCTGAGGTGGGATTTGAACCGGGGACCTCCTGGTTACAAGCCCTTTTCTTTAACCCCTGGACCACACTGCCTGCCTAGATTGAAGATTGAAGATTATTATTTTGTGTACCTTTTACTATTTGAATAAATCAAACAAGACAAAGCTTTCCATTAAACGCAAGTAGTAGCAGAGTTCCAGAATCCGGCGTTTCCCGAGTCAGAGACGGAGTGGTGCGGTGAGGAGCAGCAGCGGATCCAGCGTGGAAGCAGAGTGAGCAGCCAGCGGTTCCTGAGTCAGAGACGGAGCGGTGATGAGCGGCAGCAGCGGATCCAGCGTGGAAGCAGAGTGAGCAGCCAGTGATTCCTGAGTCAGAGACGGAGCGGTGCAGTGAGGAGCAGCAGCAGCGGATCCAGCGTGGAAGCAGAGTGAGCAGCCAGCGATTCCTGAGTCAGAGACGGAGCGGTGAGGAGCGGCAGCAGCGGATCCAGCGTGGAAGCAGAGTGAGCAGCCAGCGGTTCCTGAGTCAGAGACGGAGCGGTGCGGTGAGGAGCAGCAGTAGCGGATCCAGCGTGGAAGCAGAGTGAGCAGCCAGCGATTCCTGAGTCAGAGACGGAGCGGTGCAGTGAGGAGCAGCAGCAGCGGATCCAGCGTGGAAGCAGAGTGAGCAGCCAGCGATTCCTGAGTCAGAGACGGAGCGGTGCGGTGAGGAGCGGCAGCAGCGGATCCAGCGTGGAAGCAGAGTGAGCAGCCAGCGATTCCTGAGTCAGAGACGGAGCGGTGTGGTGAGGAGCGGCAGCAGCGGATCCAGCGTGGAAGCAGAGTGAGCAGCCAGCGATTCCTGAGTCAGAGACGGAGCGGTGCGGTGAGGAGAGGCAGCAGCGGATCCAGCGTGGATGCAGAGTGAGCAGCCAGCGATTCCTGAGTCAGAGACGGAGCGGTGCGGTGAGGAGAGGCAGCAGCGGATCCAGCGTGGATGCAGAGTGAGCAGCCAGCGATTCCTGAGTCAGAGACGGAGCGGTGCGGTGAGGAGCGGCAGCAGCAGATCCAGCGTGGAAGCAGAGTGAGCAGCCAGCGATTCCTGAGTCAGAGACGGAGCGGTGCGGTGAGGAGCGGCAGCAGCGGATCCAGCGTGGAAGCAGAGTGAGCAGCCAGTGATTCCTGAGTCAGAGACGGAGCGGTGCAGTGAGGAGCGGCAGCAGCGGATCCAGCGTGGAAGCAGAGTGAGCAGCCAGCGATTCCTGAGTCAGAGACGGAGCGGTGAGGAGCGGCAGCAGCGGATCCAGCGTGGAAGCAGAGTGAGCAGCCAGCGGTTCCTGAGTCAGAGACGGAGCGGTGCGGTGAGGAGCAGCAGCAGCGGATCCAGCGTGGAAGCAGAGTGAGCAGCCAGCGGTTCCTGAGTCAGAGACGGAGCGGTGCGGTGAGGAGCGGCAGCAGCGGATCCAGCGTGGAAGCAGAGTGAGCAGCCAGTGATTCCTGAGTCAGAGACGGAGCGGTGCAGTGAGGAGCAGCAGCAGCGGATCCAGCGTGGAAGCAGAGTGAGCAGCCAGCGATTCCTGAGTCAGAGACGGAGCGGTGAGGAGCGGCAGCAGCGGATCCAGTGTGGAAGCAGAGTGAGCAGCCAGTGATTCCTGAGTCAGAGACGGAGCGGTGCAGTGAGGAGCAGCAGCAGCGGATCCAGCGTGGAAGCAGAGTGAGCAGCCAGCGATTCCTGAGTCAGAGACGGAGCGGTGAGGAGCGGCAGCAGCGGATCCAGCGTGGAAGCAGAGTGAGCAGCCAGTGATTCCTGAGTCAGAGACGGAGCGGTGCGGTGAGGAGCCATCAAAATGAACCAAACTTTCTGTGACATTCCTTGTCATATTAGCAAACCGTTTTTGACTTTCACAAACAAGCAGGGGAACTGCACCATATTCTTCAAAATTGTCTCAATGAGGCCGACAAGATAAACAGACTATTCTTCATTCCCCCACTTGGACATGTAATATATGACTGCATTTGGCAGGTGTTGACCCCCCATATACATCTTGTACTAAACTGCAAATGTACATTAATCTCTCGCCATGAACGCTTAATCGTGTTAATGTTTGCTGCGATTTACCCTGAGAACCCCATCACACTGCAAAATGATGGATTTCTGTAGTCAAACTACTGTAATATTAGGTTAATAATGGTGAATGCCCTTGGCATTATGACCAAGATAGTCTGTCTTTTTTAACCAAAAAGCTTAGGTGTCATGAAGCTGTTGTCAAAAGATGAATATGATCAATTTAAAACCAATTAGATAACTCATGTTCCACTGGGGTTTCCAAACAGCTGTCCTGAAAAAATAATAGTTAAGTGCTATAAATGTAACTCTCCTTTGTGTTTTAGAGCTGTCATTGACAGATAAGTAAAAACAGCAATGTCCCAGATATAGAGAAACTGGGCTAACTGGTTCAAATATATGTTGTTATTTGTCTCCCAAGCTCAATCTTCAGCTAAGAAAGTGTGGACATTTAGTGTAGTGTACTCTTCCCATTTTACTTCTTTATATACACCTTTTGAGAGCTAAACTGTGCTAATTTGTTTTATTTTATTACTTGTCCTTATCCTGCAGCTATAATAAACAATATATGAACCTCGGGTATCTGAGTTATATGAATCAATCTATTTACCTTATTGTCCTATGAAAGACATATATTGTACACAATCTCTATTAGCTCTTATGACTGTATAATATGCTTTTTACCACAACTATTCATAAATTGTGGCCTTGTTCAACAACACTTTAAAAAGCTCAATCTACAACTGTAAAAATAACCACAATTTAGTGGCAGAAACAGAAGGCTAAATGCAACCAGATAGAATACATATCCTCCTTTCATTTATTATGTGCTCCTGGACATCTGTCAAAACCTAGACCAATGTGTGATACACAGCCTTAATATTTAGGGCTTCTGATTTTCAGTGTTTTACCCTGACTTTTCTACATTCCTTTAAAAAGTCAATTGATACCTGTTAAACCATTTGTGTGTCTCCATCACAACTGAGAAAAGCAGTAATAGTAAAATTGATTTAATTTACAGGTTTTTTTTCTTTGAAACAACTAAATGGGCTTTAAGTAAGTCTTACTTTTTCAATTAAAAGCAGCAGAGACTCATCTTTAATAAAGTAAATACAGTTACGCATAACGATTGTAATGAAGTGTGTCCAGCATAAAATACTTTACTTTTCATTATAGCTTGAATAATAACATGTTGCAATCTTGTTTGTATGTTCTGCATGGAAATATTAAGGCTTGGCAAATGTGAAAGTCCATTTAGTTGTTTCACAGAAAAATGTAATAAATGTTACTATTAACATGTTTCTCAGTTTTGATTGAGATACACAAATGGCTTAACAGATATCAATTTAACTGTTAAAGGAGAGTATAAAAATTAGGGTAAAACATTGAAAATCAGAAGCCTTCATTATATTCACCACTAATGCAAAATAAAAGAGTAACTACCTGACACTAAAACAATTTCCTAAAAAATGAGTCCAGCACAACAATATCTCTTCAAATGGGGGAGTGGTTTTGCCAGGAGCCTTAACCTGTAGCTGATGCGTTATAAAATCTGCAAAGTAAATCTCTGCATCTACAGTATCTGAAAAAAAGAAGAAAATTCACCTTATTAGTTGTTAGTAGTGACTTCTATTTAACATATAAACTGTCAATGAGGTTGCATTAAATTGTTTTTGACATCTGTTTACTAGTCTTTTACCGTTGTGTTGGTTTTCTGAGGTAGTCTGTTATTAAAAAGTAATTTCTTAAAACAGCAAATTAGAGATACATAAACATAACATGAAACCATTTTTGTTTTAGTGCTTCCAAATTATTGGACTTGCTGAAATTATCTTGCAGTAATAAAGCTTTCCAACTGGTGAGAAGATGGGCAGGATTATGATCCTGTTTCTGAGAAACTTGTATGTTATCTATTCAATTATTCATGCTGTACCAACAACTATTGCAAATTCATACAACATGATAACCTCAACTACAGTTGAATGTGTTTGGCATGGGAAAGATGTGTTTTAAACAAAGAAGTGATATTTTAAGAGGCATAATCTTTATCTCGAGATTATTATTATTTTTTCTACTTGTTGAATGTTGTGGGTTCAGTCACATTTTCTTGGAAGAATGATGGAAACCTGCCCAAATTGTAAGTACTATGAATTACAGTACTATCACATTGCCGATTTCAGATTTTCCTTTATAAAATCTGTGCACATTAGGGTGAACGAGTATTCATTGAAAAAAATATATATCATAAAAATTGCAATGTCTTGTACATATACCAGGGCTGCTATTCTATTAGTCAAATTAGCAATGCAGTTTACAATAAAAATTACATGTCAGAAAGCAACAATTACTTTCTGAGAAGAACACCATTTCACAACAGCTGATCGTACAGTACTACAGAGTGCTTACATTAAAAATCCCCACCAGGAATCAAAGGTGTGGTGCATGCTGGTGAATCCCCTGTACAATTTTCAGGTAATTAAATGAATGTAAGTAATTTTTGCTTTACTCCAGGAAGATGCCTCTTGATCCTGTTATGTGGTGTTTCCTCATTGCTGTCCTCATTGTTCCTCATTGTTTTGATTGTTTGGATCTGTTTACCTGTCTTCACATCTGGTGGTTTTGTATTGATATTTTGATGTCAAAGACCCAGAATGTGACAGTCGGCTCAGTATTTTATGTACTAACTATAAATGAAAGCACTGGGGCAAACTATGTTCCCCTAACCAGATGGATTTAAAATAAGCTGGTTCAAACCACCCTAAGCATTATTTGCATAACAAAATACATACAGCTTGAGAGAGTTACTAAAGTACATTTATTTCTAGAATTATTATATACAGTATATTAATGAACTAAAGTTTTTTTTTTTAAAGGTAACAATAGTCTTCCCTCTGGGCATTTAATTTTCCACTATGAGCTGAGTTTGCAGTACATATTTAATATACGAGTCTTTCAAAATAATAAGAGAGTCAAGGTTGGACAGTAAATATGAATTTGTATATTGTAAAGCCATAAATATTTGCGAGCCTTTTATTATTATTATTATTTATTTCTTAGCAGACGCCCTTATCCAGGGCGACTTACAATCGTAAGCAAAAACATTTCAAGCGTTACAATACAAGTAATACAATAAGAGCAAGCTTTTATTATGCTTTTAAACATTTTTGGCACGAATATCTTAGTGCTGTACATATAATGAAGTAATATACTACTACCAGTGCAACAGGTCACCAAAATAGGTTTTATAGGTGTGATTCGCCAAATATTCTTATCACAGATAATAAAATACAACTTCAAAGAATATATATTATCAAAAGGTGAGAATGGAATATTACTCTGGCGTTATTTATTAAAATAGTGGTAACTCGAGAGATTTTTTCTCCATCTGTAGCAACATTATGGTCCTTAGCTCCTCCTCAGTGCACAATGAGCTTGTGACTGAGTCTGAGCCATTTGCAATCGCCCCTCAGTTCTAGTTTAGCATTATGGAAGTTTCTCAGGCTGAGGTTTTAGGGCTACTTGAGGCTGTGTGACCCATAACCTGTCCTTTGGACCCTTTGCCGTCCAATATAGTCCGTCAATGTGGGACTTAACTTGCATGCCTGACTCACATTTTAAATCTGTCGTTAAGAGCAGGCTGTCCCTGTCCATCATAAGACCTGTGTTAAAAAAGGCTGGAGCAGATGGGGCTGATTTGTCAAACTACCGCCCCATCTCTAATCTACCATCTCTCTCTAAATTACTTGAGCGTGTGGTTATCCAGCTCTCAAAACACATAATAGCCAACAATGTATTCAATCCTTGTCAATCTGGATTTCGGCAGGACACAGCACTGACACAGCGCTGGTCAGGGTTATTAATGACCTGCTGATCAATGCTGATTTTGGGTCGGCTTCAGCACTTGTCCTGTTGGATCTATTGGTGGCTTTTGACACGGTTGCCCATGTGTGAACAGGATGGCTTTGCTGGGGTGATGTCACACCCGAACGGAAACCAAAACTGAAAAACAACGGCGCTCAGTGCTTTATTAAATAACAACAAAAACAAAAGATTTAAACAAACACAAAACACGACAAAACAAAAAGGCGCATTGGCCAAACAAACATAAATAACTAAGTATCGTGCTGGTTTTTAGCCAGCCCATCTAGCAGTTGTTAACTCTATTTTAATGATTTTACCTCCTAACTCCTCACTCGTTCTCCACTCTCGAACACCCTTCCCTGAGCGCAGACAGCTACAGGTTTTTATATTCTGGCTGAGGGGTTAACTAGCTATTAATTAATGATCTTATTACCCCTCGGCCATAGTCTGCACGAGTTTAATAAGGATGAGTGACTGTCAGCTAGTTAAATAATTGGTAGCTGATCAGTCACGCATCCTCACAAGCTTATAATCAAAAGACAAAATAACAAATAACATTGGCTTTCGCCGTCGCATAAACATATAAATCATATTATAAATACATAATAAACAAAGGGGTGGGACACTCCGCCACACCATGGCATACTGCTCTGTCGTTTGAGGACTTGTATAAGCCTCAACGACAGACAGAACACATTATGTGAGTTTTGTAGGTCAGGATTCTGAGGTAGACTGTGTACCATACAGAGCTCCACATGGTTCTGTTCTGGATCTGCTACTTTTTAGCATTTATTTGCTGCCACTTGAATTGAGGATGTTCTACCACTCCTATGCTGACGATACTCAGCTGTATATCCGAGTTGGCAAGGAGGATAGTGTTACTAGTGGTTCCTGAGCAGCCTGTCTTACGGACATTCATGACTCGATGACCTCCAACTTTCTTCAGCTAGCAAGACAGAGCTACTTCTGGTTAGCACAAAAAAGCAGCTAGCCAGCTTGGACACTTTAGTCCTTAATTTGGCTGGCTGCAAGATAATACCTTCATCTTCGGTGAGGAGCTTGGGGGTCACCCTGGATAGTGGTCTTAGACTGGAGAAGTATATCTCTTTAGTGGTTAGGTCTGCTTTTGATTCTGTGTCACCCTTTTATAACCTCTAGGCTTAACTAGAGGACTCAAACAGAAGCTCCAAAGTGGTTAATTGTTTAATTTTTCAATGATTTTTAGGTGTTATTTTATTGGTTTTGTGTTTGCTAAAAAAAAAAGTTAGATTAATTAGGCTGGACTACTGTGTCCTAAACCAGAGCTCAATAATCCAATACTGGATTTCTATTGGCTGCTCTGTATGACATCCCAATCATTAGGGGTGATGAAATACAGTGGGAAAAATGTGAATTGATGTTGAATTATAAGCCTCACAGTTTGTCTCAACCAATCAGGTTCCTAGAAGACCAGTCAGGATCCCTTATTCAGTGACTGGAAAAGCCTGGAATTTTGAAACTGTCCTTTCAAATAAAATAAAAATAAAAATAAAAAACATCTGCTCCATATTGTAGTCCTCGCATAGCTACATTATTAAAAACACTGAACAATCATAAAAATGACAACTGTTTCAACATATCTGGCAAATGAACTGGCAAATTATCAGGACTGAATTGGTCAAACTACTAAATGAAACAACTCAAAGCCAGCATGTGAAAGAAACTTAAAACATTAGTTGTGTTCAACACTGATAACCGACTGGCCTCTTGCAGTGACAGTATGTTTGAAGATCTTGGTGATCTAGTAGCATCTCCAATTAAATCGCTGGAAAAATATATAAGTAAAATGGCAGCAAAGTCACTTTATTTCAAAGTTCTGTCGAGACAGAAGCAGCCACTACATCCACCTGGTACACTGCTCCCATGAGAAAGATACTTTAGGAAATATGTCTAAATTTAGCACCAAATCTCAGCAGTTATCCTGTATGATACACTAATCACTGCAGTAGGTTCACTGGTGTACAAACACTCAAACATAGGTAACTGTCATAAAAACGATACTCCACCCTAAAGAGTAGAAATGTATTTGACATAAAAATTTCTGGACTCTGCAAATTAATACATACAAACAATTTTAATGCAATCTTATCGTCATCAAAATGTAAACACCCTTTGAGCTGGCGGTTAACTGATATAGAGACAGAGACTACTTTGGTTATTTAATATTTTATTCTTTGCATTACAAAATAACATAATATTGTAGTTATTTTTTAGTAGAGATTGTAAAAGCTATGTGTATAATCATTGATACACGTGTTCTCACCCACCAAAAAAACAACAAAACTAAATACTAATGTTGTTTATACATAGTTACAGGGTTCTTTATGGAGATGTATTATTATATTTCCTCTCCTGTAATATCATTAATTTAATAGGGTGAGTGTTAATAGGGTGAGTGTTTCTGTAAAATGTTTGGGACTGGGACTGAACTACCTATACCATCATCTCTGGTGATATTATCATAGTGGTTCATTTTCTTTAAATTCACAATATCATCGTAAAATGATATGGCACAGTCACCATTTTTTTTGACACTGCTGTTACTGCTGTTATGAACAAAAATCCTGTCACAGGAAACTACCAAAATGATCTGGAAACACTTTTTAAATGCATAACACCCTAGTATCTTCCACCATTGTACTATTTTGAGGACCACTGTGCAAGTGTAACCAAGATAGAAAATGACTAAATGAAGTTTCACAAAATTTGACATCGGAGAACCTAGAAGCCTTAGTTACATTGTTCGGGAAGTCTGTGGGGAGAGTTGGTTGCGTGGTGCGATCTGAGAGCGCGGTCCATTTTGCTATGTGGCGTAGGGGTGGATAATAATAATTGTGGAGCCTTTGCTGTGCAGTTGCATTTAGGTAAATGGTACAAATGCAGACAGTTATTTCTGATATTATTTGATTTACCCCACTGTGAAGTAATTTGCTGTAAATTTAGTGTTTCAGAGTTCTGGCATAAATGGTATGATCCGATCTTACTGATTAGTGTAGTACAATCGCCATTTTAGCCAGTCCGCGCTCTTACACTCAGAGAAAGGTAGGCGCTGCTCTTTGCTTTTAAAATAAATGTGTAAACATAACTCAAAAATA
Organism: Acipenser ruthenus; assembly: GCF_902713425.1. Classification (NCBI taxonomy): domain Eukaryota; kingdom Metazoa; phylum Chordata; class Actinopteri; order Acipenseriformes; family Acipenseridae; genus Acipenser; species Acipenser ruthenus. The sequence continues at coordinate 52,902,529 of NC_081192.1, forward strand.
AGTTAGTCTTGTATTTTATGGTGAACATTTATTTTGGAATTGTATTATGTAATTTTGTGTTGTATGAATGTGTGATACTTTGCATTATTTAAAAGAAAGGAACGATACGTTTTTTATTTTTTATTTTAAGGCTTAATGCACTGTTGTACTGTTTCATTTTATTAGCATAAACTGAAAGCAAAGAGCACGGCTTCACTGATTACCTGCAGACTAGACTATCTTGTTCAATAAGGTTATTTTGTTCATAGAGTACTGGTATTTTGTAAAAACAGAGAATGATTCTTCTTGTATTGCTGTTTCTAGCTGAGAGTTGCGCTAATGAAGAGGGACAGCAACCCTGATTATCATTTTCTGTTTGCAGGTACTGTATTTTTGTTATTTCTCTTTTACTGTTTAAAAGAAAGCTGAAAAGAAAACCACTATACGATCATTAATGGTATTATGTTTAATTGTGTTATTAATTATTGTAATTGTATGCATGTTTGGAGTCCGCGCTCTTACACTCAGAGAAAGCTGAGAGTTGCGCTAATGAAGAGGGACAGCAACCCTGATTATCATTTTCTGTTTGCAGCACAATAAAACAATCGCCTTGTGAAGCCAGTAGTGTGAAGTCTTGATTCCAGTGTGAAGTGGCATGGGGAAGAAAGAGTGACCCAGGTTACATTGGTGCCGTGACTCGGATCACTCCAGATCAGCGCTGCAGATCGCTAAAGGAACCAACAGAACTTTGCTGGGGATCAGAGATACTCGCTATTTCATTGAAAGTGTGGTAGCTATTGATATAGTACATAAGTGTGTATTGTTTTTCAAGGTATTTTGCCAGTGTATAATAGGGTGAAATGGATATCAATGACACAAATACACATCCAAGGCCGGTTACTGCATTGAGGTTAGGCATTAGGGGTGGTCACACAATGGGGCCTGCATACTCAACACCTGTTAATGTCTGTAGGGCAGAAGGGATTCGTGCATCCCCGTATGTGATGCCAACACAGAATATGGGTGATGTTAGGGAATGTCCTCCTCTTTTAAGAAACTTTAGTGATATACCCCCTGATCAGCCAATAGTTAAACAACGGCGAAAGGTCAGCCATAGCAGGCAAAGTCTCTTATCAGCTGACAAGGCATCAGCAGTTGGTGTTCTTGAAGGGACTGGTGACTGCCAGCAATATTTGACAGAGCTTATTAAGCAGGTTGGAAACCACATAAGTAGCTCTATAGTGGGTAGCTTGGCTTCGCATCGCCAAGATGTTGACAACCATAGTAACACAGAGAGTGGGACCCAGATAGGTTATAGCCCCCGGGTAAATTTGGTTGTGAAGGCTGATATAAAGGAACCTCCCATATTTAGGGGTGACAATACAGATAAGTGCACTATCCATGAGTGGGAGGAGATGATGCAGTCATACCTGGTAAAGAAAAGATATCCTGTGTCTGAACAGGCTACAGAAATTATGGAGAGGCTTATGGGTAAACCAAAGGATCTTGTAAAGATTGGGATTAGGCATAATGCACACGTTGATGTCAAACGGGATCCAAGTGTTATATTTAGCATTCTGAAACAGCATTTTGGGGAGGCTATTTCATCTGTTACCCCGCTTGCAGATTTTTATTCAACCTTACCAAAGCAAGGAGAGGGTTGTTTAGATTACTGGGTCCGTCTGAATAAGGCTGTGGATTTAGCTAATGAATGCCTGAGGAGAAATGGGAAAAAAGTAGATGATCCAGGGTATGAGGTGGCAATGATGTTTATTAAACACTGCCCAGATATCGCATTATCAAATGCCTTCAGAAGTAAACCAACAGAAAAATGGACAGTTGGGGAAGTACAAGAAATGTTAGACAGTTACCAGAGAAATAGGAGGTTAACTGTAGCTAGTACGGTTGTAGAACAGCAAAGTGTAGCCTCATTGCAAACGCAGACAGTTCAGTGCCAGGCTAAACAGGGCTTACAGTATTCAGCTCCAGCTGGTGCTTCTAACGAGAAAGGTGATATTCAAAAACTGATAGAGTTGATGGAAAAGGTTGTCTCTTATCAAGAATATGATAAGGTGAGAGAGACAAGACCAAGGAGAGGTGCTATTCCAGGACACCCTTGCAAAGTTTGTAATAATGTCACTCATAGTACTAAGTCTCACTGTGTTAGGAATAACTTGTGCTTTAGTTGTCTGGAACCAGGGCATAGGAGCCGTGACTGTCCTCAGAGACAACAGCAAAGCAGGCCAGTCCCCTCAGATCATGTAACGCAGAACCAGGGAAATTAGAACGCCTGTACTCGAGGGGGCAGAGTGCAGGCAACCCTGAAGCCCCAAGTAACAGTAATGAAGACTTAGAAAGTATGTATTCACACCATTGTGAGAATTCACCCGAGGACACTATTGTTATAGTGCAGCGCACACAAAGGCTAACTGATAGTGACAGTCTGTTTTATTCTACAGTATTGGTCCAGGGGTTGGTAGAGCTTAATGCTATGGTAGATAGTGGCTCTATGGCCTGTACAATTAGTGCAGAAGCGGAACAGAAATTGCTGTCTGCTGGTGCCATCAATATTAGCGCTGTGAATCCCTCCTCTGTAGTTCTCATAGGATGTGGAGGACAGAAAGTAAAGCCAAAGTGTGCATACGAACTAGAGTTAACCATGTTCGAGTGTAAAATGTTGGTTCCAGTTTTGGTTGTTTCCAGACAGCAGGATGAAATGATAGTAGGAACCAATGTTTTGAAACACCTCCTTCACCATCTCAAAAAGAGTGGTAATTATTGGGATTTGTTGTCTAACCCAGATGAGAGTAGGGGTAAGGAAACAGAGATGTTTTTGGATTTATTAGCCAACTTACAGCGTTGGAAGGGGGACAAGATTCCTAATAAAATCGGTACTGTAAAACTTAGGCAGTGTGTTACACTACTGCCAAGACATGAGCATTTAATATGGGGCAAGTTACCGAATGCCGTGTCCATATCAGTTGGTAGCACTGTTATGGTAGAGCCAACAACTTCAAAGGCAGCACAGCGGAATGTTTTGGTAGGGCGTTTAGTCACACCGTTGTGGGGAGATAGATGGATCCCTATGAGGGTTATCAATCCATTGGACAAGCCCATGGTTATTAAACGTAATGCAAAAATTGCTGATGTGCATGCCTGTATCGCTCTAGAAGATTTTGAGCCAATTTGTAACAGACCGCATGTCACCTTGAAGCAAAGTTATTTGCAGAATGCTTATCATTCTCAGGAATGTGCAAAGCTGAGCACACCATCAAGAGAGCAGAGCCAGTCTGTCGGAAGTAGGAAACAAACAAATCATGACAACTATGGTGATACTACACTGAAGAAATTGGACTTGGAGGACCTTGATATTGCAACCTGTGAGGTGAGCGATCATTGGAAGCAGAGGCTTGTTGATTTAGTCTCCCGGTATGAGCAGATCTTTTCTCGAGGCAAGCTAGATTGTGGAGAAGCAGCAAGGTTTGTGCATAGGATTAGACTGACAGATGACAGGCCTTTTAGGCTTCCTTACAGGAGAGTACCACCTGCGCACTATCACAAGTTGAAGCAGGTCCTTGACGAAATGGAAGAAAAGGGGATCATCAGTAAATCAACCAGCGAGTGGGCCTCACCATTGGTTTTAGTGTGGAAACCTTCTGGTGATCTGAGGATTTGTACAGATTTTCGGTGGTTGAATGCCCGAACTATTAAGGATGCCCATCCTCTTCCTCATCAGGCAGATGCTCTTGCTTCCCTAGGAGGAAATTCATTATACAGCACCATGGATCTTACCTCTGGATTCTATAACATTCCAATCCATGAAGACGATCGGAAGTATACAGCATGCACTACTCCAGTTGGCCTTTATGAGTACAACAGAATGGCCCAAGGGTTGTGTAACAGCCCAGCGACATTCTCCCGAATGATGATTTCTATCTTTGGTGACCAGAATTATTTAAGCCTGTTATGTTACCTTGATGATCTTCTGGTGTTTGGAAAAAGTGAGGAGGAAGCCCTTAATCGCCTTGAAATGGTCTTTATCAGATTACGTGACCATAACTTGAAGCTTTCCCCAAAGAAGTGTCATTTCTTCAAGAAGACTGTTAAGTTTTTAGGGCACATTGTCAGCGAAGAGGGTATATCAACAGATCCAGACAAAGTCTCTGCCATTGAAGCTATAACCAGTGAAGATTTGATGGAAGCTGATGGAAGAACGCCATCTATGAAGAAGATCAGGTCATTTTTGGGTCTAGCTAACTATTATTCACACTTTGTCCCAGGGTTTTCAACAATGGCAAGGCCCCTGTATAAACTCACTGCTGAACCAAAACAGGGGAAGCGACCCGGTGGTCAAGTCAAACTGCGCAAGCCAGTTTTGAGGAAGCTTCGATCAGAGGAATGGACAGAAGACTGTCAGAAAGCTTTGGAGGATCTGACAGCTGTTTTCTTAGAGACAGTAGTCCTGGCTCACCCAGATTTTACAAAGCCATTCATACTCGCAACTGATGCATCTCAGGATGGATTAGGGGCTGTGCTCAGCCAGGTTCCTGAAGGGGAAGAAAAAGCAAGACCAGTTGCATTTGCAAGCAAGGCACTCACCCGTTCACAGACAAGGTACCCAGCTCATCGTTTAGAGTTTTTAGCTTTAAAGTGGGCTGTGTGTGACAAATTTGGCCATTGGCTGAAGGGGCACCGTTTCACTGCGTGGACGGATAACAATCCACTGACCTACATAATGACGAAGCCCAAATTAGATGCCTGCGAGCAGCGGTGGGTTGCGAAGCTTGCTCCCTATGATTTTGATTTGAGATACGTTCCGGGGACCCGAAATGTGCCTGCAGATGTACTAAGCCGCCAGCCTTTTACTAACCTGAAGGTAAGCCGGAGGCTTGTGAAAGAGCCGTACAAAGCCCTGCTGGCTGAAGCTAATGGTGTTCCCAAAGACAGTGTCCAAGGAACCTTCTTATCGTCTGTGAATTGTCAAGCAGCTGAAAATTGCAAAATGTGTGACCAAGAGAACTGTTGTGAAAATAGAGTTTTACCTGAGCCATCAAAACCTGTTTCTTTGATGAGCGAAGATGTGAAGGCAGTTCTAGATACCCACCTAAATTGGGAGAAGCATGTGCCTGCTCGGGCAGTGTATGCTACACAGCATGTTCAAAACCTGTTTCCGGCAGGCCAGCCCACACTTCCAGTTTTCACCCTTCAGAGGCTGCAAGAAGAACAACAGGCAGATGTCGACATTGGAAGAATTATTTTCTATGTCCAGCGAGGAAGGAGGCCATCCCGTCGCGAGTTAGATCATGAGACCTCACAAACTAAGAGACTGCTGAAGCAATGGGAGAAGTTAGAACTTAAGAATGGGATTTTGTACAGAATATCTAAGGGACCATCAGGAGTAAAGAGATACCAGTTAGTTGTTCCCACCCCCCTCAAGAAGGAGGTTCTGAAGGGAGTACATGATGATGCAGGTCATCAAGGTCAAGGGAGGACCTTATATTTGACTCGCCAGAGATTCTTTTGGTTGGGATTGGAAGAGGAAGTAAAGTCTTATGTACGCCACTGTAAAAGGTGTGTAGTGAGCAAAACGCCTGAACCTGAAGCCAGGGCTCCCCTCGAGAGCATAAAGACTACAGAACCACTGGAATTATTGTGCATAGACTTCTGGAGTGCTGAAGACAACAAGAACAATAAAGTGGACGTCTTAGTGGTGACCGACCACTTTACCAAGTTAGCACATGCATTTCCGTGCCAGAATCAGACGGCAAAGCAGGTAGCGAAAAAGTTGTGGGATAGCTTTTTTTGTATTTATGGATTCCCACGAAGGCTACATTCAGACCAAGGTACATCATTCGAAAGTAAACTGATCAGTGAACTCCTAGAGATGGCTGGAGTGCAGAAATCACACACCACTCCTTACCATGCGATGGGAAATGGCCAGACAGAGCGATATAATCGGACATTAGGCAGTATGTTGAGAGCATTACCACCTAGAGAAAAAGGCAAGTGGCCACAGATGGTCCAGACGCTGACTTTCTGTTACAATTGTACAGCACACGAAACAACAGGCTATCCTCCGTTTTACTTAATGTTTGGCAGGATCCCGCGTCTCCCAGTGGATCTTATGTTCAGGAGTGTATTAAGAGACCGGGACGTTGTAGATTATGATGATTTTGTCACTTCCTTAGAGAGGGATCTACAAGAGGCAATGAAAACAGCTCAGGAACATGCTAGTAAAGAGCAGAGGAAACAAGCCGGACAATACAACAAAAAGGTCAAGGGGACATGTATTAACATTGGCGATCACGTTTTGCTTGCCAACCGTGGAGAAAGAGGAAAAAGGAAGCTTGCTGATATATGGGCATCTACAGTGTATAAGGTTATTGATATCAATCAAGATATCCATACTTATAAGATCCAGAATCCAGCGACTAATCAAGTGAAAGTTGTACACCGGAACCTTCTGCTGCCAGCTAATTTCTTACCATTAGAACCAGAACAGGAGGATATGTGGTCGGTTTGGTCAATTTTGTCAAACGATGAGACAGAAATAGAGGAAGTGAGACCAGAGGCAATTGAAGACTTAGAGAAAGAAAATCAGACCTCTAGAACATTGTTTTGGATTTTGCAGAGCCCAAGTGGAGAAAATAGAGAAGCTGTGAAGCTTACTGAGAAAAATGTCGAGAGAGAAAACATAGATGTATTTAATGATCATGAAGATGTTGATGAAGTACAGAGCGTTGGGAGAGTGAGTTATCAAAAGTCAGAAATGTCTAGGATAGATGACCATAGAGAGCCTGATGTGAGTAGGGTGGAAACTGAAGCTGAGATTTCCATTCAAGCCAGGACGTTAACCGACAAAAGAAAAGAGTTGATTTCTGGAAGTAGCACTGGACAGTCTGGTAGTGAATGTAACCAAAACTCAGTAACTGGAGCTTGCACTTACTCATCTAGATCAGTAGCTTCAAGGAAAACACAGAGCTCTAAGAAAAGTGCATTGAAGAGTGTTGTAGTACCAGACACCGAAAATAGCTGTGTTTCAGGGGGACCATATAAGACTAGATATGGTAGGACAATAAAACCTGTAGAGAGATTGATCTGTGCCATGAACATGTTAATTTCTCACACAGAGGACAAAGAACCTTTAGCTGCAGTTTTTGACGCCCTTGTGAAGTTCATAATAGTATGATCAGTTATTATTTGGTGGGTAGTGCTATGTAGCCATAGGTACAGATTGCAGTGAATAATATCAAGGAGGGGTATCCTTTGTATTTATATTAGATACAGAGATGGCTTAGAAAATGTGAGGTGTATATGGGCACTTCAGAGACCTGCTCGAGATAGAATATGTCTCATGAGTAATCCTTTAGTGGATGGGTTAGTAACCGGAAAAGCCAAAGTTTGAGAACCCTTAGCAATTGTAAATAATTAAGATCTTTTAAATATCTTGAGATTCCCTAGATGTGCAAATTTGGTGAAATTCAGAGGGGGTAAATGTAACCAAGATAGAAAATGACTAAATGAAGTTTCACAAAATTTGACATCGGAGAACCTAGAAGCCTTAGTTACATTGTTCGGGAAGTCTGTGGGGAGAGTTGGTTGCGTGGTGCGATCTGAGAGCGCGGTCCATTTTGCTATGTGGCGTAGGGGTGGATAATAATAATTGTGGAGCCTTTGCTGTGCAGTTGCATTTAGGTAAATGGTACAAATGCAGACAGTTATTTCTGATATTATTTGATTTACCCCACTGTGAAGTAATTTGCTGTAAATTTAGTGTTTCAGAGTTCTGGCATAAATGGTATGATCCGATCTTACTGATTAGTGTAGTACAATCGCCATTTTAGCCAGTCCGCGCTCTTACACTCAGAGAAAGGTAGGCGCTGCTCTTTGCTTTTAAAATAAATGTGTAAACATAACTCAAAAATAAGTTAGTCTTGTATTTTATGGTGAACATTTATTTTGGAATTGTATTATGTAATTTTGTGTTGTATGAATGTGTGATACTTTGCATTATTTAAAAGAAAGGAACGATACGTTTTTTATTTTTTATTTTAAGGCTTAATGCACTGTTGTACTGTTTCATTTTATTAGCATAAACTGAAAGCAAAGAGCACGGCTTCACTGATTACCTGCAGACTAGACTATCTTGTTCAATAAGGTTATTTTGTTCATAGAGTACTGGTATTTTGTAAAAACAGAGAATGATTCTTCTTGTATTGCTGTTTCTAGCTGAGAGTTGCGCTAATGAAGAGGGACAGCAACCCTGATTATCATTTTCTGTTTGCAGGTACTGTATTTTTGTTATTTCTCTTTTACTGTTTAAAAGAAAGCTGAAAAGAAAACCACTATACGATCATTAATGGTATTACGTTTAATTGTGTTATTAATTATTGTAATTGTATGCATGTTTGGAGTCCGCGCTCTTACACTCAGAGAAAGCTGAGAGTTGCGCTAATGAAGAGGGACAGCAACCCTGATTATCATTTTCTGTTTGCAGCACAATAAAACAATCGCCTTGTGAAGCCAGTAGTGTGAAGTCTTGATTCCAGTGTGAAGTGGCATGGGGAAGAAAGAGTGACCCAGGTTACACAAGGATGACTGTGAATTTGAAGTCTAGAGAGCCAATCGAGGGGGGAAGGAGGCGGGACCATTAGCTGCTGTCTATCTATTAGTGAGAAGTAGGGTGACCACCCGTCCCTAATTGGACAGGACAGACCCTAAATGTAAAGATCAAGTCCCAGTCCCGGGGACATATCAAACTCTTTTCAAATACATACTTTCAAAAAGCATTTTCCCAACAACTTTCTAAAAGAAAATCATTTCTAAAAACACAATTTTAGTTCATATTGAGTTTAGTTTGAGGATTTTATCATTTAACATACAGTTTTTAATTTGCACATTTTTACTATTTTTACTAAGTATATCATCCTGTATGAGGACAGAATTTTTTTTTTATCTTTGCAAAGATTAGATATTCTTAGTGTCTTTAAATTCAGTTCTTCTTTCTTTATTTAAGTTAAAATAATCTATAAGCATTAGTAAAATATAACCAGTTTTGTCTGATTTAATACCTTACTGGTATTACAATAGGGAAAATAGAGTGGTACACTTTTTTGTAAAATGACAGACAGCATTTTTAATGTACCTGCTTTTTTTAATGAGGGTGTCACAGGATGGCCGTCAAGAAAAACTAGCAGTCACAATTTTACTCCATGGAGATAGTTCCAGGTTTATTATTTAAAAAAAAAAAATGATAACAAAACTCAAATTTACACAAACATGCGATAAGGGAAATGTTAACTAAATTAAACAGCCAGAGGTCTTCCGACTATCTCCTTCTTTAGGCCCTCGTCCTGCTTCCAGATCTTTTTCCACATGCCAGGCTTTCCGGCTCTGTAAAGATTTCACCTCTGCTGGTATTATGATGAATTCCCTTTTATGCGAGTCCTACGCGTTCCCATGAACCAACCCCGAGTGTTGCAACCAGAGCCCTTTAATGTGACTTGGAACACCCCCCAGTCAGCGGAACACCAATCAGCGACTGATATTTAAATTGCCTGCTGATTCTGGAGTTTTCTGCACATTCTCCTATTGCTGCCCCCAACAAAGATGGCGACCGCTCTTTTGGGACTTCCGCCCAAAAGCCAGAACTTCCGCGTCACGCCCACTCTGTTGAAAGCCTTGAGGTTGGCTCACAGCCCCCTGGTGGTTGGGAGGTCAAATTTTAGCATAAGATCGCTTTACCTCGTCACAGAGGGTTTAAAACAAACCTGTCTGAGGTGGGGGTCATTATACAGTATTTTAATTGAGGGTGTCTATTCTAAAATAGCAAGTTTAATGAAGGGTAAAATAAAAAAAAAAAAAAAAAAAAAAAAAATACTGCAACACAGCCTGTTAAAAATACATAGGTATGTAGCTTAATGTATTGATTCAGTTCAATGGCGTGATTTGTGTATGTACTGTATATTTAGCGCATACAGGTTTTGTGAATCAATCTTGTCCCTGAGTCTATTCTCTCACTCTCTATTGTAGTCTTTCAAATCTTTTAACAGGTAGCATATAATTACTTTGGTCCTAAAGCCTACCAACTCCAGCAATTGTATTCTTGTATTGTCATATAAAATCAATAAAATATTGAAATCCTTATTTTTGTTTCCTGACTCAAAGAGAATTGCACTTGTTTTGTTATTTTTTTGTTATTTTTTAATAGGGTATTTTGTTAATTCCTATTTATATAAATTTAGTGAGTATATTAACTCCAGTAATATCCCATTACTTGATGAAATCCATGTGCCCAATATAGTTAAATAAACACATTAGGAATAAATTCTTATGTGCATATTAATGAATGTCACAGAATCTGAATAGATGGATGAAATTATAATAAGCTATTAAGTAGCAAGCATATGGATACAGACCCATTTTGAGACTAATGATATTTGAAAGCAGAACTGTATAAGCATCAAGCTTACTTTTTTTGCGTTTTTTTTATACAATACTGCGCTGAGTGACTATTACCTATTGCACTTATTTTTGAATGATAACATGGTTAATCGGTAGAGAAGAAACATTATGTCTGTGACACTTAATTCTTTACATTATTTGACTAATTTATACTGATTAAATATTGATATATGATGTAAGTATATCTGTACACTTTAGTTTATTTATTTTTTTAAAGTACTCCCCCAGAGGACAACTGAGATGCAGAAATCAACTAGTTTTATTTCCACTGCCAGGAGAAATGCCCATGAGAGAGTACTCAGCTCCACTATGAAATCTTATTTGTGTCATATTGACTACACATAAAAAGGAAATGGCCTAGTATCACTTAGTTGTCATTTAACTGGTTGAACAAGCAATTTACTAAAAGTGAGCTCTCAATTTTGAGAGTCAATTAGTTTCTTTTTTTGCCAAAATAATTGTAACAACTGCTTTAACTGTTGTTAACCTCATTTTTATATGTTTTTGACTACTGCCTGACTATATTGTGAGAAAATATACCTGAGAGATGTATACAAAATGAAACTGGCCTATTATACAGTGGTTAGTAAATTATGTTTACTGTTGCAAAAGCTTAGTAGATTAGGCTTTATGTTTTAGGAGTGTGTAACATAGCACTTGGATATTGTACTCATTATATTTTTTAAAGAAGAAAAACACAAAACAAACAAAATCAAAATGTGAAACCCGACATTGCTAAATTGAAGTTAAGCTGCACAGTTTACAATTTTAAGAAAAACATAGCGTTTTAGTTAAACTTTTTCAGATTTCTAGAGAAAATGCTGGTATATTATCCCCTAAATTGTTAAAATCTCTAGGATAAATACTACAGTTTTAAGTATTATCAATAGTTCCCTTTTATCTGGTATTGTTTCCGACTCCTTTAAGTTTGCTGTAGTAAAACTATTGCTCTTAACCATTTTAGGCTTATTTCTAATCTCCCCTTTTTATTATTATTATTATTATTATTATTATTATTATTATTATTATTATTTATTTCTTAGCAGACGCCCTTATCCAGGGCGACTTACAATTGTTACAACATATCACATTATACATTATTTCACATATCACATTATTTTTACATACAATTACCCATTTATACAGTTGGGTTATTACTGGAGCAATCTAGGTAAAGTACCTTGCTCAAGGGTACAACAGCAGTGTCCCCCACTGGGGATTGAACCCACAACCCTCCGGTCAAGAGTCCAGAGCCCTAACCACTACTCCACACAGCTGCCCAGCAAATTTTTATCCAAAATTTTAGTGAGAGTAGTAGCTAACCAACTTAATACATTTCTTGCAGTACATAATATATATATATATATATATATATATATATATATATATATATATATATATATATATATATATGAGAAATTTCAGTCAGGCTTCCGCCCTGGTTAAACTGTACTTATCAGAGTCATAAATGATATGCTGTGCGGTCCAGTGGTTAAAGAAAAGGGCTTGTAACCAGGAGGTCCCCGGTTCAAATCCCACCTCAGCCACTGACTCATTGTGTGACCCTGAGCAAGTCACTTAACCTCCTTGTGCTCCGTCTTTCGGGTGAGACACAGTTGTAAGTGACTCTGCAGCTGATGCATAGTTCACACACCCTAGTCTCTGTAAGTCGCCTTGGATAAAGGCGTCTGCTAAATAAACAAATAATAATAATGTGCTGTTATCTTCTGATATGGGATCATACTGTACTTCTTATACTACTAGATCTAAGTGCAGAATTCAACACTATTGATCATCTCGCCTATTTTGATTGGGAATCTAGTAGGATTGTTAGGTTGTATCATGTCTTTGAAATAGGTTTCAATTTGTTAAAATTGATGAAGAACCCTCTTTTTTATCTGAAGTCATATGTGGTGTCCCGCAGGGTTCTGTTCTTGGTCCTTGCAGATAGGTTTCATTGTTCTGCTGATGATACTCAATATTCTGAATACCTAACATTAAGCAATGGATGTCAAAAAATGTTTTAATGTTAAACTCAGATCAAACAAAGATGACACTTTTGGGATCACAGAATCAACTAAATAATATAAATCCATATGATTTTACATTTTGTAGTTTCTCCTCTGAGCTGAAGGCTGAAATGAGAAATGTGGGTGACCTTTTTGATCCAGATCATCAATTTGAGCCACACATTAGGAATGTAACTAAAGTTTTTTTTTTCATTTAAGAAATATTGTTTGTTAAGAGGTTCTCTTTCGCTGCCGGATGCTGAGAGACTGAGGTGTGCTTTTATAACATCTAGGATTGATTATTGCAAGGCTCTTTTCTCTGATATTTCAAGTTGTGTTTTATCACGATTGCAGCTTGTGCAAAATGCAGCTGCCAGAGTTTTAACAAGAATAAAGAAGCACGAACACATTACCCCTGTGTTAGCAACCTTACATTAGCTTCCTGTACGGTTTTGGATTGATATTAATGGCCTTGCTCCCCTATATCAAAAAGATTGGCTGACCCCATATGTCCCTAATCGCTGTCTTAGATCAGTGGTGTGCAAACTTTTTATATGCCATCCTCCTTACTTAGCAGAGAATGAAAGGAACAACATCCAGGACCCTATAAACAGTGCTGGCCAGGCAGCAAAAAGAAGGGAGGTCATGATTGTTGGGGACTCCATATTGAGAAACACAGGAAGTTCAGTTCACAGTTTGGACTACCCTTACTACAACAGTGTGCTGCCTTCCAGGAGCCTCTGTCAAGCACATCACTGAGAAAGTGGACAGGCTCCTAGAACGAACAGGAGACGACCCGGTAGTAGTCGTCCACATCGGTACAAACAACATTGGAAGAGACAGGCCAAGATCCCTGCTAAACAAATTCAGAGAGCTAGGAAGGAAATTAAAAGACAAGACCAAAACTGTGGTATTTTCTGGGATACTGCCGGCACCTTGCAAAGGATCATATGGACAGCTGGAAATACAAAATCAAAATGCATGGCTGAAATCGTGGTGCACACAGGAAGGCTTCACCATTCTTGAACATTGGAGAACATTCTACAACAAGGACTATCTATATAGGTGGGACGGACTTCACTTAAACAGAAAGGGAACCAATCTACTCGGAGAAAGGATCCTTGAGGAGGTCCAGAAGCATTTAAACTAGAAAGGAAGGGGGGAGAAAACAAAAAAAACAGAAAGGAGACCACATCAAAACAAGGGCAACAACTCAGGTAAGACCACTATTAAATGTATTTATCTTAATGCTAGAAGTCTTAGAAACAAAATGTTAGAACTTGAAGCTACTGCACTAACAAGTAACTACGATGTGATAGGTGTTACAGAAACTTGGTTGTCTGAAAGTGATGGAGACGAATATAATATTAGTGGGTACACCCTGTATAGGAAAGACAGGCAGGACAGAAGACGCGGAGGGGTAGCGCAATACATAAGAAATAGTCTTGAAGCCCAGGTGTTAAATTTGGACAAAGAAAATAACGCCGAATCAATATGGGTCAGAATAATGGACAGAAATTCAAAGGCATAATAATAGGAGCATGCTATAGACCGCCAAATTCAGATGCCAAGCAAAATAATCTGTTATACAATGACATTAGAAATGCGTGTAGAAAAAGAGAAGCCATACTAATGGGGGATTTCAACTTCCCCCATATAAAATGGGAGAACCCGGTGGGGAGCATGACAGATGAAATTGAAATGGTGGAAATGACAAATGACTGCTTCCTAACGAAATTTGTCAAGGCACCGACTAGAGGGGAGGCATACCTTGATTTAGTCTTTTCAAATAACGAAGACAGAATAACTAAAACAGAGGTCAGAGAGCCATAGGCAAACTCAGACCACAACATGGTCTCATTTGAAGTGTTTTTTAAAACCCAAAAAGTAATGACTAAAGCTAAGGTTTACAATTTTACAAAAGCAAACTATGAAGGTATGAAACAGGGACTAACAGAAGTAGATTGTAGTAAAATAGAGAAAAAATCCAAAGAAAAAGGAAGGCTTTTTTAAAAAAATGTAGCACTAGAGGCACAAAACAATTACATCCCAAAAGTAGACAAATCTAAATCTAAAACAAAATGGCCAAAATGGTTTAATAGATCAATTAAAAAAAATATTCAGTGAAAAAAGGCACTTTACAGAGTGTTTAAAAAGGACCAAAAACAAAGTACACAGAAAGAGTACTTCGTACTGCAAACACAAGTCAAAAAGGAAGTTAGAAAGGCCAAGAGAGAGATAGAAATCAATATTGCTAAGGGGGCTAAAACCAATTCCAAAATGTTTTTCCAATATTATAACAGCAAGAGAACATTCGAAGAGGAGGTTAAATGTCTAAGAGACACAAATGGCAAAATCATAGACGAAGAAAAAAAAAATGGCAAATATATTAAATGATTACTTTTCACAGGTTTTTACAAAGGAGGACACGGATAACATGCCCCACATGTCGATCTGTTCCTATCCAGTTTTAAATAACTTTAGCATAACAGAGGCAGAAGTGTTAAAGGGACTAGGAGCTCTTAAAGTAAACAAATCCCCTGGGCCAGATGAGATCCTCCCAATAGTACTCAAAGAAATGAAAGAAGTTATTTACAAACCGCTAACCAAGATCATGCAACAGTCTCTTGACACAGGGGTTGTACTGACAGACTGGAAAATAGCAAACGTAATACCGATCCACAAAAAGGGAGACAAAACCAAACCAGGTAACTACAGACCAATAAGCCTGACTTCTATAATATGTAAACTTATGGAAACTATAAAAAGATCTAAAATGGAAAATTACCTATATGGTAACAATATCCTGGGAGACAGTCAGCATGGTTTTAGGAAAGGGAGATCGTGTCTAACTAACCTGCTTGACTTTTTTGAGGATGCAACATTGACAATGGATAATTGCAAAGCATATGACATGGTTTATTTAGATTTCCAGAAAGCTTTTGACAAAGTCCCGCATAAAAGATTAATTCTCAAACTGAACGCAGTAGGGATTCAAGGAAATGCATGCACATGGATTAGGGAGTGGTTAACATGTAGAAAACAGAAAGTACTGATTAGAGATCTCAAAATGGAGCGAGGTAACCAGTGGTGTACCACAGGGATTAGTATTAGGTCCTCTGCTATTCCTAATCTACATTAATGATTTAGATTCTGGTATAGTAAACAAACTTGTTAAATTTGCAGATGACACAAAAATAGGAGGAGTGGCAAACACTGTTGCAGCAGCAAAGGTCATTCAAAATGATCTAGACAGCATTCAGAACTGGGCAGACACATGGCAAATGACATTTAATAGAGAAAAGTGTAAGGTATTGCACGCAGGCAATAAAAATGTGCATTATAAATATCATATGGGAGATACTGAAATTGAAGAAGGGAACTATGAAAAAGACCTAGGAGTTTATGTTGACTCAGAAATGTCTTCATCTAGACAATGTGGGGAAGCTATAAAAAAGGCCAACAAGATGCTCGTATATATTGTGAGAAGTGTTGAATTTAAATCAAGGGAAGTAATGTTAAAACTTTACAATGCATTAGTAAGACCTCACCTAGAATATTGTGTTCAGTTCTCGTCACCTCGTTCAAAAAGGATATTGCTGCTCTAGAAAGAGTGCAAAGAAGAGCAACCAGAATTATCCCGGGTTTAAAAGGCATGTCGTATGCAGACAGGCTAAAAGAATTGAATCTATTCAGTCTTGAACAAAGAAGACTACGCGGCGATCTGATTCAAACATTCAAAATCCTAAAAAGTATAGACAATGTTGACCCAGGGGACATTTTTGACCTGAAAAAAGAAACAAGGACCATGGGTCACAAATGGAGATTAGATAAAGGGGCATTCAGAACAGAAAATAGGAGGCACTTTTTTACACAGAGAATTGTGAGGGTCTGGAACCAACTCCCCAGTAATGTTGTTGAAGCTGACACCCTGGGATCCTTCAAGAAGCTGCTTGATGAGATTCTGGGATCAATAAGCTACTAACAACCAAACGAGCAAGATGGGCTGAATGGCCTCCTCTAGTTTGTAAACTTTCTTATGTTCTTATGTTCTTACATTTTATTGCGCACCCCCCCCCCCCACCCCCCCACCCCCCCACCCCCCGCTGCAGATTTAGCTAAATGCATAAATGATAATAAACACATTCTTACAAGTTTTCAAAATGTTACTTTCAGATATAATTTATAAATGTTGAAAACGTGTATCGTAAATTCAACATTTAAAACCAGTCTATAAATCTTTTTTTTAAACTTGGCGAGTTAACATTTAGCTGACACATTAAATCTGGGTTTCTAACAAATACATCTGTGAATTTAAATCTTTTATTTTTTACACGTGGCGAGTCAACATTTAGCTAACATTTCTAACAAATAAATCAGTGAAAAAATACATGTAACTTAAATCTTTTTTTTTTTACAGTTGGCAATTCAACATTTACCTAACACATAAATCTGAAAAACATTAATCGTTCAGGAATTAAATCTGAAAAAATAAATCTGGGTTTTCACAAAATAAATATTTATTTTGCCAACTAAATCTGAAGCTAAATGAGCCCCTGCCCATTGAAGCATTTGATTTGGCATTGTATGCTGCAGAGCTGCCCTTCCCCTCCTCCTCTGCACACTACAATGCCAAAAAATGTACACATTTCAAAACTTTTAAGAATGTGTTTGTTTACATTTATGTATTAAGCTAAACCAGAACTTTATTTTGATTAAATCTAGAAATAAATACACGATTTACATTAAATCCAGGAAAAACACTGTTAAATATAAATACACGGAAGCCTCCATTTCGGCTCTGTTCACTGCAGTTTCAGTGACACGCGCCACTTCAAACATAATTTCTCTGGTTCTACAAGTCCCAGAGTGATCGGCATCGGCTCATTGAAACGTAATAACGTGGACTAAATAGATGTATTTATTTCAAATTTTTCTATCCTATTTTCTATCAGAACTACCTCTTTAGTCACTGTCGCGCCCCCTTGCTGACTTGCCCCACACTTTGCACACCACTGTCTTAGGTTTACTAGCATTCCATAGATACAGTGAAAGAAGGCAGGTGGCAGAGCGCTCAGCATTAAAGCCCCAAAGTTGTGGAATGATCTGCCATTTGTACGGGGAGCACCAAATGATTTTAATGTCTGTAACTACTTTACTGTATATACTGGTAATTTAGGGGTATTTTATCATCATATTTTTTTCTATTTCTCCAAATTGTTTTATATATTATCAATTTGTGTTATTTTTATCAGTAAAGCTCTTTGAGGCGATTTATCACAAAAGGCACTATATAAGAAATAAAGACTGAATGATTGATCTATGGAAAGATTATCAAAGAAATATTCTCAAAAAACACCAAAAAAAAAAAAAAAATACCAAAAAAAACCCCTGATCTTTGAGGCTATCATTAGATTAGATTTTTTGTTCTCAAATGCCAATAAAATCAAATTGAATTTCTTTCCAAAATGACATGCTATACTGTAGTTAATTTCTGGAATTGTATTGTCATCATGAAGGTGATTTTTAATGATGACATGATGTTTTGACTATTTCAATGCAATTAAACAATACCACCTAAATACCAGTATGTTAAGCAAACAACAACACAAATAAATAAAACCTTGTATGTTTACAACACATATAATGATTGCACCTTGATAGTAGCCAGGGGCACTGGAACTGGGGGTGGTGGGGGTATGGGAGCACCCCATGGTTTTGCATGGCTTTTATTATATACAGGGGTTACAGTTTTGTTCAATGGCTTTCAGCACCCCCACTTTAAAAATGGTTCCAGTGCCACTGATAGTATCGCTATCAAAGAAGTGGGTGTTGTTTTATGGTAATAAAGGAGAGACTATGCTAATATTTGGGATGTCACCATCATAACAACCATACTATTAATTAAGCATGCATTGCTTTAATATCACTACTATATTTAAATGAAGTATTCTCTATTAAAATACTTTCTGAAAGCAGGATTCAAGGCTATGAGCTTAAAGACAACAAGCAAAGACTTTAAAGATTGAGCTACACAGAGTTTTGCTTGCTGATGAGATTTCAGAGCAATACTCTGGAGGTGTCCTATCCCTGCCATTTTTATCCCCTGCCAGGGATGAAATCTCTTGCGAAGGGGATATAGTGGAGGTGAGATTACATATTTTTGCCAGAATCTGGAGAACCTCTTATCCAATTGTCATAAAACTTGGTAGTAACATAATTAGCTTAAATTGTGTGAGAATAGCAGATTCCGGGGTTATGGAGGGGTTGTCTGTGTGTCCATTCATACATCCATTTGTATGTCAAACTTACATTTTTGCATGTATCTGGATAATTGCTTATCAAATTGTCTTAATCCATTCTATTCTATAATACTGTTGACATGGCATGGTCATCAAGTTTTTCATTATGCTGAGCTCGAAGTCTGAATTTACAGCCGTGGCGGGGGATGCATGTTACTGACTGTGAACGTGTGCGTTGCAGTGCATTGGTGTAGGGGTGATGCAGGTCCTCCAGACAACGACAGACACAAAGCTACGTTTCAAACAGTTAATTCAGCCTCCTCCTTTGTTTGAGACCGTTAAGTAATAAGGCTGGCTCCACCCAACAATGGGTATTGCCAGCATATAACAAAAGGGTTTGCAGTCCCGAAATAATAAGACAAAACACAGACACTTAACACAGACACAAAACATGTCTCCAGACTCTGTGTGCTCTTAGTACAGGTGCAGTGATTTCAGTCATAGTGGCTTAGCGCTGGCTCCGTGCTGCAGCTCCCGGCTTTCTATTAGCTGTCTGACAAAGACAAATACCCACAGGTTACAAATAAACAAAACACTCCACTCACGTTTCCACAGTCCTTGTTTCCTCTCATTAATCACAACAAAGGAACCGATTACGGCGTCACACCCCCCTAAAGTACCCCCATGGAAAGAGTGACCATTGATGTCTTGGGTCCCCTCCCTGTCACTGAGAAAGGCCGCCATCGTTACATTCTCCAAATGGCCAGAGGCTTATGTTATCCCGGATCAGGAAGCCACCACAGTAGCCGAGGTCTTGGTCAATGGGATGTTCACCAGGTTTGGCATTCCGAGCGAATTACACAGTGATCAGGTTCGTAACTTTGAATCTCGGGTGTTTCAAGAGATTTGCCGACTTCTGCACATTCAGAAGACTCGAACCACAGTGCTGCACCCCCAGAGCGACGGTATGGTGGAAAGGTACAATCGCATGCTGGAGGTCCAGCTGTCCCTGTTTGTGCAGGACCATCAGAGAGATTGGTACGCCCACCTTCCGCTGTTACTAATGGCTTTCCGGAGAGCAGTGCACCAGACAGAGGGCAACTTTAGGTGACAGCCATGCTTTTACAAGCAGGTATGGGCTTCATGTTGTTAATGGGAAGGTTGTCTGTAAGCAAAACAAAAGAACCAGAGATTCACTACCACAGGTAGATACAGTACTGTAGGTCCATTTTGAAGTGCTTAAGGCAAACCAAAGCACAGACTGTCAAATGATCCTCTCTGCTCTCCAGGAGAAAAAAATGTATAACCCAAATGTTTAATAATGAATTTGTGTGTGTGTGTGTATATATATATATATATATATATATATATATATATATATATATATATATATACACACACATACACACACACACATATATTGTGACAAACCAAGGGGCTGAGTGATAAATGGCAGGTATGTGACAGCAGAACTGCTAACGGGGCTCTGCCCTCTCACTGGATTGACCAGAGGAGGGACTACAATTCGCAAAATGGCCACCCCAAAAAGACTACAAGCCCCAACAGCCAGAGCAATGTGCCGAGGCGTGGCAGCCACACCCATAACAGTCATGGGGTGTGGGTTCAACACAGATCAGGAAGTGAAGAGGGAGAGGAGTAGAAGGTGGTGAGGTGTTGGGGAGTGTGCTATTACTGTGTGTGGATTTTGAATTGATTTACTGTGTATGACCTGTACTGACTGAGAACCCTACTGGCTGTGAACTTGATTTGTACAGAGAACCAGACTTGTGAACTGACCCTTGACATCCCTGACCCTGCGGGCTGTGTGTCCAACACGGCACAAGGTAATAAACATACAAGCACCGTCTTGTTGGAACGAACTTTATTTGTGACTGTACCTTCTTGTGTCTCCCATACCGATTTGTGTACAAGTTAACTTACCAAGCTTTGTCACCAATATATATATATATATATAGTTATATGGCCCAACTGAAAATATCAGACTTACTTTATGAGTGGCCAAGTGGAGCCAAATCCAATATTGAGCTTCTTCATGTATTTATTTGCAATGGTTATTGTCACATCAGTGTCTTACTATTGGTTGTATGACTAATGGGACTTTCATTTAATTGGTCCTTTGTTTCACGTGGGTGGGGGTTTAGGGTATTGCATCTTTTTGAAGCTCAGTTAAGTTATGGCAATTGGGGAGGCAACATATCCTGTACGAAGTGATGGATTTGCACATCCAGCACCTGAATTATGTACAATATAAAGACATTTATTTATTGGTCTAGTAGTGTAACACGGTACCACAATTAATCATGTGGTCCGGTCCAATACCCTTGGGTGTTATAAAATGTAGTCCAACGCTAATAGCAAAAGGACAATATTTATAATTTCATTTAATCCACTTTCTTTAGTCACACGGAGGAGAACAGCAGCACAACACACCAGACAAGACAACCAGATAGGTAATTAATTGTGTTTATTCTAGGTACAGACAATGTTAATATAAATAATTAATAAGCAGTCAAGCAACGATTTCACTAACCAGTTCCCCGAGCCAGGTCATCTGTACCAGATGTGGTTCCAATCTCCTGCTCCCCAATTTAACAATTAATTTGATCAAATTCACCTCACCCACAACAGGGGGCGCCACTCCACCACCAAGCCCAACCTACAACTAAGGCGATCTAGCCAGATAGTTTTCCGTTGGCGTTACTGGTACCCCCGCTGGTCAGTCTACACCAAGGGAGCAGTCCGTTGCGCGCAGCACACCATCAATGGTCCGCCTCCAATACTGGGGTGATAGTTGTCCCTCTCGGGTCCTCCAGCACTCCAGCTCTGGACAGAAAGTAACAGATAGTGCAATTAAAATCCTATAAACCACTTCCTATCACTCTCAATCCCTGTTCCAGTTCAGGACGACTGTGTATTTAACAGATACTTGACTAATTACATATCCGCAACTATAAACACATTGAATGCGGAAACAAGAGAAATATTCCTAATTGTACTAAACATTAAAATTATCAGTTAACTGAATAAATTACACTCATAAAATAGTAAAAACCAGCAAAAATTATACACTACTTAAAACCAATACAATTAGAGGGTTTTATAAGCCGGGTACAGACGACAGTCCAATGATTAAATAGACTTGTGCAATCATCAGTAAAGGGCAGGCTGCTTAACTCCTTCACTAGAAAAGTGCTTCAGCCAATACAAAGTCACTCTTCTTGGTATAATTATTGATTCTATCAGCAGAATGCATAAGACAAACACAAAGGGAAGTATATTTGTGTCAAAAAACACAAGCGTAATTACAATACAATTTGCTTAATTTCCCCTTTAGTAAGGTACTTCAGACGGACTAGAAAACAAATATACCTGCATGGTGACCCACAAGTGTAATTAAATTACAATGTACTTAACTCTTCTTTAGCAATAGGTCTTAGTCGCTGCAAGTCAAATGCTCAGCTTCCACTTTTCAGCTGTAATTATTATTCTCCTAGTCTCTCTGGCACACCCCGCCTCTTCCTTCGGCTCACTGGTTCTAGCTGCAGCTACCCAGGTGCTGATTCTCCACCTCTCGTCTATCTGCTCGCCTCTCAGCTGCTTCCCCCTCACTCCATTTTTACGCTGTTTGCTCTTTCTCCTCCCAGTTGTCTCTCTCTCTCGTTCATTTTCCTCCCTTTGTTCTGGTTCCTCTTCCTCCACTCTCTAAGCTCTCCCCACGCTCCCTGCTCTCGTCTGCCTCTGTCTTTTCCGCCCTCATCTGCTTCTCTCTTTTCCGCTGTCCAGGCAGTGTTAATATGCAGTAGTTCGATTGGCGGCAATCTGAATCCGCTCATTAGCATCCCCATCACTAACACCACTCCTATATGTTTGTGCACCAGATGGAAAGAAAACAACATCACAAAAATCATAATGTGGTCACACAAATCAAAATAAAGTGTTCTTAAATCAATCCAAACAGTGCAATAATACTACTACTAATCATAATAAATAATACAAAATGAAAAAATAAATAAATACAGCAGAAATAAAAATGGAATAAATCTGAACAAAAACATTATAACCCTTGATATCCATTCCACACAAGCAGCTGCAGCTACCCCTCTTCCCCCAGTGCACACAGTTCCTCACTCACTAGTGATGCTGGAATTTCTGCAGGCTAGTGAGAAATAAGCAAAGTCAGTTTTAATCCTTGCCTTTAACAAATATCTCAACATGAACACAGCACTACACGATCCAGAGCCTTGCAGTTTGTTTTTCCTTGTTTTCCATACCGCCAGTTTTCCTTGACCAAGTATAAAATTAACAAAACAACTTTTAAAACTTGCCCTATAACTGTAAAATATGTTAAAAATGAACAATTCTTTGATAAAATTCACATTAAGAGAATCCAGTAGCTCAGAGATAAAAACAAACAAGGGGCCAGCCTTCTACAGTTAGTGAAAAGGTAAAACAAAGTACAGTGCCTTGCAAAAGTATTCGGCCCCCTTGAACTTTGCGACCTTTTGCCACATTTCAGGCTTCAAACATAAAGATATGAAACTGTAATTTTTTGTGAAGAATCAACAACAAGTGGGACACAATCATGAAGTGGAACGAAATTTATTGGATATTTCAAACTTTTTTAACAAATAAAAAACTGAAAAATTGGGCGTGCAAAATTATTCAGCCCCTTTACTTTCAGTGCAGCAAACTCTCTCCAGAAGTTCAGTGAGGATCTCTGAATGATCCAATGTTGACCTAAATGACTAATGATGATAAATAGAATCCACCTGTGTGTAATCAAGTCTCCGTATAAATGCACCTGCACTGTGATAGTCTCAGAGGTCCGTTTAAAGCGCAGAGAGCATCATGAAGAACAAGGAACACACCAGGCAGGTCCGAGATACTGTTGTGGAGAAGTTTAAAGCCGGATTTGGATACAAAAAGATTTCCCAAGCTTTAAACATCCCAAGGAGCACTGTGCAAGCGATAATATTGAAATGGAAGGAGTATCAGACCACTGCAAATCTACCAAGACCTGGCCGTCCCTCTAAACTTTCAGCTCATACAAGGAGAAGACTGCTCAGAGATGCAGCCAAGAGGCCCATGATCACTCTGGATGAACTGCAGAGATCTACAGCTGAGGTGGGAGACTCTGTCCATAGGACAACAATCAGTCGTATACTGCACAAATCTGGCCTTTATGGAAGAGTGGCAAGAAGAAAGCCATTTCTTAAAGATATCCATAAAAAGTGTCGTTTACAGTTTGCCACAAGCCACCTGGGAGACACACCAAACATGTGGAAGAAGGTGCTCTGGTCAGATGAAACCAAAATCGAACTTTTTGGCAACAATGCAAAACGTTATGTTTGGCGTAAAAGCAACACAGCTCATCACCCTGAACACACCATCCCCACTGTCAAACATGGTGGTGGCAGCATCATGGTTTGGGCCTGCTTTTCTTCAGCAGGGACAGGGAAGATGGTTAAAATTGATGGGAAGATGGATGGAGCCAAATACAGGACCATTCTGGAAGAAAACCTGATGGAGTCTGCAAAAGACCTGAGACTGGGACGGAGATTTGTCTTCCAACAAGACAATGATCCAAAACATAAAGCAAAATCTACAATGGAATGGTTCACAAATAAACATATCCAGGTGTTAGAATGGCCAAGTCAAAGTCCAGACCTGAATCCAATCGAGAATCTGTGGAAAGAACTGAAAACTGCTGTTCACAAATGCTCTCCATCCAACCTCACTGAGCTCGAGCTGTTTTGCAAGGAGGAATGGGCAAAAATTTCAGTCTCTCGATGTGCAAAACTGATAGAGACATACCCCAAGCAACTTACAGCTGTAATCGCAGCAAAAGGTGGCGCTACAAAGTATTAACTTAAGGGGGCTGAATAATTTTGCACGCCCAATTTTTCAGTTTTTTATTTGTTAAAAAAGTTTGAAATATCCAATAAATTTCGTTCCACTTCATGATTGTGTCCCACTTGTTGTTGATTCTTCACAAAAAATTACAGTTTCATATCTTTATGTTTGAAGCCTGAAATGTGGCAAAAGGTCGCAAAGTTCAAGGGGGCCGAATACTTTCGCAAGGCACTGTATCTTCTCTGCAGAAGGCAGTCTTTACTGATCGCAGGGTCGATACGGTGGACGTGGCACCCAGTGGCGATGATGCCATGGAGGATATGCCACTGTATCTCAAGGGGACTTTATATAGTCTTCCAGGCCAGAGCAATGCTGTCTGCACAGTTCATATGAGCCCTCTACCTGGTGTCAGGCAATTTTTATCAGTGGAGTGTGCAGGAAGTTGCTGCTGTGTGTTAGTGCTGTACAATTCCTCCTCTAGCCCCTTAGGAACAGCAGGGGACACTAGAGAAAAAAGGCAATTCGGCTCCTGCTCCACAGCACCCCCTCCAGACAGAGCACCTCTCTAACCCTGTGGAGAAAGAGTCCCTGAACTCTGAGACTTTCTCCAGAACTGTGAGTGAGTGAACCCCTAGCTGTCTGGCCAGGCTCCCCACCTCTCTCCACCTCTCAATGTCCACCAGCAGTAAGTCTTTCAGGTTAGTAACTCCCCCTTTCGCATAGCTGGAGCACAGCACCCCAGATTGGAAACACTCTGCAGGGAACAGAGGGTTGAAGAACCGAGGCTCCTCCAGAAGCATGCTTACAGTTAGAGTCCTCCTGTCTCTCCACCCTCACCACTCGCTAAGCATTCAGCATGTTCCTGTACAAGTCTGGGAGCTTGTGATGTCCAGCTGAGACAGATTTATCAGGGACAGTTGCCAGTCCCAGCCCAGCCCCCTCAATCTGTGCAGGAAGAAAGCCATGTCTCTCCAGCTCAACTCTGCAGTTGCTGCACCGCCTGCAGCTAAAAAGTTGCCATAAGACTGCATACATCCACCAGCCCCTGCCCCCCCCTCATTAGGGAGCAGCTACAGGACAACCGGCCTTAGCCAGTAATGACCGTTCAAGAAAAACTCCATCAGCACTCTCTGGATCTCATTCAGCAGCACTGGGGGACAGCCCAGGCACACCAGCCTGTGCCAGAGCATGGAGGCCACCAGATTGTTGATCACAAGAACCCTCCCCTTGTAGTACAGCTGGGGTATCAGCCATCGCCAGTGTTGCAGTCTCCCCCTAACCTTGTCTACCAGACCTTCACAATTCTTCAGCTCATATTGCCGTCCTCCTAGGTACACCCCCAGAACCTTGATACCAGTCTTCTCCAAGCACAGCAGCTGTGGGAGAGCCGGGCGGTCAGCTCCACGCCACTCCCCTGACAGGAATGTGCTGCACTTCCCCCAGTTCACCTTGGCTGATGAGGCTTTCTAAAAAGTTTCCAGGCTGTCTCTCAGTAATGATACATCAGTGTGACTGGTGATGAGGATATGCGTAGGCAGACAGCTTGACTGGAGGAAGGTGCCAAAGGTACAATCAGACTAGGCAGCTGGCTCCTGCACTGACAAAGCAGGGGTTCGATAGAGATCGTGTACAGCATGCCTGATAACGAGCAGCCCTGACAGATCCCTCTTTACATGGGGAAGGGACGGCTCAAGCTGTTATTGATTTTTAAAATACTAAAAACATTCCTATACAGCAAATTAATGAAATAAATTAAATTAGGCCAAAATCCAAAAGATTCCAATGTTTTACAAAGGTACTTGAGATCCACCCTGTCAAATTCTTAAATAAGGTTCTAGAGAGAGTTGTTGCAATTCAAAGTTTCAGTCTGGTTTTCGTGCTGCACATAGCACCGAGATGGCCCTTGTCAGAGTTGTGAACGATCTGCTGATAAGCTCTGACTCAGGCTTTCCATCAGTTTTAATCCTTCTAGATCTAAGTGCTGCCTTTTATACTGTAGACCATTCCATCCTACTGAATTGTCCTGAAAGCACAGTAGGACTGTCTGGCCTTGTCCTATCCTGGTTCAGATCTTATCAAATCAAGCATTGGATGTCACAGAAATTTCTAATGTTGAATTAAGATAAAACTGAGGTTATGCTCACAGAACCAACTAAAGGAAATGTGGAATTACATGAACTTGATCTTGCAGTCTCTCATCAAAACTTAAACTAGAAATTAAGAGTCTGGGGGTCATATTTGATCCTGATCTCTTATTTGAGACTCATTAGGTAGGTTACTAAAGTATCTTTTAACCATTTGAGAAATATAGCCAAACAGACCAATTATTTCTGTATCTGATGCCGAGAGACTAATGCATGCCTTTGTTTCATCTAGAATTAATTATTGTAATGCACTTTTTTCTGGTGTCCCAAAACGTGTGCTATCCCGCTTGCAGTTTGTTCGGAATACCGCCACTAGAATTCTGACTAAAACTAGAAAAAGTGAAAAATGACCCCTGTTTTGGCCTCTTTACACTGGCTCCCTGTGCAGTATAGAATTGATTTTAAGATGTATCTGTTAATTTACTGGGACCTGAATGGATAAGCACCTAGTTATTTACAGGAGTTACTGACCCGGTACCTTCCAAACCGCACTGTGAGATCAGGAGAAGGAAGCGCTTTTTCTTGTAAAGCCCCGGAATTCTGGAATGCTCCACCTTTGTTTGTCAGGGGAGATGGGACTGTTAGCTTTCTTATCTTAGTGGGTTTTAATGTAACTTTGCAGCTTTTGTATTAGGTGTATACTGTTATTGAAATGTGTTATTTAAATGGTCTGATTATGGCAGTTGTATGTGTGACATGCTATACAAATGTATTGTGGTTTGTTCTTTTTTTCTGCTATGTACTGTACAGTGCTTTGTGATACTTTTGTATAAAAAGTGCTATATGAGTGCAATAAATAAATAAATGCTTTCTCTTGAAAAAGTGATACAATCCCCAAATCAAGATTAAAAAGATTACTAACAGTTAAAATGTCTCTAATTTAAAAAAAATGTTATCAAATATTGTCCTCCCAGGAACACAGTATGACTGGTCTTTGTGAAGCAGTGACAATACACTCCTTCATTCCGATGGCCAGAGCAAATAATTTGGTGTTAAAGTGCCCGTATCACTTTGAGTGGGCAGCAGAAGGCAGACAGTGAAGAGCACACAGTGGTTCTGACAACAGTGAGGATGATGTTACTTTTAGTAATTGGATTGATATGTTGTTTAGAGCAGTACATTCTGTCCAGCCGTGCTTTAGATGCCTGATTGTATTTATTTTACTCCAAGTATACTGATTTACTCTGGGGTATAATTTCCTCCAGACATCAACCGGGCTATGAACTTTTAAAATATTACAGTTCTTTGGAAGACTGGGGCTTTGGTTCCTCATGATTCCTATCTGTTACACAATTTTCAGTACAATTAAAATAACCCCCACTAAAATCATATGTGCTGAATTACAATGCGATAAAACTCTGCCCTCATTTGGTGAATATAAATTAATAAAAACAATGTCTGCATGCTCTTGAATTTCCTCACTAACCATTAAAATATCAGTAAGTTGTTCTGGGAAGAACAGCACAGCTACTCCAGTGCTGACATTAAAGCCATGACTGAACACACAGTGCCCCTTCCACTCGCCCAGCCACTCACTCTCATTCACACTGTCCGAGTGCCTTTCCTGTAAAAACAACATATTCGCTCCCTTCTGTGTGATAAAATTGAATAATTGGGATCTCTTATTAACACTTCTGCAACCTTTGATATTAAGTATCTTCTGCATTTTTTTCCATAGGGAAAAATAAGAGCAAAAACAGCCAAACAAAAACAAGATATAAAATTTTATGGTGTACTTATCCATTATCAGGGTTTTGTTATCATTCAATAACTTTCACAGAGACTATAATCTTTTATAACCAATACCATTTATTTTGGTCTAGATTATCTAGTGTGGCTTTTCTCATTGCTACTCTTGCAGAATAAATGAACAGCTGGATGTTAGGAAATAACTGAGTTGGTTCAGTTCCCCTACTCCCATTGGTTTCATCAAGAAAATATACTGTTGTTTCAACAGAGTACATTTTATTCTTACCAAGCGGGTTGGGCAGAGCCTCATCCATCAGTAACGAGGAGTCAGAGAACTCTCCTTCCTCCTCCACTGCTGACATCACCCATTCTTCCTCAGATTCTTTTTCATTGCCTGCAGCTACTTTATTCGTCAGAGGATCCTCTGGTCTTGGGGCTGTCTCAGAGCTGGATTGAACCCCAGCACTGCTATTAACCCTCCACTGCTCTTCATGGGGTGGCAAATGGCCCTTTCCTTATCCCTCAACAAACTAAAACCCTTAGTCATCCAAGTTATTTGCTGTTTCAGTTGCCGTATTTTGTTCTTTTTCATTAGTAACCTCAGCTCCGAACACACGCTTGCCGTGTGTTCAAGCAGTTCAAGCAGTTCAAGCAGTATCAACTTAAACTTTACAAAACATTAACAACTATTTCCATTTACAACATCATTATCAGGTCTCAGGTCTCACTCACGTCATTGGCGGTAGCTGTGTCCACTGCTCTGCACCCGATACTGTCTCAGAGGCTCCGACCCCTCCACCGCCTGACTCTCCAGCCTTATTCTGATCATTATTGTTGTTCTGCGGACAAGCCCTTTTTAAGGTGCCCTTGTCCACCACAGAGAAAACATTTAATTGAGTGATAGATAGCAAAGAAAGCAAAGATAAATACTGAAATTCCATGCAACTTCAATAGAGGAATTAGGATAGTTTAATAGGATGAAAACCTGCCTCCTAAAATACATCACATGTTTAATATCTATTTTTGCATCCGAGCAGAATTGGTTTTATTGGAGACATTATTTTTCCAGATCGTGATAGTGTGATAATCAGCGCATCTTTATGGAAAGCTGGAACATTTGAAAGAATAACTTTAGTGATCAGGAAAGCTAGCGGGAAGGCACTGTTGTTGAAGCTGACACCCTGGGATCCTTCAAGAAGCTGCTTGATGAGATTCTGGGATCAATAAGCTACTAACAACCAAACGAGCAAGATGAGCTGAATGTCCTCCTCTCGTTTGTAACCTCTCATGTTCTAAAACTTTAATCCACAAACCTTCAACAACCCTGTTTACTAATTGTCCATTGCTAAGAAATGTCACAATGGCCTTTTCATTCTTGAAGCAGATTTTATATTTCCATACCCTAAGCCCCCCCCCCGAAAGCTGAGAAACACTCGTCCACTGTTACTGAACTGTCAGGGATGCATTTAACACTAAAACGACCAAGGCGCTCCTTTTGACTGTTTTTGGAATTTAAATTTAAATTGCGGTGCGTGTGTTTAAGATACAGAGCTGTGCTTTCCTGACTTTCTAAATATATGTACTAATTACCCTGACAAAGAAAGAATCTCATAGCTGCAAAAATTAGGGAGATAAAATAGTCATACCTATTCCAATCAGAAGCGGTCAAATTGACTGATACATATAAAACATATTATAACAATTAATTCCAGGCAGGTGACACTAATTCAATTAAATAAATCAATTAGAATACATAATTACACCTGTACAAACACAGCCACAGCCATATTTCTCTGACAGTGACAGAAATGAACCCTATCCCTGCCAAACACCGACACATTCCTTCCAGGCAGGGATCCGCCCCGCCACAATACGTTATTTGGATATATTTAAGAAAATACCAGAGCAGCTGTTTCTACTTCCCGCTCCTAGCTCATCGCGTATCTCACGCATGCTTGCCTCACGCACTTGCTTCTTTGATCCACAGTTTACTTGGGTTTACTCTCAGCGCGTGCATGAACATGGGCAAAAAATTTTCCATCATTTATTCGCATTGGGGAGGGCTAAGCCCTAGTCAAACTTCGTCCATGGAAGTATTTATTGTCATGAATTAATACTTTGATGCTGCCTGTGTAATGATCCCACATACAGCTCTCTGTGCCTTTAAGAAAGGTTGGTCCACTACAGAGCATTCCAGATGTGGGGTGAAAAGAGTTCATTATTAGATTAATAAATCTAAGAGGGCTGAATGATTTCACAAAAAGGAAGACCATTCACAAGCTGTCTCAATTTCCAACAGCTTTTATACAGTACAGTATGCATGGCAACAACAATAACACAAAGATGAACCTTGCCAAGGGATGTAAGCTTGCTACAGTAACTCTTCTTTTTTTTAAATTCCACTTGATAACAAAAAACAAACAAACAATAAAATACTTAACTGGAATTACAGTTTCTGTGTGAATCATTGTCCACCCTTTCACACACGCATATACAGCTATGGTCAAAAATGTTGCATCATCTAGAATTTTAGGATTGAGACATAAAAACTCCTCGGATTCGTTGCCCCTTTAAAAATAGACCCAGACACAGAAACTTGATGTTTTGAAAACGCTTGTGCGCTAACATTTTTAATACAAAAATAAACAAAATGAAAACAAACACCTAGCTCTCTTTTTGAGCACTAACTAAAACACAGAAACAGGAACCTAACTAACAAACAGGACAACTAAGCTGTTTACCTGTAAAAAAAATCAAATAAAAACAAAACACACAGTTTTTAAACAAATAACATGAAAAGGCTTTACACAGTACCTTTGTCTTTCAATATGCTTGCGCACCCTATCAATCGGGCTTCTTCACACACAGCAGCCCAGAACAGACTGGCTGCACACTTTTCAAACACTGCACCTGGCACTAATTTACAATCATTACCAGGTGCGGGTAACAATTAAACAATTAAACAATAATGAAAACAAATTAAGGCTTCTCAGCCCGTGTCCTTCTGGGAGGTGTAGTCCTGTGTTCTCCCCTCAGACTACATTTTCTCACAATATATATATATATATATATATATATATATATATATATATATATATATATATATATATATATATATATTGAACATAATTTCGATATTTTATTTAACATCATGTATTCAAAGAAACTACAAAATCATATCACATCAAAATCATATCATATAGTAGTACCGTATTTCATGTTAGATTTCAAAATGTGACATTTTAATATTTTTGTCAGTTTCATTAACCACAAAGCGGTATATAATTCAATGTGTTAATGTAACATTATTCAGCAAAATTAGGTAATTATATAGGGTGATGCAAAACTTTTGGCTATAGCTGTACAAAAAGGGGAATTTAAATTCAGATAGGGACAGTTCTTTTTTTCTCTTAATTTTCTTTTATTCTCTTAATTATTTATTTTATTAAATTCAGATAGGGACAGTTCTTTTTTCTCTTAATTTTCTTTTATTCTCTTAATTATTTATTTTATTAAATTCAGATAGGGACAGTTCTTTTTTTCTCTTAATATTCTTTTATGTCTGAGATTAAATAAAAAAACCCACAATGACATAATGATTTTGAATGTGTCATTATATGTTCTTCATGTGGGCAGAGTATTGTATTATCTTTCAATCTTCTAGGAAGGAATACGTATTAAAACATAACATAATCGAAATGAGAAAATTATTTAGCCACACCAAACTAATGCAATACAATAAAAAAGAGGAATGTTGATTCAAATTAATGGCACTCATTTTCTCTTGCTTCTTTAAACAAGATGAGATAATAAATGCAGTATTGTTTCAGGCATTATAAATGGGAAACAGATAACCCTTCTATTTTTATTATTCCAGGCACTTGTGTTACTCAGACATGCTGTGGGACTAATTAGGTTTTTAAAACCCTGCCAAACCCTATTTGCCACAGCTGATAATGTGAGATTATTTTCGCAAATAACAATCTTTCCAGTGTCTTCTGAATTTTTATTTGAATGTTGACAAAATAACGTCCAAAGGCACACTCCTTGTCATTGGTCACTAGACACTGTGGTCTGATTGAACTCTTCCTGTCTGTTTTCTCTGGCTTTTGAGTTCATTTTTAAAAATAATTTATAACTTCAAACATTAAAAAAATAAAACTATATTTATCTTGGTAGCTAAATTGTTCTGTAATGCCTGTGGCTTTCGCAGAACAGGGTTTTATATGAATGTGTTTGTTTGCATCACAGCATAGTTGTTGACTTGTCAGCACAAGAGTGATAGAAATATACTTAGCTACATGTTCTTGGATTGATTGTGGGAGGTGAAGTCATGACAATAGTACATGGTGTCTGAAACTTATCCAGAAAGAATAGAATGTTACAGGGTAAACTAGGTGGACATTGAGTTATTAATAATATTTATTAATATTTGCTCAATCTTAGCTTTAAGGTTTTTCTTTAATATTGTAGTTCCTGTGCCTGAATGTTGCAGTGTTGTGAACCTGTATGCAAGTAAACAGTGTGAGCAGTTCTCCATTCTTTGTTTATTTGAGGAATTACTGGTTTCCGTTTCTTATCAGGTTCTCTTTAGGTTTCCAGTTTGTTTTTAGTCTATTCTCATTTGTTTTAGGTAAGAATATTAACTGTGGTACAGGTAAATGACAATAATGTCTCATCTGAAAGACACACTCTATGTCTATCACAGAGACCATCCAAGTATCTTCCAGTGTTATCAGAGATATAAATAAATATTTACTGCATACATATTCTATTTTAATAGCAATAGTTCATTTCAAAGAAACTGACCCTAACAATTTATTTATTTATTTCTTGCATTTATATAGCGCTTTTTATACAAAAGTATTGCAAAGCACTGTACAGTACATAGCAGAAAAAAGAACAAACCACAATACATTTGTATAGCATGTCACACACAACTGCCATAATCAGACCATTTTAATAACATATTTAAATAACAGTATACACATAATACAAATTTTAAAGTTACATTAAAACCCACTAAGATAAGAAAGCCATTTTATAAAAGTGTGTTTTTAGTCTTGACTTGAAAACTGTAAAGGTCCCAGCTTCCCTGACAAATGAAGGCAGAGCATTCCATAATTTAGGAGCTCTACAAGAAAAAGCCCTACCTCCCGTGTTTTTTTTTTTATTGACCCTTGGAATAACATAGCCCGCATCTTGTGATCTCACAGTGCGGTTTGGAAGATACAGGGTCAGTAACTACTCCAAATAACTAGGTGCTAATCCATTCTGGCCCTTGTAAGTTAACAGCAAAATCTTAAAATCAATTCTATACTGCACAGGGAGCCAGTGTAAAGAGGCCAAAACAGGGGTAATATGTTCACTTTTCCTGATTTTAGTCAGAATTCTAGTTTTGGGACACCAGAAAAAAGTGCATTACAATAATCAATTCTAGATGAAACAAAGAATTGAAAAAGATTTCAAGAACAAACATGTTCCCTTAACTCTACTGTTATGTTAGACAGAAAAGGCACATTATTAGAAACCCCTAAGCCTTTAAGCATTTTTAGAAAATGACAGTTCATATCAGCAGTGGATGCAGGCCTCCCTTTTCTGTTGCCATAGTAACATAGCCTTTCTGGCATCTCCTGGGCAGCAGGAGGCTACAGTGCAGTCATTGTCACTTATGTTATATACAGCAAAGATCATATGCTAATAAAACATCTTAAATAAAAAAAATAAAAAAATAAAATAGTAATAAGCACAATTTTGTTAATTGTTGTTGCATATTTAATTTTACTTTTTTTAACATTGCTTGTGTTCACACAAACTATATCAACAACCACAAATAATGTACCAGATAATCTTGTCTTCTTGTAGCACTTGGGCCCCTGTGACAGAAATATAATTGGTTGTAAATCTCCCTCCCGACCTGTAAGGGCACTAAGCAGTGAAAGGGAAAGGCTTTGGACGGGCTTGCCTGACAGTTCTTTCCCCTGGCCGGGAAGTCGGTCAGTCTGGAAGAAGGCGAGACTCTGTTGCAGGAACTTATTGACCCGGAAGATAAATGACGTAGCAACTGCAGACAGTAGAGACAGCTGCACTCGTTTGCCAAGGGGTCATGCGTGATAGCATAACAGGGACAGAGGATCATAAATCTTTTCCTTCGCTTGGTTCAGAGAAACACGGAACTGGAAGGACTGGGAGAGTTCCCACTTGAATTGTATTTGTGAAAAGTGTTTGTGAGTGTTTTGTTTGTTTTTTGTCGCTGTTAGTAATTGTCTTTTGTTTGTAAATTCACTAGACGGCTAACACGTCTCCGGAGCTGTCACCTTGGGCCAGAACTACCTGGAACAACACTGCACTACAGTCACTGTTTAAATTGTTATCACCCACCACCAACACTACTGCACGCACCCGGACTGGTGACCGTGTATTGTATTGTGGGGCGGATAACATGTACTATTATTTGGTCTGCAAACCTTTATCGTTTACTTCAGAGCTTTACACATTGTTGTGTATTGCTGGAGGATTATTGTTTGGTCGCCAGACCGGGACTTTTATAAATAAAAAAGAAGCCCCTTTCCAAACCGGATTACAGTTTCTTTGTGTGATTATTTCTGCACTGCATCACCTCTGCACCTGTTTCTAATCAGCAGCCACTTTGCCACAGTCCCATATAAAATTAAAGTGTTATCAGTGTGAATGGCTAACAATAGCCATGCTGGGATTGAAGTTTAACAACTACGCCAATGGGGGTTTACACCCCCAGATTATATATATATATATATATATATATTTTTTTTTTCCCCCAAATAATTTCCACCTGTTTCTTTCAAGATATTGTGTGTGTGTGTGTGTTAGGGTTAGGGTTAGGGTTAAAACAAACGCCCCTCAAGCCCATCTGTCTGCCATCCTTTTGCCTCCCCTCTTCCAGAATCCTGGAGAAGCCACTGCATACAATACAATACACATACATATACAGTGAGGTATAACACGACTGCTAGGTATCCCGGGGGGAGAATCTGGAAGCTAATAATACAAGGAGCTCTAATAGGCCCAGCAACACTACCAGCTCCCAATTAGCTACAAGGAGGAAGGCGCCTATTAAACACTATGCTTTTACCTAGATGCAACCAATTCAAATCACCACAACCTCTGATTACCGAGGCTAGTAACCACAAAACCTAGTCTTACAGTAAAATATAAAATATTCCAACCAGACCGTGGGCTGGAAACGGCTGGTGGTCGAGCTCACGATAGATACGGAGCAAAAAGTGGCTCAGCTGATTTTCAGTCTACAAAATGGCATGTTAAGAAGACTCAGCACCAGGTGTCAGCTGACAAAGTTTGTGTTTGCTATAGATGTGGAGGAAACCACGGAGCGGACACATGTAGATTTAAAGAGACAGAGTGCAATTACTGAAAATGAGTGATCAACAGACCCAGCACTCAGGGGACAGGCAGAGGCAACATAAAGTGAAACTGCACTGCGTACCTTTTAATTTTAACATGTATTCCTTGTCTGATGTAAACAAAAAAAAAAAGCTTTTTTCCTTTCTCCTTTAATGCATGTCACGGAAGTGAAAGGTGGAGGCGGAACACAGAAGATTCCAAATTTGTTAGCCAGATGATTATTTGTTCAATGAATAATTTGGATGGCAAGGCAACACTGCAAAGTCTGATTTGCAGTACAACGGTTGCATATAACATACAACATCACTATGACATGCTGCACAAAGCAACGTATTTTGAGTTTACTGGAAATGAAAGAAGCTATGGAGTCTCAACTAAAGGTTTTTCTGAAAATTAGAAGAAAAACATTAAAGTGCTGTAGATTCCATGAACAACACAACCACAGGAAATTACTTTAACTTCAAGGGCTCAATTCTGATGAAACGAGTGCAATCGTAGATGCAGTGGTTAAAGTCAACGCGTCTGCCCCGTTGTGATTCTGATCAGCGCAAGTGCGTTTAGTGACGCAGTGACAGCGCCTAGCCAATCAATGCTGAGTAGGTTGGGGAATCTGCTATCCAATCAGGGCCAGGCAACAATCCCTTTAAGAGACAGAATGCACTTACTGTCAGAATGACAGAATGCACAGAATGCAAGGCTCCGTTTTGAATGTATAAGTGGCGATCATGTCGGGCGGAAGTAGCACAGAGCAAGAAAAAACAGCAGACATCAGAACAGCAAGTAGTAGGTCACTCGCTGAGAGAATACGTAAACCATGCAGCACGACACAGGAGATTGCTCTATTAATGGAAGAGGTAAAGGCACATAGGGCAATCGTTTATTATTTATAATAAAAGCACCAAGCAAGGCAATGCCCAGCATGTGGGAAAAGCTGTGAAAAGTGTAATGGCAAAAACCACTTTGCTAGAATGTGCTTTACCATAGACAAAAATCAGAAAAAAAGATTTGTGTACACCGTACACAGATTCAAGTGAGACGTTTTTTGTTGGAATGATTCAGTGTGATGCGCATATGGACATAGCTGAAACACAGCATTCAGAGAAGGCAAATCCAAATAGACTGAAATCAGTGAACTTGAAAAGTGAACTAAAAACAAAACCTAAAATAATAAACAGATCTGTAGCACTGAAAAGCATACAATGGGCAAAACATTGAGACCAAAGGGATGTGCAGACTTAATGTCTTTGTGAAAAACAGGAGCCATGGTTGATGTTTGTGGTTGTGCCAGAAGGACATGACTCGCTGCTTGGAGACAAAGATTCCCAAGAGAGAAGAGAGCAAGTGAAATGTTGGGCAAAATATTTCTCCAAATTGGACACTTCACATGGATTATGGCAACTGAAGCTGGATTCAGAGAGTGCCAAGTTTGGGCTTCCATAGACTTCCGTTTGGTATAAACTCGGCTCCTGAAATATTCCACAAAGCAATGGAGCACATCATTGAAGGTCTAGAAGGCGTCAGAGTTCATGCTGATGACATAATTATATGGGATTGCTTGGAGCAGGAACACAATGACAGGCTGGACAAGATGCTACAAAGAATCCAACAATAAGGACTGAAGCTAAATAAGGAAAAATGCCAGCTCTGTGTGAAATAAATCACATTCTTGGGAGACAAGCTGACAGCTGATGGTGTGCAGCCAGATAAGATGAAAGTGCAAGCCATTCAAGACATGCCGAAAGCCCACAGACAAAAAAGGTGTGCAGCATACGCTAAGCATGATAAATTACCTTGGCAAATTTGTTCCTAACTTAGCAGCCAAAACAGCATGTCTCCTACAACTCCTGGAGCTCAGAACAGACTTTGTATGGCAACCACAACGTGAATTTGAATGGCAGGCAGTGAAACGCATTTTGGCCAAAGAACCAGTGCTGACTTTCTTTTATCCAGGCTGAAGAACGAAAGTTTCCACAGACGCCTCTAAAGATGGCCTAGGAACTGTTCTGCTTCAAGAGGCCAAAAATGTATGGCCACCAGTTGCATATGCATCAAGATCCATGCAAGATGCCGAGTGCCACTATGCACAAATTGAAAAAGAGTGCCTTGGTCTAGTATTTGGTTGTGAAATGTTTCACAGCTACATCTATGGACTGCCTACAATTATTATTGAAACAGACCACAAACCCTTAATAGCGATATCAAATAAAAACTTGAATGACATGTCTCCCCGCATTGAACGATTAATGATGAAGTGTGGCAAAGTGGTTAACATTGTGCAGGTGCAGGTGATCAATAAACAGACAGACAATTAAAATCCAGGTGCAATGTTGTTTAATGGTTTGTAATCCGATTGCCTGATGGCGTAACAACAGTAAATAATAAACAATGTTAACAGGAAATACAGTGGTGTGTATTGCTCTGTTTAAATCCACGGTTGGTTCCCAAATAATAAACAGTCCAGTTCTTATTCACCCACATGTAACACAAACACAAACACAAGTCCACAGTGAGTGCTCAAGTGCTCGTAGTCAATATACAGTCCTTAATAAAACAAAGTGCAGTGATGTTGTCCGGGTTGGTGCTGGCCTTTGGCGACAGCTCCGGATCGTGTTAGCCGTATAAACAGTATTTTTAGACAAGACAAAACAAACAAAACACTCACAA
This sequence comes from Acipenser ruthenus, assembly GCF_902713425.1. Taxonomy (NCBI): domain Eukaryota; kingdom Metazoa; phylum Chordata; class Actinopteri; order Acipenseriformes; family Acipenseridae; genus Acipenser; species Acipenser ruthenus. The sequence goes on from NC_081192.1 coordinate 52,940,995, forward strand.
TATATTTCAAAACACTGGTCCTTCCGGGTCGTTCCGTAACCATAACTGAAGGAACAGATTACGTCGCTTCGACCCCTACTTATACCATCACTCATGACCCCTTGGTAAACGAGTGCAGCCACTCCTCCAATCCGGGGCTGCCACATCTATTCCCTTCCAGGTCAATGAGTTAATGTGCCGAAGCTCCACCCATTTTCTAAATTACCGACTTCCTTTTAACCCTAGGAACAAAGTGTCAGGTCAAACAGTCCAGGGTACTCTGTTCCCATTACGGCACCCTTGTAGGTCAGGAGGGAGATTTACCACCAAGAATCATTGTATTTCTCTCACATGAAATTACAGAGATATGACTTTGAATTAACCTACATACCTGGGAAGCACATAGTGGTCGCTGACAAAGAAATTCAGAAGTTCCAATTTTCTTACACTGGATTCTCCATCAACAGGCATAATTTGGGAAAGTTGCAGAATTAGAACACGTAATGAGCATTCTTATAAAGTGCGAGAGAAAAGAAGTGCCACGTGTCCGGACAGAAGTCATAAAAAGGTACATTTCATAGTGGTACTGTTTACTGATTCGCATTTTCACAGCTTGCCAGTATCTTTTTTTCAGTGCTGGCGCCCGGCCAGACTACAGGGGTCGCTGGTGGGCGGTGAGCCGAGGACACCCTAGCTGACCTAACCCTCCCTCCCCCCGGGCGACGCTCGGCCAATTGTGCGCCGCCCCCTGGGAACTCCCGTCCACGGTCGGCTGTGGAATAGCCTGGACTCGAACCGGCGACGTCCAGGCTATAGAGCACATCCTGCACTCCACGCGGAGCGCCTTTACCGGATGCACCACTCGGGAACCCCCTAAGTACATGGTCTTTATAAGCACAATGTGCAGTATAATGTTGTAATATGTACATGTGGTAATATAAAAACAACTGTTTAGAGTTTTGTGCGGCAGTTTCAGTTTCTAAATCGGTCACTGAGCAACCTGGCTCAGAGATTTTAGTATGTCAATGTCACAATAAACTGTCAGTGAAAGTATTACAAACCATTAATTCATTCAAAAAAATAAACAAAAAAAAAATGGTATTGAAATAAAATGTCATAAACGTTCAGGGAGTATCCATCATTTATGTTTATTAAAAATCGTAGTATTATACATACCCCTTCACGTAGCACCGAAGAAGTACCTCCAAAAAATAGTAGTTGCTACGGCCAAATCGTAGCCTTTGACATCTCTGCATTATGATTAGGGGCAATAATCCTAGAAACCGAAATACTGCACATATGTATATATAGAGAGAGATGTTAAATACATGTGTGACAGGATGAATCGTGCAGTGCAAAAGATAATGTCCAGACTGTTTCTCCCAAAAAAAAACACTTATGGAAAAACAGAAATATCAAAAATAATCTCAATGAAAATAATAATACACCCCGCTACCAGCAATGGTATCGGGGCAAAAACAGAAACGAGTCCAAACTCCAAAAAGTAAACAAAAAGACACTCCTTAAACCACAGTCCTCCGTGCACGAAAATGTGTTTTTCTCCTCCGGGGATCGTGGTGCGTGCGCTGTGCTGCGCTGTGCTGCGCTGTGCTGTGTTGTGCTCTGGGGTTAATGCTGGCTCAGTGGCTACAGCCTCCCGTCCTCCTGCTCCTCTGTCAAAACACAAAACAAACACGTAACAGACAGAAAACAAACATCAGCTCCGGCCGGTTGCTTACTTTCGTAGCGCAAGGGGAGGCACTGACGTAGCTGCTTCCCCTTTGTACCCAGCAAACTCCTCCCTGCAATCAACACGTCGCCATGGTTTCTCCAATAGAGGGCTGCCCCGCAGCTGACTGCAATGGAGTCGTCCTGAGTACTTGCAACTACGCACCCCTCCTAATATGGTTACCTTCCGGTTTCCACCTACCATCAAGGTGGTCCATCTAGGAGGCAGCATACCTTCCCCCTTACACAGCGCCCTTTCTGGTTGGGAGGGAGATTTACAGCATTGATCCTTTCTCTATCACATATCTCACCGCTCAGAGTGATGCCGAAGGAAACCTTGGCCAACTCTACATTCCCCAATGGTCCCCCCTCCCTTGAAAAAAAATCTGCATTTTGATGCTCTTTACCCACCCGATGTTTCACTGTATAGTGGAAGGGTTGCAGCACCAGATACCACCGAGTTATCCGAGCGTTATTGTCCTTCATCATGTGTAACCACCTTAAAGGAGCATGATCAGTGATAAGAGAGAAAGAACGTCCCAATAAGTAATAGTGAAGAGCGTGAGTAGCCCATTTGATGGCTAAACACTCCTTCTCAATGACGGAGTAGTTAATTTCCCTAGGAGCCATTTTTTGCTCAGGAAAATAATAAGGTGTTCTACCCCGTCAACTTGTTGGGACAGGACCGCCCCCAGACCAATGTGGGAGGCATTGGTCTGCAGGATGAACTCTTTGCTGAAATCTGGTGAAATCAGAGCGGGAGCTTGACAGAGTCGCTTCTTAATCAAATCAAATGCCTCCTGACACTGCCCTGTCCATTTAACTATTTTTGGAGCAGCCTTTCGGGTGAGATCTACCAGGGGGTTAACTATGGTGGCATACTTGGGGATAAATCGGCGATAATAGCCGGCTAACCCCAGTAGTGATCTCACCTGTGACTTGGTTCTCGGGATCGCCGTCTCCACCAGCGCCTGGACTTTGGAGGCGATCGGCCTCACCCGGCCATTACCAATAATGTAGCCAAGATATATTGGGTCTCCTGTTTGGCTATTAGCCCCGCCTCCCTCAGAGACTGTAGGACGGCTGAAATTCTAACAATATGCTCCTTCCAGGTGGAGCTAAAAATCACCACATCATCAATGTACGCGGCAGCATACTGATGATGGGGAGCTAAGACCTGCTCCATCAGTCTCTGAAAGGTGGCGGAAGCTCCATGCAACCCAAAGGGCATGGTCCAGAAATGGAACAAGCCATCTGGGGTAGAGAAAGCAGTTTTCTCTCTCGAGCTCCGAGTCAGTGGAATCTGCCAGTATCCCTTCGTCAGGTCCAAGGTCGAGATCAACTGCGCCTTACCCAGTCGGTTGAGGAGATCATCCACCCAGGGCATTGGATATGCATCGAACTTGGAGATGGCATTAACCTTTCGAAAGTCCACACAGAACCAAGTGGAGCCATCCTTCTTGCCCACCATCACGATAGGACTGCACCACTCGCTCCGGGAAGGTTCAATGATTCCAAGCTCGAGCATATCCTCCACCTTCTTGCGAACAGGAACCCTGCGACTCTCTGGGATCCGGTACGGTCTCTCCCGGACCCTGACCCCTGTGAAATAACATTAGTCCTGCCGGGCAAGTCAGAAAAACATCATTAAACCTTTCCACTAACTGGTAGAGCTCTCGTTTCTGATCTGGAAGTAACTGTTCCCCCATCGGAATATGAGTTGTAGCTGGTGGATTGACAGTGGGACCAAAATCCTCTTCCAAACTGTCACCAGCTACAAATAGGGCCTCCCTTTCATTCCAGGGTTTTAGCAAATTGATATGATAAATTTCGGTCTTATTTCGGCGATCGGGTTGTCTAATTTCATAATTTACTTTACCAATTTCCCAAATCACCTCATATGGACCCTGCCACTTAGCATACAACTTAGATTCCGATGTGGGAAGTAGCAACAGTATTTTATCACCTGGCCGAAAAGTCAGAATATGTGTTTGTTTATTGTACTGTTGCTCCTGGCGATGCTGAGCTAGTTTTAGGTTCTCCTGTGCCAAACGACCAACCAATGCTAGGCGGTCTCTTAACATAATTACATATTTGACTATGTTTTTGGAAGTTTTTGTTTGCTCCTCCCACCCTTCTTTCACAAGATCAAGGATACCTCGTGGTTGCCTCCCATACAGCAGCTCAAAGGGAGAAAACCCGGTCGAACTCGTTTAACGTAAGGGTTTTTATTAACCATTCCATGTTGCCAAGATACTGATTCTCCGCTGACATCTGCTGTCCCACTGGTCCGTCTGCGTTGGTGTTGTCGGAATCTCTCTCCGAGTTTCAACCTTCTGATTCGGAGGCATATGGCTCGAATTGATATGGGAGACAATCCCTGTTTTCTTTCTCTACATTAGATCCATCACTACATAATTCACATTCATAAGAGGTGTCTGAAACTTAGGCTACTCTCACTTTCACTGTCGCTGTCGCTGTCATCCATACTGGCAGATGCAAGGAGCCTGAGGTCACAGTCTTCTGGCCCCACACCAGGAAATGGAGATCGCCCTCTGGGTATTTCCGGGTATTATTTTATTTATTGTAGTGCGATTAAACATAAAATGAATGTGATTATATGTTCAAGTGAGACCTGTTAATATAATTTTGTATGTTTATGGTAACAGTCAAGTTCCATGTCATAGGCTCGTTTACGACTTTAAAGAGCAAAAAAACACTCTTCCTGTCTGCTGGTGGCAGAGTATTCCCGTTCCTTCCCATTCCCGAAAGCTTAAATCCCATTCTTGCCCGTCCTGAGAGGTTTCTTTTTTTTTATTTCCCATTCCCGCCCGTTCCAGTGAGCTTCACTCCTGTACCATCCCCATAAATCAGGAATTCCCTGGGTCCTGCGGGAGTCCTGTCTTCATGTCACTCTTTAGTTCCCATACACACTAATAAATGATCACTTTAATGTGCGCACTAAAATTAATGTCCTTTAGCTGGATGCTCATTTAAATACATTATCATGCATTACCATACAAATAACCTATTCATTCTGATTACCATAAAAGGGCACAATAAAATTTGTGTGCACCATAATATGCCCACTATTTCGCGAGATAATGAATATAATTGCAATAGTAAATACGGAAATCATTAAAGGGGCTTTCACACAGAACACGACGCGCATGAAGCCTCCTTGCGTGTTGCTCTGTGTCGCCGCAGACCACTGTTCACACCGAAGGCGGCAAGGTGTGCGTACCTAAATTCAACGGTACTGTTGAGCATTGACTCAACAAAAACGATACTATTGTCACAACACTTACGGGTATTTAGGAACGCTTCGTTGCATTCCTAAACTAAACTGTAAAATTTAAAATGAGCGATTCTGCATATCGGCCTGCAGCGTCTAAAAAGAATCTTACAAAAGCTTAAATACAAGTTTGTATTAAAGATGCTGCATTACTTCATAATATATATATATATTATATATTATATATAGATAGATAGGTTGATAGATAGATATAAGTTGTAGTTATGTTGTCATATTTGCTGTGTTTTATTTGTTATACAATAATACATAAATACAATAAATAATGATGTATATATATATATATATATATATATATATATATATATATATATATATACACACACATACACGTGTGTGTGTGTGTATTAACAATTACTGTTTTTCATTTTTGTGGGTGTCGCCATCTTTCTGTTGAGCAGCTCACCAGCTCTGAGAGTCGGTGAGTTCATTGAGTCAGCGTTGAGCCAACGCTGCGCGTCACTAGCTCTCAACGGTGAGTTTGGGAACAATTTTGGGAGTTGTTGCTTCTCAGCGTTGAATTTAGGAACGCAGCCAAGGGGAAAGTCAGTGGGCGGTCTGCTGTTACGTCATGGCTGCATGTACAGTGAATTTTGGTTGCCAAGCAACAAAGTAAATGCCAGCGGGAAGGGAAAACTTCTTTTATATAGAAAACACAAACCAAAATATTTCAAGTAATGAGGAACGAAACATTACAACTTTTTTTAAAAACTAGTTTGAACACCCCCAGCCCACACCATCATAATCCCTCCTCAATTACTGCCAGGTACAATTGTGTTTAAAATAAAATCAAAACATGTTGCTTTTAAAAATGGAGATAGTTTCTTTCTTTGATTGTGAGTTTTTAGATTGGTCTGGTTTGCTGGGTATGGGCAAAGAGAGTTCAAGGTAAAAATGCAACTGCTGTCATCACGTCATGTCAAACTTTTGGGAGGGAAACTGTAAAAGCGGCAATAATCAGTGGTACTCAGATAAGCGCCTTTGACAACTCCATAATTAATTTGGAATCATGAACAGCAACGGAAAAAAGGTAATTGTGATCGCCTTGCTGTACCGCAGAAAGAAAAAAAATACACGAACATTGTAGGTCCATGATATTCTCAAGCAAAGGAGAAAGTACGACAAATACCATCGGCTGATACAGGAGCTCCGATTTGATGAGGATAGATTCCAGATCTACTTTCGGCTTGATCATGCCCAGTTTGATTGTCTCCTAAGTAAAACTGGTCCAATCATTACAAGAATGCGGACTAATTATAGAAAAGCTATCAGCCCAGCAGAGCACCTCACAATATGCCTCAGGTGAGTTTCTGATAATTATATGAAATCAATCAATCAATCAGTCAATCAATCAATCAATCTATCTATCTGACCTTGTACAAATATATTTTATAATAATTTCAATGTGTATTTTTTCACAAAGTTAATATTATTTGACAGTGCTCAAAATCTTTCACAAAGTAAATATTTTACAAGTAAAAATATTTGAAAATACTTAGATATGAGTAAAATAGGAGGAAATACATTTTAAACTGCTCTGTTAATCGCAGCAGGTGTAATATTTACAAGGACAGAGGTTAACCTGCTTTGAATTCAAGATAACAATTAGGCTTACGTAGTGTTACAGAGAAATATTTGAAAATATTTAAACTATTTTTGTCCCAGGTCTGCTATACACACACACGCATACACGCACGCACGCACACATACAAACTTAAAAAAATAATTTAGCAAATAGGGATCAAAACTAAATCTATATAAATGCATATAAAATGTTATCTCCAACAATAGTAAAGTCCAATATGCATGAAATACTTTCACAGGAATCTTTCATTGGTATTAATTTTTTTTTATAATCTGTTTTGTGACAAATAAAGCATTGCCATCTTTAATACCATTCCAATGGGGGAAAAGTTACTCCAGATCAGCAAAGAGAGCTGCGTAAGTTAATTGAGGAGTTCAATGCTTTTTCTGACTTGCTTTTTCTGAACTAACCTTGTTGAATATGCTATTATCTCTCCCCCACGGGTCACGGTGCAAGAGAGACCTTACCGAATCCCAGAAAGTCGATGAGGTGGCGTTGGCAAAGAGGTACGATGCTCGAACTGGTGGTGATTGAACCTTCCAGGAGCGAGTGGTGCAGTCCGATTGTGATAGTTGCCAAAAAGGAACGCACCAATCGCTTCTGCGTCGATTTCCGTAAGGTAAACGCAATTGCCAAGTTCGATGCGTAACCCAGCGTCGGGTCAACAAGCTTCTCGATAGACTGGGAATGGCGAGGTTCATCTCCACTTTGGACCTGATGAAGGGATTCTGGCAGATCCCCTTAACCCGCAGCTCTAGAGAGAAAACTGCATTTTCAATTCCTGCTGGTCTGTTCCACTTTATAACCATGCCGTTTGGGCTACATGATGAGCCTGCTGCCTTTCAGAGACTGATGGACCAGGTCTTACATCCACATTATGAGTATGCAGGTGAGTATATTGACGATGTGGTTATTTACAGCTCCACCTGGCGAGCGCATCTGTCTAGGATTACGGCCGTCCTTCAGTCTCTAAGGGTAGCCCGGCTGACAGCCAACTTGAGAAAATGTGCATTTGTCAAAACAGAAACTCAATATTTGGGATTTATTATGGAAAATGGATGGGTGAAACCCATTGTCACCAATGTATAGGCTTTGATGGACACGGCAATCCCCAAAACCAAGGCTCAGGTGAGGTTTCTACTGGGGTTGGTCGGTTATTACTGAAGATTCATCACCGATTATGCCACAGTGGTCAATCCCTTAGTTGACGTCACTAAAAAGAGCGCTCCGAATTTGATTAAGTGGTGAGGAGAATGTCAGGGGGCGTTTGATACTATTAAGCAGAGACTTTGCCAGGCCCCCACTCTCATCACACCAGATTTTAAGAAGAGATTCATCCTCCACACCGACGCATCGGATGTTGGTCTGGGGACTGTCTTGTCCCAAGAGGTAGTAGTAGAACACCCGATATTGTATATCAGTAAAAAGATGCTCCCCCAGGAGCGCAACTACTCCATAGTTGAAAAGGAGTGTTTGGCCATTAAATGGGCTACTCACTCCTTACGATAATACCTGCTGGGGCATTCATTCGATCTTGTCACAGACCACGCCCCACTCAAGTGGTTAAGCACAATGAAGGACCGCAATGCCCGGATAACTCGGTGGTATCTGGCATTGCAGCCCTTCATGTATCATATGAGGCACCATGCAGGGAAAGACCACCAAAATGCAGATTATTTTTCCCGGGAGGGAGGAGTAATGGGAAAAGTAGGTTTAGGCGAGTGTTCCTTTGGCTCCACTCTGAGCGGTGGGATATGTAACAGAGAAATCTGGGTTATAAATCTCCCTCCCAACCTGTGAGGATGCTGTGTAAAGGGAACAGAGTGCCCCAGACTGAATAGTCAGACAATTCATTCCAAGGGTTAGGTGGAAGTCGGACATCTAAGAACATAAGAACATAAGAAAGTTTACAGATGAGAGGAGGCCATTCAGCCCATCTTGCTCGTTTGGTTGTTAGTAGCTTATTGATCCCAGAATCTCATCAAGCAGCTTCTTGAAGGATCCCAGGGTGTCTGCTTCAACAACATTACTGGGGAGTTGGTTCCAGACCCTCACAATTCTCTGTGTAAAAAAGTGTTCTGAATGCCCCTTTATCTAATCTCCATTTGTGACCCCTGGTCCTTGTTTCTTTTTTCAGGTCAAAGAAGTCCCCTGGGTTGACATTGTCTATACCTTTTAGGATTTTGAATGTTTGAATCAGATCGCCGCGTAGTCTTCTTTGTTCAAGACTGAATAGATTCAATTCTTTTAGCCTGTCTGCATACGACATGCCTTTTAAACCCGGGATAATTCTGGTTGCTCTTCTTTGCACTCTTTCTAGAGCAGCAATATCCTTTTTGTAACGAGGTGACCAGAACTGAACACAATATTCTAGGTGAGGTCTTACTAACACATTGTAGAGTTTTAACATTACTTTCCTTGATTTAAATTCAACACTTCTCACAATATATCCGAGCATCTTGTTAGCCTTTTTTATAGCTTCCCCACATTGTCTAGATGAAGACATTTCTGGGTCAACATAAACTCCTAGGTCTTTTTCATAGTTCCCTTCTTCAATTTCAGTATCTCCCATATGATATTTATAATGCACATTTTTATTGCCAGCATGCAATACTTTACACTTTTCTCTATTAAATTTCATTTGCCATGTGTCTGCCCAATTCTGAATGCTGTCTAGATTATTTTGAATGACCTTTGCTGCTTCAACAGTGTTTGCCACTCCTCCTATTTTTGTGTCGTCTGCAAATTTAACGGGATTGCTTACTATACCAGAATCTAAATCATTAATGTAGATTAGGAATAGCAGACGACCTAATACTGATCCCTGTGGTACACCACTGGTTACCTCGCTCCATTTTGAGGTTTCTCCTCTAATCAGTACTTTCTGTTTTCTACCTGTTAACCACTCCCTAATCCATGTGCATGCATTTCCTTGAATCCCTACTGCGTTCAGTTTGAGAATTAATCTTTTATGCGGGACTTTGTCAAAAGCTTTCTGGAAATCTAAATAAACCATGTCGTATGCTTTGCAGTTATCCATTTTCAATGTTGCATCCTCAAAAAAGTCAAGTAGTTTAGTTAGACATGATCTCTCTTTCCTAAAACCATGCTGGCTGTCTCCCAGGATATTGTTACCATATAGGTAATTTTCCATTTTGGATCTTATTATAGTTTCCATAAGTTTACATATAAGAAGTCAGGCTTATTGGTCTGTAGTTACCTGGTTCGGTTTTGTCTCCCTTTTTGTGGATCGGTATTACGTTTGCTATTTTCCAGTCTGTCGGTACAACCCCTGTGTCAAGAGACTGTTGCATGATCTTGGTTAGCGGTTTGTAAATAACTTCTTTCATTTCTTTGAGTACTATTGGGAGGATCTCATCTGGACCAGGGGATTTGTTTATTTTAAGAACTCCTAGTCCCTTTAACACTTCTGCCTCTGTTATGCTAAAGTTATTTAAAATTGGATAGGAACAGGTCGACATGTCAGGCATGTTGTCCATGTCCCCCTTTGTAAAGACCTGTGAAAAGTAATCATTTAATATATTTGCTATTTTTTTTCTTCATCTATGATTTTGCCATTTGTGTCTCTTCGACATTTAATCTCCTCTTTGAATGTTCTCTTGCTGTTATAATATTGGAAAAATATTTTGGAATTGGTTTTAGCCCCCTTAGCAATATTGATTTCTATCTCTCTCTTGGCCTTTCTAACTTCCTTTTTGACTTGTGTTTGCAGTTCCAAGTACTCTTTCTGTGTACTTTGTTTATGGTCCCTTTTAAATGCTCTGTAAAATGCCTTTTTTCGCTGAATATATTTTTTAATTGATCTATTAAACCATTTTGGCCATTTTGTTTTAGATTTGTCTACTTTTGGGATGTAATTGTTGTGTGCCTCTAGTACTACATTTAAAAGAAAACAGCCATCCTTTTTCTGTGGATGTTTTCTCTATTTTACTCCAATCTACTTCTGTTAGTCTCCGTTTCATACCTTCATAGTTTGCTTTTCTAAAATTGTAAACCTTAGCTTTAGTCATTACTTTTGGGGTTTTAAAAAATATTTCAAATGAGACCATGTTGTGGTCTGAGTTTGCCAATGGCTCTCTGACCTCTGTTTTAGTTATTCTGTCTTCATTATTTGAAAAGACTAAATCAAGGCATGCCTCCCCTCTAGTCGGTGCCTTGACAAATTGCGTTAGGAAGCAGTCATTTGTCATTTCCACCATTTCAATTTTGTCTGTCGTGCCCCCCATCGGGTTTTCCCATTTTATACGGGGGAAGTTGAAATCCCCCTTTTGTATGGCTTCTCCTTTTCTACACGCATTTCGAATGTCATTGTACAACAGATTATTTTGCTCAGCGTCTGAATTTGGCGGTCTATAGCATGCTCCTATTATTATGCCCTTTGAATTTGTGTCCATTATTCTGACCCATATTGATTCTGCATCTAGAAAGGGGGCAGACCTACAGTACACCAAGTCAATCCTCCAGAGAGAAAGCGATGTGGCAACCGCAGATTGGAGGAGAAACGGTTGCACTCGCTAACCAAGGAGGCGTGACTGATGGTACAAAAGGACGTGGCTAGGTGATCTGTTCCTTTTTGTTATTGTTAAGCTGAACCGAGAAAGGCGTACTATAAGTTACAGTGAGTGTTTTGTTTGTTATTGTCATGTCTAAAATCTACTTGTTTGTTCTTATTAGACGGCTAACACGATCTGGAGCTGTCACTAAAAGCCAGCACTAAACCCGGACAACACTTCACAACTGTGCACAAATAAATTGTATTTCACCACAAGCACTTTAGCACTCACTCTGGACTTGTGATCGTGTGTGTGTCTTTGTGTGTGTTCTACTGTGTTTATTATTTGGAACTGTGTATTATTATTTCAGGACAGCAACCCGTTGTTTACATTGCTGTGTATTGCCTGGGATTATTCTTTGTGGTCATAGTGTTTGGACCGTGAACTTTGTTGTCTGTCTTCTGTTTTGTAATCACATCACCACTACACCTGCGCACTGGAATTGGATGGCAAATTGGTGCAAGAAAATTTTTAAGTGGCACTACATTCGCAACAACAGTATTATAACCAAAACACTCGTTTTAGAGTTTTCCAACATGGGGACCAAGTGCTGTTATTTTTTTCTGTCACCGGAGAGTAGGTTTTTTGCTAAATGGAAAGGACCCTATGAATTAATCCTAAAAATGGGCGCCATTAATTATAAAATCCAGAAGCCTGATTGAAGGCGGGAAAACCAAATATATAATATAAATTTGCTAAAACAATGGAGAGAGAGAGAAACCTTGTTTGTTTCCCCTCTCCCTGAGTATTCAGACTTGGGTCCTTGCGTGTCCACTGAGAAAACAATGGATGTTCTCATGGGAAAAAATCTTAAACCGGGTCAGAGGGAAGAACTACTCATTTTAGTTAAGCAATTTGGGGATATTTTTTCTAAAGAACTGGATAGGACCAGTTTAATAGAGCATGCCATTACGGAACCAGGTATACAAGTAAGATAACGACCGTACCGACTTGCAGAAAGCAGGAGAGAGGATGTCCACAGGGAGGTGGAGGCTATGATATAACTGAGTAATTGAGCCATCATAGAGTGGTGCAATCCTGTGGTGCTGGTGTCTAACCCTTCACTTCTGTGTTGACTTTAGGAAAGTCAACTCTGTCTCAAAGTTCGATGCATACCCCTTGCCCCGGGTAGATGACCTTCTCGACTGACGGGGATTGGCCCGGTTTATCTCTACCCAGACCTGACGAAGGGTTATTGGCAAATACCCTTGACATTAGAATCACACGAGAAAAGAGCCTTATCCATTCCAGATGGTGGCTTTCGCACCATGCCTTTTGGTTTGCACAGAGCCCCAGCAGCCTTTCAACATCTCATGGATAGAGTGCTTCAGCCTCACAGGGAGTATGCAGCAGCTGGAAGCTACTTAAGCTGAGTGAATCTACTAGTGGTCAGTCTACAGGTAACCAGAGTTTGAGGCAGATAGGCAAGTGATCCTGCTTCAAGTAAATAACATTAGCTATATTTAAGTAACATTATAAAGGTGGTGTTTTAATTAGTGGTTTTTTTTTTTTTTAGCTGGAAACTCAAAGCCCTTTATTCCATTTTTTATCAGCACAGTTTTTAATAATCAGATGGTTTGGTTGCTTTATTGGTTGCATTGTCCCTTTTGCTCATGCCGATTTGAAGTGAAAAGAACCAAATGCACTACAATGAAGGGTCTCAGAGAATAATGTTACAGTTGACAATCACTGTTGTGCTACATGATAAGAAAACAGTGGAACCGGTGGGATATTGAAGTATGTATTACCTTATTCGGTTTTTTTTTTAACAATTGTTTTTTATTTGTTTTCCATAACAAGAAAGTAAAATAGTTGGGCATAGTACACATGAATACAAACCAATAATTGGGAGCTCTAAAACAAGTATAACAATGACAGAGAAGAAAAAAAAGGGGGGGGGGGGGGGGCGGGGGGTTAGGGCCTAATTAAAATAAACTTCTGAGATAAGAAAAGGCATGCCATTACAGTTTTTGCACTGGTATGATGTAATCTAGCTGTACTTCTCTCCACCAACACAATATCTGCAAATGAGTGCAACCAGACACGATCTAAGGGTACCTCTGTCTCCACCCAACCTCGTAGGATTGACTTTTTAGCTGCTGTTAGTCCAGCCAACAAGAGCCGTCGTGTCTGAAGGCTAATATTCATTTGGGAGTCATCGCTGAGATGGAGCAGTCGGGGACTCAGTGGCACTTTCACACCAATCACATCAGAAAGCACAGTGGCCACATATTTCCATAAGCATTCAATTTCAGGACATTCCCAGAACATATGTAGATACGTTCCGGCCACACCCTTAGTGCATTTATGGCAGAGAGGATCTGAAACGATCTTCATCTGGAATCGTCGGTATGGTGTAGCATATATTCTATGTGCTAGTTTAAAGTGAATTAGCTGGTGTGCTAGATTTTTTGAGGACGAAAAGACATTGTCCTATACTGCTTCCCAATCAGGACTACCGCCCAGTTTTTCAAGCTCTCTATCCCATATTAAGGTAACTGAAAGGGAACTATTTTTAAAAGAAAGAAAAAAGTGATATAAAGAAGAAACTAAGCCTCTTGAGGTGACTGTTGAAGCAAATATATTAGTCACAGGGTGGCTAGGTAACATAGAGTCCAATGGCACTCCATAGGCGTGAAGGGCTGAGCGGAGTCTGAGGTACATGAAATAGGTAAAACCAGGGAGCGAGTGATTATCCTTAAGGTCCTGGAACGTGCGAAGATATCACTAAGAATATGAATATGTCTGGAGGACCAGGGTGGATAAGTAAAAGGTTGAGAGCCTGTCAGTAAAAAGGGATTGTTCCATATAGGTGAAAGCTTATGAAGTTTTGAAGGGTTACCAAGAAATCGGTTAACTTTCTTCCAAATATCTAATGAGTTTGCAACTATTGGACCCATTCGTAGAAAAATAGCCCTGTCATTAGGAGCAGAAAATAGAAGATCCTGGAGTCTGATTGGCTTAACTAAGGCTTCCTCAATTGGTCACCAAGAAGCTGTAGACCCTGAATCTAGCCACGTTTTAAATACCCTTATCTGAAAAGCCCAGTAGTAATATTTAAAATTGGGTACTGCCAGGCCGCCCAATGTTTTAGGGCGCTGCAAAGTAGTCAACCGAATCCTTGGTCGCCTATCTTTCCAAATAAAACCAGTTATAATAGAATTTATTTGTTCAGGGTACTTTTGTGGTAATGAAATGGGGATCATAGAAAATAGGAAATTAATACGAGGAACTATATTCATTTTTATAACAGAAATCCTACCATGTAATGAAACCTGTAATGGAGACCATCTAGTCAAATCTGTTTTGATTTTATTTAGAACTTCAAGCATATTTTCTTTACGAATCTGCTGGAAATTAGGGGATATCTTAATACCCAAATATGTAAAGCCTGTGAGCTGCGGCTGAATAGAGATATGAGGGGGAAGAGGGCTTGTTGTGGCGATACGATTTAAAGGCATATAAACAGATTTATACCAGTTTATTTTATATCCAGAGACTTTACCAAAATGATAAATTAAATGCAGTGCGTTAGGGACTGAATCAGAAATATCAGATAGAAACAATAAAATGTCATCAGCATAGAGTGATATATGGTGTTTGGAGCCCTGTACAGTAATGGGAGCTATATTGTTACTTTGTCTAATAGCTTGCGCCAATGGTTCTAAGGAAAGGGCCAATAATAATGGTGACAATGGGCAGCCCTGTCGGGTACCACTGCCGAGTGCAAACTGAGGGGATAACATTGACCCGGTCTGCACACATGCAGTAGGATTGCTGTATAAAGTGCGGATCGTATTGATAAAAGAATGGCCGAAGCCAAAGCGTTCCAGAACTGCCCACAGATAGTTCCATTCCAGGCGATCAAATGCCTTCTCGGCATCCAGAGAAAATACAGCACAAGAGGTGGGTTGATGGGGGGCTTGGTCTATAATATGAAAAAGACGCCGTATGTTGTCTGAAGCAAGGCGGCTCTTTAAAAACCCGGGCTGATCATGATGTATTAGATTACACATATATTTTTCCAACCGCCTAGAAAGAGCTTTAGCAAACAATTTTAGATATGAATTTAAAAGTGAAAGGGGCCTGTAGCTGGCACAGTCTAAAGGGTCTTTTCCTTTTTTAACAAGCAACGAAATCAAAGCCGATTTCTGATCTCTATGGAAAGAGCCAGTTTGCAGTGAACAATTTATAGAATGGAGTATTAATGAACCAACTTGATCCCATACTGCCAACAATAACTCAGGTGGAATGCCATCCAACCCAGGGGACTTTCACTTCTGCATGGATCAAGCTGCTGCCTCTAATTCTTACAACGTTAAAGGAGCGTCCAAGTGCTCCGCCTGTTCAGCAGTTAATTGAGGCAATTCCAATGGATTTAAAAAATCCTCAATTTTTGCCAAGTCTGCACCAGCTTCAGAGGTGTAAAGTTGAGAATAAAAATCTTGAAAGACTTTGCTAATCTGCTCTGGTTTAGAAAGTACAACATTATTGCTGTCCTTGATTGCCTCAATAGAAGACAAGTGTTTGGATTGTTTTAATCGCAATGCAAGTAATCTCATAATAGAGCTGTCTTGTCTTGTGTACCAGAAATTCTGCTCTGCTACTAGTAAGATTTTTGAATTCAGTCTTTAAGGTGGCTAACTGTTTTGCTTTACTTTTTAAGAAGTAACACTTCTGTTCTTTTTCTAACTGTGAAATAGTAGTTTCTAGCTGGAGGATTTCTTTGTTTCGTGTTTTATTCAAGTTAGAAGAAAAGGCTGTACAGCAGCCCCTAATAAAGCATTCAGTAACCTCCCATAATGAATGTGGGTTGGTTGATTTCTAGGAAATCTCTCAAACTCTCTGTGAGATGTTTTAAGAAATCTTCATTCTGAAGTAAAAATGAGTTAAAACGCCAGCGTTTAGCACGCTTAATTCCTGGGACCAAGTCAAATGAATACAAAACCGGAGCATGATCAGAAATAAGAATGGGCAATATATCTGTGGAAATAATATTATGCATAATAATTGGGCAGATAAAAATGTAGTCGATGCGAGAGGATATTTTGTGTCTATGTGAAAAGAATGTAAAATCTTTAACACCATTGTTTCTCAGACGCCAAGCATCATGTACATTTAAGTCTTGCGCAAATTTTTGAAAGTATTTAGAGGCAGGGATAAGAGACAGGGCAGTGCCCTGTGATGAAGTATCAAGAGCTGGGTTGAAAGTCAAATTAAAATCCCCCCCAACAATAAGTGCACAATCTGGGAGTGCTGATAGCTTAAGCCTGATGTTCTCAAAAAATCGAGGATCGAAAACATTGGGTGCATAAACTGATGCTAAGCACAGTTTAACACTGTTAAGTGTTGCTATTACTTGACAGAAACGGCCTTCATTGCTTGAACTATTAATGGTAATATTTATCTTTCTGTTAACCACAATCAGTACCCCTTTTGTTTTATTCAAGGCGCAGGAGTGAGCAATTACTTTATAGAGTTTATTTTGAAATCTATTGACATCAGCAGATTTGAGATGGGTCTCCTGAATTAATGCAATTATAATGTTTTTACAATGTAAAAAATCTAAACATTTGACTCTTTTAATGGGTGAGTTAAGACCACGCACGTTCCAGGACATACAATTATAATTAGCCATTATGGAGGTTTAAAATATGCAGTACGGGGCCACTCGTCCCCTGTCGACTGAGCGTGTATAACAGAGATTGCATAATTAACAGACAGCAATGAAAGAAGTGAACATATCCTGGAATTAGCATCGGACAGATCAAATAAAATGAAAATAAAAAATGTTTTAAATAGCCCTACACTGGTATAACAATGTGCTCCCAAGCGATTGCCTAATAAATGTAATCTGATATACTAAAACAAACACAGAACTATTTTTACAAAACTGACTAGCTGAGAGAAGCAGCAGCTCATAGCGCCACCGTGACCCTCATTGCCAGAACAAAAACAAAAAATATTAGCTCCTGTGGTTTCGAACCAAGATGCAAAACTGTGACCGAGCAGCTGTTGAGTGGCGTGTGTGGTGATGTCATGGACCAGGAAGTAACAGTAAAGAAAAGGCAATGGATGGAATGGTGGAACCGTTTTATTAAATAATAAAACAAAACAAAAGGTTTAAACCAACAACAAAACAACACAACAAACAAAAAGGCGTGTTGGCCAAACAAATAGAAACAAATAAGTGTGCTGGTTTTAGCACCAGCACGATACTTAGCAGTTGTTTTTTTAAATGTAGTTTCCTCTCTCCTCGCTCTCTCCGCTCCCCGTACTCTCCTCTCTACACTCTCCCCGCAGCACGGACAGCTGCAGGTTCTTATACTCTGGCCGAGGGGTTAACTAGCTGTTAATTATCTTATTACTCCTCGGCCAGTAGTCCCGGCCCAGGAACAGGGCAGCAACTGGCCAAAGGTGGTGGCCATGATGGGATGTCCTCCTCCCACCCAAACAGCCGTAGCGTTCTGGCACACAGGCTGGCTCCTCCGGCCAAGGAAATTTTGTGGGTGGTCTCCTGACCTCCTCCCCCTTCTTTATGGCCGGCAGCTCCCCTCCGTGTGGCTCCGGCCACCCGTTCTCCTGCAGCGAAATTGCTTTGGGGGGAACTGGTCTCCTGACCTCCCCCCCTTCTTCGTGGCCAGCAGCTGCCCTTCATGGGGCTCCAGCCACAGTATTTCCTGCTGCATGGCAGGACTGGTAGCGATCCCAGGCAAAGCAAGACCCTCGGGAGGCGACGACAGGAGCTGCGGACCCTCAGCGGGCGATGGCAGCAGCAGCGGACCCTCGTTAGGTGACGGCAGCAGCAGCAGCGGACCCTTGGGAGGCGACGGCAGCAGCAGCGGACCCTCGGGAGGCGACGGCAGCAGCAGCGGACCCTCCGGAGGCAAACTCGAACAATAACAAATACGCGGCGCTTTTATCCGCGCCGCAAACAATAATACAAATAATAATAAACAGTGCACATATAGGGGCGGGAGACTATCCCGTGTTTATTCAATATGGTTCTCTATTATGTTTCAACGGGGCTCAGCACTGTGATATCACAGCCTATTACTCAGCCTCCTCCAAGCATGAAATTAGTTTTGACTGCTAATCTTTAAAATTTAAAATGAAGCTGAAATAAAACAAATAGAAAATACACATACATGGTATAAAAAGAAAATTTCATGGTTATTCTTCACACTCATGCAACATGGCACTCCTTGATAATAACTGATTTGGAGTATATAAAATTTATACCACCATGAAGTCAGTGGGCACAATAAAAACATCGAAATTGTAATGAAATTGGAAGGTATAAATCAGTGATAATATGATGATCATTGACCTTTTGGTGGCACTAGAGATTGACCATTTTTACTACTTAAACCTGCACTTTAAATTATGTGGATTGGGTCCCAGTTTCCACCAGTGCCTTTATCATTAGCATTAGAACTGAATCTAAATGTGGTAATTTGAAGGCGAGGATACAGTATATTTCTGTTTCTCACTCTCTCTTTCTAGTCTGAACAATATATTATTGTGCACTCTTCACTAAATTCAAACAAAATGCAGTATTACTCTCAATACAACATATATATGCAAGGGTGGATACTCCAAGAGCATTTGATACCAAACTAATTGACAACCTTCCCATACATACTGGTTCTTGATCAACTTAGTTAATGTCCTTTTCCATTTAATGAAAATATTTCCATGGCTTTGTTGTTTCAGCAGCAATTCATTCCTTAAAAGTTGCTGTAAAGACATTACTTACCTCATTTTTTACTGTGTTACAGCTGTTTGTTTGCTTTAAAGTGACTACACCTTTTAGGGTGTCCGTACATTGTATTGACACCTCTACCTAGTCATCTAAAATTGTACTAATCTGTATGATTTATTACTTTGATATATTTCCTTTGGATAGTCTATTTATTCGTTTTTTATGAAAAAACTATATGAACATAATTTAGATATTTTATTTAAAGAGTAAGTAGTGGGGTTCCGAAAAATATAATGTTATACGTCCCCACGTGTTGCTACTGTTTAAATAACACACCTGTCATTTTTCTTTTCATTGTTAACATCCTGTCTACTTTTTATGCTTATAACTTTAAAGTCTGTTTCAACACTCTTTACAATGTGTGCACTGATAGCGTAAGGATTATTGCCCATATTGTCAAACAGGTAACACAGCCATAACGATCCATGATATGGTATGGAAAAGAAAAGCCAGAGCACTTGTTATGTTTTTTTTTCTTCCTGCAGTGATTTTGAGGACAGATCTCAAGCCCCAGTGCACTACAGCAGACATTTTGGAAACAGGCTTTAAAGTTATAAGTGTAAAAAGTTGTCAAGATGTTAATAATGAGAAAAAAAAAATTAATATCATGTAATCAAAGAAACTACAAAATTATATTTCAAAAGTCTACTGGAAGTCATAATAGTTGTACAGTATTTCATGTTAGATTTTGAAATGTCACACTTTTCAATTTTTGTCAATTTTTCGTTAAGTATATGGAAAACTACAAAGCGGTATGTACTTCAATATGTTAACATAACATTATTCAGCAGGTTTCATTCAACTTTATGAAGCAAAATTAGTTAATTCTATAGGGTGATGAAAACGTTTGGAATAGCTGTGTGTACCCCTATACAATATTTGTATTTTTGAGACTATAAAGTATTAAAGAGAGGTTTTTGAATTGTAAAGCTTAATTAGTTCATCACAAATGGTCTTCAGTGAAAAATGTACTTAAAATAGCATCTTGGAAAGGTAGTCATATTGGTCCAAAAAAGGAGAAAAGACTGAAGTGTAAAATATATAAGCTCTCAAGACTACATGGGTCCCTTTATCCATCAATTAAAAGTGGATTTCAGGAGAAATGGTGTAGATGATTATTTTAAAATAATTAAAACAAAACAAAAACTAGAAAGTAATGCTGATATTGTTGATCAAATCAATTTCCCCAAAATGTGTAATTTGATATTGAGAGGAACGATAGTTCCTCATACAAGTTAGAAAAACTTGTTTGAAACTACCGAGAGTCTCTATACAGCTCCGAGAGTTTTGCTGTTTTCACCATGTTGAAGCGGCAAAACTAAATCACTTAGAATTACCATCTGTACCTGTATCAAAAGTCTGAAACTTTCTTACATCAAATGTGGAAAAAAAGCCTAAATACTATTTCATTTTATTCACCGAGCCATCATTAATGTTCAGGAAAGTCAAAAGCCTCAATCTTCTAAGAGAACACTTGCAGTTACACATCCATTCAGAGGCTTGAGCAACCCCAATTTCACCTCATGCTATGGCAAATGCAACATTGCAGTGCCTTCTTCACTTGCAACCTCTGAAGGATTAATTAAAACACAGTCAACAAGAGGCTATCAGGAGCTTTGTTCACAAATAGGATCACTTGCCATCCACTGCGTCTAACTACTGTGGATATTTGTCACTTCTTAGGGAACCTTTCAATAGAGGTGAGCAGCAAAATGTTGCTCACCAAATTGTCTGAAATTTGTATCTCGCATGGTTTTAGTCACAATAAGTCATGACATTCTCTGTACTACATGTAACTACTGCTCATCAAACCGAGATGTGTTGCATGTTTATCCTCTACATGTACCTGCTGGTACAGATTCCATGTGTTTGGAAGAACTCATTTATAGAAATGACAAATGGGCAATGATTCCTGGTAGCAAATGTAGGCAATGCAACACTTCTCCAATCGTGAAACGTGAACTTATTCAATCAGCAGGGAGACTGATTGCAGTCCAACTTATGCTTTGGGAAACCA
The DNA here is from genome assembly GCF_902713425.1 of Acipenser ruthenus. Classification (NCBI taxonomy): domain Eukaryota; kingdom Metazoa; phylum Chordata; class Actinopteri; order Acipenseriformes; family Acipenseridae; genus Acipenser; species Acipenser ruthenus. The sequence goes on from NC_081192.1 coordinate 52,961,956, forward strand.
AACCAGACTGGACCGTTACAAAGTGACACAATTTTGACACAATAATTTTAGTGCTGTGCAGAAGAACACAATTACTGTGGACAACAGGAATGACCAATTAGCTTCCATTATCATACACCAAGGACAGGGTGTTACTTCAGGACACCATGTGTCTGTTCTTGCTGTGGGTGCTACTGGAAAATGGGTGCATGCAAATGATGCACTTATTGAAGTCAAACCATGGTCAAGAAATGCAAACGAAATGTATATGGCCTTTTATGAAGAGATCTAATGCTTTACAAATGCCTTACATTAGCCTAAGTTCATAACACCACTATATCAAGGAGAATAATGTTTTTTCCAGCATTAAAATATGTTAGTATACTACCCTTTAGCACTGACATGCATCTGTACCTTTTTAACCATTCATAATATTGTAGTTTTGTACCAATGTAAATATCAATATATAAAAACCTACCAAAATAGACATATTGTTTTCACCACTGATGCAACTATAAGAATACAATGTTAACACTTTCAATACTGTCCAAAAGTCCCTTCTACCATTATTTTACTTTCAAATCTTTTCTCATTTCTCTTATATCTATAACAAAAACACATTGTCAATGTAAAAAAACAAGATAGAAAAATGTAACAGCCGTTTAAAGTGGTGATATCAAACACAAAAGCCCAAGTTAGGAGAAGAAATTGGGGCAGCCTTGTCAAGCATCAAGCAAATAGGCACAATTGGAAAGATGCTGGGGCCCAACATTCACACAATTGTTGCTTCTAACTTGGCTTCTTTTTTGATCACTCCACTTGACATTGAAATGCTCATTCCCTTATCAGCTGGGTTGTAACCAGAATAAAGATGCTGAGACACATATGTGCCAAGGAAAGTGCTCAACACAGACTGAAGTGTTCTTGGTTATCCTTATAAGCACTGCTACAGAGAGAAAGACAGACAGGGAATGGGAGAGGCGTCATCACAGGCGCAGACAAGTATGTTTTGGGAAGACACACAGACAACATGCAGGTAAGGCACAGGAAGATCAGGGCACACATGGACAGACATTTAGCCCATACATACAAGAATACCTCAAAGAGCATGGAGCATTATATTTCCAACAATGAAGATGATGAACAAGACCAATAATGGCAACGAGTGCAAGGGTGTGACAGGATGGTGTGTGTGATGACGTCAGGCCAGAAGCAGGAACTGAAACAGATACTGCAGGTAGGGTGCAATGGCGTTTGCGCCGTCTTTATTTTAAATACAAAAATAAAGTAAAAGATTTAAACAAAAAAACACTGTGCTCACAGAGCAAAATAAATATGTAACCCTTTGTGGTCCATTGTCGGACCTGGTCCGACATTGCAATTATTCCTATCCGGTCCATTGTCGGACCCTGTCCGACATCATCAAAAAAACGCAAAAAACTGGTTTCTAGTCATTTTTTCTCCGGAAAAAGCCGAGAAAACCATTCAATGGCCGAGTGGGAGCGACAGGAGCCGAGACAAGCCGATTTAAAATAAATAAATAAATAAATAAATAAAGGCATATCTCATGAATAGTCATACCTACCCCTGGCATCCCATATGGGCAGTCATAAGGAAACAAGCTGGCTGATACTGCATCAGCGCACAGAGACTATCACGGACATTTGCAGAGCTTTTTTGAGATGCTCCCCTCTGCGGGGCTCCGGCCACAGTACTTCCTACTGCATGGCAGAGCCGGCAACGACTCCAGGCGATGTGGAGCAGCAGGAAGCCCCAGGCGATGCAGAGCAGCCGGCAGCGACTCCAGGCTAAGCAGGACCCTCGGCAACCCCAGGTGAAGCAGGACAGGCAGCAACCCTAGGAAAAGCAGAAGAGATAGCAGCCCCAGGCGATGCGGAGCAGCAGGCAGCCCCAGGCGATGCGGAGCAACAGGCAGTCCCAGGCGATGCAAATGTGGCATCCCTGAGCGGAGCGGGCGTGGCATCCCTGAGGGGTGCAAGGCAGGCATCCTTGGGCAGTGCAAGGCAGGCATCCTTGGGCAGTGCAAAGCAGGCATCCCTGGGCGATGACGAACTGGCATCCCTAGGTGATGGCGAATTGGCATCCCCAGGTGATGGCGAATTGGCATCCCCCCTTCTTCGTGGCCGGCAGCTCCCCTCTGCTGGGCTCCGGCCACAGCACTTCCTGCTGCATGGCAGAGCTGGCAGCGACTCTAGGTGATGTGGAGCAGCAGGCAGCCCCAGGCGATGCAGAGCAACAGGCAGCCCCAGGTGATGCAAGCGTGGCATCCCTGAGTGGAGTGGGTGTGGCATCCCTGAGCAGAGTGGGCATGGCATCCCTGTGCGGAGCGGATATGGCAACCCTGTGCGGTGCAAGGCAGGCATCCCTGAGCGGTGCAAGGCAGGCATCCTTGGGCGGTGCAAGACAGGCATCCTTGGGCGGTGCAAGGCAGGCATCCTTGGGCGGTGCAAGGCAGGCATCCTTGGGCGGTGCAAGGCAGGCATCCCCGGGCGATGACGAACTGGCATCCCCAGGCGATGGTGAATTGGCATCCCCAGGCAATGGTGAACTGGCATCCCCAGGCAATGGTGAACTGGCATCCCCAGGCGATGGCGAACTGGCATCCCCAGGCAATGCATGACAGGGCAGCAGCGGTCCTTCGGAGGCGACGGCGGCAGCGGACCCTCGGGAGGTGACGGTGGCAGTGGACCCTCGGGAGGTGACGGCGGAAGGGGAGCCCCTGGCCATGAAGGTGGCAACAGGAGCCCCACTTCTCCCAATGGTGGTGATGGACGCAGAGGTAGCTCCTGCTCCTCTCCTCTTAATGGCAAAGGCGACAGGGGCTACTCCCCTTCTGGTTGCGAAGGTGGCCAGGGCTCCTCCCCTTCTAGCTGCAAAGGCAGCCGGGGCTCCTCCTCTTCTGGCTGCAAAGGCGGCCGGGACTCCTCCCCTTATGGCTGCAAAGGCGGCCGGGACTCCTCCCCTTATGGCTGCAAAGGCGGCAGGGGCTCCCCCCTTCTGGCTGCGAAGGCAGCAGGGGCTCCTCCCCTTCCGGCTGCAGTGGGGAAACCAGCAGGCATGCTCCCTCTGCTGGTGGCGGTAGTGGAGACAGAGGCAGCTCCTGCTGCTCTGCTCCTGCCGTTGGAGATGGGACCAGCAGGCACTCTCCCTCTGCTGGTGGCGATGGGCGTAGCAGATATTCCACTGGTGGGAGGGGGCAGTTAGCTGGGAAATGCCCACACTCCCCACAGATGCAGCAACAGTGCTGCACGCCCATGCTGCGAAGGAGGGCCTCCCAGCCAACCTCCTCTTGTGGCTGTAGCCCCAGTTCTACCTCCTCTTCCTGAGGTGGGGAGTGGCAGTAGTCGGGCGACCTGTGCCCGACCTCACCAATTTTAAAGCACCACTCCTCCCCCCTCAAGCACGTTAGGCAGACCTCCCCCGGTGGCTGCGTCTGCTGTTGCCTCTGCTGCTGCTGTTGGGGCTGCTGCCGCTTTTGCTGCTTTCTGCAGCTCTTCCTTCCCATCCTCCTCCTCCAAGTATTAATAAAAAAAACAAAAAAACGAAAAAAGAAAACTGCAGTACCCTCTTCTGACCTGAGTCCAGGAGGCGCTGGTGATCTCACGCTGGACACCACGTGACAGGGTGGACGAATCGTGACATCAGGCCAGAAGCAGGAAGGAAACTGACACCAGGGAAGTACTGCAGTTCAAAATAAAGACGCGGCGGCGCTGTTTATTTAAATAATACAAAAATAAAATACATATTTTAAACACAAAACACAGTGCTCACAGAGCAAAATAAAAGTTCAAACAAAAACAAAATCTCGAACACAAACAACACGATCAGGTTGGGCAATAGCCTTCACTGATCATTTTTTTTTTTTTTTTTTAAGTTTTGTTTCTCTCTCGCACCTAACACCCCACCCTGAGGGTAGAGAGCTGCAGGCTTATATACAGGTGACCATCTCCCGATTAGCAACAAATTAATCACTTAATTAACTCAGGAGATGGCAACCTTCTGCACAAGATTTTTAATTTATCCCTGGCAGAGGACGAGCACCAATCTCGCTTCTGCCAGAACATGTTTAAAAATAAACAAAACAATAACAAACACGACGCATGGCTCTTGCCGTCATATTGACACAGAACGATAATAATAATACTACAACAAATAAATCATACACCAAAACACACGGCTTTCGCTGTCATTTAAAAACATAAATAAATCATAATGATAATAATGCAACAATACAACAAAAGAAATACAAAATAATAAACTGCACAGGGGCGGAGGGGAGACCCCATTCTAAAACTAAACAAAATCCATGTACAGGGCTCCTTGTCCTGTTACAGTGACAAATGCTAAATGGACTTCAAATACTTTCCCATACAACAAATGTTAATTTATTAACATGAATTTGGCAGAGGCCTTTATCCAAGGTGACATACAAGGAAAGCAGTTTATATAATAACATCATAAACACAGTAATCACGTAGTTCATAATAATGAACAGGTATGTACCAATATAGGAAGCAAGTTACATTAAACAGGGTTTCCCAGTCTTGGTCCTGAGGACCTAGTGTTTGCTAATTTTTGTTCAAACTGAGCTTTAAATTACGAATTGAACCCTCAATTGAATGAATAAAATGTCTAATCAGAGCATTTGAATTATTTGTAGCTCTTAAATGGCTGGCTGCACAGGCCTCATTTAACACTAATCTAGGACTACCTAATGTTAACTCAGATAAGGTAGTCCAAGATTAGTGCTGATCAGTGTTTGTGAAAGCAGCCAAAAGAGTTGGATATTTCAAGTTATTTCTAACATTGTATTAAGTCACTAATTGTTAGTTCAATTGGGGGATCTATTTAATAAGTGAGAACTCAGTTGGAACACAAACAGCAGACACAGGACCAGGTTTGTGAAAAATGATGAGTTTGTAAATGATGAGATATATGTATATATTTATATATGTGTGCATTGCACAATTATTCTTTTTACTTGTTTTGATTGTTATGTTTATTAAACATGAAGTTCTCAAAAGTGTCCTTTAGTTTGCATCTTTCAGGTTGATCAACTTTACCAGCAATACTGAAAAGTCTCTCTACTTTATTATGAGCATTATTATTGAAAGGTATTTAAATGTATTTGAAATTGAAATATTTTTGAAGCTTTCCCATGATTTGAAATTCAAATGCAAATTCTTATATTTCAGAATATACAGACACCAAGTCAAATGCAAATATTTCAGCAGATTGCATTTAAATTATTATTATTTATTTTTTAGCAGATGCCCTTATCCAGGGCAACTTACAATTGTCACAATTATATCACATTATGCTTACATACAATTACCAATTTATCCAGTTGTTTATACTGAATCTAGGTAAAATATCTTGCTCAAGGGTAAAACAGCAGTGTCCCCCACCTGGGATTGAACCCAGAACCCTCCGGTCAAGAGTCCAGAGCCCTAACCACTACTTCACATTGCTGGCCCCAAAGTAATGTGTCGATTTAAACCAAAGAAATGGTTTTGGAGTCATTTTGTCGGGGAAACAAAGAATACTTCAGATAATTCAAGAAAACAGAAAAATTGTTTAAGCACATATAGTACAGTGGCTAAGATAGGAATGTGTAATGAGCAAAACGAGGTGTCTGACCTTCATACATTTGGGTAAAATGTTGTGTTTGTGAAATAATAGAACAAAAAGTATAAAAGCTACACTGTAAAACACTTATTTGTCACACTTTTAAAACACGTCACTGGGTTTATGATTTTAAATGTGTTTAGGATTTAAACACTGTGTGGTGTTTATTTTAGAAACTCTTGGACGTGTTTATGATTTGTAACACTTTTTAAACATTCATACACATTTATAACAGGACTGGTGTTAACATCTAAACATTAAACTTAGCAAAAATGGCACAGATTAAACAAATAACGTTTAACAATTACTTAGAGTTCCAAATGACTAAACACCAGTGTTACACCTAATGACATATAAACACTGCTGTTTAGGAATAGAGCACTCCAATTTTTTTTTTTACTATGCACACATTCCATTTACATACAAATGTTTCACACGTCTGTGGTTTTACAGTGTAAATGTATGAAAAGAAGACAGACGTAGCCATAATACAGTCACATTTAATGTCACTTCTGTTAATGTCACACTCTGCTTATTCTCATCAAATTGAAATGTCCCGGCCCGAATATAATGCATGCTGTGACTTTTGTGTTTTTAAAATGTATTAAAGATCAATGCATTGCTGAGTTTGTTGCGCTCACGTATCAGGTGGTGTCTGGAATGATCCAAATGCAATTAAAACAGCGGGTGGAGGCGTGAAATAAATATATTTATAACTTATCTTATGCAATTATTTCAATAGCGATTAATAACCCTTTGTGCTGCATTTATTCAGCGCGTCTCAGGCGTGTCTGGTCCAGTTTATTTTCACATGCCCACTTTATTTTAGACACGCTGTTTAAAAGTATTTTTTCACAGTAAAACAGGTTTAAAAGGCACTGCATATCAACAGGACACTCAATACTGCATCTCCAGCCCCGCCCCACCCCTTGTTCACTATATTTTTCACATACGTCTTCATAGTCACGCATACCGATAAATCATCTCCTGATCACTCGTTTTATCACCAAACCCCTCAATAATGCGACCCAAGTCAATATTTTATTACTATAACATCTAAGAAAACTCTGCAAATGTCCGTGATATTCTTTGAGCGCTGGATGCAGAAGCAGCTATCTTGTTTGTTTATGTCCATGTTATCTCTGTGTTGGAGAATAGCAGTGAGTAGCTGGCAAGCCCAGCGACCCAGGAATCTTTTTTAAGGCGAGCAAAGCGAGGTGGGAATTATTTAAGACGAGCGTAGCGAGCTTGCATTAATAAATTAAAAGTAAATCAGCTCATTTTTGCTGTTTAATCTACTATTTGTTAATTAAACAAGTAAAACTTCAAAGAAAAGTTTGAAGTACCTGGTATTGCCAGGCAGTCTCCCATCCAAGTACCAACCAAACATGCATATTATTATTATTATTATTATCATTTTTTAGCAGACACACTTATCCAGGCCAACTTACAATTGTGATATACAATTACCCATTTATACAGTTGGGTTTTTTACTGGACCAATCTATGTAAAGCAACAATTTGTCCCCCACATGTGATTGAACTCACAGGGGATCACTAGTTTCTAACTAGGGCCACGGAAAATTCACTATTTCATGAATTTCACGGAAATCGTGTATTTGACTGCCTACCATGGAAAAATGTCAATATTGTTGAATTCTGGGTGAGGTATGAAATCAGATTCCAAAACATGGCAAAAATTGCACGCTGTTTTTTGTCAATTCCACAAAACTCTGTGGATGCAGAACAAGCAGTTTCTGCATATGGACAGGTTTTTACACCACAAAGACAAACCATGAGTGTTGAAACTGCAACAAGACGCACAATTATTATTATTCATTTCTTATTTATTTTAGTACAGCAGCAGTGTCTCCCACCTCGGATTGAACCCGCGACCCTCTGATCAAGAGTCCAGAGCCCTAAACAATACTCCACACTGCTGCCTTCAACAAATAACTAGTTTTCTGCTCACGGGCCAGATAATTTTGTGTGTGTGTGTGTGTGAGCATGCATGTGTGCGTGTGTGTGTGTGTGCACAACACGCTAGATGGATAAAAAGTTGCATGTGATTTTCTTCTTGTGTTTCCTGTTCTTATTCTTCAGATTATTTTGTATAGGTTGATTCGCTCAAGTAGCACAATGTTATGTGGTTTAAAACGTCATATATCATTTAGTGTGTGTAAAGAAAAACACAAAGTTTCGGTTTTGTCACTTCACTAAACCCTGTTTTTAACATTTTGTTTTTCAAAGTCAGCATAACGCTATACAACACAGTCCATTTAATTACTGTATGAACATAGCCTAAGTTTTAAATGTTTACAAAACTCGACAATGTTGCCGAATTTGTCATTCAAACTTGTTTCATTTTAATCAGTTTTGTCTGCTTATTACTTTTTTCAGCCAACACATTTAAATGACCCTTGTTTATTACATTTTAAAATATTGTTTTAAACTTTACAATGGCTATTAATTTTAGGCAACTTACAATAGAAACTTTTTTTTTGTTTTAATAAAATGGCACTTCCGTGACAATCCGTGAAATGTATTTTTTTTTTTAATTGTCATTCGTGAATTTCTTGAAAAAGTACTATTAATTTTCTGTGGCCCTATGTATAACTAAATCTCGGCAGTTTACGACAAGTTTTCCTCTCAGTATATATATATTGTAATAAGATTGCACCTCACACGGTTCGTTGCCCCTTTAAAAATAGACCGAATACACAGAAATGGATTTTGACAGCGCGGTTGCGCTAAATTTTTAATGAACACAAACAAAACAAACACAAAATAAACACCTAGCTCTTTACGAGCACTAACTAAACAAACAGGAACCTAAACTATAAATCAGGACAGCTAAGCTGTTTACCTGGAACACAAAACAAAATCTTCACCATGAAACAAACCACACAGGTTTACACTACCTTTCTTCACCCGACTGCTCGGAAGCAGAGCACCTATCCTGCTTCCTTCTCTCTCTCAGCAGCCATGGGCAGACTATCTGCCTCTCTTAAATACCCTGCACCTGGTCCTAATTTACAATTGTTTCCAGGTGCCGGGAATAACTAAGCAATAAAATAATTAACAAAACCAATTAAACAATAAAGCAATACAATCAAACAAAACAAACCCACACATTTTACTGCGGGGATGACTCCAATCCCATCCCCACTGTGTTACAATATATATATATATATATATATATATATATATATATATATATATATATATATATATATATATATATATATATTGTAACAAACCAGTAGAGTACTCCCGTGTAAGACTCTACTCTTGCTTCCACCGACTGGCACAGACACAAGGAACGTTCAGGTAAGTAATTTTTACTTACAATATTTACACAAATTATCACTTTCTTTATGTTGCGTAAAGCCCTGTACGGGTCACTAACTGGCTCACTTCTTCGTCCCTCACTAACTGTTTCAGAAATGCCGAGTCCAGCAGGCCGAGGCCTTTGCGAGTCCTTTCCCTGTGGAGTATTCCTACCACACAGGTAAGTATGGAACCGGCGCCCTCTGCTGGAATATCTCTGTCACACAGGTGAGTGTACGGAAGACTCCCTCTGCTGGAATCTCTCTGCAACACAGGTCAGGATAACGCAGACTCCCTCTGCTGGAATCTTGTTGTAACGCAGGTAAGAACACAAAGACACCCTCTGCTGTTGGAGTATCCCTGAACACAAGTGATTTGTAAGGAAAACGTGGACACCCTCTGCTGGAGTATCGCTGCAACACTGGGAAAGATCCACGTATGGAATGGAATTGTATCCAGGTTGTGGGGTTGAACCCCTGCAACCAATGTCCCAGTGCTTCACAGAAACATGGGGTGTCTCAGAGTTCAAGCACAATATCCTTATTTGTCCACGCCACCTGTGGAAACTGTTGTTCCTGTCTGTACAATAAAACCACGTCCAAAACCCCAGACTGTTGCCTCAGTTCTTGCTGTTACAGCTCACTAGTTTTGCTGCGCATGCATGCGCGCTTCCCTCTGAATCCCGAAATAAATATACATCCACATACAAACGGCAGTTGTGACGGTTCCCAATCGTCACGGAAACTGCGGAATTGTTTTAAATTCGTTACCGATAGACAGCGTCTCTTGTCCAGTATTTCATAAAAATAAATTAAACCTTAACAAAACAAAAGACTACCTCACCAAGAGGATAAACGCCCACGGTAAAAACAAAATACAGCTTTTGCTCAAAACGAAATCAAACGTTCACTTTACCTTCCAATAACACGTAATGCACTTTCAGTTCTCTGAGCCCTGTTCAGCAGTACACACCATTGGTGCTCCCCACGATCACCCCCGTTGTCCTATTAATGCTAGGGTTCCTGGGTTGTATAGTTTTTCAACTGGCGTCGCCATTTCTTAAAGGCGACGACGCTCTTTCAACAATATATATATATATATATATATATATATATATATATATATATATATATATATATATATATATGAAACTTTTTATATAAGTATATATATATAAAGTTATATAGGTATATAAATGTCAATTGCTGTGGATAAACACATCAGCCAAATCAATTAATATGACATGTCGTTTTCTAGCTTGCTATTTATTAATTTATTTATACATTTATAATATAAACATGTTTAAAGTGGTGATATCAAACACAAAAGCCCAAGTTAGGAGAAGCAATTGGGGCAGCCTTGTCAAGCATCAAGCAAATAGGCACAATTGGAAAGGTGCTGGGGCCCAACATTCACACACTTGTTGCTTCTAACTTGGCTTCTTTTTTCATCGCTCCACTTTACATTGAAATGCTCTTTGTACAACTTCAAGGGCATTGTGACCATTCCCTTATCAGCTCAAAAGTCACATCTGCAACAAAAAAACACTGACAATGCACAACCAAAAAAAAGGCTCCAACACCCCAGCCCTGGATCTGCAATGCCTGTCCCATCAACTGTCACTTCCCATACACTTACCTTGCATTCTCATTATCCCTTGCACTCGTTGTCATTATTGGTCTTGTTCATCATCTTCATTGTTGGAAATATACTGCTTCATGTTCTTTGAGATATTCTTGATCTATGGGCTTAGTGTCTGTCCATGTGTGCCCTCATCTACCTGTGCCTTACCTGCATGTTGTCCGTGTGTCTTCCCAAAGCATACTTGTCTGTGCCTGTGATGACGCCTCTCCCATTCCCTGTCTGTCTTTCTCTCTGTAGCAGTTCTTGTAAGGATAACCAAGAACACTTCAGTCTGTGTTGAGCACTTTCCTTGGCACATATGTGTCTCAGCATCTTTATTCTGGTTACAACCCAGCTGATAAGGGAATGAGCATTTCAATGTAAAGTGGAGCGATGAAAAAAAGAAGCCAAGTTAGAAGCATCACATTATTTTACATACAATTACCCATTTATACAGTTGGGTTTTTACTGGAGCAATCTAGGTAGAGTACCTTGCTCAAGGGTACAGCAGCAGTGTCCCCACCTGGGATTGAACCCACAACCCTCCGGTCAAGAGTCCAGAGCCCTAACCACTACTCCACACTGCTGCCACTAATCAAGCTGTCTTGCAAACCAGGATTTACACAACTTGAATAAAAATGTATGATGGCGGGAACAATGCAGTGGATCTGAAAGAAGGAATTAGGTTGCTTTACTAAGCTGAAGCAACAGCCTGTTTATTTTTAGTTCCAATTGAGTCATACAGTAAATAGCATTAGTAGACTTATGCAAATGGTCCCAGGGGGATATTAAATACAAGGGCAAGAAATCTATATTGTAAAAAACTGCAGTGTTGTTGTGGTGATCAAACATTTGTATCCTGCATTATTATTTATTCTGCTCATCAAAAATTATGATGATTATTTTTTGTGCCCATTATAAAATGTACTGTAGTTTATTTTCTCATTAATGCCCATACCAGGATACAAAGTGTTATACAAATTCCATAAAAAACAAGTCTAATTCCATCACCCCTCTGCCCTGTTCTTAAACATATCATTGCCATATACTCAAGCAAGCCATTCCAATGGAGGGTGGGCAAGTGGGGCTTGGATAAGCATGTCACTTTTCAATTTGGAATCAAGTACACAATTAAACACGTTTGAAAGCTCCAGAATGTTACCGATTTAATAAGCCTTATTTTTTTACCTTGCATGTCAAACCACGTATAGAGCTTGTAGACTTTTTAAAGATACACTGCAACAGGCATTAAAAAAAACGTGTAATAGACTTAATAGCTGGTTACAACTGGTTTTATCTTAGAGAGGGAATGGGATCTATTATATTGATCTAAACAGTGGTGGAGCTAAAAACGGTCACTCTTTATATATTAGGACTAAACCTGTCATTTCATTTGCATGACAAAAAGCACTCAGAGACTCAAATACACTGAGGAGATATTGTTTTTTTCAATGTCCTCTTCTTTGAAGGTTAATTTATTTCGTATTGCTATTGTTTAAAGTATTTGAAAATATGTAATGATTTTCTTTAGCTTCTGGCAATCCAAATAGGTACTCATGGTTTGGTTTTATATTTGACAAAATGATGTGTCTACGTCATTTGACATTACACTATACCGTTGTACTACTTCTCAAACGAAAATCCTAACAACCTAACAATCCTATATTTTGCTGTGGGGCTACTGCACAAATTATTTATTGTTTCTATCGCAAATGTAATTAGATTTTTGCAAAATACCATATGTATGTTAAGGTAAATGCAGTCTCCATGCATTTGGCTTTAACAACAATGGCTGCGGTATATTACCCGCAATATTGGAGCACCCACTAGACTATATTATGTACTGATTTCATTTTCGGAGGTGTATTTTAATAAGTATTGCTTGTGTGTCCCGCACCGCTGTACAATATTTACCATATACTGCTGTATACTTTTAATTTAATAAGAAGAAAGTTATCGGTTATTCAAATACTACCAAATATATAACATATAGCTTATAAAATATACAACATTCGCTATTCAACATGCATTCAGTACTTGCTGTACTGTGGTTTTCAAAAATGCAGATTTTATAGGTGAAAACACAAATAAACAAGCTAGAAAATAAGAAACAAGCATTTAAGAAATGTGTATTTCTGACAGCGCTGGACAGAATGAAACGCTGAAAATATAAATGTGTATTTTTCAACTTCGTTTACCTTCACCGCGTTAATGCATTTTGCTACTATGTGTGTGGCTGTTGTCAAATCTGTTTTGTCTTCTCAATCTGTTCAGTTGGTGAGACGTGCCTTGTTTGTCAAACCTATATTGCGCAAGCGTGATCCATTCTGAGCCCAGTGAAATGCTCTGAGATAGGATGGGATCCCACTGTGCTCTGCTATCTTTACCCTATTTCTATGGCTGTGTAATTAGGGATACTGCGTGTGATCTACTTGTTGTGCTCATTCCCAAGGATTCCTAAAGCGTGTACACCTCGTTGGTTACTTTTTTCCCCAGACAACAAGAATCAACCTGTGGGTGGTGGTCGCATCAGGATGTTATATTTGTGGCTCTGGCAGGAAAAACATTGTCTTCACTGAAGCCATTAAAATCTAGAGCGCTTTAATCCAAACACCTGCTCTCCAAGCAGCATTTATGAAAGGGGGCGGGGGACACACAGACAAAGTGTGCAAGAGAATTGATTTCGGTTTATGAATGGCAGTGACATGGAGGAAATTCCGTTTCAGAAAGTCAAAACCAGGAGGAAGAAAGGCCACTGTCCCCTTAGATCCCCTTTACACGATATCGCCTGCGAGGACGAGTTTGATTGCAAAGAGCTGGAATCTCTTTTCCAGAATTACAACCTGAAATTGGAGCAGACCTCGACTCTAAAAGCACTGGCCGTTTTGATCATAATGACTTCAACTTTGGCCCTGGTGGAACTGATGTCTGGCCCCAGCTTGACTATTTCCAAAGGGTCCCATCCAGTTCACTGCATTATTTTCGTGTCACTTTTCATCGTCACCAATGTCAAGTACTTGCAGGTGACCCAGCTGCAGCAAATCGTCAAGCTGACCTTGCTCTTTAGCTTTACTTTTTCTTTCCTGTGCTGTCCATTTTCACTCGGAGCTTATGGTTTGGAGCCACCGACCTCCTCAGAGAAGGGGATGTGGCAGTTAATGTTAATGACATTTGTCGCTTATTCCTTACTGCCAGTGCGGACTTTACTGGCCATAGTATTTGGAATTATGGTATCTGTATCTCATATCATTGTCACCGCAACATCTATCACTGCCAAAAGACAGCGACTATGGAGAACAGTAAGTACCGCTATCATTGTATGTACATTACCAACAAAGTATAAGGAGACATTAAGCTTTCTTTTTTTTCTTTAATTGTCAACCACCTTTTGTCAAGTCCTAGAAAATAATAAAGTGACTCCAACTGATGTATTGCTTGAGTTTATATTGAAGACATCGAGAGTTTAACTTGCCTAGGTACACAAATACGTTCAGCACCAGCAGAAGGACAGCGCACAAAGCATGTGCTTTTGAAAAACACTAGCTTTATTTTCCTGTTTTACTTGTGTAGATTTTCAATAAATAACACAGTATCCTCCAAATCTATCGAACAGATCAAATAAAATACATTGTAAAGTAGCAGATATGAAAAGAAATGCAATGGCAAGATCGTTTTCTAGTCTTTAAAAACTATAGATTTAAATGCAAAACTTAGATCATGGATTAATTTAAGACATTAAAAAACAAAACAAAACAAAAAAAACACTAAGAAATCACCTGCAAATCAAAATGAGTCCCCAAAAAGTGGACTACAACAGTCTGCTATCAAATTATTATAATGTACCTTAAACCTTATAAGGCATCGATAAACGAAACGTTTAGTTACACGCTACTGTAAAATACAGACGCTATCTTTTTTTTTTTTAGTTAATTGTAATTATAGAGAAGAAGGTTCTAACGCACTGAACCAAATTCAAATATTATATTGACTCTTTCTTAAAACTAACGCTAGTGTACACACATTAATAATCTTGGTACCCAACAAAATTGCTACATAAAACAAAGTAGATTGGTCAAAAATACTACAGCTTGATTAGGGAACTCCACCATTCAACTCCAATATCTGAATTAAGAATCGGGATTACCATGCATTTTACAAATTCAACACCTGCACTATAAATTCAGATTCATTGATGTTCCCCCATCATTAAAAATACCAATTCAGAATACAAAGTGAATGGTACAATCTTTACCCCTGGAAAGCCCATCCTGCTGGAAACAATAGTTGTCTTTTTTTTTTTTTTTAACAGAGTTCTACAACCCATCTGACCCTCTTTTTAATGAGGATAAGCGCAGTGAATAAACTCCAGTAGGCTATGTTAACGGTTAATAAGCTTGCGTATATCCAAGGTTTTTTTTTATTAAATACTTTCTTCTTTAAAGGTGGACTGTTTGCAAGTTCTTTACTGGGTGTACTGGTAAGAGAACAGTATTAGAACAGTTAATATAACGTGGAGAGATACAGGTGCTGGACAAAACATTTCAAACGCCTGGCAAAACAAAGTCGTTGCGTCACTATGGGTAATACCACAAGTGTGCTGATTCATTCTACAGCTCTGTTTTGGAATTATACTTAACCATCTCGCAATGATTACCCCATTCATTCCTTCAGCATAGAAATGTAAGAAGAGACATTTACAATGTTTCTAATGTTTTCCAAACCCTCTATCTTATGAGAAATTAAGCGTGAATGGTTATTTTGACACAAGCATAAATTAAAGAGAAGCAAGAGCAAACCTGTTATCTGCATTTTTGTAAGAAAGAACAATACTGACTGTAAATGAAATATACTATTAGGCTTCAAATTGTAATAATGTGAAGTCCATGAACATAAGAATTGTGAATTATTATTGTATTTAAATTGAATAGGACATTAGATAATTAGATAATCTATAAATATGTCAATTCCATTCATTGATTGTAATTGTTACCTATTTTCCATCTGAAAAGTATAATTTGCCTGATATATGTATTTTAGTTGAAAGGCGCATTATGATTTATGTTTTTCTGTGCAAATTACTTACTGTGTTATGATTATAAAATCTCAATTAGACAGGTCTAATCTTCTAACAAGACAAAATCATCTGCCATGTACTGTTTAATAGGAGGTGAAAATAAATGAAATGTACCAATGGCATAGTAAATGGTGGAGAGGTCTTTATACATGCAGTATGAACAGGTCCTACTGATGCTGTATCTACCAAAAACATATTTTGTTGGTTGAACACCAAGATCAGCGCTGTATTTTTTACACTGTCAATTATAAGTAGTAAGGATATTTATAGACCCATTTCAAAGGCTTTCAATGAAGCAATGATTTAGAATCTTACAAAACCTGAAATCTCATGCCTTTTGTGTTGTGGCAATAAAAATGATGGTATCATATGTAGGATCTTAAAATCCAGGAAAACTGTACAACATGATATAAGTTTCAGGCAACAACATGTCAATCATACCATACATTTGTTTACTTTTACTGTACTTGAAATGTTATTCAGGAACAACAATATAGGGAAATGGTATGCACTATTCATTACTTACAATGAAAACAATATACTGTAGCCCTACAGTGATGCTGTTACCAATAGACATTTTACATCATGTATACAGTTAAAACAAAAAATGTTCCAAGTTACAGTATGTGTAATATATTACATTGTAAGAATTCTATATCCAAACATGACATTATTTGGTTCCATGCCTAGTCACATTATTAACAATTGACCACATAATTCCACACATTTTTTATGGAAGATGAAACACACTTATGAATGTGCTTTACAGATGTATTACTCAGCAAAAGCATACAAGTGTTAATGGATCATTAAAATGTGTTCTTTATTATAGAAAGGTCTATATACAGAATCACTGCATTTGCCACAGGTAGTTCTCAGTTGGTGTTATCAAATTCCACCCTTCCCTTAACCTATTCATAAACTACTAAAAAGAGTATGGTTGTGTTGCATTAGCCTTTGCGCTCATGTGGTCTGGGGACAGAAAACGGTTGGGTGCCTCATTACACCACGGGGACTGGTCAGGTGCAAGACAAGGGCAGTTGGAGACCAGACATGTTGAACTCTCATTACCAGGGTTCAGTAGCTTAGTATCATTCGCTTTTTTGTAAAAAGAGCTAGTCTGTGGGAGTGCGTATTAGGGTACAGTGCTGATGTTGAATTGAAATTGGGCAATTGGGCATTTGAAAACTAATAATGCCTTTTAAAATATATTTGGGGGGGGGGGGGGGGCAAGTGATAATAATGAAGAACAGATCCTTAGAAATTAACTAACCATTAACAAAAAAATGATAGGATGATAGTAAGCTAGTTGTTAACATTTAATTTAAATTAAAATAAAGCGTGACTAAATTATTTAATATAAAGTTTGGTATCATTTTTTTGTTTACAGCTTGTAGCCAATGCTGTCCTTTTTGCCAGTGTAAATCTGTCTGGAGTGTTTGTGAGGATTCTGACAGAAAGAACTCAGAGAAAAGCCTTTCTTCAGGCCAGAAACTGCATAGAGGAGAGGCTGAGGCTGGAGGACGAGAATGAGAAACAGGTCAGTAAAAACCAGACAAATATTTACTGATACAGTGGGTGGACAAAATATGTATGTATCACACACTTTCGTATTAATAGGTTGTCCCTCAAATAACTTTTTCATTTGTGATGCAGATTTCTACTCCAACTTTTCTGAAGGAATCAGAGACATTAATCACCTAGTTCACTTACGTAGCCACTAGTATTCAAAATCTCAATATTTAGAATATGTATTCCAGAAAGGTAAATAGCATATTCAGAATATGAAGGACCTTATTCAGTATATAATATGATACTGCACATGGGCTATACTAGAGGAATATGAAGCCATGTAAACACATATTCCAAATATGAGGCTGAATTAACAATAAGCAAAATGTACACTACAGATCAGATATTAGCAGCAGTCTGTCTACAAGCTAATTTTGGTCAGAAGATGAAACATTATTTTTATTACAGATTTTCAGATATTTAGACTCTTTCAACAGCTTGACCAAAAAATAATACACATTTTAAAATAAATTTGATTATTAAATGTGTCTTTTACACTTGCAAATTACTTGGCGGTTATACAAACGTTATACATTTATTTAAAAAAAAAAAATTAAAAAATCAGCATTCGTTTATTACAATGGAGGATGTAGCTACCAAAACACCCAAATAGAAACTTAT
The DNA here is from genome assembly GCF_902713425.1 of Acipenser ruthenus. Lineage (NCBI taxonomy): Eukaryota > Metazoa > Chordata > Actinopteri > Acipenseriformes > Acipenseridae > Acipenser > Acipenser ruthenus. The sequence continues at coordinate 52,979,804 of NC_081192.1, forward strand.
AGTAGGCCTATAAAGTAGCTTTTTAATTTCATAATAGCAGTAAGTTGCATTCCTGTGTCCAGGAAAAAATACAACTATAACATGACTGGCATTTGAAGATATTTACACTGATAGAACATTTTACTCCCACTGAGTCGCATAAACCTAAATCACTTTTATTACTGCAACATATGTTAAGATGCAAAATGTTAGGTTACTTACCGTAACTCTGGTTCCCTGAAAGAGAAGACGACCACCAACCAATACTTTTGGGATATGCCTGCCTTAAGTAGGTATTAGCTGAGCATTTTATGTCAAAGCTGCCGATAGGCCCCTCCATGGAGTGATGTCCTTGGTCCCGCCTGCCAAGGGAATAATTAGTCGCTCAGCGGAGCTCACTTCCTCTTTTGCATCAAACCCACGAATGCGAGTGATGCGACCTCGCAAGGTTTGGTGGGCGTCTTCTCTTTCAGGGAACCAGGGTTACGGTAAGTAACCTAACGTTCCCTTTCGATTTGAAGACGATCACCAACCAATACTTTTGGGAAATTATACCAGAGCCGTCCTGAGGGCTCATGAGCGGACAGCATACGCGGGATGCCTCGCTACCGCCAACTAATGTTGGTGGTGTGCACATACAACCTCAAGGACCCTTGAGCCTAATGAAGGCTTAGAGAGATCTACCACATTAAGTCGGTAGAACCTGGTGAATGTATGCGGCATAGCCCAGCTAGCCGCAGTAGAAATGTCTGTCAATGAGGGACCTTGAAAGAGAGCCCATGATGTAGCCACACCTCTGGTAGAGTGCGTGACCACCCTTCCAGGTGGAGGTAGGCCTGCATTATTTTTGTACGCAATCAATACCGTGTCCACAATCCAGTGGGCCAGTCGCTGCTTCGAGAGGGCTTGACCCAGGGTCCTTTCACCATAGCAAACGAAGAGCTGGTCAAACTGACACAGCGTTTTCGTCCTATCCACATAACTTCTCAATGCCCTCACTGGGCAGAGGGAATTCAGTTTCCTATCCTCCTCCGAATCAAAGGGAGGGGGATGGTTTCAATGATTGGTTCAAGTGGAAAGCCGTAATCACCTTAGGTTGGAATGCAGGATTCATGCGCAACGATATCCTGTTTCCATTATCTCAAACACGCATATAGGAACTGTGCACAGACAGAGCCTGTAGCTCACTGACCCGCTTAGTGGAGGTGATGGCCAATAAAAAGGCTGTCTTCATAGTGAGATATTCAGCTCTATGGAATGTATAGGCTCAAACGGGGCCTTAGTAAGAGCCTCCAATACCATGTCAAGAATCCACTTGGGGAGGACGTCCTTTCTAGGGGGATGCAGCCGCCGACCACCCTTTAGAAAACAGGTCGTCAGAATATGGGCGCCCGGGGATACTGAGTCTATGGGGACGTGGCATGCGGATATAGCTGCCAGGTACACTTTCAGCGCAAAAACTGTAAAATAATTGCCATAGGGCAGTAGATTGGATCATGACCTCTGGCCATACACCAGTTTTGAAAATACCTCCACTTGTAAGCATATAGTGCTCTTGTGGAGGAAGCCCTAGCATTCTGCAGTGTACTAACGACCGCATCTGAGAGCCCTAAGACAGACAGACGGTCCTGTTCACGGGCCAGACCCACTGCTGGAGTCTGCCCGGTTTTGAGTGCCAGAGGATGCCTTGCGCCTGACTGAGCAAAGGTTCAAAAACCAGATTCTCCTGGGCCATCTGGGGGCCACCAGGAGAACTGTCGCTTTTTCTATCCTGACCTTCTCAAGGAAGACAGCGGCGGGAAAGCGTACAAAGCACTTTGGGCCATTGGCTAGTGCGCTGCTCGGAGCTCCAGCATATTTATGTGCAGGGATGTCCAGCGGCCTGTCCAGGACCCACTGACTTCTCTGCCTGCCCAGACCACAACCCAACCCAGGTTGGATGCGTCTGTCGTCACCACTTGACCCACCAGCATAGGGCCTCCCAGCATAGGCAAGACAGACACAGTCAGCCGACGGTGTCTGTCATGCTTGGGGTGTAGCCAGGGCCGGCGTAACCATATAGGCAGAACAGGCGAGCGGCAAAAATGGTACATAATTACATTTTATACTTCACATTTCTTTAATCGTAAAATGTTTAACATCTTAGATCACTGTTTCTTGTTCTGCAAAGCTTACTGCTGATGTTTCAGAACCATATCATGAGCAGTAGTGTAGTCCTAAATCTGGAAGTACGGGAATGCTGGGGGACAGGGTGATCATGCAGGGGCTGTGTCAAGCGAAATCTGATCTCCCTTGGCAACAGGCTCGTGGTTGTTGAGCCAGTTGCTAAGCAGAGGATGCATTTGAAGTTCCTTACGTATTCAAATAAGGGGCGGCATTATTGGATTTCATTTAATTACCTTGACAATGATTCTTATAAAAAGGACGTGCTAATACAAGGTAGTTGAAGCGTTTTACTGATTTTATATCTTTAAAATCCTCTGATGACTGTCCTGGAAATCACTATATTTGTAGCTAGTTGCTTTTGACAAAAAATCTTGCCAAGTCAGCCTTTAAAGTCACTAGATTTGGCGAGAAATTCAATAAATTGGCAACACTGCTTGAAGGCGCAGAAAAAAAAAAAAAGATTTACCCACGGCTTATTATTGCCTTGACACAACAAGGAAAAGAGATCGCTTCATCGGTGCCCAGGCACTGAAATTAGAGCGGCTGCATGCCAATTGAGCATTTTCATAACACATCGGTAAAGATTCTTTAATTATTTAAAGTTAATTCTTATGTCTGCCTATAGAAAAAAGTACTGGAGGATTTGCTGTGCACGATTATATGATCACTAACCTACATGTTAGATACCACTTTTATAGTAGTTAAGGAACGCAATACGGTACTGTACAAATAAGGTACAATGAAAATCCGATGTGTTTGACGTAAACTGCATATCCTGTATCAATTGTTATTCAGAAGTCTAAGATCATGCATGATGGGAGAATCCATTGATCAAAAATATTGTCATTGTAGCGCTGACAGTAGATGTCACTACCGTTTGTAAACAGAGTGATGATTGTATAGTTGTATATAGTTTTGTGACAATGTTAAAAAAAAAAAAAACAGAATCTGGTGTACAATAATTTGTTTATATGTTGATTATATATATATATATATATATATTATATATATATATATATATATATATATATATATATATATATATATATATATATATATATATAAATATATATTGTAACCACCCTGGCAATGGCATCGTCCTGGACATTGTATTTGTCTTGTTTGTTGTGTCTCGTTTAGTGTTCTGTGCATTGTAAGGGTACGGGGCACGCTGTTAGTGTGTGTATGTGTGTACGTGCGTCAGTGTGTGTGTGATGGGCGGGGCGAGCCAAGAACGGGAGAACGTGTGTAGACTCGACTGGAGTGAGACTGTGAGGGACAGAGCTAAAGGCTGAAAGAAAGTGCCTATCTGTGAAGCAGTGAAAGAGCCCAGAGTGAGTCGGAAGAACAGAGAACGAGAGCGAGTGAGAGTGTTGGAGGAAAGAAAGAGAAGAGGAAAGTGAGAGAAAGAGAAGAGGAAAGTGAGAGGAAGAGCAGAGAGCGAGGGAGTTATTTTTATTTATTGATTTGACGTGAACCCCGGCCCTAACAGGGATTCCCTGTTATTTTATTTTATTTAGTGCAGTAATTAAAAGCAACAAATTTGGAATCCCATCTGGTCTACCTGAGTCTTGTTTCACATCCAACGCAGCATTTCATTACAATATATATATATATATATATATATATATATATATATATATATATATCAAATTTAAAAAAAGTGTGAAAAGGGAGGGGTGCAAAATGTTATTTGCCTACAGCGGCAAAAATCCTTGCGCCGACCCTGGGTGTAGGCACTGAGCCACGCTTGGATCAGGCGTATGTGGAGTAACCCCAGTTGGATGGCTGATGAAGCTGCGGCCATCAGACCGAATAGTTTTTGACACAACATCAATTGTACTGTGAACCCTTGTTGAAACAGGGCCAGGCAGTTGCGAATGGCAGCTACTCTGTCGTCCGACAGCTAGGCTTGCATCCTAAGGGAATCCAACCGGAGACCAAAGTAGACCGTATTTTGCACCAGTATTAATAGGCTCTTGGCATCGTTGAGGGTGAGACCCAACCTCATCAGATGCTTCGTCACAATCGCTGCATGGGCCACTGCTCCGTCCTGCGACTGGGAACAGATCAACCAGTCGTCCAGGTAGATCATCACCCTGATCCCTTGCAGCCGCTAGGGAAATAGGATGGCATCCATGTACTTTGAAAACGTGCAGGGGGGCTAAGGAGAGGCCGAATGGCAGCACAGAAAACTTGAAGACGCTCCCCTGTAAGGTGAAGTGGAGATGCTTCCTGTGAGCTGGACGAATAGGGACAAGGAAATACTCGTCCTTTCGGTCCACTGTTGTAAACCAGTCACCCGGCCGGACAGACTGCAGAATGTGACGGTGTGCATGTTGTGTACAGTGGCGAGCACTCAAGTGGGGGCTCCTGGGGCGGTGTTGGGACTACCTCCAAGATCGCTGCTGTGTTGGAATCCCACATCTGGCTCCCTCCCATCAATGCGGGTAGGCCAGGCTGTTAGCTGCCACGGAAGCCTGAGGCGGTGCCTCAGGTCATCACGTGGGGCAGTGGGGATTGGAACCGTCCGAGTCACCGTACGAAGACGGAAGGTTAGAAAAGCAGACTGCTGTTGAAAAGAAAAATATTAAATGTAGAGCAGTTTTGCAGCATTTATAGCTGAGTTCACAGAAGCAGATTTTCTGATTCCAGGGATGTGGCAAGCCGGCTCCCAGCAATACATTGCAGGGGAACTCCAGAAAACTTGAGAGACAGAGCTGTTTCACACAGGCTCAATCACAGCAACTGGATAAGGGTGTCTAGCCTGGACTGTGTGTAGTCACACAATCAGGGCAGCATGTAGCCTACAGCAGAGTGGCGCACCGTCTACAAGCAGAGGGCATCAAGGCACTGAGGGCACCGAGCACCGAGGCACCAAAGCGCCGGGGGGCAGCTAATGCAGTGGTGTCTACCCTAACCGGTGTAGTCATCCAGCTGGTCAGTGTGCAGCACAAAAAAATAAATAATCAAACGTCATGCACTCACCCAATGTCAGCTATTGAGCATGTATCTTTATTATTAAAAAATAATTTTTATAGAAACTGTAGAACAAGAGAATTCATGCTCATGCAGACATGTTGCGGCCACTGGCCTTCGTCAGTGCAGAACAAGCATTGAGAGCTGCAGCGCTCTCACATTGTACAAGGGGAGACACACAGTACTGAGGGCTGAGGGTGCACTGAGGTACCAAAGCACCGGGGGACAGCTAATGCAGTGGTGCCTACCCTAACCATGTGTAGTCAGCCACCTGGTCAGTGTGCAGCATGACCAGGGGAGAGACACAGGCCGAAGCCACAGCGGGCGAGAGAGGTCAGTTAGTAAGAGAAAAACAGGAGAAGGCGAGGTCAGTTAGTAAGAGAAAAACAGGAGAAGGCGAGGTCTACTCGACAGTGCACAGAAGGGCCTATTGGCAGCTCTGACATAACATGCTCAGCTAATACCTACCTAAGGCAGGCATATCCCAAAAGTATTGTTTGGTGGTCATCTTTGAATTGAAAGGGAACTCCACATGATCCTAAGCATTTGTGCATTTTTTATGTATGATGTACTTATATTGAAATGAGCATAGTTGCAATTACTTAGATGGATTTTTCATGACATATAACTAGTGTTCCGTGTTTTCAGTTTTTATCTTTAAAAACATTTTCTGGGAATTTTTCGGAGTTTATTTTACATATATTAAAATAGGGATAAAATTGGTAAAAAAATTGTTTTTAATTGAAACATCTGTAAAAATCGGGGGTGAAAAAATCTCAGTATACACACTTTACATGTGGAATATGATGCATAGCTGTTCTGGTTTCTGATTAATAATGTCCCTAGCATGTATGATAAAGCAGAATCTGTGCAAGTCGAAGCGACATTTTTCCAAGTTCGCTGGACTTTGAGAACATTTGGGCAATCGCACATCAGCACAAAACAAGCCACGTTTATTCGCCTTGAAGTCATAAAAAGAAAAGAAAATTGACAGAACTGGGTGGTGCAAGCCATCGGGAGACGGGTCAGAAATCACACTGGACATTTCCATCAATGCGTATAAATTTACCAACTAAAGAATCACCATTTTCTGTCAGATATTTACAATTTAAGCTTGTCGGTTTAGGCAGTGGACAGACAGTACTGTCATTGACACAGTCATTTTGTGCTTTCTTTTTATTAAAGCGTGTGTAAAAGCCACATACATGGATTGCTTGTCTCTCAGTTCACTTTATTGTTTTAGTTTAATGTGCTGCTTATTTTTCTGTATGTTCTTTTATTGTCAGTGCGAACATGTACCTCAATGCAGCAGTGTTTGCAGCGATATGCATCCTCTGCCTCATCTGACCCACTTCTGCTATTTTTGATTTTTGTATACTTCAAAGCATTCATTTTCTTTTGAATATTCATAAACTGATTTATGTTTTCTCCCCATTCCTCATTCACTAAATATATTACCTACTGAGACAACTACACAATAAGATAGCTACTGTAAAAGTAATTAAAAAAAACATGCAATACTGCAACTCACTGGAACAAAATGCTCCAGCGTGGACGCTGCCTTTCAGTTCTATTTAAAATTTTAACTTTTTTGCAATAGTTTTGCACCGTCCTAAAGAGCTTAAAGAGCTATTTAGCTAATTCCCTTTCCCATTAAGGTTGTAGGTTTCCAGTGCCTTGTTCAGTACACAATATAATATGTAGTTTAAAGTAAATACAAAATAACACACACACACACACACACACACACACACAACAAAGTCACACAATACACATAGATGCTCATTAACCAATCCAAGGAGGGGATGAAAAAGTAAGCAAATTATTGTACACCTGTAATTGTACAATTATTGTTTAAATCTTAATGTATATTCTAGTTTTTGCCATTACAGTACATTGAAGTACTATAAAGTCTAAATCATATGCTGCACCAAGAAAGTTTGATCAACAGATCAAATCTCAACAGACGGACGATGCATTTTAGAAACAAGCCTTAATAAACGTTTTATGTTGCTGTAAAAATGTGTACATTTGTATGAAATACATTTGTTTTTAGAAAAAAATACACTTCACACTTCATAATTACAAGAAGTGATGTATTAGGTATTGTTGTTGATGTGTTACTGAAACCACAGTATATTCACAGGAACACAACAGCTGTGAGTAACAGTATAGACCTGAGAATCTTAATCCTGTTTTTTTCTTTAGGAGCGACTTCTAATGAGCCTTCTGCCCAGAAATGTGGCAATGGAGATGAAGGAAGACTTTTTAAAACCTCCTGAAAGGATTTTTCACAAGATCTATATTCAGAGACATGACAATGTCAGGTAAGAGCACACCTATCCTGCTGGTGTTTCCTTTTGAGGTTCATTTTTGAACCCTTGTGGCAAAGTGGTTTGCAGTGCTCAAACAACGACAACAAACAGTGTTCACGGTCCAAACAGTTTCTTTAATTTGTCTTCATGGTTTGGCACTGTTAAATAGTAATGCTGGCAACTACACAGTAATGTGTAATTGCACAGCCAAACAATACAGGGTTTCAGTCCCGAAATAATAATACACAGAAGCAATGTACAGGCACAGCTCCGCGTCCTTTCACGGTGCTCCCGTGCTGGTGGTGAATACACAGTTAAGTGTGACTGGTTCAGTGTTTGTAATCCAATTTGGATGCTGGCTTAACAGCAACAGATCCCGGTTTGCTTAGCCGTCTAATAAACAGTTACAAATAAACAGTTAACAACAAACACAAATACAAAACACTCATGGTTACTTTCAGTTTCACCTGTCCTTTACAGGTCTTTCCATAACCAAAACATAGGAACAGATTGCATCGTCACATCCTCTAAAATACCCTTAGTCACGCCCCCTTTGGTATCCTCCAATGACTGACACATTGCCTACCGTATTAAGGCGATGACTTTGGTATTGTGACTCCGCCCCCTACCTGGATGGCCGGCTTCCGACTGACCCTGGAATGAACTGCCAAACCATCCAGTATGGGGCACACAGTTCCTGTTATACAGCGCCCTCACAGGTCGGGAGGGAGATTGTTGACTAGGATTAAGTCGGTCTCTGTCACACCCCTGTATTTACATCACTAAATATAATACAAATACAGTGAAAACAGGTCTTCAGTAGAGCAAGGCTGAAAGTATTAAGATATCCTAACAAAAATTAACAAAGCTGTGTAGATTATTAACATGGCTTTCCACTCACCCCCTTCTGAAACATTAAGAACAAAAGAACATAAGAAAGTTTACAAATGAGAGGAGGCCATTCAGCCCATCTTGTTCGTTTGGTTGTTAGTAGCTTATTTATCCCAGAATCTCATCAAGCAGCTTCTTGAAGGATCACACAGTGTCAGCTTCAGCAACATTACTGGGGAGTTGGTTCCAGACCCTCACAATTCTCTGTGTAAAAAAGTGCCTCCTACTTTCTGTTCTGAATGCCCCTTTATCTAATCTCCATTTTTGACCCCTGGTCCTTGTTTCTTTTTTCAGGTCAAAAAAGTCCCCTGGGTCGACATTGTCAATACCTTTTAGAATTTTGAATGCTTGAATCAGATCACTGCGTAGTCTTCTTTGTTCAAGACTGAACAGATTCAATTCTTTTAGCCTGTCTGCATATTACATGCCTTTAAAACCCGGAATAATTCTGGTCGCTCTTATTAGCACTCTTTCTAGAGCAGCAATATCCTTTTTGTAACGAGGTGACCAGAACTGAACACAATATTCTAGATGAGGTCTTACTAATGCATTGTAAAGTTTTAACATTACTTCCCTTGATTTAAATTGGACACTTTTTACTATATATCCGAGCATCTTGTTGGCCTTTTTTTATAGCTTCCCCACATTGTCTAGAGCAGGGGTGCACAATTCCGGTCCTGGAGGGCCGGATCCCTCCTGGCTTTTGTTCCAACTGTGTTCTAAATTACTTAATTAGACCAATAATTGGTAATAATTGGTCCAATTAAGTAATTTAGGGCAAGGTTGGAACAAAAGCCAGGAGGGACACTGGCCCTTCAGGACCGGAATTGTGCACCCCTGGTCTAGAGGAAGACATTTCTGAGTCAACATAAACTCCTAGGTCTTTTTCATAGATTCCTTCTTTAATTTCAGGATCTCCCATATGATATTTTGAATGCACATTTTTATTGCCTGCGTGCAGTACCTTACAATTTTCTCTATTAAATGTAATTTGCCATGTGTCTGCCCAGTTCTGAATGCTGTCTAGATAATTTTGATGACCTTTGCTGCTGCAACAGTGTTTGCCACACCTCCTATTTTTGTGTCGTCTGTAAATTTAACAAGTTTGCTTAATATACCAGAATCTAAGTCATTAATGTAGATTAGGAATAGCAGAGGACCTAATAATGATCCCTGTGGTATAGCACTGGTTACCTCCCTCCATTTTGAGGTTTCTCCTCTAATCAGTACTTTCTGTTTTCCACATGTTAACCACTCCCTCATCTATGTGCATGTATTTCCTTGCATTTCTACTGCGCTCAGTTTGAGAAGCAATCTTTTATGCAGGACTTTGTCAAAAGCTTTCTGGAAATCTAAATAAACCATGTCATATGCTTTGCAGTTATCCACTGTCGGTGTTGAATCTTCAAAAAAGTCAAGCAGGTTAGTTAGACACGATCTCCCTTTCCTAAAACCATGCTGACTGTCTCCCAGAATACTGTTACCATAAATGTAATTTTCCATTTTGGATCTTATTATAGTTTCCATAAGTTTCCATTTAATAGAAGTCAGGCTTATTGGTCTGTAGTTACCTGGTTCGGTTTTGTCTCCCATTTTGTGGATTGGTATTACGTTTGCAATTCTCCAGTCTGTCGGTACAACCCCTGTGTCAAGAGACTGTTGCATGATCTTGGTTAGTGGTTTGTAAATAACTTCTTTCATTTCCTTGAGTACTAATGGGAGGATCTCATCCGGCCCAGGGGATTTGTTTATTTTAAGAGCTCCTAGTCCCTTTAACACTTCTGCCTGCAGCTCACTGATCCGCTTAGCAGAGGTGAAGGCTGTCTTCATAGACAGGTACTTCAGCTCTATGGAGTCTAAGGGCTCAAACTGGGCCTTTGTAAGAGCCTCCAGTACAATGTCAAGGCGCCACTCGGGAAGAACAGTCCTCCTAGGAGGATGTAATCTCCGTGCGAGTTTTTGAAAGTGCGTAGCCAAAATATACGCACCCGGAGACATAGAATCTACGGGGGCATGACAAGCAGATATAGCTGCCAAATACACTTTTAAGGTGGAAGGGGACCTTCCAGTGTCAGGCAGTTCCTGCAGGATAGGACAAGTAACAGGGTCATGGCTCCTGGCCAGGCACCAGGCTTGAAAACACTTCCACTTGTAGGTATACAAAGACCAAGTGGAGTGGACCTAGCGCACGTTTGGAGTCTTTGGGCCAAACGTGCGCTAGGGCGTCTACGCCGAGTGGATCGCCTAAGCGATGAAGGGAGTACCATAGGGGGCAATGTGTCGTCTCCGCCGAAGCGAACAGATCGACCTGCGCCTTCCCGAACTGTTCCCAAATGCGCTCCACCGTGTGAGGGTGGAGACGCTACTCTGACGGATGCGGACCTCTCCTGGAGAGGAGATCCGCTGCCAAGTTTGCCACTCCCGGAATGTGCGTCACCCGCAGGGACAGCAGGTTGGCCTGGGCCCATAATAATAGCTTGAAAGCTATGCCATGCAACCCCGGAGACCGAAGGCCTCCCTGGTGGTTCATATACGCTACTACTGTTGTGCTGTCCGTCCGGATCAACACATGTGTGCCGCTCAGCACTGGAAGAAAGTGCTGGAGAGCAAGGAACACCGCCTGCAATTCCAGCATGTTCAAGTGCAGGGGTGCCCAGCAGTCCGATCAGGATCCGCGGACTCCCCTGCCCTCCCAGACTGCTCCCCAACCCCGGTTGGAGGCGTCTGTTGTCACCACTTGGTTATTTAATACTACACCCATTTGCACCCCTCTGCGCAGGTGAGAGGGAACCCTCCACCAGCATAGGGCTGCTGAGCACGTATGAGAAACAGTCAACCTGCGGTGTCTGTCGCGTTTGGCGTTGAGATGAAACGCATTGAGCCACCCTTGCAGCAGGCGCATGCGAAGCAGACCCAGTTGGATCGCTACTGTGGCTGCGGCCATCAGACCCAGTAGTTTCTGGCACACCCTGAGGGTTACCTGCGATCCCTGTCGAAACAGGGAGAGGCAATCCTGAATAGCTGCTGCCCTGTCGTCCGACAGGTATACGTGCATTGCATTGGAGTCCAGCCGGAGCCCCAAATACGTGGTGCATTGCACTGGTGCAAGCTGACTCTTTGCATCGTTCAAGGCTAGGCCCAGCCTGACCAGATGCTCTGTCACAATCACCGTGTGGGCTAGAGCTCCCTCTCGAGACTGGGAACAGATCAACCAGTTGTCGAGATAGTTTAAAACTCTGATCCCCTGCAGCCGCCAGTATAGCATCCACACACTTTAAAAAATGTACGCAGAGCTAGGGAGAGACCAAACGGCAGCACAGTAAACTCGTACGCACTTCCTTGAAAGGAAAAGTGCAGATACCTCCTGTGCTCTGGACGAATGGGAATATGAAAGTATGCGTCCCGTAAGTCCACAGTTGTGAACCAGTCTCCCGGCCGGACAGACTGGAGGATGTGACGGTGTGTCAGCATTCGGAACCTCCTTTCTTTCAGAAACCCGTTCAGGAGCCTCAGATCTAAGATCCTCCATCTCTTTTGGGTACCAGAAAGTATCTCAAGTAGCACCCCTCTTCCTGGGAGAAGGGGTCTACACGACGAACGGCTTGCTTGTGCAGCAAGGCAGCCACTTCTTCCTGAAGTACCAAGGCTTGCAAGGGGTCTGTCATGAAGGTGCTTATGACACCTTTGAAAGGGAGGAGGTCCCAAGCGAAACTGAAGCGCATAGCCAGTTTGCACTGTAGCGAGCACCGAGGCATCCGAGGTTCAAGCGCGCCAGTACTGCAGCTGTTGTGCCGAAAAGGAGGTCTGAGGCCGCCAGCCTTCAGGGGCCCTGCTGGGGCTGCTGAGGCTGGGGCTGAGCAGTTTGGGGTGAGCGCGTAGCACGCGGGCCCTGAAGACGACCCCTGAGACGCTGGTATGTGGATCGACCACGACCTGCGTTCCCTCTACCTGCTGGTTGGGCTCGGTTACCTTGAAGGTGATGCCTTATGTCACCTCGCGGAGCTGTGGGGACTGGAACTGTTCTGGTGACAGTTCTAGTCTGGGGGGCCCGCCGACGGCCCAACCTACTCCACGCTGGAGCGCGGGGAGGGAGCAGCACAGCCATCTGATGGGAAGCCTCCCGTTCCCGAAGAGATTTCTGCAGAATCTCTTCCACAGCTGGCCCAAACATATGTCCCGGGGATATGGGCGCATCCAACAGCGCAGCTTTATCTGCATCAGGGACCCTGGCTTGTGACAGCCACAGCTGTCTACGCGCCACAATTAAGCCAGCCAGGATTCGGTCCAAGGCTTGCCCCTGCAGACCGAAGATCTGCAGCAGTGTATCGGACAGGAGACACAGCTCTGAGGCCACCGGCTCCGGGAGCGGGGCCTCGCGCAACACTCCATCCAAATATGCGGTCAGCTCACTCACTGTGTTAGCCAAGCGGGTTGCCTGCGCCTCTGCTGTGTACGCTCGCTTTAAATGCGTCTCTGTCACCCTGCACTGAGGGTTAGGACACATCGGGTCTCTAGCGAGCCCCCCCACCGGCGGGGCCCTAACCAGGGCCGCAATGGTGGAGTCTACCAGGGGAAACCCCGCCAGGCCGAGCTTATCTGCGCCCTCTAAGGAGGAGAGCAGTGTAGCCTGCTTGGAGACGCTAGGAGCCGAAACTGGTCTATCCCAGGAGGAGCGTACTTCCTCCACAAAGTCTGGGAAGGCTGGGAAACACTGCGGGCGGGGAGCCAGCACCTGCGTCCAGAACACAGACCAGCGCCGCTGTGCCGCCGGTGTCCAGGCAACCTGCTGGAACGCTGCAGCACATTCCATGAGAGCCGAGACCGAGTGTGGCAAACGGGCTGGTATTGGCTTCTGACACACAGCGCGGAGCGTATACCAGGGGGGGACAGAGGCCGAAGTCGCGGTGGGTGAAGTTCTTTTTTCAGCAAAAAACACCACTTTTTTCTAAGAAGGAAGGAAAGAGAGAGAGTACACCGAATGCACACAAACCAATTCACCGCAGCGGTCAGGTTCGGCCGGCGGCTCCGCTCGAACGGGGATACTGCAGTACCTAGCCCCGAGGAAGGGAGCGCGGCTGGGTCACTCGACAGTGGGGGTACAGCCAGGCCTGGCCCCGAGGAGGATACTTGTGTAACTCTCAGGAAAAGACAACTCACTCGCGGGTGACTGCACAGACAGCCGCTCACATACGACAGACAGTAAAAAAGAGAGCGGCCCACCAAGGGGGGCCACTGAAAGACAGAAAGATAAAAGACTCGGTCCTTTTCAAGAGTCGTTGGTTCCAGGAAAGCAGCAAGCCAGCTTTCAGCATGAATGCTAGGGAAATACAACCGACCCGAATCGACTTGAGGGCTCTTCCTATCAATACGCTCAGTCTAGACACAGAGGTCTTACCTTACCGTCTTGAGAAGGAAAAAGAGGGAGATCTTCCGGTGAGTGACGGTTTTATACCCTTGGTAGGCGGGACCGAGTGCGTCATCACAGGAAGGGGCCTTCGTCAGCTCTGATATAGAGAGCTCAGTATTACCTACCTCAAGGGCAGGGAATATCCCATACTTAATGTTGGTAGTCGTCTTCGACTTGAAAGAGAAATGCATTTATCATGTTTCCCACAAAGCACTGCTTGTGGTCTGCTCTATTTTTATTGTGATCATTTAGACAGACACTGCCTGGTTTCAATAAGCGGTAAACTTAACACGCGCTGAGACACTTAGGAAAGTTAGCACCTTTAAGTAAATATGGTTTTTATATCAAGTCCCTCCCTCGTGGTATTAGGGGAGAAAATTTGAATACATTTCCATAGATTACCAAATGACTCAAACGCGGTATGTTTTCCCACCCAATTCATTTCGCGTGCAAAGTCATTTGCCACTGGTTTGTGAATATAGCAGGTGTACAAAGCACGCACAGTAACAGGCTTACTGTGTGGTAAACTGGTTACCGCTGTTTAGTGCATGAGGCCCTCTGTGTTTGGAGAGAGTTGGGATGCTATATATTGCTATAGCAAAGGTGATCAGTAAGGAATACAATATTATCATTTCTTTATTTGCATTAGTGCAGTATCAGTGCAGTTTAAAACGTATATTGGTCTGTCAGCTTGGAAAGGGAGAGCACAAGAGACTAAAAGGAAGATTTCCAAAAAACAAACTGTGATAGCCTAGTAGTACTAGGGGGAGGAGACTCAGTGAATGCTGTAACTAACTACATAGAGAATAGCAACGTCTTGGACTATAATATTATTAACATTGTTAAGGCAGGACTAAATAAGACCAAGTTTTTGTACAGTAGTTCAAATTAACATTACAGTAAAAATATAAGGCTGTAGTTAATGAACACCCCACAAGTTAGCATTAAAGTATGTACTGTATTTATTGGAAGCACTCGTGACTTCAAGGTAATGTTGCATTTTAATTACCCAAAATACAGTTTAGGCACAGGCAGATATGCATAAAACTTACCATCTCCTTTATGGTGCCAGTAATAGTGTTTAACATGACAGTATTTCATCGGGTGATGCATAAACGCCATTTACCATCAAAAAACATCACTCATCTCAATGTTAGAATAACCTGGCCTTAGAGACCAATTTTCTCATTAACATATTATTCGTCTGATTCATAAATCTGTATTGTGCCATTAATTGATCCTTACCAGCATCATAATTAACACGTGTCTCAGACAAAGACTTTAAAGAAGTGACAACAATTTATTCTACAATTATTTGTATGTGATTTATGCATGCATGTAAAAAAATGCTTAAATACTTAAATGCTTTAAAACTTTTGTCATCTTTATAATGAATGTATTGTAAACTAGAAACGATCAGTTCCCAGCACAGTGATAAATATAACATTAAAACATTGTTGCAATAATGCTGATCAATCTTAACTCAATTATTGTTAATCTTGCAGTCTAGCATTTAGAAAGTGTGAAGCCCTGGTGATAAAACTGTGTAAATGTATGTACTGAGATCAGATGGTAGTTCCTCCTTTCACACTATGAGGCTTGTTGCTAGCTGCACTGCAAAGCCATCTTAAACACTGAGGGGTAGATGTACTAAAGTGTTGTGGCTGTCGCAATAATTGCAAACCAGTTGCAAACGAGTCGGAAGTCTAGGGTGAAATGTACTAAACATGCACAACGCTGTTAGCGACTTTTTAGGGAATGCTATGTGTCAGCAGTTTTTCTTTGCGGTTCAGCCTTAGATTAATATGTAATTATAGTTGTTCCTGCATAAATTCACAAGAATGGGGTGGAGAGAGTGCAAATGAGGGTTCTCGAATATTATAATGAGATGTACTAAAACTGCCTCCTATTATGTTCAGAATTTAGGTACATCTGTTATGTTTTAAACTAATTTAAACAGCCTTAAATTGATTAAATGTTTTTATTTGCAAAGGTTTTACTCTTTTATGCTCTTTTAGTCCAGGAGCTGTGATAAAACTTCTTTGACTGCCAACCTGGGAGCTCCTCATTTTGGAATGTCTTTACTAGTAAGATGTTGTTGCAATACTGACAGAGAAGATTAGGCTCTGCCTTGTAGATATATATTGTTTGGTTTTTTTGTTTATAAATATCTCCAGCCAAGTGCAGCCATTTCCAGAAATAATAATACAAATATAATAATAATAAAATAACAAATTAAATAAGTTTTATTCCTGTTTTATTCCTGCACACAAATCTACACAGATAAATGCCACGGGTCACAGTGACCCGAAACATCTTATTTGTATACATGACCTGTTCTAAAAAAAATAAAACATCTCAGAGGTTATTTTTTCTGTGTATAAGTTCATGACCCCAACTTAGGAAAAGTCATAAAATATTAAACAGAAAATGAAAAGGAAAATCGCATTTAAGCTAACTCGAAATTAGAGTCGGATCAAATAGACCCAAAACCTAATAGGAGGGTTAAGAACTTTTGAAAGCATGTTTCAAACAGTCACAATTAGCAAATTGCAGTATGAAAAATACTCTCCTCTCACCATGACTGCTGTGATTGCAGCAAGAAGGAGACATTGTCTTCAGCAAGAGTGATTTGTAGGATGAGAAGAGAAAGAGTATTTTGTACCCGCATTACCCTCTTCTATTTAAATGAAGACACATAATTCTCAGCTGCTGTCTGATTTAAAAGATGACCTGGAGCCTGTCACCCAGAGAAGCCATGCTATCCCTGCAGTGGTCAAATAATTTTACACCCTGCATTACCTTTCAGGGGATGATGGCAGCTGTTGCTGGCTTTTCCCAGTCTACTTTCTATCGTGCGTTGTCAGTTTTGCTCAATGCATTTTTGTAGCGAACACCCAAATACCTATTTTTCCGTAAAAGCAGGGTGTACTTACAAGCCTTAAACACATTTCTATTACATTTCTGATTTCCCCAACGTGTTGGGAGCAATAGAGTGCACACATGTGCCGCTAACCCCTCCAGCTCATTCTGAGCATCTGTATAGGAATAGAAAACACACCTATTCTGTTAATGTGCAGGTGGTTTGTAATTGTGCACAATTTAGCACTGCACCACTGACTAACTTAAATAAAAACTGACAGTATACATTTGGCTTATAGGCTACTCATGATAATACGAATTAGTGGTATAATGCATAATGTGTTGCTAGTCCCTTGAAATTCGTATTAGCGAGAATTGACTATCCTCCTTGTCAATGCGGTACCATAATCTATTTTGTGTTAATTGTCTAGGCTATAAGTAGGCCAATTTAAAAATAAAACTAAAATCATATTTTATTTGCATTGTACACCAATGTGTACAATGCAGCAGCATGATTTATTTTGTGTTACTGGTAGCCTACAGGCTGAAGTAAAAAGTATGTGCTCTAGGTTTTCACTTGATTTTGCTACTGTACTGTATACTTTACAGATTAATTTTTTTACATGATTTAATGTGTAGCCTACTGTGACAAGCAGGCTCTAGTGATTACGTCAGACCAGAAAGGAGTACACAGACAGACGGTGGATGAAATGGTAAATGCGCTTGCTTGCACCGGTTTATTGTAAAATAAAAGGTTTGAACAAAACAAAACACAGGACACGGCACTTGCGGCCAAAATAAACAGACAAACACTAACAGACACTAACAAACAGACACTAACAAACAGGGACGAACACTAAACAAACAAGTACCGTGCTGGTCCTCCAGCACCACGTAGCAATTGCAATTCCTTTACTTTCTCTTTCTCTCCTCACTCTCTCCCGTTCCTTCGCCCTGAACACACAACCCTGAGTGAATGAAATGTGCATCTATATATACTGTTGTGCTGGGATTCAATTACTAATTAATTATTCACTTGAATCCCAGCACGTGAATTAATTATGTGCAACCTCGTGCTCACATATTAATTACTTTAAATGCATGTGAAGTGATGTGCAATCCTCGTGCCTAAATACAATTATACATTTTAAATAACTCGTGCTGCACACACCCATTTATATCCCGTGCAGCCATCTCTATACACCAACATTAACACACCACATGCAACATATAACACAGAAATGCACACGGGGGGGGGGGGAACGACACATTGCCACACCTACCCAGAAGACATTAGTGTTATTTCAGCACAATGATTTTGTGGCAGTCTGGCTCGCAGTGGTGAAGTGGATGACGTCACGGACCAGGAAGTAACTGACACCAAAACAGTGGATGGGCGGGTGAAGCTGAGTGCAGTAGCACTCAGCGTATTTATTAACAAACAAAATATTTAAACAAAACACAAAACACAAAACAAAAGGGCACGAGCGCCAAACGAATCAACAAACAAACAAGTAAGTGTCGTGCTGGAGAATCCAGCACGTTTTAGCAATTGTTTTTTTCAAATGTGACTCGCTCTCTCCGCTCCCCGTACTCTCCTCTGTACACCCAACCACAAGTGCAGAGAGCTGCAGGTTTATATACTCTGGCCGAGGGATTAACTAGTTGGTAATTATCTTATTATCCCTCGGCCAGAGTCTGCACGTGTTTGGTAAGGATGCATGACTGTCAGCTAGTTAAATAATCAGTAGCTGATCAGCCATGCATCCTCACAGGGTTTTTAAATATAACAATAAAAGACGCGGCGCTTTTACCCGCGCCGCAAACAAAAATACAAATAATAATAAATAGGGGCGGGACACTCCGCCACACATGCCGCCCCTTCCTGCCGCGAAAGTGCGGCTGGGGAAACTGGTCTCCTGACCTTCCCCCTCCTCTTCACGGCCAGCAGTTCCCCTCCGTGGGGCTCTGACCACACAATCTCCTGCCGCGAAAGTGCGGCTGGGGAAGCTGGTCTCCTGACCTCCCCCCCCCTTCTTCAAAGCCGGCAGTTCCCCTCCGTGGGGCTCCGACCACAGTGTAGTGACCCCAGGCGAAGCAGGATCCCTGGCGACCCCAGGCGAAGCAGGATCCCTGGCGACCCCAGTCGAAGCAGGATCCCTGGCGACCCCAGGCGACGGCAGCGGACCCTCGGGAGGCGACGGCAGCGGCAGCGGACCCTCGGGAGGCGACGGCAGCGGCAGCGGACCCTCGGGAGGCGACGGCAGCGGCAGCGGACCCTCGGGAGGCGACGGCAGCGGCAGCGGACCCTCGGGAGGCGACGGCAGCGGCAGCAGACCCTCGGGAGGCGACGGCAGCGGCAGCGGACCCTCGGGAGGCGACGGCAGCGGCAGCGGACCCTCGGGAGGCGACGGCAGCGGCAGCGGACCCTCAGGAGGTGAACTCGGGAGGGGAGCCCCTGGCCATGGAGGCGGCAGCGGGAGCTCCACTTCTCCCTCGTTCCCTGTAGCTGGTGGCTCTCCAGGCGATGTGGAGCAACAGGCAGCCCCAGGCGATGCAGAGCAACAGGCAGCCCCAGGCGATGCAGAGCAACAGGCAGCCCCAGGCGATGCGGAGCAGGCATCCTTGGGCGAAGCGAGGCAGGCATCCTTGGGCGAAGCGAGGCAGGCATCCTTGGGCGAAGCGAGGCAGGGCAGGATCAGTCCTTCCCATGAAGGTGGATGTGGAACCAGCAGGTATTCACCCTCTGCTGGTGGAGGTGGGAGGGGAAAGCAGTCCTCCCACGGCGGCTGAGGCGGAACCAGCAGGCATTCACCCTCTGCTGGTGGAGCTGGGAGCGGCAAGCAGTCCTCCCACGACGGTTGAGGCGGAACCAGCAGGCATTCACCCTCTGCTGGTGGAGGTGGGAGGGGCAAGCAGTCCTCCCACGGCGGCTGAGGCGGAACCAGCAGGCATTCACCCTCTGCTGGTGGAGCTGGGAGCGGCAAGCAGTCCTCCCACGGCGGTTGAGGCGGAACCAGCAGGCATTCACCCTCTGCTGGTGGAGGTGGGAGGGGCAAGCAGTCCTCCCACGGCGGTTGAGGCCGCACCAGCAGGCATTCACCCTCTGCTGGTGGAGCTGGGAGCGGTAAGCTGTCCTCCCACGGCGGTTGAGGTAGAACCAGCAGGCATTCACCCTCTGCTGGTGGAGGTGGGAGGGGCAAGCAGTCCTCCCACGGCGGTGGAGGCGGAACCAGCAGGCATTCATCCTCTGCTGGTGGAGGTGGCGGAGGCAGAGGCAGCTCTTGCTGCTCTGCTCCTGGTGATGGTGGAGACAAAAGCAGCTCCTGCTGCTCTGCTCCTGGTGGTGGTGGTGACAGAGGCAGCTCCTGCTGCTCTGCTCCTGGTGGTGGTGGAGACAGAGGCAGCTCCTGCTGCTCTGCTCCTGGTGGTGGTGGAGACAGAGGCAGCTCCTGCTGCTCTGCTCCTGACGGTGGTGGAGACAGAGGCAGCTCCTGCTGCTCTGCTCCTGGTGGTGGAGACAGTGGCGAGGGCTCCTCACCCTCTAACGCTGGAGACGGCAGCAATGGCTCCTCTCCCTCGGGCGCTGGAGACGGCAGCAATGGCTCCTCACCCTCTAACGCTGGAGACGGCAGCGATGGCTCCTCTCCCTCTGGCGCTGGAGACGGCAGCGATGGCTCCTCTCCCTCTGGCGCTGGAGACGGCAGCGATGGCTCCTCTCCCTCTGGCGCTGGAGACGGCAGCGATGGCTCCTCTCCCTCTGGCGCTGGAGACGGCAGCGATGGCTCCTCTCCCTCTGGCGCTGGAGAAAGCAGCGATGGCTCCTCTCCCTCTGGCGCTGGAGACGGCAGCGGCTGGGCTTTTCCCGATGGAGCTGGAGATAGCGGTAACCCTGCCATATCTGCAGCCAGGTAGCGGATTACCATGTCCGCAACCTCCGGGAGGGACACTGGGCAGTGTTGCTTTTCCCAGGCTTCCCATCGCTCTCCATCTCTGGCCCACAGGAGGTTGATCACATCGGGGAGGGCCTCTTCAGCATTCCTCCCAGGCTCCACCAGCCAGCCCCAGATTCCCTCAGAGGAGAGCGAACTCCTCTTAGCCAGCGGGCCCTCTCCCCCTGACGCCGGACGCTCAGGCTCCTCCATCTCCTGCCATGGAGGGGGTTGGTCTGGTGCCACGTGCCCGACCTCACCAACTGCGAAGCACCACTCCTCACCCTTCAGGCAGGTGAGGCAGACGTCCAGTGTGGCAAGGTAAGGCTGCTGTTGCTGCGCCTCCTGCTGCTGCTGCTGCTTTCTCCCCCGGCTACTTTTCCCCATTTTTATTTATTTTTTTTCCAAAAAAAACACACAAAAATACTTTTTGAAAAAAACAAAAAAAAAACCTCCTTATCCTTTCCTGGTCCGGCTGTTGGAGGCGTTGTATGTCCCACCTCGGACACCATATGTGGCAGTCTGGCTCGCAGTGGTGAAGTGGATGACGTCACGGACCAGGAAGTAACTGACACCAAAACAGTGGATGGGCGGGTGAAGCTGAGTGCAGTAGCACTCAGCGTATTTATTAACAAACAAAATATTTAAACAAAACACAAAACACAAAACAAAAGGGCACGAGCGCCAAACGAATCAACAAACAAACAAGTAAGTGTCGTGCTGGAGAATCCAGCACGTTTTAGCAATTGTTTTTTTTTTTCAAATGTGACTCACTCTCTCCGCTCCCCGTACTCTCCTCTGTACACCCAACCACAAGTGCAGAGAGCTGCAGGTTTATATACTCTGGCCGAGGGATTAACTAGTTGGTAATTATCTTATTATCACTCGGCCAGAGTCTGCACGCGTTTGGTAAGGATGCATGACTGTCAGCTAGTTAAATAATCAGTAGCTGATCAGCCATGCATCCTCACGGGGTTTTTAAATATAACAATAAAAGACGCGGCGCTTTTACCCGCGCCGCAAACAAAAATACAAATAATAATAAATATGGGCGGGACACTCTGCCACAGATTTATACATTTAAAATACATTGAACACTATAAATTTTTGGTAGATTTTTTATTTGGGGGTAAAGGTGGGGGCCCCACTATAGAATCTGATGGGATTAAACTGCCTTTCATTATTTATTCAATAAAATGCTAGAGATCTTGTTAACATATCGCAACCATTATTTAAATGTATATTTTGCGGCTCTCTTCATTAACATATTTTCTCTTAATACGGCAAAATGTTTACTTTGCGAACTGTTGCAATGAAAATGCAAATTGCGGTATGTTTGCACTGCAACTGGCCCATCTTATTACATCTACCCCTGAATTATTATAATGCTGTTAATTAATTCATTAGACATGCAAATAATATATTTTATTTTCACCCCTCACATAGGATTGAGGCAAATTATATTGTATCTTTGTAAGTCAATTAACAGTTGGAACTAGGCATCCTTTTTAAATGTTAAGGGTGTGAAATAGGTTACACATGAGGTGCACATACTATACTATTATCAAGGAATAAAGGTGGGAGCTGACCCACCAGTGCAGAAAATTAAATCAGGCAAAACAAAAAGAAAAACAGAAACACAGTCCCTCAAACAAATCAAGAGGCAGAGGCGAAGGCTTGTTGTACAAAAACCCCACCACCTTAAGGCACTGGACACTTATTAACAGCAGATGGTAAAGATTACAGACAACAGAGCACAGCCAAGATCGGGACTCTATTTTACAAGCAGGCCACACAATGGAGCCCCAGATCAGATATAATATTACTACGTTAATACTCTTCACAGCCTCACTCTTACTTGGCTTTTCAACATGATATCACTCTTGTCTATGATTGGTTTGGAATTAATTATTTGAAACCGAACATTTCAAAAACTAAATGTATGATTATCTCCCATCCAGGAAATCAGCTCCAAAAGTCACTCATTGTAAACTCCTGGGTGTTTGGGTATCTGATAACTTGCTCTGTTCACACCATGCCGATTATTATGTTTGCGGCAAAGCGTTCCTTTAGAGAGGCCCCTCCAAATGTTGTTTTACATCTTTACAAGAGTTTGGTAAGATCTATTTTAGAGTACAACTGTTTTGTCTGGGATCCATTTAAAAAATACAATAATAAGAAGCCTGTGCAAAAATGTGCTTGTAGGATTGTACTGAGTAACTGGAATTGGGATCTACTTATGAAACCTTCTTAGTCGCTCTTCTCTTAAACCACTAAGTGGCAGAAGGTCCTGTTTTATTCTTGTTCACTTCTGTAAGGTTCTGCATTCACTGTGTTCTCCCTCTATTTCAGTCCGTGCTTGTAAAAAACCTGGTCTGAAAGGTCTCCACAGAGCCGCTCTGACCATCAGCCCTTATCTCTTCAGTTGTGTTGTCATTCTTTCTTTGGTACAGCCTTAGGGTTATGGAATGCCCTTCCGGATTCCATTGTGTCATTGTCAAGCCTCTCTGGGTTTAAAACTGCTGTTCAGTGTCATATGCGTTTGAGGTGGACTTGTTTTAGTTGCAATGAAATTTAAATGTAAATATCTTTATTATTTATTATTATTATTATTTCTTATTTCTTAGCAGACGCCCTTATCCAGGGCGACTCACAATTGTCAGAAGATATCACATTATTTTTACATACAATTACCCATTTATACAGTTGGGTTTTTACTGGAGCCATCTAGGTAAAGTACCTTGCTCAAGGGTACAGCAGCAGTGTCCCCACCGGGGATTGAACCCACGACCCTCCGGTCAAGAGTCCAGAGCCCTAACCACTACTCCACACTGCTGCCCCCTTTATCTTTTAATATATTTGCATATTGTATGTACTGTATATGCATGTGTATATATGTGTTTTTATTGATATTTCTTGGATGTATAATAATTGTTATATTGTTTGTTTTCGAGTATGGTCTACTTAGGTCTTGCTTTGTTTTAGTGCTGCACCTGTGGCCACAAAGTGAATAAACTAAACAAAACTAAACAAAACTAAACTCAAATAAACTTTTTATGAAAAAAAAAACAGAACCAGCTGAGACCTGTATAACAAACCTTTGTGTAAATACTAGACTTTACCTCACAAGACTGATGAGATTGTTATGAAAATGGCACATACAGTAATTGATACTCAATAACAGCTTAAGTCAGCCTCAGTCACAACATGAGCAGACATTATTTGCTATGGGGCTTTGTAACAGGGGTGTTCTGTTTCTGTGTGGGTATCCTCTGATTGACAAGAGAGACAGAGGTTGACGTTGAAACGCTGCTCAGGCGTCCAGGTTTTATTAATAATTAACAGGCAGTTGCAGTGGTTAGTGGCCATCAGTAGTGTACCAACAATGGTAGTCCTAGTGTGGGAGGACATATACAAAAATGTACATGAAAATAAATACAAAAAGTCCAAACAAAACAGTGGGTAAAAACAGCTAAAAACAAAAGTTTGCCTTCCAGTGGCTCAGCGCTGCTCCCACTAAAAGGAACTTTCTCCCTAACACACTAAATCAACTCGTGTGATTAAAATCCCCTGCACTAATCCCTATGCTGAGCACTCGGATCCCGGTTAACACATACGGTGGGTGATCATGAGTGGTTGCTTTGTTTGCTCACCCTGGTTTTTACACACAGTCATGAGGATTCCCAACCAATTCACTTCCAGGTTACTAATAAAGAACAACAACATGGAGAACCAAGAACCAAGGACTGGCTATTCAGACCCTTTTAAAGGGATGTGGCCAGGGTTAATTGATAATCAATTAGTCAATCTACAGTCACATGCTGCACATAGATTTAAATTAGGTTGGGAGGAAATTCTATCCTCCCACCCCTGCCATATCTAACACAAACTTTATTCTGCAAAAACGTTCAAATTAAACACATTTTCTTTACAAACCCTTTACCTCAATTTGCATTTTCGTTGTGACCCTTAGCAAAGTAAACATTTTGTCGTATGTACTAAGAGAAATTATGTTAATGAAGAGAGCCACAATATACTCATTTAAATATTTGTTGCATCTTCTTAGCAAGATCTCTAGCATTACACATTGTGAGAGTCATACGACATTGTTCAAATAAATAGCGGGAGCAGAGCGTGTCTGAAGGATAACGTCTATACATGCAAGGGTGCAAGAATCAGAATAACATTGTTTTTCTTAAATGTAAACGTCATCTGTATAATGCATTCTGTTCTGTCTTCATTTTACCTATTTTATATTTATAAAAAGATCATGATCCTATACAGATGCTCAGAATGAGCTGGAGGGGTTAGTGGCACATGTGTGCAGTCTATTTCTCCCAACACGTTGGGGAAACCAGAAATGTCATAGAAATTTGTTTTCAAGGCTTGTAAGTACACCCTGCCTTTCGTGAAAATTAGGTACTTGGGTATTCGCCTCACAAATGCACTGAGCATAATTGGCAACGCACGAGAAAAAGCAGACTGGGAAATGCCAGCAACAGTTGCGACATGTTTAAAACATGCTTTCAAAAGGTCTTAACAAACAGATGCAATTGTAAGTGTCTCAATTGCTGGGAGCTTTAGTACATCTCATTATAATGTTTGAGAACCCTCATTTGCACTATCTCCGCCGCCTTTCTGCAAATTTATGCAGGAACACCCATAATTACATATTCATCTTAGCTTGAGCCACAAAGAAAAACTTCTGCTGCAAAGCATTCCCTAAAAAAGTCACAAATTTAATTGCGCTTGTTTAGTACATTTCACCCTAGACTTCAGACTTGTTTGCAACTGGTTTGCGACTATTGCGACAGATGCAACACTTTAATACATCTACCCCATTATTTACACACTCTTGATGTTCTCAGATGAGACGTAAATGATGTTGGTCTATATAGAAAATATATACCACAACTGGCATTAAGATAAAATGTACCTAACAACTGAATCTGTTCAAGTCTTAACTTGCAGAATGCATAATGCATACAAATGCATTACTTGTATTGTAACGCTTGAAATGTTTTTGCTTACGATTGTAAGTCGCCCTGGATAAGGGCGTCTGCTAAGAAATAAATAATAATAATAATAATAATAATAATAATAATGACACTTGTACCATACGTCTAGTAATTCCCAAATGCTCTACTTTCTGCAATACTGACATTTAAAGTACTCCACCAGATTTGATCCTATTAGACATGTTCCTTTTCAGCTTGGAGCTTTTCATAAAACTGGGCATTGAAAGCAATAATACAGGTTACCATAAGAATGCTATGTAGCTCTTCTGATTAGCTATACTTTCTTGGAATTTTAATATTACTTGTCCAATTGAGTCGAATGTTTTTGGGCCTTGTTTTATGTCTGTCCCTGGGAAACAACTGTACATATTAGGGGTTTGTTTTTGAGACTGTGATAAACCTGCTCTGCCACCATTTTTTAATGTTTTATTCACATTAATCCTCACAGCATAAGACAAACCACAGGTATAACACCACCCCCATAAAGCCACATGTTAATGTTTCTATTGATCAAAATCCCTTCAGAGTTTGTTACCTCAGCTGCCTGATGTTAAAAGCACCACTAAAAAGAGTATATTTAGTATTAGAAATCTTGGTTTTCAAACTATCTGGACACCATAAGAACTTTTTTTTTTAATGTGTATTTGTGGATCATCTGTTAGGACCTTTTTTAAAATACGAATATAATCTTAAATGTTGTTTTGTATGAAAATTATTGTATGGGGGGGAAAAAAACAAAACATTATGAATAATTCCCACATAGTGATTTATAAATATGTCTAATAAACAAACATGTTTTTTTCCCCCTTTTATACTAGTCGAAGTTGTGCCCCTTTGAACTTTGATAAACATGACTGGAGTTAGCCAAGGAGAAATGGTCCCTCACCAAGGCTGGCAACTTGGTGTACCAGATTACTCCCTCTGCACACAAGGCACCAGTGCTTTGTAGTTTCTGTTAGAAAACAAAAGTTGTTTTGACACTTAATCAAACTCATGTTTAATTATACTATAGCCTTTCAATGTTTTATATGTGGTATTTGATACTACACAATAAACACAAATGTACATTATTTTCATGAGGACTTACCTTTACTCCATTTTTATTTTTGCAGCATCCTGTTTGCAGATATTGTGGGCTTCACAAGTTTGGCCTCTCAGTGCACAGCCCAGGAATTGGTGAAGCTTTTAAATGAACTCTTTGGAAAGTTTGATGAGTTAGCCACTGTAAGTACATGTTGTTATTTATTTAACACCTTGGTTAATTCCTAGGGTGGTGTGGGTGTTTGATGTGTATTTCATTGTGGTAGTAATTGTATATACTATATATTAAATATAATTGTAGGCCTGCACTGACCATCTATTACAAACAAATATATGTTACAAGTTATTTTGCTGTTACTCATTTTTTGGAGAAAAAAAATATGTAAAAAAAAGGATTGAATCAGTTCCTGGCTCAAATGGGGCAGCGACGGCTGTAAATCTCACGTTTAGAGAAGAGAAGGAGGAGGGACCATTACCACAGCAGTCTTTGAGCTACATGTCCTCCATAAAATTATCAGCATTTTCTCAAAGTGTACAAAGCGTGCCTGGGGGGAGTTCACGACACTCTATGTAGTAAATAATTTAAAAGGCAATGGAGCGTCAACAAGCTTCTATTATTTTTCTTAATGCTTGAAAAATAGCACAATG
Organism: Acipenser ruthenus; assembly: GCF_902713425.1. Lineage (NCBI taxonomy): Eukaryota > Metazoa > Chordata > Actinopteri > Acipenseriformes > Acipenseridae > Acipenser > Acipenser ruthenus. Next base: position 53,007,042 of record NC_081192.1, read on the forward strand.
TCTACCCTTGCTGTATTTGATGATCATTTTAGATGTCCCCTAACAGTTTCAGGAGAGCTGCAGTCACCAAAATTCTTACATATATCTAGTTTCAAAAAGGGATTTCTTAAGGATATACTTTCGAAAAACACACATTATGTAAGATTTTTTCAGTTCACATTAGGTTTATTTGGGGATTGTAGCCTTTTGTTAAGGTTATTCATCATGTCCACGTGCACACATCGGTGAAACAAATTTTGTTTAATTTGTCAAAGAAAAAAAGTAACAAGCAAGTTTTTTAAAGGTGGTTTGTTACAGTCGTTTCTGTGTTTTTTGAGGTCTGTGTTGGTTATAGTATTACTATTTCTCTGTCTTTGTCTTGGCAAGGGGTAAAAATAACCAGAAGCTTAATTTACTGTTACTGTGTGCTTTCAGTGCATTTTTTGTTGAAAAGCAAAGCAACAGTATATCTAGCTGTCTTTGGTTGTTTTTGTTGTGAGATGTGGTGTCTGATGTACATATAGTCATCATCTCGTAAACATTTTAGCCTGCTATTCTTTTCACACTAAGAAACTTCTTTTTCATTATACATTCTGTTGAAAAGAAAAGCCATAGTATATCATCATGTTAGAGGACAGGACCTTTTATTATGTCTGTGCGGTAGTGCAGACATAGTTAAGGTTTGAACGAAGGTTCTGTTTAAAGTTGATTTTACAACCAGCTCAAAAGGGGGGTAAATCCCCATCGATATGCATGAAAATTGGTGTGTGTGGTCGGATTGACAGGCTCAACAAACCCTGTGAACGGGGTCATATTTGGTGAAATACTTTTTGAGATACAGCGTGGCGATAAAAACAGCTTTTTTTTAAAAAAAAGAAAAATTAAGACGCTTTTATACACCTGTATCTCAAAAAGTACTGCTAATTAAGGAACCACACTTGGCATACACATAGTCCTGGGAGTGTAGATGTGCAACGGGGTATTTATATTTTCTGGGGGGTCCTGGTTTTACCGAAATTAAACCAAAAAAGATAACGGTCTGACGTCACTTCTGTCGTCTTCTTCTTCTGGTTAATCTATAGGGCGCATTCCATCTATTATTTTAGATGATTAGCGCCCTCTATCTGTAGTCCTATGTCTGTCTTTGTTTTATTTTCTGTCATCTTTATTTATTATAACCTCCCTTCTTTTCCTGTTTCCTTTATATATTTCGTCAGTACCCTTTCTCTATTCAGTCTCCCTTCCTCTTTCCCAGCAAGTTCTTTATATTGACTTCATATACCTCCATTTCTCTCAGCCTCCTCTCCATTTTCCTTCTCTGCTCATATTTCTCACACTTTAATAAATAATTCTACTGTAAATAATAAGTAAATAATTCTACTGTAAATAATACGTTCTACTGTTTCAGCTACTTTACATTTTTCACACTTTCCATCTTCATGTTTCCCCAGTCTTAAAAGATGTTCATTTAAAGAACTATGCCCAATCCTTAACCTATCCAACGCTCTTTCCTCTTTCCTTCCCAACTCTTTGTTCACCCAACTGTTATTCACCTCTTTCTGGATATTATTATAAAACCTTCCTTTTATGCTTTCATCCCATCTCTTCTGCCATTCTTTTACTATCATTTTTTTCACATAGCCTCCCATTTCCTGCGATCCCAGAGGAATCACCACATCAATTTCCTCTCTTTTTAACCCATTTTTTGCTGCCAAATCTACCATCACATTGCCCAGAATGCCAGAGTGACCAGGAATCCAAACTAAAATCACTTCGATCCCCATTATTGTACATTCCTTATATTGTTGCATTATTTCAAACATGATATCTCTTCTATCATTAAACTCCCCTTTTAATGCAATAAGAACACTCAATGAATCTGAAAATATGACTGCTTTTTTAGGCTTTATTTCAGCTATTTTAACTATTGCAAATAGTATAGCTACCATTTCTGCAACATATACCGATAAATGGTCAGATATCCTCGCTATTTTAAATATATCTAATTCTGGGATATAATATGCCATTGCCACTCTTCCTGTTTTTGGATCCTTGGATCCATCTGTATATATACATAATGCCTCCATACTCTACAAAAGCTTGACTCTTTCTTTTCAGTTCCATTTTTTCCCCTCCTTTCTTCACTTGCTCACTCAATTCTATACAACAGTTTGGTTTTTTCATCAACCATCCCGGAAACACATTTATATTAACATTCTTTACCAACTTCAGATTTTCCATTTCCCAATTCCTTTATCCATTTTTGCATCCAATACCCCAACGTGCCCCCATTTGTTTCCCACCTCTCCTTTTTATAATGATTAATCCACCTAATCTTCCATGCTTTTCCAAGGAGGAAATTCTGAATGCAGAGAGTTAGCCTTTATCCAATATTTTGTACTTAACCATTTCCTCCTTAGTTCCAATGGCATCTCATTTACTAAAACCTGCATAGTATTTATTGGAGCAGATTTCATAGCTCCTATACATACCCTTATTGCTTTAGCTTGCAAATTAACCAATTTTTCCATCTTACTTTTACAAGTTCCCACTAAAATCTGACTTCCATAATCTATTACACTCCTAATTAACCCTCTGTATATCATCATCATACAAGTTTTATTTGCTCCCCAACTCGTCCCTAAAATACTTAGAATATTCAACCTTCCTTTACATTTATCTATTATAGAATTTATTTGTTTTCCCCAAATTAATTTTTTATCAAACCACACTCCCAAGTATTTAAATTCCTCCACCTCTTTAAGAATCTTATCTTGATATAATAAATTTAACTTCTCCTGCTCTCTTCTTCTTCGTGAAAATAATAGCACCTGTTTTTGTTACTGATATTTTAAAACCCCATTTATTTGACCACTTTTCCAGATTATTCAATGCCTCCTGCATTTCCCTTCTAACTATTTCAATATGTTTATTCCTTTTATAAATAACCCCATCATCAGCAAACAGACCTACAGATACTTTTGATCCTACTAAAATATCCTCAGCTAGATCATTTATTATTATATTAAATAGCAAATGGCAAATAACACTTCCTTGAGGAGTTCCATTTTGCATCTGAAATCTTTCAGAGAACTTCCCCTTAATTTTTACTTTAAATCCTCTTTCCTTCAGAAACTCTCTGATCCACCACAAAGTCCTCCCTTTTATCCCCAATGATGCTATTTTATATATTAAACCTTCTTTCCAGACCATATCATACACTTTCTCAATGTCAATAAAAACTGCCCCAACCACCTCATTCTCACTTAATGCCTCCTTGACTTCAGTAGACAATCTTACCAACTGATCAGTCGTCGATCTATTTTTACGAAAGCCACTTTGATAATCACTCAATAATTTTTTAGATTCCAAAAAATACCCCATTCTCTCACACACCATCCTTTCCATAATTTTACATATAGTAGCCGTCAATGCTATTGGTCGATAAGATCCCACTTCACCCGGATCCTTTCCTGCCTTACTTATAGGAATGATGACAGCATTCTTCCATTCTTTAGGCAACACCCCCAACTCCCACACTTTATTATAAAGTTTTAATAATATTTCTAAACTTCTATCTGGTAACATTTTATACATATTTTCACCTGGAGAGGAATTCTTGCCTTTTTCAATCACAGCTTTCACTTCACCAATTGAAAATGACACATTTATTTTTGTTTTGACATCTTCCCTATCTTCCAATATTACTGAATTATTTATACAAAATTGTCCCCTCTTTTCTAAAAATTCTTTATTATAATTCTCATCTTGCCCCACCTTAGCAAATGCTACCCCCAGCATGGAGGCTTTCTTCTCATCATCCGTTATAATTATTCCATCCTGCTTTAACAGAAATGATTTATCTCCTTTCTATTTTCCTGCCATTGCTTTAATTTTATTCCACACATCCTTTACACTAGAATCATAACTTATTTTACTGCAATAATCCTGCCAATATTACTTTTTCCTTTTCCTAATAACCCTTTGAGCCATTGCTTTTGATTTTTTAAACTTAATTGAATCATCAGCCAACATAGTTCCACCAAGGTACTGCTGGTTTTGCCCCCTTCTTAGTTTTCCTAATTGGAATAGCTTCCTTTGCTGCTTGCGTAATAGCCTTTATTATCCCTCATTAAAATTATTTACATCATCTTGTATTATATTTTCTTCAATAGTACTATTACAGATGTTTTGAAATTTTTCCCAGTTTGCTTTTTTATAATCCCACCTCTCTTCTTGCACCTGCTCATCAATCTTAGTCTTCCCATCTATCGTTGGGAAATGATCACTTCCCATTTCTTCAGCCATTAATATCTTCCAATCCACTATTACTCCCAACTGCCCTGATACAATAGATAAATCTAGCGCTGAACTTTTCCCAGTATTTACATCATATCTTGTTCCTTCCCCAGAATTTAAAACCACCAAATTGAAATCTTCTATTATTTCTTCAATCACCATTCCATTTCTATCATTTATCTTACTTCCCCATAATGTATTATGGCTATGAAAATCTTCACAAATAATCTTCCCACCCCTCATATGTTCAATAATATTAATTATTTCTTCCTTATCTAATTCCTTACAAGGGTTATACATATTCAAAACGCTTATCACACCATCCTCCACATTAATTTGTACCTATAACAATTTTAGAAAACACAATATTCTCCTTTATTCCTATGCATACTCCTCCACCTCTACCTTCCTTTCTATCTTTCCTTATAATTATATATCCTGGTACTTTAAAATTTAGTTTTTAAATCAACCATGTCTCTTGAATGCAGAAAATATCTATTAGCTTAAAATCAACTACAAATGTTTTAAATTCTTGCCCATTTGCTATTAAACTTCGCGCATTCCATTGAAAAATTATTATCCCCATTATCTATTCACTTCCAACTGCCCCCCCTTTCCAGTAATTCATTTATCTGTTCAACAGCCATTACCTCGATTCCCAAGTATCTCTCTCCAGCTTTACTCACAATTTGCATCTTCTCTGTCCTACTCTTAGTTTGCGCAGTACAATTGATCACCTCAATAATAAACAGCAATAGTTGTTTTTTTATTCACCAATAATGTTTCTTCGGTTACCTTCTCAGTCACTTTAGTAATACTCTTGATTGCCTTTTCCTGCCTTAAATTCATCTGTACCTTTTCTCGTTGTATTTTTTTTTTCCATTTGTTCTTTATAACTTTTTACTGCACTTGCATACAAAGTTTTTTCCTCAAATTTAATTCTTTGAATCTCCTTGGCTTTTACCTGTTCCACACATCCTTTAAATGTTGTACTATGCTCCCCACCACAGTTACAACACTTACCCTGTCCTTTTACATCACAATCCCTGAACTCATGATCCCTACCACACTTAGCACATCTTCTTTTACCCCTGCAAGAGCCTGCCATATGACCAAATAGTTGACACTTTAATCATCGTATAGGCGATGGCCTATACTCATTCACTCTAAATCTTTGAAATCCTATAATTACTTGCTCAGGCATATTCTCAAGCTCAAACGTTAATACTACCATTGTAGATTGAACCTCCCCCTTTTCATCCCTTTTCACAATACGTCTTACCTCCACCACCTGATCCTTTTCCAACTCTTCCTCTAACTCCTCTACTGTAATATCCATCATCACCCCATACATCACTCCTTTACATATTTTCTTTTCCTGCCTCATGTAACTCTCAATCGGGATTTGGCCTAGCTCCTCTAACCCCAGCATTTTTTTCCTCTGAGTCTTACTCATACACTCAATTAATAAACCTCCACCATTTACTCTTTTCACTGCCTTTACTCTCCCTACAGCCACCTTAATCCATTCAGCCACTTTTAATGGGTTAACATTGCTAACATTTTTATCTTTTGTTTTTGATTTTATAATCACCCCTAACTCTTCTTTTTTGTCTTCAACTTCCTTACTTTCCCTTTTGTTTTTCTTTCCTGACTCATGCCAACCTTGTTCCCTTTCACCACCTGAATCATTTTTTCTTTTACTTCCCATATGTATACTTTCCATTTCTTCCTCTCCTTTACTCCTTTTCTCCGTCATTTTTCTTTAGTCCAAAGTCAACCCCCCCCCTAACCTGTCCCTCCTCGATTTTCTTCCGCAAACACTCCTTTTCCTTTCTTAATCCGTCCAAATTCTTCTCCGTCCTTCAGGCCGCTCCCTCCCTGCTGGAAACTCATCTGAATCAAACACTTCACGCTCCTATCCCACAACCTCTGTGACGCCTCTTCCGTTTCCGCTCAGGCAAGCTTCCGTCACTTCTGTCTGACGTCAGTGCTTGGTAGTGTTGCTTTCGACCGTTCCATTTCACTGAATACGGAGACATTAAATAGTCTATAGTTCAGCACACACGGGTCAGATCTGTGTTTCTGTCTGGATAAAACTGGTAATCATTGGTAATAATTAGTGTTTGTGCCTTCAGTACTGGGGAAACTAATAATAATTTGTTCATTTAGGAAATACGTTTTTCTCCCTTCAGGGATGGCGGTAATTAAAGCCTGTACATTGCTGCTGCTTGAATAGAGTGAACGTACAAAAAAAATTAATAAAAACACAAACACAGAAACCAAGAGGTGCCGTGGCTCAGCCCTGGAGAGCCTTGTCACAAATTAAGCACTAGTTAAATAATAACATGTAAGCCTCGGATAAAGGCGTCTTCCATATGGATAAAAAATAATAAAGACTACAATGTATTTGCTATGACACCTCCTATTTTAAACTCCAATTGCTTTTTGTTTATTGAAGATCGTTGTTATTGGGTTTGTGATTATTTGTTTCTATCAAAGTTGTAATTTGCTTTGTTAAACTAATGATCTGACTGACAGCTTTACATGGCCCGACTTGAACAAGGGAGAATTTGTCATGTGCTTAGTGATGTCATTCCCCGTGTCATTGATGATGTCATATGTGATGTCAAGTGTGACAAGAAACATACACATAAGGGTGCAGAGTTAAGGTTGCGTGGCTACCTTAACTTGCAATTTCCTAACCTTTTGGACATTTGCAAACAAACCCTAACGTTACTTTAACAAAGTTTTTGCCATTGAATTATAACAAAGGCCGCTTGGGATGTTAAATAAAGCAGTTTTTTTTTATAAGCACATTTTCTTTCTTTTTTCTTTCGCTTAAAAAATGATTAGACAAATGTGGACTGACATTTGATTTTGCAGTTTAATCAAATACTGTGTATAAAGTAGTCTTATAATATGAATAAAACATATCCATTTTAATGTGTTATTTTTCCTCTAAAACTATTTTCTAGATAACAAGACGAGAACATTATGAACATTATTTCAAACTCGCTTGAAGTTTAATGTTTGGGGTCACTATCCTCCTAAATTGCTTAACACGACCCCCTTGCAAATGAGGCCACAGTCTCAATAGGTTAACTTCCTGCATAAATAATAAATACATAAATAATGAATCAATGACGTGTATCTTATAAATATAATTTACTGCTTTTTATGTTCATTCAATTAAAAAATTGCATTAAAACGTTTGTATTTCACTTGATGTCCATTTTTAACAACCGCAGATTGAGCAGCATCTTTAAAATCTGCTCATGAACTGTGCATTTGCTCAAAGTACATTTTGCAATTTGAATATATATGGCTTTACTCAAAGACCAAAGAAGCTGTCTCTTCTTTTGTGCTTTGTTCTTTACTTGTTTGGTATTTAGAAGCTGTCTCTTCTTTTGCGTTTTGTTCTTTGCTTGTTTGATATTTTCCATTTCGCAATTTGAGCAAAATAATTTCATTTCATTCTTTGATAATTTGTCAGTGCTGAAATCACGAAATGGTTATTTATGTCGGTCATTGACAGAGTTCTGACTATGAGTGTAACACACACACACATAGATATACAGAATAAATAAATGCAAATACTTTTTCACGGCACTGATATATAGATATATCATTTGTTTGGTGTGCAAGGTTATCAAACATGCAATCTTCACGTGTGAAAACGTTATTGCCACCCCTAGTTAACTCAACCCAATTAAAGGGATAATTAGGATCAGCTGTTTGAGTACTTTGGTCAACAACCAGACCAGCCCTGCCCAATATAAATCTTGAGGCATATAGTCAGGTGTATGATTAAACAATTATACCAAGCAGGTGCGAATGATCATCAATTCAATATGTAGGTTGAAACACAATCATTAACTGAAACAGAAACAGCTGTGTAGGAGGAATAAAACTGGGTGAGGAACAGCCAAACTCAGCTAACAAGGTGAGGTTGCTGAAGACAGTTTACTGTCAAAAGTCATACACCATGGCAAGACTGAGCACAGCAACGAGACACAAGGTAGTTATACTGCATCAGCAAGGTCTCTCCCAGGCAGACATTTCAAGGCAGACAGGGGTTTCCAGATGTGCTGTCCAAGCTCTTTTGAAGAAGGATAAAGAAACGGGCAACGTTGAGGACCGTAGACGCAGTGGTCGGCCAAGGAAACTTACTGCAGCAGATGAAAGACACATCATGCTTACTTCCCTTCGCAATCGGAAGATGTCCAGCAGTGCCATCAGCTCAGAATTGGCAGAAAACAGTGGGACCCTGGTACACCCATCTACAGTCCGGAGAAGTCTGGTCAGAAGTGGCCTTCATGGAAGACTTGCGGCCAAAAAGCCATACCTCCGACGTGGAAACAAGGCCAAGCGACTCAACTATGCATGAAAAGACAGGAACTGGGATGCAGAAAAATGGCAGCAGGTGCTCTGGACTGATGTGTCAAAATTTGAAATATTTGGCTGTAGCAGAAGGCAGTTTGTTCGCCGAAGGGCTGGAGAGCGGTACACGAATGAGTGTCGGTGTAACAAGTGTAATTTGTTATTTTATTTTTTTGAGTTTCACCAAAGTTTCATGTTAATTTGCTGTTTTGTTTCAAAGGAAAATGTTGGTTTCCTTTAATTTTAGTCGGAGGTCATTAATAGGGAATACGACTTTAAGACCAAGCACATGTAAGAATTACCCAGTAATCCCTCAGTCGCCATGTTGTTAATGCTGAGGGTAAGACGTGTTTCATGTTCTCTATTTTATAGACTAGAATCTTTATTTAAAATACATTTGTACATGGGAGAAAACTGTTGTAACTCATGTTGTAATATGTATTCATGATGTGTTAATAATAACTCGCTCATCAAATCGTGTTAAAACTATTATTTTTTCTTGATAACTCGTGTTGTATTATTGAAAGTGTAGTGTTGCGCACTTCTAATGGTTGTTGTTTTATATAGGGAGAGAACGTCTGGAGTGATCTGCATGTGCTGGTGTTCTTTTTATTTTCTGTTAAACAGGTATGTTTCCGACTAGTTATTTTGTGGTCTAAAAAAAATGTAAAACTGATAAGTCTTTGCCTGTGTGTGTGCGTGTAGAGGACAGATAGGAAAAAAACAATTAGAATCCGAGTAATAAGGATGTGCATTGTAAACTTTTAATTTGTAGGAACAAAAGACAAAAGAAACCTGTAATACCACTATACGATCTAAAAAAGAAGAAATTGTTTATTGTTTTTGTTTTTATTTAATTTACTGTGAATTGGTACATGTCTGATTACTACAAGAAAAAAATGTAATTGTCAGTCGCCATGTTGTTAATGCTGAGGGGAGAGAACGTCTGGAGTGATCTGCATGTGCTGGTGTTCTTTTTATTTTCTGTTAAACAGGCACAATAAACAGAGACTGAATCAACATTCGTTAGCACTCGTGTGGTTTATGAAGCAGTGCAGAGAAAAATATCGTAGCAGCAGGATCGTGTCGGCTACATAAAGTGGTGCCGTGACCCGGATCAACTGGTCAGCTGACGCCGATCGCCGGGGATGAAGCAGTGAGCTTGTGAATGTCTGTAAGGTATTAGGTTAAAGGACCAGTTATTCGACGCTGTTATTCCTGCAATTTATTTTCCATAAATGTATGTGTTTTTTTAGGTATAATATTGTTATTTTTTTCTGAAAAACTGTTAAAGGTGAAATACTTTATATATTTTTTTTATTCATAAAGTGTAATTGTATACTGTAAAATGGCAAGTGGGGGAATTGAGGACAATAATTATGACCCTGAAACATCTTTTAAGGGAATGGGTAGGGGTTTGTTACTCAAGAAAGGTGCAGAAATCTACCACAATTTAGGAACAAATTGGGATTGGAAGACACCATGCCTATTCCCAAAGTACAGCCTGTTACATCCACGCCAAATGCATTTCCTGCCAGTAATGAAATGGACACTACCCAGCAATTGTGTGATATGATTGAGCAATTAGGGCACCAAATTGGGGATTCTATTGCAACCCGGCTATTAGCTAGTCAGAATAGTGACACCACCCCAAGTAATCTCACTCCAGCGAGTGGAACCTCATTTAAGAAGAGTGATTCGACCCACGTACCTAGCTTTGACCTCACTAAAGTGAATGTGGTAGTTAAATCTGATGTCAGAGAGCCACCTATTTTCAGGGGAGATGGCTCAGAAAAGTGTACTGTGCAGGAATGGATAGAAATGGTGGAGACGTATTTGCACAAAAGAGGTTATTCTACCTCAGAGCAGGCTGGTGAGATCTTGAGCCATTTAATGGGGCGGGCCAAGAATATAGTCAAGGTGGGATTGAAAAGTAACTCTTTGTTAAACCCTGTTAGTAATCCAGAAATAATCTTTGACATACTGAAGAGGTATTTTAGTGAAAGTCCCATGTCGTGTTTGCCTTTGGCAGACTTTTATGCCACTCAGCCCAAATCAAGAGAGAGTCCCGTAGATTATTGGGTTCGCTTAAACACAGCAGCTGAAGTTGCTGATGAGTATTTGCAAAAACAGGGTAGGAAAATGGAAAACATGAGTGGGGAGATAGCAATGATGTTTATAAGGAACTGCCCTGATCTTGATTTGGCTGGTGTGTTCAGATGTAAACCCATAAGTAAATGGACAGTTGTAGAGGTTCAGGAGGCCATTGATGAACATCAAAGGGAGCACAAACCTTGTAATCAGAAAGTAACAAATTCTGAAAAAGTCAAAGTCCAACAAGTTGCGGCCGCTGATGCTAGCTTTCCAGCAGTCAATTGTGAGGAATATGGGGCAATCAATGTAGGGGTACGGAAACCTAACAACCCACCAAAAGCGCATGACCCAGTGGTTTCTGAAGGAACTACCTTAGAACGTGTGCTCAGTATGTTGGAGAGAATTCTTGAGAAAGCTAACCAAACCAACAACCATGGAGTTGTGTCACAGCCAAGAGGTGATGCAGTTCCCTGGAACCGCCCTGTCAATCTACCTTGTCGAGTCTGTGAGGATAAGACTCATTCTACACGTTCACATTGTATGGGAGAAAAAAGGTGTTTTGCATGTTTTGGGGTTGGACATCAAAAGAAGGAGTGCACTAATGTCAAGACCCCCACAACCCAGCCTAAGCAGGTGAGGGGCAACACAGTACAGGATCAGGAAAACTAGGCTGCTCACATCTGAGAGGGGGTGATGTGAGCGTGTTGTGTCAAGCCCTCAGTAATGAAGAAGATATACAGTCCATTTATGAGGAAAGTTGTAAAACTCTTTCTCATGGTAATGAAGTGATATACCAGAATGTGCATAGGGTAGGGGAAGCTGATAATCTGTTTTATACCACAGTGAGAGTGAATGAGCAAGTTTTGTTGCAGGCCTTGCTGGACAGTGGGTCTATGGCGTGTACAATGAGTGAGGTAGCAGAACAGGATCTTCTGAATGCAGGTATACTTCCTGAAGACAGCCAGTTGCACACAGATATCATTCTTGTAGGATGTGGCGGAGTACAAGTGCAACCTAAATGCATTTATCAATTGGAGATGGAAGTGTATGGGCATGTGGTTAGTGTACCTACCTTGGTTGTACAGGGGCAACGCGATCAATTGATATTAGGCACCAATGTTATCAAGTATCTGCTATGTCAATTTAAACAAGCACCCAGTTACTGGCGTGTTATGAATAAACCTGAACCCATTGACACTCAAGGGGGTGAACAGTTTCTGAGCATGTTGTCTGGATTAAACCGGTGGAAAGGTAAAAGTATACCTGATCAGATAGGAACAGTTAAGTTGACTCAAGCAGTGACATTGTTACCTAAACATGAGCACCTTGTATGGGGCAGGTTACCAGTGAATGCACCAGTTTCCGAGGGCAGTACTATACTAGTAGAATCCCCTAGATCTAAACTTCACGAGAAAGATGTCATGGTGGGTAGGGTTGTTACTTCCATGTGGGGAGACAGATGGGTACCTGTTAAGGTTATGAATCCCTGTGATAAGCCAATAACATTGAGAAGGAACTCCAAGATAGCGGATGTGTATCCCTGTGTAGCAATGGAGGATCTGGACGTAAACTCTGACAATGCATCTAGTGAAGTCTTGAGAATGCAAAGCCAGCAAGTACATGGGAGTGTGACTGCTAGTAGCACTGCACCTTCAAACGGTATTGATCCTTGTGATACGCTCAGCAATTTAGGATTAAGTGACATTGATGTTAAGTCTTGTGAAGTGTCTCAGTACTGGAAGAAACGGCTAGTTGAGTTGATACAGAGATATGAAGGGGTGTTTTCAAGACATAAAGACTGTGGAGAAGCAAAGGGCTTTGTTCACAAGATTCATTTAGCTGATGATCGACCATTTAGACTGCCTTACCGACGTGTTCCCCCGGGGCATTATCAAAAACTGAGACAGGTCTTGACTGAAATGGAAGAAAGAGAAATCATCAGGAAATCCACTAGTGAGTGGGCCTCCCCCCTTGTGCTTGTATGGAAGAAAAATGGGGACTTGCGCATCTGTGTAGATTATCGCTGGTTAAATGCGCGTACAATCAAAGACGCACACCCATTGCCACATCAGGCGGATTGTTTGGCTGCTTTGGGGGGAAATGCATACTTTAGCACAATGGATTTGACTTCTGGGTTTTACAACGTGCCCATGAGTGAAAGTGATAAGAAATACACAGCGTTCACAACTCCGTTGGGGCTCCACGAATTCAATTGGATGCCTCAGGGACTATGTAATAGCCCTGCAAGCTTTATGCGTCTCATGACTAACATTTTTGGAGATCAGAATTTTTTGACACTGTTATGTTATTTAGATGATTTGCTGGTTTTTGCACCCACGGAGGAAGAAGCGTTGAAGAGGCTCGAGATGGTTTTCATCAAGTTGAATGTTCATGGGTTAAAGTTAGCGCCCAAGAAGTGTTACTTCCTGAGATGTAGTGTGAGGTTTCTGGGTCATGTTATTAATAGGAGTGGAGTGTCAACTGACCCAGACAAGGTGGAGGCCATTACTAGCATGGACGAAGTGGAACTCATGGACACTGATGGTGTCACACCATCTCAGAAGAAGATTAAATCTTTTCTAGGTATGATAATGTACTACCAACATTTAATTGAGAATTGTTCTAAGATCGCTAAACCCCTATTTGCTCTCACTGCTGTTCCGGGGGGAAAGAAACCCAATAATAGAGGTGCTGCTGCGTTTCGGAAGCTTAGTCCAAAAGATTGGACACGTGAACATCACGATTCATTCCAGAAGCTTAAGTCCGCTTTGTTGAACTCAGTCATGTTAGCTCATCTTGATTTTAGCCGTCCATTCATATTATCTACAGATGCGTCGCTAGACGGCTTAGGTGCTGTGCTGTCCCAGGTCTCTGAAGGAGAGAGTAAAGCTCGGCCTATAGCATTTGCAAGTAAGACACTCAATCGTGCTCAGAGTAGATACCCAGCACATCGACTAGAGTTTCTGGCGCTTAAGTGGTCCGTCTGTGACAAATTTAGTCATTGGCTAAAAGGCCACAGATTTACAGTATGAACCGATAATAATCCTCTCACATACATCCTGACTAAGCCAAAGTTGGATGCTTGTGAGCAGAGGTGGGTTGCAAAGTTAGCACCATATAATTTCATTATCCAGTACATCCCAGGCACCAAGAATGTGGTCGCTGACGCCTTAAGTAGACAACCTTTCACCAAAGGACGAGTTGGTCACAGACTAGTTAATGAACCTTATGGAGCCTTGCTTGAGGAGGCGGAACAGATTATGGAAAATGCAGTACAAGATGTGTTCAGGGTAAGCAACAACAATCAAAAGATTGAAGAATTCAAGACCCAGAGTAACTCCGGGCCCATGTCGCTTTATAGTGAGGAAGTAGCCGCAGTATTCGGAAATCACACTGAGTGGGAACTAGGTGCAAGAACCAGGGCAATCTGCCTAGCTCAAGACATCCAACAGTTGACTCCACCAGGTCAAAGTGCATTACCTGTGTTCACACTTAAGGAGCTTCAAGATAAACAGGAAGAAGATGACATACTGTCCAGAGTATTTCATTATGTTGGCAGGGGCCGAAGACCATCCAGGAGGGAGAAGTTTAAAGAACCAACCGGAGCTGTAAAAGTGTTAAAGCAGTGGAACAAGTTGAAGTTGCTTGATGGGATTCTTTATAGGGTGTCTAAAGATCCCCTGTCTGGTAAAAAGAGGTATCAGTACGTTGTGCCTGCTACTTTACTGAAACATGTGCTGCAGGGTGTACATTATTATTATTATTATTATTATTTATTTCTTAGCAGACGCCCTTATCCAGGGCGACTTACAATTGTTACAAGATATCACATTATACATTATTTCACATTATACAGATATCACATTATTTTACATGCAATTACCCATTTATACAGTTGGGTTTTTACTGGAGCAATCTAGGTAAAGTACCTTGCTCAAGGGTACAACAGCAGTGTCCCCCACTGGGGATTGAACCCATAACCCTCCGGTCAAGAGTCCAGAGCCCTAACCACTACTCCACACTGCTGACGAGGCAGGGCATCAGGGCCAGTATCGGACATTGTATTTGGCAAGACAGAGGTTTTTCTGGGTAGATATGGAGAGGGATGTTCGAGATTACATCAGGTCTTGTAAACGTTGCGTAGTAAGTAAGGCTGTTGAGCCTGAGGGGAGAGCTCCCCTTGAAAGTGTCAAAACAACAAGCCCATTGGAACTGGTCTGTATCGATTTTTGGTCTGCGGAAGACTCCAGTAACAGAAGAGTGGATGTGTTAGTGGTTACAGACCATTTTACTAAATTAGCTCATGCATTCCCTTGTCACAATCAGTCTGCAAAACAAGTAGCCCGTCAGCTGTGGGACAAGTATTTCTGCATTTACGGATTCCCAGAAAGAATTCATTCAGATCAGGGAGCTAATTTTGAGAGCCAGTTGATACATGAACTGCTGCAAGTAGCTGGAGTAGGGAAATCTAGGACCACTGCTTATCATCCCATGGGGAATGGTAACGTTGAACGGTTTAACAGAACACTGGGCAATATGATTCGAGCGTTGTCACCAAGAGAGAAACAAAAGTGGCCACAATTGTTGCAAACATTGACATTTGCTTACAATTGTACTGCACACGAGACTACCGGGTACCCCCCATTTTATTTGATGTATGGAAGAGTGCCACGGTTACCAGTAGATGTCATGTTCCACAATGTGGAGAGAAATTGTGATTTCACAGACTATGACAAGTATGTTGTTGCCCTGCGAAAGGACCTTCAGGAGGCTTTAAAGTTAGCTCAAGACAATGCCACAAAAGGTCAACAACGTCAGGCCGAATTGTACAATAAAAGGACCAAGGGTGCTGATATTGAAGTAGGTGATCAGGTCCTTCTTGCCAACAAGGGGGAACGAGGGCGCAGAAAATTAGCAGATAAATGGGAGTCTACTTTGTATACTGTAGTTGCTAAGAATGCAAGATGTCACACTTACAAAATCAAGAATTCCAGAACAGGACTGGAGAAAATAGTCCATCGCAATTTGTTAATGTTGGCTAATTTCTTGCCAATTGTAACAGTAAGTGAATCTGAGGAGTTTCCACTCAGTGAGCTATCCGAATCAAACTCTGCAAGCGGAGAGCCTGTTCAGGAGCTATCAGAAGATTTGCAAGAATCAAGCAGACTGAGTCGGACGGCTGATTGGGTTATGCAAACCTCCATTTTCGGGGAGAGGATGGTTGTGGATGAAGTTGATGATGAACCAAAAACTTGGAGTAATGACAGTCCACTTCAGAAGGATCCAATAGACGTTTCTTGTGAAGTCCCAAGTGTGAGGGAGAAGATCGTGAACATGGACGATGGATCTTCAAGACTGGAAACTGTGTCTGAAGCTTCTGAGAAAATATTAACAATTAAGTCGCCACCTGTTTCTGGAACTGTTACTCAGATTAGAACAAGAGTGGGTAGACTTGTTAAGCCAGTAAACAGGCTTATACAGAATATGACACAACAGAGTGAGGAAAAAAAACCCCAGTGTTTCTGTTAGAAAATGGGCTAAATCATTAATTTCAACTGCAGTGAATTAAAATAGAGATCCATTTAAAGAAGCGTATTTTGATTGATAATTTACAGTATTTTGTTGAAACATCGTTAATTACATGGTGAAGTCATTTAGGATTCAATGTGAGGTGTATAGGGCACCTTGTGAAGCGGGTGACAGAATGAGAGTTTTGCGCTGCTTTCTTCTGTTACTTTCCCATAGTTGGGTAACTGGATGTTGCATATTGTGTAATATAATAGTCCTGGTAATAAATGACATGTTGTGTGCTGAAGCGGTTAGAGCTCAAATGTGAAGAGTAATGGGATAATTAAGATGTTTTATTTTTGTTAATTGTCAATGATTTTTGTAAAAATTTTGGTGAAATTCAGTGGGGAGGGTGTAACAAGTGTAATTTGTTATTTTATTTTTTTGAGTTTCACCAAAGTTTCATGTTAATTTGCTGTTTTGTTTCAAAGGAAAATGTTGGTTTCCTTTAATTTTAGTCGGAGGTCATTAATAGGGAATACGACTTTAAGACCAAGCACATGTAAGAATTACCCAGTAATCCCTCAGTCGCCATGTTGTTAATGCTGAGGGTAAGACGTGTTTCATGTTCTCTATTTTATAGACTAGAATCTTTATTTAAAATACATTTGTACATGGGAGAAAACTGTTGTAACTCATGTTGTAATATGTATTCATGATGTGTTAATAATAACTCGCTCATCAAATCGTGTTAAAACTATTATTTTTTCTTGATAACTCGTGTTGTATTATTGAAAGTGTAGTGTTGCGCACTTCTAATGGTTGTTGTTTTATATAGGGAGAGAACGTCTGGAGTGATCTGCATGTGCTGGTGTTCTTTTTATTTTCTGTTAAACAGGTATGTTTCCGACTAGTTATTTTGTGGTCTAAAAAAAATGTAAAACTGATAAGTCTTTGCCTGTGTGTGTGCGTGTAGAGGACAGATAGGAAAAAAACAATTAGAATCCGAGTAATAAGGATGTGCATTGTAAACTTTTAATTTGTAGGAACAAAAGACAAAAGAAACCTGTAATACCACTATACGATCTAAAAAAGAAGAAATTGTTTATTGTTTTTGTTTTTATTTAATTTACTGTGAATTGGTACATGTCTGATTACTACAAGAAAAAAATGTAATTGTCAGTCGCCATGTTGTTAATGCTGAGGGGAGAGAACGTCTGGAGTGATCTGCATGTGCTGGTGTTCTTTTTATTTTCTGTTAAACAGGCACAATAAACAGAGACTGAATCAACATTCGTTAGCACTCGTGTGGTTTATGAAGCAGTGCAGAGAAAAATATCGTAGCAGCAGGATCGTGTCGGCTACATCTGCAGGCAACAGTGAAGCATGGTGGAGGTTCCTTGCAAGTTTGGGGCTGCATTTCTGCAAATGGAGTCGGGGATTTGGTCAGAATTAATGGTCTCCTCAATGCTGAGAAGTACAGGCAGATACTTATCCATCATGCAATACCATCAGGGAGGCATCTGATTGGCCCCAAATTTATTCTGCAGCATGACAACGACCCCAAACATACAGCAAAAGTCATTAAGAACTATCTTCATCGCAAAGAAGAACAAGGAGTCCTGGAAGTGATGGTATGGCCCCCACAGAGCCCTGATCTCAACATCATCGAGTCTGTCTGGGATTACATGAAGAGAGAGAAGCAACTGAGGCTGCCTAAATCCACAGAAGAACTGTGGTTAGTTCTCCAAGATGTTTGGGCCAACCTACCTGCCGAGTTCCTTCAAAAACTGTATTGAAGGAACTGTAAACATTTGCACAGTACTGTATGTATGTATGTATGTATGTATATATATATATATATATATATATATATATATATATATATATATATATATATATACTGTATATATTTGGAACAAGATAGACCCATCATAGTCCAATGTCAGAATTACTACTGTGCATGAGAATTACTACCGTGAGTACTTTCAAAAACATGCTCTCTGTTCCTTTCCTTTTTAGTTCACCCCTTTTTTTCCTCAATGATTCCCACTAGCTAAGCTACATGACGTGGCACAGGCAGCTTGAATAATCGGCTCCTGATCCAGCCTTAAGATTTAGGAGCTCCAAGCATGTGCAATGTTTAATAAGATTATGTACTGTATAGCATGAGAAATAGAGATCAGGATCTTAAACAAGTTTTCTGTGCACCTAAGCTGAATTACTCTACACTCTTCAAAGCTGCAAGCAGTGTTTTGCAAAAGTGGGTTTTAACCCTTCGTTTAAGATAAATTAACTTTAAAACCAAAACAAAACCGAAGTGGTGCAATACCTTTATATATAACAAGGCAGTCAATAAAACAATGAATTCATTCATTCCCAGTTGTCAGTATGTTTTAATTCAATAATAACAATAATAATAATAATAACAAAAAAAAAAACTTTCAAGATGAAACTCCTTAGTTTTATTAAGTAATATGTAGTTTTTCTAGGTTTCATTAATTGCCACAGGAAGCAAGGAGGAGTGAGGACTGTGCCAGTACGACATTTATAGTAATGCCAGTAGTACCAGCCTCTTGGCTCTTGTATTGGGTAAAGTCTCTTGGATAATTTTATCAAGCTGTGTATTAACCCAGCAAGGCTAGGCTATGTGAAGGTTGTTTTTTTGTGGGTTTTTTTGCTTTAGCTTAGTCTGTTTGTGTATGCACCATGACATAAAATATTTCTCCCCCAGCAGACATAAGATCACACACTAACTTAGCATATTTACATGATCTTGTGAAAAAGTGGAAACATAATTTACGTTGTAATAGTTATGCATAGCCCTAGTAGCGTTTCCAGTTTAGATTACTTTAAATGCATTCATTCACACTGCGTTGGCATACTAGACATTTACCCAGGACAACTTTTGAGTTTCACAAACTTGTGCGAATATATGTAGGATGCATAATACTTGCGACACATGCTTACAAGTTGCACACATTTGCAATATTATTATTTTATATTTAGCAGGATAGATTCAATGGGATGCTACAGTACATGTTTACAGGGAAGTCCTGCTCCTTTTTAGAGATTTGGAAATTAAAGTCTTGTTTAAGAATTCGCCAAGGAGAAATTTAGCTTGGCATGAATTGACCACTGCTCTTCTATGAAATATGTCAATGAGATCTGTAATGTTCAGAGAGCAGACAGGACCTTGGTTTCACTTCTACGGTTAAAACAAAACAATAAAATCAACATTAAACCGTTAAAAATTACTAACCTTTTTAGTGCGATCTAACACCCACCAATTTACACAACAGAAATAGAAAACTGTGTTTTGATGATTTAAACAGAACTGCCGTCTTGTCTTACTAACATTTATTTGAAGAAAATGATCCCGGAAAGGTTTAAATGAAGAGTAGAGTTGATTATTGTTGAAAAATAAAACACCCCAGTAAACATACAGTGCCGTGAAAAAGTATTTGCCCCCTGTCTGATTTTCTGCATTTTTGCACATTTTTCACATTGTATTTGGTCAGATTTTTTGTGGGTTGTAGTAGTATATAGAGGGAGTCTGAGAGAAAAAATGACACCAAAGTTTGGTGCTGCTTTCATTTGTTTGGTGTGCAAGGTAATCAAACATGCAATCTTCAGGTGTGAAAAAGTTATTGCCCCCCCTAGTTAACTCAACCCAATTAAAGGGATAATTAGGGTCAGCTGTTTGAGTACTTTGGTTAACAACCAGGCCTGATTTGGGCCAGCCCTGCCCAATATAAATCTGACTAACTTTGGCCCTTACCATCACAGTGAAGTTGTCAGCACACAGGTTCTAGAAGCACATCATGCCACGAACAAAAGAAGTTCCTGAAGACCTCTGGAAAAAAGTTGTTGAGGCCTATCAGTCTGGAAAGGGTTACAAAGCCATTTCTAAGGCTCTGGGCTCCACCGAACCACAGTCCAAATGGAGAAAGTTTGGGACAGTAGTGAATCTTCCCAGGAGTGGCCGTCCTGCCAAAATCTCTCCAAGAGCAAGGCGTAAAATCGTCCAGGAAGTCACAAAGAACCCTAGAACAACATCCAGGGATCTGTAGGCCTCTCTCGCCTCGGCTAAGGTCAGTGTTCATGACTCCACCTTCAGAAAGACACTGGACAAAAATGGGATTCATGGCAGAGTAGCAAGGCGGAAACCATTGCTCACTAAGAAGAACATGAATGCTCATCTCAAGTTTGCCAAAAAGCACCTGGATGATCCTCAGGAGTTCTGGAACAATGTTCTATGGACAGATGAGTCAAAAGAGGAACTTTTTGGCCGACATGGGCCCCGTTATGTCTGGTGAAAACCAAACACTGCATTCCACAGTAAGAACCTCATACCAACGGTCAAGCATGGTGGTGGTAGTGTCATGGTTTGGGGATGCTTTGCTGCATCAGGACCTGGACGCCTTGCCATCATTGAAGGAACCATGAATTCTGCTCTGTATCAGAGAATTCTACAGGAGAATGTCAGGCCATCCGTCCGCAGCTGGGTCATGCAGCAAGACAATGATCTGAAACACACAAGCAAGTCTACATCAGAATGGTTGAAGAACAATAAATTTAAAGTTTTGGAATGGCCTAGTCAAAGTCGAGACCTAAACCCCATTGAGATGTTGTGGCAGGACCTGAAACGAGCAGTTCATGCTCGAAAACCCACAAATGTCACTGAGTTGAAGCAGTTCTGCATGGAGGAGTGGGCCAGAATTCCTCCACGGCACTGTGAGAGACCAACCAATAACTGCAGGAAGCGTTTGGTTGCAGTTATTGCTGCTATAGGTGATGTAACCAGTTATTAAGGGGGCGATAACTTTTTCACATGGGGGCATTGGCAGTTGCATAACTTTCTTTAATAAATAAATGAAATATGTATCACATTTTTGTGTTATTTGTTCACCCAGGGTCCCTTTTATCTAATATTAGGTTTTGGTTGAAGATCTGATAACACAGTGTCAACAATATGCAAAAATGCAGAAAATCAGACAGGGGGCAAATACTTTTTCACTGCACTGTAGATCTAGAACAGTAATGTAACTAATATAGAGCCCTCTGGCAACCCTAAATTAAAGTTCCAAAAAGCTGACCAAAAGCCCTTTGCTGAGAAAAATTGACCTTGCTGAGCCAGATAAGATCCATGGTGGCCTCAAAGCATTCTCAAAGCATTTCAGTCCAGTCTGTAAAGAATGAAAACCTGTTCATTTTACAAAACTAAACACAAACAACCCAGTAGTTTATTTAAACATCTTTATGTAAACATGCATTTAAATTACAAAATAGAGTAGAACGGTTTGAAAATTGGCTCCATGGTATTTAAACATCTGAAATACTGAAGTGTCTATAGAGAACTTCATGGGAGAATCCGTTTTTCCTGTGATGCGAGACATACAATTTACAGTATTGATATCCCAGTATCCAAGCCAGCTTGGGTCTGCCCAGTTGTTAGATGGGAGATTGAACTCCAGCTACTGCAGGAAGTGATGTGGGAGGCGCTCCATGGGATTCCCTTCAACCTATACAAACATCATTAACTTCAGTTAATTGCTCCCCTCAACATTTATAAGAAAACACAAAGCTTTGTAATCAGTTGAGTACCTGCCACCATTAATTTATTTTTAACCATCAGAAATTATATTGCCTTGCCTTTAGATCAGGTCCAATTACCTATTGTGCTTCATATAATATAATTACAATTAAGGACTCATAACAACTGTTTGGACTACAGATTTAACAGACGCCGATGCTAGGGTACCAACAATGGTAATCCTAGCGTTTGATTTAATAAAGAAAACAAAAGAAAATAAAGTTACAAATAAAAGTTTGCCTCACAAGGCGAGCGCTAGTCTCACTGAAAGAGATGTCCTGCTCCAGGAACCTACTACACTATGAAACCCTCTCTATACTGGTTGGGATCAACATCCTCTAAACTAGCCAACTACTGTTGCTCCCGAAGTCCCGGCCTCCCAGTGACTCCAGGTCTTTATGACAGTCCTGGCTGGGCAGAGCCTTCACAGGCACTGTTTTGCAGTTGAAGGGTTCCATAGTAGTTATCCTGCAGAGCGGACGCTCTCCTCCTTGATGTAAACAAAGCGCCCCTCTGTGTAGCATGGCCATGCAGTACTATACATACAGACTAGAGCTGTGGCACAGCCACTCCGGGCACGCCCCCCAGCCAATCTGGACCTCCAGATCAGCTCAGAGCAAGGCGAACCTACCTGCGCAATTGGTTGCCTAGCAATGCATCTCCCGTTATGTGTCGCAGCTGCACACATCTGCGCAAGAACCAGCGACAGGGTTCTCCCTGTCATAAGAACATAAGAACATAAGAAAGTTTACAAACGAGAGGAGGCCATTCACACGCTCTCAGCAGCTTTTATTTAGCAAGCCAGCCAAAAAAAAAAACAGTATTTCAGTAAAGAAAAAGAAAATTGCTCATCATGGGCCTGTGGTCATAAAAATAATGTTGAGCTTCTGTGCACCAGAAGAGTGCCCTTTTCAGTTCACTTGATGCTCCAGCAGAACAGCTCATAAATGTAAAGCACATTGGGCTGTGTCTGACTGCTAGGCGAGAGAAGAGATTGCTGTAAGTGAGAAACCCATTGCAAGCTAATTAATGTGGAGAAATCAACCAACTGATAAATCCACCCTGTCAAAACATGCTTTTTCAACAGCTTATAATTCTACTTTATCATGCCTTAGTGTAGATAGTACCAAGATGTTAAGAAAAGACCTTGGCAATCTTTTTGCATAGTTTTCTGAGTTATTTGTAATTTTTGGATACATTTTATAACCACATTTTATCATAGTGTATAAATGAATTGTAATTATTTTAATAAACACAATTTCTAGTAATTGGGTCTATAAAATACTTACAGGTAACACACATTAAACAATATTGTAGTGGGGAATACAATGTAGTGAATATATATAATCATGTAGAACCAGAATTCCCTTGATAGTAATCGACATTCACACAACGTGTCAGAAATATAAAACAAGATTTTATGTAAGAATAAAAAGGGTGCACAACTAATCTAATATTACAGAAAGGAAGGGTGATTGGTTAGAGATATGCGTGAATAGTATACAGTTCATTGATTTCTTAGTTACAACGACCACAACATTATTAGCATACATGGCTAACACTAATATTAATTATGGCTGATCACACAAAGTGTCTACTTTGCATTAGTATTTTCAATACTCGTTTCTCATTGTAATCGATCATATTTCATATCAAAATGCATGAGAATTAATTCAACTTCCCATTCAGAACGGAATCCAACATTCCAATAACTAATTTATCAATTTAGTTTTACAAAACTAAACAATATGTTATCAATCTCAATTGATTTTATATTCAAATTAACTCAGAAATGGGGCAATGATCAAATTCTCTGCATTTATGAGGTAACTCCTTTGAGTTACACATTTCAACAAACAAAATACATTTCGTGCACACTCTAAAACAGGAAGTTATATTCTATTCCTAGAACAATTTATCCACTAACTTGATAGCATTAGCTACAGTTAATTTCTCAAATGTTCGAATGTTTCATATTTGACATGTTGAATACTTATTGATTTTCAACAAAGAAGTCAATCTTCTTTGGTGATGAACACTGCAGCTTCTCCCATCTCTCTCAGTTTGAAGTTCCAACAAAAGAAGATGGTACTTTGCTTGAAGTACACATTGTATTGCGTCGGCTCACAATAAACAATAGTTATTTTCAAAGGGAGGTAGGTCCTGATCTCCAGCAGTCCTGCAACATTATCTTTGGCTTGTCAGAAGGTTTCCAACTGGAATGGGTTCCGTTGATCAGACGTACTCACAGTTTAAAGAATGTGTCTGGTTTATTCCACCGCAAACACGTGGGCCTTGGGTGTTTAGAATATTTCACTGAAACAAGTCCTCTTAATTATGTACCCTTTTGATTACAAGTCACCTGGATTATTTCAGCGCAAGTGCACTTGAAAAGTTATTTAAGTTCATTTAAACAACCTTGGTTAGAATTATGCAGGTCTCAGTTTCTCTTCAGTTCCTTTCTGTGTGAGCTGGTTCCAAGCAGTTTGCGACAGGGCCCGCCGTGGATCCTTGCAATCGTCCCGTTTCCTGGTTAGAGTTTACCAAGCAGAGCAGAGAGCATGGCCCTCTTCAGAGCTGGTTTTAGCCTTCTCAGGACATGATTTTTTACGACTCAGCTTCACAAAGCTGCATTTGTCTACTTTGACCAGAGGATGGGGGGGAAGAGAAAAAAATATTAACTTGAAACTTTCTCAAACAAGTTTTAACAGTGTATATTACATCCAGCAGTAACCTGATTTGACTGCACTGTCTGCTACAACAATATTTGAATGCAAGTTACTCTACCCAACTAATTTTGTTCTGAACTTTTAAATTTCAGTGGACTCTACCTGTGGCCTTTTGTATGAATAATTATGTTTATTGTGTCTAATTGACATATTTAAGCCTTAATACTGCATTGTGTATTGCATTTTTTTAACTCAATGTTGGCATGCTGGTAGCTTGAGCTTCGTTCAGCTGAGCTTCTGAGTTCTTTCTAGCATTAATGTTGATTGATATATGTAGGCCTAGAGCTGCTTACTAAAAATCCAATGTGAAGGTCTACAATGGTGATGAATCACACGGTGTAACACAGAACTTGAAGAACTAAGTATTTTGAAAGTAGACATAGGTCTTAGCACCATTGAGCCTTCAGTTGACCTGCTAAACCCACAAGTGCATGCGGTAGTCATCAAAAACACATGCTTACTGCTGTACTTCCAAACACCTGTGAGACTGAAATGGAAGCCTGGCCATAGAGTCAGACTAATAAATTAGGTTTGCCAAATACTATTCTAAAACATCATTGCTTGTGCCTTTTTATGCAGCTTATATTTCTACATTACTGTGCCTTATTATAGACTGTACCAACAACTTAATA
The DNA here is from genome assembly GCF_902713425.1 of Acipenser ruthenus. NCBI lineage: Eukaryota > Metazoa > Chordata > Actinopteri > Acipenseriformes > Acipenseridae > Acipenser > Acipenser ruthenus. The sequence goes on from NC_081192.1 coordinate 53,032,262, forward strand.
ATAGATCTTGAACATTCTTTGTTCAGAGTTTTCTGATTTCCATGTCATTTTTGGATGCATTTTATAATAATAATTCCATTATAAATCATGAATTTAACATTCAAGCAATCTAATTTGCATATTTATCTTCCATGCATTTTGAATGTTATAAAATCAAAATCTAACTGACATCCATTATGAACACCAGTTTGAACATAACTTTGACAGTTGTCATGAATAAATACTTTTAGAACGCATCACTAGCAGTGGAGAATAGATACGAATGTAACTATCGACAATCTGAGTATACAGAAATCTAAATACAATGGATGGCATGTTAAAACAATCACCAATAAATTATATTTAAGTGTAAAACTGAATTGTGCGTCAGTGCAAGGAATTAAGCTTATCAGTGATGCCCTTTTAGATTCCCACATCGTTGTGACATTCACAGTAATCTTTATATACCAGTAATTATGTCAATTACTATGTCAGTGTAGTAATCTGCCTGGACAGTACAAGATTAACAAACATGTATTAGTTGTGATATTCATTGTCTGAGAAACTCAATGACAAAGCTTAGCCTGTGGTATCTTAACCACCTGATCATACACCAGTGTTTTACAAAATTGTAACCCTAAGAGGTTACATGAATCTTACATGAACTTGTATTTATTATTAGAAAATAATAAGTACTGTAGCACAGTCTCACACAAGAATCCTAATACAGTAAGTCATAGTAAAGAACATTTTAGAGCAATGATGACTTAAAGAAAAGTCTCTTGTCTAATTGTTTTTTAAACTATGTATGTGACAGGGTAGCATCACAACCCAAGCTGTTACCAGGAGGAAAGAGACCCAGAAACAGAAAGCTGCTGTTTAAGTGCCGGCGTGCACCTTTATTAACAAAAATAAACCAAACACAAAAGAAACACGGCACGAGCGCCAAAATAGAAGGTTTAAACAAAATAATAACTATGTGTAGGCTGGGCATTAGCCTTCACTACAATGTTCCAAAACAATGCAAAAATCACAGCACAAACCCCAAATCCTTCAGCAAACAAAGGATTTTGCTTCCTTTTATACATGTGGCCACTCCCCAATTAGCATCACTTACCTAATTGGGGAATGGCCACACCTGTGATTGCTGGCAGGGGCAAATTTAACCCCATCCCTGCCAACCTTATATTCCCACACACACACTATTTACAGCAGCAGGGCTTCTGCCCTGCCACAATGTACTATTAGAAAACGATTCACTATCATCAGCCAATCAGCTTCCAGCTATAGCAGGCATTAACACACAGTAGATGCCCGCTGGAACGTCACTGCATCACCTGTGAATCAAATTTAAAATCAATTGGTGCAAGTACTGGCTTTTTCATTGTGATTTGCTGTATTTTTAAACTTAGTTTACATCTATTGGACAGTAAATACTAAAAAAAGTATAACAGGTCTGAAAAAGTGCAGAAAGCTTTCTGATCAAATTCTTGAGCTCAGCTTTGTTGTGCTGTAACATCTTTTGAGCCTGAGTTGGGAAGATGGTCAAAACCAAAGCATGGAAAAGTTCACACTAAACTAAACTAGGCAATTGTGCTTTTTTATGCCACCATGTTTTGTTTTTGGTGGCGTCAGGCCAGAAGCAGGAAAGAAAAACACAGGCAGTACTGCAGGGCAAAAAGACACTGCGCGCCGTTTAATTAAATAATACAAATAAAAGGTTTAACAAAAACACTGCTCACAGAGCAAAACAAATGGTCAAACAAAATTACAAAGTCTCGAACGCAAAAGAATGCTAAGGTCAGGCTGAGCAACTGCCTTCACTGATCCTTATACATGTAAGTTAATCCAGTTCTTACTTTTAGTTTAGTTTTGTTTAGTTTTGTTTTGTTTTTCTCCTCCGTCTCTCTCGCACCCGTTTCTCCTTCCAAACATCCAACCCCCTCTGAGCCGAGAGTGGGTCTTTTATATTCGTGGCTGGAGCCTTAATTACCTATTAATAAATTACCTTATTAAGGCTCCAGCCACATTCCCACGAGCATTCTAGGGAAGGGGTTTTAACCCCATCCCCACGACTACATATTACAAGACCGGCTCTCTCGCCGGTCTCAAACAGTAAATAATAAAAGACGGACGGTGCTCGACCGCCCGCTCATAAACACAATAATGATTAGGACGGACGGCTTCATCCACCCGCCTACAAATACAATAACAATAATAACAATACAAAACATACAAATCTACAAATAATAATACAGGGGCGGGGTGTACCCTGTCACAGGACACATTTGTCTACTTGCCTAAGATGCTTCTTTAATTTTAATAAATTAAAATGTTAATTGTTGCTTTAATGGGGTGATTTTTATTGGACAAATTGCCACAAAATACAGCTTTTAGAACTTTCTTTTCGTTCATCCTTTCTTAAAGTTGAAAATGCTGATATGCTTGCAAGGCCGTAGCCAGCTATGAGGCACCCGAGGCACGGGCCTCGGTTAAAATCATACAAATAATTATTTATTTACGTTCTCTTACACATTGCGTAGCCGTAGTGCATGGGCAAGTGTGTGTATTGGCCACCACTGCGGTAGAGCATTCATTGACAGGGACTATCGCTTAATTAATGTGTTTGATTTTATGGTTACCCCTTTTCACTCAGAAAAGTGACCATCAGTATCAATAGCTTCAATTTAATAGGAACTTCAAGTTGTGTCTGGTAAAAGATGTACGATTCTTAACTCCTGAGTCCAAACCAATTCAGTTTTCAAAGAAATGCTGTCATCACTACTATTATAATAGAAGCACTATTGCACTGAATACATTCCAACAGTGGGATTCCATTCCAAGTTCTTAGAAACCACAAGCAAAGACTTTATTGATTGAGCTGCACAGAGAGTTCAGCTTGTGGCTGATATTTCATTGGTTTCATCAGTAACAATCTGGAGGTTTATATATCTCGAATATGTAATATATTTGTAATTTTCATTAGTAAATAAATGTACAAACACATAAAAATGTTTTGATATATATATATATATATATATATATATATATATATATATATATATATATATATATATATATATATATACTGCATTTCATTGGCCCTTGTGTTATGTGTTTTGCTGTTGTGTGATAAGCATTTCTTAACAATACATTTCTAATGTGATTACAGAAGAGCAGTAAGGGTATTTTTATCTCAGTATGACAATGATTCTTCATTTGTTCCTGGAATTTGACACATATTGACAATTACAATCAGCACACATACCCAACCCTATAAAATCTTCACTTCAGTGACGGTTAAAAGAGTGTGACGCATATCTGATTATTTCATTTTGGCCCATTTCAACACAGAAAAGATACAATGTCAAAAATACATACCTGAAAGTACTGTGTTTTAAAATAAGTAGGCTTACATTTAGATGTACTGTAGTTGGTTTTGTTTGTACAGTACTATATTTTCAACAGAAGAAGTACTATAATTCACAACAATATGATTCTGAAAATATCACTTGGCAAAAGAGACGAATGTGGACACATGCTGTAATATTGTACATACTTTAAAATCCGGTACGTATTGTAGCAGTATGGAAAATTCTGAACAGCAAAATGTTACCCATGTACAGAACTGCGTAAAAGGTAAAAGGCAATGCAATTTAGCAAAAGATACAAAAAAACAACAACACTGTTTCCAGAATTAAAACAGTATTCAAAGTCCGTATTCAAAAATGCAGAATGTAGTGCTCGATAAGGCCATAATGTCATAGTTCACTTGCAAATGAAAATGCACAAAAGCAACTAAAGATCACAGATTTAAAAAAAAAATACATCACAGTATCTAATGTGCAATAAAGACAGACTGGTTTGCACATACGAGAAAAAAAAATAAAACGCAGGCTGTGACTGATAATTAAATAGATTGTAACATTGAAGAGATGGGTTTTGCATCAGAAAACTGGTGATGGAGTCAAAAATCATGGTTGACGGGTAAGTGCATTAATTTGTTACACATATATAATGTGTATTGATTTGTTTCTTAATACAAGGATGGTAAAACACGACTGACGTGTATCTGAGTGTCGTATATCCGAGTGCTGACTGTAGTGCGATGTTAGTCTACCACCTCCAGGCATTTCATGTTTCACTTAGAAAATGTTATCGCTAACTTGAAATCTGCAACTGTTTAAGAGCTGAAAACAATTAAAAATTATAAGTTCAATTAAGGGTCTAGTTAAGCAATTGAGAGCTTAGTTGGAGTGAAAACCAGCAGACACGCTGCGTTCCCAGGACCAGGGTTGGGAACCACTGCACTAGAGTATATTCATGAAATATTAAAAGGCTTAAAGGCTGAATTTAGTCCCATTGTTTAAATTCACAACAAAGTTTAATAAGTACACAGTGATTCTAACCCATGCATTTAATTACATTTTTGTCTACTAAACATATTTATGGTTTTGCCTTTGAAACTGTGATTTAGTGTTTTTGAAGTTTCAGAAGAACTAACTCATGTGTTACACCAGGGGTCTCCAATCCTGGTCCTGGAGGGCTGGTGTCCCTCCTGGTTTTTGTTCCAACTGTAGCCTAAATTACATAATTGGACCAATTAAGTGCTTATTAGAAGCTTAATTGGTCCAAGTAAGTAAATGAGGGTACAGTTGGAACAAAAACCGGGAGGGACAACAGCTCTCCAGGTCCAGGATTGGAGACCCTTATGTTACACAATACATACGCCACGCACTATTTAATGTTGCTGCATGGCTCTTTGGTATAGATTTCACTTGCGGCTTTTTGCCAACACAACATAACATTTGGGACAAAGCATAGCGTTTTTGGCAATTAAATTATGTGGGAATATGGCCTTCTCTGCTGGATATGCCCCTGCTTCCCAGTTTATCTAAAAAAAGGTACAGGGCTGCCTGGGAGCCAATCAAGGCTGTCACGCATAATATTCAGTAAGGGAAATAAAAAATAAAAGACACTGATGCGTCTGCAAAACACCTATATTGACCTCCAACGGTCAATTCAATAATTAAGAGTCTGGTTGGAACAAAGCCCTGCAGTGGAATGCATTGGAAGAGCCAAGGTTACCTACCCCTGATCTAGCTCATGGGTAGGAAAACATGGATCTTCAATCCAGGTCTTTGTTCCAACCTTTAATTATTAAAATGAAAATAGGCTGTAAGTATTTAATCAATCGAGAGTCACAGTAGTTGCAACTGCCAAGTTTGTATAATAGCTGAATAACCATGTGACTATACAAAAACGATGGTACCACACAACAATTCCAATTGCTTGTCTGTTAATCTACTTATGTTTCTGTACATATCTAAACACTAAAATGGCACTCCAAGTTGCCTACCCAGATCTAAGCAAGACTAATATTCCAAATTAACACCAACTGTGATACTATTTTTTTTTTGTTATCTGCCTGCAGGGAATTGTGTTCAGACCATCACAAAATCTTACTTGCGTTGCAGGCTTCTGTGGTGTTTTTTGGTTTGTTTGTGATATGGACACCCATTAAAGCCAATAAATTGAAATAATAATTGCCAATCTGAGAAGCCTCCCAGTACAAATCACATTTGCCTTTTTACACGTGTTCACCCCATATGGGTTCTCTTAAGTGCAGTAACTTCAGTGAGAGGGTCAGAAAAAATAACATACTGCTTTTCAACAAGATTAGGTTTGCTGTGTTTAATACTAAAATAAAAGCTTTGTTTCTCAGCACAGTACAGGGTAATGGTAATGGGCCTCTGTTGAGATTAGAGTAGTTGGATACTTTATATTCCTCCTGGGTTTTGGAAACTAAAAATATCGTACATCAGATCTACGGGTTTAAATAAGTAGCAATTTACAATAGATTGTTTTAGATTGATGGTTGGCAAAAACAAGTTCATGTCAAAACTGATAGCTGTTATATTGTTATTCAAAAGCAATTCAGGTTTGAACTCACTTTCAAAGAAGTTTCAGGAACCATGTAGCAGGAAATACTGTTTGAATGCAATAAATGGGAAAGGATTTACCCACTATTTATTATTGAATAGAAAGTTCTTTTTTATAGTTAACACATTTCTGGGGGGAAAAGAAAAACCCTGATGAGTTTAATTGCTGCCTGTGTTGATTTTCAACAATGCTTTTATTATTAATGCCCAAAATTAATTATTATGGGTATTAATGCCATTACTTTGTCATTTTCCAGTGATGAGAAAATTGTTATTTAATTCAGGTTATGCAAATATTTCAAATACAGCAATATATAGTTGCAAACAAAAGTATTTGGGCCGTTTTAAAAAAATGAGAAAAACCACAAAGAAATTATTTTCTATAATTTATATTTGTTCTATTGAAAGATATACATTAAAGTAGAGATTCAGCATTATAATAAAACAACAAATTATTACATAACATGCATAAAATGAAAAACAACATGCAAAAACAAATTTCATATTTTGACAAAAGTATTTGGGCACCCTTACATTAGTATTTTGTGTGCCCACCCTTTGCTTCCTTTACAGCTTGCAGTCTTTTTTTGTACTTTTGAACCAGTTCCTGGAATCTTACCAGAGATATTTTTGCCCATTCTTCAACACATACAGCTTTCATTTCTGCAGTCGACTTTGGTTTCCTTTTTGCAACAGCTGCCTCCAAGTCAATCCACAACATCTTGATGGGATTCAAGTCTGGGGACTGAGATAGCCAATCCATAACTGTAATCTTCTTTTTTTTTTCAGAAATCCCTTTGTAGACTTCACGGAATACTTATGGTCATTATCCCGCTGCAATACAAACTCCCGTCCAATAAGCCTTCTTGCACTGGGTAACAAATGAGAGTGCAAAATGTCTTGAGATTTTGCAGCATTCATTGATCCTTCTACAATACAAAGGTCGCCAGTAACTGAGAAAGAAAAAACAAGCCCATACCATCACACAACCTCCACCATGTTTAACACAGGGCATGATGAACTTTTCTTTAAATTCTTCTCTTCCTCCAAACATATTGTTGCTTTCTAGGTGAAAAAAGTTGTATTTTGGATTTGTCAATTTGGTTGAAGAAATCATCAGGCTTCTTCAAGTATTCAATGGAAAACTCCAATCGCTTTCTTTTATGTATTGCTTTTAACAAAGGTTTGCATCTTAGTTTTCGCCCATGGACTAGGGTTCCCACCTCTGACTTACAAAAAACCAGGACACCAGAGTCATTTCGTACAAAAATAAATAAATAAATAAATAAATAAATCAATCATATACTTTGACATTTAATGTCCCAGGAAGTCTTACAGATTTCCCAGGATAGCTGCCTCAAAAAGAGAACAATCCAGGCATAACCAGAATGGGTGGCAACCCTACCATGGACATTCATCTTGTTAAGGTATCATTGAATTGTTCGCTCATGAATATCTTCTCTCAATTCTTGTGACAAATCATTTGTAGTAATCCGAGGATTTTGCTGGTCTAGTCGAACTATTCTTCTTCCAGAAATTATGAAATTAGTTTTTGCATGTTATTTTTCATTTTATGCATGTTATTTATTGTTTTATTATAAAGCTGATTTTTTTTTTTTTTAACTGCCCAAATACTTATGTCTGCGACTGTATATAAACTTCTGCAGCCTAATACTGTACCTTTGCTGTAGGTGACATGGTCCGACTGCAGCAAGACCACTGTAGTGAGTTTGAACTACTGTAGTAGCAACTATAGCATTATCGTTGAAATATCTGCTTATTCCTGAAGTACAAAATAAAAAGAATAAACTAAAATAACAGTAGAAATGTTACCCCTGCTAATAACTGTAATTCCTAGGTTGCCACTCTTTCGAAACAGGAGATGTATTGAACTTATTAACTACTCAGGAGCAGTAGTAACAGAGTATAAATCAGAAAATGAAAGCATGTCATCCTTTAATTTGTCACAGGAAAATCACTGCAGGAGAATCAAGATCCTTGGGGATTGCTATTACTGTGTTTCTGGACTGACCCAACCAAAAACTGATCATGCTCACTGCTGTGTGGAAATGGGATTGGATATGATTGATACCATCACGTAAGTAATTCATCAGTCCTAGTAATAATATGTTTAGCCTGTTTACATTTTAAGAATGAACCCAGACTTCTTATTTGGTACCTCATTTAATTTAAAAATGGCTTCTGTTCTATCTGCTTACCAACAAAATATTTACAACTGTAGCCTGAAATACAGATTTAAGCTCCATGTTATAAGTAACCTCTCTCTCTCACTCACACACACACACACACACACACACACATAAACACATAAGGTCTCAGCCAAATTTAGAAGTCGCTTATTGTAAATGACTTATAATATTACAAATTCACTTAACAACAATTCCTGTTAGTGCAAATTATTTTGGAGCCCTTCCAGAGAAGACAAATGTGAATAGAACTAAACCCCTAAAACTAGTTCGAACAGCTGACTGTAAAGGATATTGGAAACTGTATTTACTTGCATTCAGATTAGTGCCGCTGTACTGTATTTTAGTGCTACAGATCCTATGATGCATTTCAAGTTGCCATAGTGCTCACGTAAAAATATGCTCTAGTCTTGCAGACAAATTTGGAGGTGTTGAAAGCGGTGGATTATGCACCACAGTACAAGAACGATTAACGATTCCTTGTACATTCTCCCAAAAAGCTAAAGTGAAATCACCTCTATCCACGTAAGGATTACCAGTTACTTGTCTTTGATCTTTAATGCTTTTCCTAAATTGTTCTCCACAGAACGTCCAATGACAGCCTAGTGTTTAGGTTAAGGTAGCAGATTCAATTGAACCCGCTGTGATTTTTCCAGGTTGATCCTTTCAAATATAAAATAGTTATCTTCAGGTAGATTTAAATTCTAAAGACTCCAAAATGTGTATTTCAAATTAAATAAGGGTAGCTAGTTTTTGCTTAAGAGGTTTTTACAGGACAAGTCCTCTTCTCATTCTCAATGTAAAGTGGCTGCAGTGCAGCGTAAGTTTTCACAGGAATTTACACAACTCTAACAACTCTATGCGTGGGGGGGGCGATAAGGGGGCTGCAGTGGAGGGGTGTTAGTATCTCCTGCAGTGAGCTCCATAAAGTAAGACTGATTCTTAGTGCAGGTCCGTGGGGGAAAAATATATATATATATATATATATATATATTAGGGCTGTCATTCCATTAAAATGATCGGTTAATTTATGGGCATCAGTTGATTAATCGGTAGATTGATCCCTGCACATTTTTCAATAAAGGTAACACTCTTATAGTAGCTGTCCTGCATAGTAATACATACACAAATCAATAGAATTTAAAAATAAAATACCCCCAATGGGCATTTGGTCATTTTAAAAGTATTTCTGTTTTGTTAATGTACAGTAACACATTTTCACAGAACAACATCAATCCATGAAATAGCAAAATATAATGCACAAAAACTGAGAACTGATTTTTTTTTGTCTTTCATGTAATTGTATTTTGGGCTTCCGGGTTTTCGGCATTAAAAAAAAAATAGAATAATTTCAGGACGAAACAGGTAAACATCGGTTAAAACAACTCTACATCCATGTTCCACAATATAAACTAGTAAAAATCGGTATACATAAACAACTTGAACAGTAATGTAATATTAACAGTACTAACATCAATAAAACACAACATTATAGTCGCAGCTTGTGACACTAGTAAAATGCATTTACTCGCGTGAAACAATGCCAGGCCAAATGAAGGAATCGGGGAAAAATAAATGCATCAGAAGAAATTAACTTTATATATCCAACTTAAACATAAAAAACTTCCTTTTCACCAACACAGTTTTAAAATGAATAAACATATTTTTCCAAGCTGGCAGCAGACACTGAGGATCATTTTGGACGTTGCAGAAAATGTAAGAAGTGTGTGTAGCAACAACAAACCAGATACGAACTGTCGCAGGAAGCCTTCCCGCTAAGAGTATATTGCTGCAGAATGAAGGCTCGCTCAGCGTAGCTCTCACAGGGCGCTCACACAGCGTGCACAACTCGTAATTTACATCATGCTTCATTTACCCGGTTACTGTTATGAAATAAACGTAGTTTTAGTACCTCAATTCATCACCCTTATCATTTGATCGGGCTGTAGCATATAATGATGACGTCTATTACGAGTTGTGCACGCAGCACTACCCTATACATACATATATATATATATATATATATATATATATATATATATATATATATATATATATATATATATATACATATATATATATATATATATACATATATATATATATATATATATATATTACAATAAACATACATCCCGATACCTATTTCAAATTCTTGTTTTGTTAACTGCATTCAAATTTATAAAAAAAAAACATAACATTCTGACTTATTCTGGTTTAAAATGGTCTTAACCGGTAAAACAAAAAATGTTAAAAGAATTTGGAAGCTAAATTGTGTAATATTTGTTTTGTTACCAGAATTAGTAAGCACAGTACTACCCCACCATTTTGAAAAGCTGGAAATAACATCACACTGTTATGTGTTTTTTTTCTCCCAATGTTTGATTAATTTTGTGGGTAAATAAAACCTACAAAATACATAATGTTTTTACAGTCATTATGTATAAGTTCCATGAAACATTTCTAAACATTTTACCCTAAAGCAGTATGTTTTATCTTCCATGCATTTTCATACTTAGAATCAATAAAAAAGTACAGTGCTATAAAAAGCCATTCTATTCTTAATAAACAATTTTTTTATCTAAACCACAGCATAGTTTTTAGTCATCTACTAAGTCAACTCCAAACAAGCCTGGCATTACTAGAGAATAATATATTTAAAGTCAGTAAGCTGGATTTGCGGTCTGACTGAAAGTCAGGGATCCTGTTAAATTTACTTGGTGCTCCAAAGCAGGAGCTAGGTTTTTTGTTTTGTTTTGTATTGTTTGTTAAAAGAAGCTGCATTTCCAATGGAAAGGGAACACCGCGGAACAAATAAATATACCGTCCTGTTTAAACCCATCCTTTGTTGTCGAGAGTGATTTATCCATCAAAGACAGTGTTAGGAACCCAGAACTGTGTTCAGATTTATACTGTAAATAAAGAAGCTTTGCCACAATTTGTAATTATGACATATATATTTTTTTTACATTGTTAATGTATAATTGTATTACTTTTAGCAAACAATGACAATGACATTGCAAGCCCTTTTCTAAGTGTTATGTTTAGAACGTGTAATACTATAATTAACTAATTGTTGAAATGATTGTTGTGTAATAAAATGCTATTTGCTTTTCTGTTGAATTGTTCTGACTGTGGTTTCATTGACAAATCAACAGTTTTCTGTGGATTCGTAGCATAAACTGTGGATTTGTTAATCAATAATATATCTGTCCAGCACTCCCCTTCTCTTCAAAGCCACCCTTTCACTTTCAAGTAGAAGATTTGTAGAATTAATCAATCGAATGATCAATGGGTGATGTCACAGAAATGATTTAAAGTAGAATAATTAATAATGAATCACCTAACAAATTCCTGGAAAGCTATGGCTCAGTCGTTAAGAATAGGAAGGTTTTTACCAAGGACCCCATTCCGTGTTCTAGAAAGCAGCATCCCGGTAAACTGTTCAACTGTGGGAAGACCTGTCAACTGCCTGGGCCTACAGTTATCATTTCAAAGTACGTATCTGTTTCACAGCATAATATATCATATTAAAATATATTGTTAGACATAGAGTATTTTTCAGTTTGGAGGGGTGAACACGCTGTAATTAAATGTATTTTTTGAGTTATTGTATTAATGCCAGTAAAATATTTTTTGACATAAGGTACCTTCAACTGTCTGAACTGAATTAAAACCTTGTGCTTAGTCAATCCACAATAGTTTTAGTATGTTGGTTTTAATTATTGTGTGTACGTATTGGTAGTTGTTGAGCAGTCACAGTAGAGTTTTTTTAGATTGTTTTACTAAAAGCAATAGTATTGTTTCTCATGCCTTGTATTATTACAGGGTGATTCGAAAGTAAGTTTACCACGTGAGATATGGTGCGTTGATGTGGTAAACTTACTTTCTAATCACCCTGTATATCAATGTTGGTCTTTTTATTATAAGTCTGACAGGGAAATTAAACTTGAATAAAGCAGAAGATTGCATAGTCTTCAAGTTTTTTAAAACTATAAATTAGTCAAACCCTGCCATTTTATATTCCTAAATGGCCATCTCTGGGGGCCCCAAAATACCTTATTGACCCCCCTTGGCTGGAACTGGTGTTGACTCCAGATTTAATAAACATAAAAATAATAAAATAAAAAAAAACTGGTGAACAATTTTTTCAATGGGTTCATCCAGTTGAAATTTCATCCAGCCGTGTGATATGGGAAACACATGCTCATGAATACCAGTAACACAGCGCTACCCCAGTGCAAGCTGTCAAACTGTCAAACAGCAACACATCTCCACAATTCTCCAGTGTGTACTTGAAATTGAAACCCCTTCAGAACCAAATCAGGTCAATTGAATAGAAACCTGAAACTACTCCGGCTACAGGCTTTCATCATCCAATCTTCGGGCCGAACTGCATTTTCCATGAGGGAGTGTGGCAAAGTGGCTTGCCATGCACAGGTGTAGTTGGTGCAGTGCTCAGGAATAACACACACAATACAGTGGAAGTTCAATAAAACAGCTCCTTTATTTGGCTGGGTTGGGTGTCAACAACACCAAATAATAAGCACAGGTGCTACACAACAATGTGTATCGCTCTGTGCAAAACAAGGGTTTCAGTCCCGAAACAATAAGACACTAATAATTAACATACAACACAGACACGGTCACTTCTCCTGATAGTAAGTGCTCTTGTGCAGGTGTGGTGAAAGACAAACAGTTCGTGCAACAGTGGTGTAGTGTAGTCCGGATTTAGTGCTGGCTTGTAGCGACAGCTCCCGGCTAGTGCTTAGCCATCTAACAAAGACAAATGACAAACAGTTAGCACATCAAACAAACAAAACACGAAACACTCACGATAATTAATCATGTCCGTTTCCTAAATGGGTCCTTTTAGTAACCACATCAAAGAAACAAATTACGGCGTCACGTCTCCTCCAATCCATGACTGACACATCGCTTGCCGTACTAAGGCAATGACTTCTGGTACGATGACTCTACCCCCTTCCTGGATGGCCGGCTTCCGACTGACCCTGGATTGAACTGCCCAACCATCCAGTACGGGGCACACTTCCTGTTACACAGCGCCCTCACAGGGAGGGAGATTGTTGACTCAGATTAATTCGCTCTGTCACATATCCCACCGCTCAGAGTGGAGCCGAAGGAACACTCGGCTGAATCTACTTTACCCATTACACCCCCCCTCCCGGGAAAAGTAATCTGCATTTTGATGATCTTTCCCTGCACGATGTGTCATAAAATACATGAAGGGTTGCAGCGCCAGATACCACGAGTTATCCGGGTGTTGCTATCCTTCATTGTGCTTAACCATGTGAGTGGGGAGTGGTCAGTGATGAGATTGAATGAATGTCCTAATAGGTAGTAGTGTAAGGTCTGAGTGGCCCATTTAATGGCCAGACATTCCTTCTCTATGACAGAGTAGTTACTCTCCCGGGGGAGCATCGTTTTACTTATATAGAGGATGGGGTGTTCTACTCTGTCAACCTGCTGGGACAAGACTGCCCCCAGACCAACATTCGAAGCATTGGTGTGGAGGATGAATTCCTTATCAAAATCTGCTGTGATAAGGGTAGGAGCTTAGTAGAGTTTTTGCTTAATGATATCAAATGCCCCCTGACATTCTCCTGTCCATCTAATTGAATTTGGTGTGCTCTTTTTAGTGAGGTTCACTAGAGGGTTGACCACTGTGGCATACTCGGGCATAAATTAATAACCGGCCAACCCCAAGAGAGACCTCACCTGGGACTTGATTTTTGGGATTGCCGCATCCATCAAAGCCTGGACTTTGGTGGTGACGTGTTTCACCTGCCCATGTCCCATAATAAATCCTAAATATTGTGTTTCTATTTTGGCAAATGCACATTTACCCAAGTTGGCTGTCAGCCGCGCTACCCTCAGAGACTGCAGGATGGCTGCAAGCATAGCCAGATGCGCTCGCCAGGTGGAGCTGTAGATAACCACATCAGCTATTGCATACTCATGTTGTGGGCATAAGACCTGGTCCATTAGTCTCTGAAAGGCAGTGGGCGCACCATGTAGCCCAAACAGCATGGTTATGAAATGAAACAGACCGTCAGGGGTAGAAAATGCAGTTTTCTCACGTGATCTGCGGGTTAAGGAGATCTGCCAGTATCCCTTTGTCAAGTCCAAGGTCGAGATGAACTTTGCCGTCCCCAGTCTGTCGAGAAGCTTGTTGACCCGAGACATGGGGTATGCATCGAACTTGGCAATAGCGTTTACCTTATGGAAATCAACGCAGAAGCGGTTGGTGCCGTCCTTTTTGGCGATTATCACAATTGGACTGCACCACTTGCTCCTGGAAGGCTCCATCACCCCAAGTTAGAGCACTGCTCGCACCTCTTTGCTAACACCACTTCGCCGACTTTCCAGGATCCGGTAAGGTCTCTCTCGAACCATGGTACCTGGGGGAGTGATAATATCATATTCAACAAGGTTAGTTCTGCTAAGCAAAAAAAACATCCTTGAACTGCTCAATTAACTTATGCAGATCTCTCTGCTGATCTGGAAGTAATTGTTCACCTATCAGAAAGTTCTGAATGCTAGGGGCCTCTATACAGGGTCCACAATCATCCTCTACCTTGCCTGGGGCTATAAATAAGGCCTCCTTTGCCTGCCAGGGCTTCAATTAATTGCAGTTTTATGAGCTCCGAGGTGCCCCGCAAAAGGGATATCATGCGCCAACCTCATGACCTCAGGCAGACAAGACGGGGGAACCATCAATTGTGTTACAGGCTGTCCTGTGCTCATGGCAGGGTTTACCCTATATAGTAATTGCCCCATGATAATGAAGTGCGGATATACTAGTGCCCCAGCGCCTTCAACATCCTTATCTTCAATAGACCAGACCTGTCCCCAAGCATGCACCAGTGTGGGGTCGTTGCTTTGGCCCCACACTAGGTTCACGCTTCGGTCCCACATGTCCGGTATATTAAGAGGGGCCGGAGTAACATCTGCCCTGGATGGCCAAGTAACCTCGCCCTTTCTGTCACACTGCGTACTTACTCCCTTTGAGTGGCATCCGAGCTCTCTCCCACCAAGCCCCAGCCTTGTCTCATTGATGCACCTTCCCATTTTTCGATCCGTCTCTCTTTCTTTGTTTTTCTAGGACAAAAAAGGGAAGAAAACAAGTCAGTTTGTAGGGGGAAGATTTCACCAATCGTTTCCCCTGCTGTGTCTGCCACAGTTACGTGTGCGGTCGGGACTGCCTTTTTAATTAATTGTTTGAAGTTTGGCCAGTCCCAGCCCAGAATTACAGGGTGCGGCAGCCTTTCCACCACCCCCACTATGAGGTGGTGATGTAATGGTCCTACCGATATGTATGTTTTTAGTGTGGGGTATGTTGCCATGTCTCCATGGATACAGGAGATCGCCACCTTGCCTTATGGCTGCCATGACACATCGCCTAAGAGCTGTCCGAATTAAGGTCTGCCGACACCCTGAGTCCACTAATGGGTACTCACTTTACCGACAACCACATCAATAATACTAGGCTCCTCCTGACCATTTCCACATCTCTTACCTGCTTCCGATGCCAAATAACATGCCGCCACGTTGCACTTTATTGCTGGGGAGCACAGCCGGCCAGTGTGTCCTGTGGGATGGCACCTGGAATAGACAGGAGGGGCAGAAGGCCCTGGGATTACATATCTGTCCCGCTGCTGATAAGGCAGTGGGTCAGGGGCATTGAATCTACCCCCACTGGGGGGCCAGCCATCATTGTAGAGAGGTTGGGCTGCCCATTGGGGTTGGTGATCTGGGAGGTCTGGATTCCAGTGTGATGAGGGGTGATGGTGGAGGTGGAGCCAGTCCCCTGCTGCTCGGTGGTGAGGGAGGGGTCCGTAGGCTGATCGGAGAGGTGATCAGGGAGTCCTCGAAGTCCTTCGCCATTTAGATCTCTTCCAAGGTGGCTGGGTTGTGGCGCCATATCCAGACTTGGACCTCGACGCCGACCACATGGCAAAATTGCTCCAATGCAATGGCTTTGCCCATCTGTACCCCCGTTTTCTCGCAGGGGCACAGCCAATGCACCATGTGTTCGCACAACCGCTGGGCAACCATCCTGGGGTGGGTCTCCGGTGTCCGCAGGTACTCCCTGAAACACACCCGATGAGTTTCCCCCATGATGTTCAGACACCGGCGGATGACCTGTTTGAACAGGTTGTACTGGCTGGCCTCTTCATTGGTCATGGCCTGGTAGGCTGCTTGGGCTTCCCCAATCAAGCAGAAGCTCAGTTGGCTAGCCCAGTTTTCCCGAGGCCATAACGCGGCAGCAGCCAGCCGTTCAAAAGTGACCAGGTATCCCTCTGGGTCATCCTCTGTTCTCATTTTCTGCACCCGCGCTTTGGGTGGTGCCATCACGGGTCCTGTTGGTTGCGGGGGTGCGTTTATGATGCTGATCCTCTCGATCAGCGCCGCGTACCTCTCCTCTCTCTTTCTCTCCATCTCCTCTCATCTATGGTCCAGTGCTTCCAGCAACAAGGACAGTGCTGTGACGTCCATAATCCTGTTTCTGACACCACGTGTGGCAAAGTGGCTAAGAGGTGTAGGTGGTGCAGTGCTCAGAAATAACACACACAAGACAGTGGAAGTTCAATAAAACAGCTCCTTTATTTGGCTGACTTGCGTGTCAACAACACTTAAATAATAAACACGGGCGATGCACAGAATTGTGTATCGCTCCGTGCAAAACAAGGGGATCAGTCCCGAAACAATAAGACAGTACTAATTAACACACAGCACAGACACGGTCACTTCTCCCGATAGTGAGTGCTCTTGTGCAGGTGTGGTGAAAGACAAACAGTTTGTGGAACAGTAGTGTAGTGTAGTCCGGATTTAGTGCTGGCTTGTAGTGACAGCTCCTGGCTAGTGCTTAGCCGCCTAACAAAAAAAAATGACAAACAGTTAGCACATCAAACAAACGAAACACTCAAGATAATTAATTACGTCCATTTCCTAAACAGGTCCTTTCAGTAACCACATCAAAGGAACAGATTACGGCGTCATGTCCCCTAAAATACCCTTAGTCACATCCCCTCCGATAGCTAGTTCAATCACGTCTCCTCCAATCATAAGAACATAAGAACATAAGAAAGTTTACAAACGAGAGGAGGCCATTCAGCCCATCTTGCTCGTTTGGTTGTTAGTAGCTTATTGATCCTAGAATCTCATCAAGCAGCTTCTTGAAGGATCCCAGGGTGTCAGCTTCAACAACATTACTGGGGAGTTGGTTCCAGACCCTCACAATTCTCTGTGTAAAAAAGTGCCTCCTATTTTCTGTTCTGAATGCCCCTTTATCTAATCTCCATTTGACCCCTGGTCCTTTTTTCTTTTTTCAAGTCAAAGAAGTCCCCTGGGTTGACATTGTCTATACCTTTTAGGATTTTGAATGTTTGAATCAGATCACCACGTAGTCTTCTTTGTTCCATCCATGACTGACACATCGCCTACCGTACTAGGGCAATGACTTCTGGTATGGTGACTCTGCCCCCTTCCTGGATGGCCGGCTTCCAACTGACCGTGGAATGAACTGCCCAACCATCCAGTCCGGGGCACACTGTTCCTGTTACACAGCGCCCTCACAGGTCGGGAGGGAGATTGTTGACTTGGATTCATTCGATCTCTGTCACAGGGAGTCACCGTAAACATCTATAAATCGGCCACCCGAAAAATCTCATATCCACAGATAAAGATCCTTTGTAGTACACTCTGATTCTGACTGAAGGTAAGCCACTTCTCACAAAAAGGTACACAGACATGTTAGCAAACACAAACACCCTCGGAACAAACTAGTGAACATAAAAATGACAAGATAATTGTATATAAAAAATGTTAAAGAGCGTCATATTAACACGCTCCCTAACATGTTTTTCAGCCTTCTTGAAAAAAAAAAATTGCCACGGAAACCTGACCGCAAAAAAAAAAAAAAAAAAAAGAACTGGCATTCGACACAGAAGAAAAATTCAGCTCCACAACACCTTGAAACACACAGGAAACTTGCTTTTTTAAGTTACAAGTTTAAACTGTTCACCTTGGTTACAGTCGCGTTATAACTCTTAGTACAGACCATTGCAATTGCGGGTTTCTCTGTAGTGTCTCACATAATGCAAACCTTATTTAATATTTTGTTCAAGTTATCAAAATTGTTAATATTTTAAATAAAATTCTTTATGCAGTTCACCCTCTGTCTAATAACTCCCTGACATAAACTAAGTAGAGTAGCCCCCAAAACAAGGAACACAGATGTTTAGAACTCTGGCAGGAAAAAAAATGCTCACCAGAGATTATAAAAAAACACTGCATGGGTTAGTGTGTGATAAATGAGAATTAAATGACCACCCTCCGGGTGGGATGCTTGCATAAACCCCTCGGATGTACATTCAATTCTCATATCACTCACTAACCAATGCATTATTCTATATTATATGTTACCATGGCAACATACCCCTAAACTGGAAAAAATAAATCCTGGTATCAGTTGCATTCATACGTATGACTACTATATATACATTGACTGGCACAAGCACATTGTTAGTCAGCTCAGTGGGGTCCTTTTGTTTACTTTTACAATCATTTTTTTTGTACTATAAATAGTATTAAAAAATGTTTATTTTTTATTTTTTATTTGACAAATAAATAATATTATTTAAATTAATATTCTTATTTTTAATTAAGTGCTCTATGGGAGTATTGATGTCCTTTCAAATATATGCTTTTGGGGAGTGGCAGTGTCTAAGACTGTGAACCGTACATTTAAATCCCTGGTAATGAATTATTCAACTGCTGTTAACATTTCTAATGTCTTGAGCTCATCAGTAGATGAGCTGGTTAATACCTACAGCACCACCTTGACTGGTATCTTAGATACTGTTGTGCCAATCAAAACTCAGAGAGTGTCTTTTAAAAAAAGCTCTGGTACAACTCGTAAAATGAAATATGAGGGTCGTAAAATAGGAGATGGTGGGAATCTAAATTGCATATTCATTACATCGCATGGAAGGGCCACCTGGTTAAATATAGGAAGGCTCTGGCGTTAGCTAGATCATCATATTATTCTAATTTAATTGAAACAAATAAAAAATAGTCCAAGTTTTTATTTTGTTACCCTTGATAAATTAATTAATCCTTCCCCTAACAGTCCTACCCTTGACATTGGCTCCTCTCACAGCTGCAATGACTTCTTACATTTCTTTAAAAATAAAACACTAGACATCAGAAATGAAATTCCACAGACACCTTCCATTAAGGAGGACTCCAGCACAATTTTACCAACTACACCTATTAAGGCTGCTATGGGAGCTTTTTCTTTGATTACCTTACAGGAACTGACAGAGCTAGTTTGACATATGAGAGCTACTAAATGCTCTCTTGATCCTATTCCTACAAAACTATTAAGAGATGTTCTTGATGTTATTAATACGCACATTTTTTTTAATTATAAATGGTTCGCTTTCTGGTATAGCTCCCTTAAGGGTAAAGCCTATGCTTAAGAAACACAATTTGGACCCTAAAGTCCTCAATAACTATAAGCCAATCTCCAACCTACCATTCTTAGATAAGGTTCTAGGGAGAGTTGTTGCAATTCAATTACAAAAAAATCTAACTCTTAATGGCATATTCGAGAAGTTTCAGTATGGTTTTCGTGCTGTACATAGCACCGAGATGGCCCTTGTCAGAGTTGTGAATGATCTGCTGATAAACTCTGACTCGGGCTTTCCATCAGTATTAATTCTTCTAGATCTAAGTGCTGCCTTTTTTCATACTTCTTTATTATTTTAAAAATGATTACAAATAGTACAGGTAAACAAGAAATGCTACAGTACAATATATTATTATAAGGGGAGGGAAGGGAAAGTGACAATAATAGCATCAAAAAATAACAAGATGGGGCATATCACAATAGGAATAGACTATTATCCATTTATTCAGCCTTGCAAATATATCATATTAGTTATGTTGTATAGGCTTGATAACTAAATCATATAAGCTTAACCACTTCAACACCATGACGTACGCATGTATGTCAAATGAAAACCCACTTGTAGTACCATGCCGTACGTGCGTACGTTAATTTCCCATTCTATTCCATGATCGGTTTCTCAGTCTTGCATTTCAGGTTTCATTCTCTAAGGCAGTGCTAGTACTGTGGAATGTGCAATGAAAGTCGGGGGAGGGTCAGGTGACATTTGTATCCAATTGATTCCAATCTACCTGTGGGCGTTTAGAAGACTGAGATATATTGCGGGAAGTATATATATATTATTATTTTTTGTTTTATTATCAGTTTTACTTGTTTAGTTGTAGTTTATATAGTTTTTAGCGAAAGCTAAACATGGCAAAAGTATGTGGAGAGTGACAACAGGAGTGATGAAGATTTTGAAGTTGGTTCGGAGGATTTCGATACCAGCGACAGTGATGCTGATTTATCACTCAGCGATGATGATGAAGAGGACATGGAGTCAAGAACAGCAGGGGACTGGGTGTTTATTACTGATCCCTACCATGATGCCAGTCCTCCATGATTTGATTTTGCACATGTTTACACAGATGTGCACCCCGCTGTGGAAGAGTTTGGGTTCTCCATTGGAGTGCTTTTTGGCTTTTGTTCCAGAAAAGCTAATCACTTACCTTTGTGACTGTACAAACAAAAGAGCATGCAGCTACTTTACAGGTAAGCCAGCTGCAAACAGGAAGGTGTTTGGTTTGAAATGGCAGGACATGGAATCCAAGGTGTTTTGCGCTTATGTTTCTGATGGGCATAAACAAGCTGCCGGATGTCTGCATACTGGTCACAATACCTGCTGATGCAAGGCCTCTCTGTCTTTTGCAAAGAGGTGATGAGCAGAAACCGCTTTCTCAGCATCATGAAGTTTTTACGATTCTCTAATATAAATGTACGCACAGACCGCCCTCTTACAAGACTGGAGCCGTTTCTTACCAGGCTCAGAGACATCAAGTTCAGTTGACCCGGGACAGAATATAGCCATTGATGAGGTACTTGTTTTGTGGAAAGGAAGACTTTACACCTTGAATTTTCAAATTTAAATCGTCAAGGATAAATATGATGTCTCGCATTATCCAGAAGCAAGTGATCTCAGTTTATCTGAAAGGATTGTGGTTTGTTTGGCTGATCATGTACTGAACAAAGGGCGTCATCTTATTGCTGATAATTGGTACATGAAAGGGCGTCATCTTATTGTTGATAATTGGTACATGACTACAAGGCTAGCATTATTTTTGCTTACACAAAATACACACATCACTGGATCTATTCAAACCAACAGAGGATCACCAAAGGAAGTAACTGAAGAAAAACTGGACAAAGGACAGGCATGTTTTGTTAGAAACTCTGATTTATTGTTGGTGAGGTGGCATGACAAGGGGATGTGAATGTACTGACTACAAAGTACACAGCTGGCTTTGTAGAAAAGATCCATGTTGTCACTGGAGGAGCAACAGTATTTTTAAAAAAGCCATTCCATATTGAAAAGTACAATGAACTGATGGGAGCCGTGGATGCCTGCGATCAGGACTGTGATCAGAGCCATATGATCCTAGCAGAAAAAGTCTTGCCTGGTTAAAAAAACTAGGCATCCAGTTCATATCCTGGATGATGCTGAACAGTAGAGTGCTGTATCGGCTTTCAGCGGAGGAGGGTAAGATTCCGTTCCTGGATTACCTTTTACAGTGCTGTGATGAAATTCTATCAAAACACAGTACTGGGTACAAGGCAATTAAGCAGGCGTCTGCGGCAGCCAGATCCATCACAATGCCTGCGCAAAGTACCCCTGTACACGCATTTGTGACTATCCCTCCAACACAAGGGAAGCAGAGACCGCAAAAAAAGTGCAGGGTCTGCTAGGAAAATGAAAATAAAAGAAAGGACACAAGAAAAATGTGCAGTGGTTGCAAAGGCAACCCCGTGTTCTGTTGTATTGAACATTTCAATAAATGGCACAGAGCAAGTCGATAATGGCACACGTTTTTATGTTGTTTGATTTTTATTTGATAATTACTGTTTACTGATTATTATTGTTATTAGTGTTATTAACAGTGTTTTTGTTTTCATTGTAAAAACAAAAAAATTAAAATAAAATTTAAAAAAAAAAAGTTTTTATCTCTATATTTAACATGGGTATGTAGTACACAGGAGCATAAAGGGTTAATTAAAAAAAACAGTTTCGGTCATTTATTTGTGTTTTATTCATCATATGTTAACATTTTATAGCAATTACACATTTGAAAATATTAGCATTATTATTATTATTATTATTATTATTATTATCATTATTATTATTATTATTTTCAAAATCTGGTACCTGGGAAGGGGTTTCATTTTTACATCTGGAGTTGAAGTGATTAACTATAATAGCAAAAGAAATGTAAATAATTATATTTCCTTATTCCTCTATTGAGGTTTGAACAATGTGATGCAAATGGATGACTCCATCACTTACAAGGCAAAAAAAAAATGGAAAAGATAATACTAGAGTGCTTTTATACTCGTTATAAGGTGGAACACAAATAGCACGGTCTTGTAACTATGGCTCCCCACTATAGCGTTATAAAGGGTGAGCACTGTATATATACATTTTAAAAAATTGATTAGAGAAATATAAGTATTCAAATTCAGAACCCAATGGTGGTAGGATTGTAGTGCCATTAATTCACTTATGCTTCCAACAGGCTAAGAAAGGGGTTCCATATGTCATCAAAGACTTCATTACGGTTTTGGAGTGATGCAGTAAGTCTTTCTAAAGCAGCATGTTCTGTCATTGCATTAAGCCACTGTGTCAATGATAATGTATTTCTATCTTTCCAGTTTAATAGTATTTTCTTTTTTGCAATTACAAATGAAAGGAGTATAAGTTTGGAATACCTGACAGGTGTCTAGGAATGAAAGATCCCCAATTAGGGGAAAAAAAGTGTCACTACTGATATTAAGGCCAGTTTTTCTGTACGAATGGAACAGAAAAACTGGGAAGTTAAAAGTCTGTATATTTTGGAGAGGGCATTTTTTGTATTTGAAATTGTTTCCAATTTTTCTAGTAAAGGAGAGGGGTGCAGTTTAGAGGATTTAATTAGTGCTTTTTAAAGGATCCCTTAACTGTACATATTGAAAAAAGAAGTGCCCAGGGAGATCAAATTTCTCTTTTAGTTTATCAAACGTTAATAGTGAGTTATTTTTAAATATATGGTATAATTGGGTGATACCTTTTTGTTTTCATAATTGGAACAGAAATGGTTTATTAATTACAAAATCAGAATTGGACCAAATGGGGGAGAGCTTACAGGGCATGAGATCATGTTTCCAGATTGTGTTAGCCCTCCACCAAGCACTTAAAGTTGCAGAGATTCCCATATTATTAAAGCAGCTATGTTTTTATAATGGTTCACGTGTGGAAAATCTCTAATACAGAGTTCCCCACATTCAGATTGTTCTGTATCTAACCATGAGTGGTGCTGTCTTTGTATCGGATCAATTCACTTCATAATGTATTACATTTGTGTAGCCAGAAAATAATAGAAGTTTGGTGCTACTAACCCCCCGAAATTGTTGTCCTTTTGAAGCGTTGTTAATTTAATTCAAGGCTTCTTATTTTTCCAAAAGAATCTATTAACTATTTGTCTAGTGTAGAAAACCAGTGTGATGTTGGGTAAACAGGAGTCATGGAGAATAGGTAATTAATTCTGGGTAATACATTCATTTGAACTGTGGCTATGCATCCCATTAAAGATAATGGGAGACTGTTACACCTTTCAAGGTCTTCTCTGATTGTATTCAGGATAGGTGTAAAGTTAAGGTTAAGGGACTGTTCAAATTTGGTGATATCTGAATTCCTAAGTATTTAAAACCCATTTTTGACCATTTAAAAGGTAGATCTTTTAAAGCATCCCAGTCAAACTTCTTCACGGGTTGAAATTCAGATTTGGACCAATTGATGGAGTATCCTGAGATTTTACTAAAATGACATATAATGACATATCCTCTAAATAGTTTAAATGGTTGAGATGTGAGTCTGTTAGTGATGACGGAGGCTACAGGAGAATTGTATAACATTTTTATCTATTTAATAAATGTCTCTCTATTCCTTCTATGCCAGCTCGCATATTATCAGATGAATGTCTACCTTTAATAAACCAATTTTGGTCTGGGTGGATTAAAGAAGAGATAACTGATTCTAGTCTATTTGCCAATGCTTTACTGATAATTTTTTTAATCTGTATTTAGGAGCGACAATGGACAATAACTTGAACACAGTGAAGGATCCTTATTTGATTTTAACAGAAGTGATATGAGCACTGCATTCATAGATTGTGGGATACTAGAAGATGAGACAATATCTGTCACCATTCTTAAAAACAGAGGAGATATAAGAGGCAAAAAATGTTTAAAGACTCAGCTGGGTATCCGTCAGCTAAGTGCTGCCTTTGATACTGTTGACCATGCCATCCAACTGAATCGTCTTGAAAGCACAGTAGGACTGTCTTGCCTTGTCCTATCTTGGTTCAAGTCTTATCTTTCTGATAGGTTTCAGTTTGTCTCTATTGGGGAGATCAAATCAGCATTATCAGAAGTTGTCTGTGGTGTTCCATAGAGCTCCATTCTAGGTCTCTTGCTGTTTTCATTATATATGCTATGGTAAGGTGACATTATCCAAAGACACGGAGTGAACTTCCATTGCTATGCTGATGATACCCAGCTATATTTGTCCCTAAAGCCAGGAATTACTTCTGCCTGGGTGTTATTAGCTACTTGCCTTACAGACATCAAGCATTGGATGTCACAGAATTTTCTAATGTTGAATTCAGATAAAACGGAGATTATGCTAGTGGGATCACAGAACCAACTAAAAGGAAATGTGGGATTACATGAGCTCGACCCTTGCAGTCTCTCATCAAAACTTAAACTGGAAATTAAGATTTTGGGGGTCATCTTTGATCCTGATCTATCATTTGAGACTCATATTAGGGAGGTTCCTAGAGTATTTCCGTATCTGATACCGAGAGACTAATGCATGCCTTTGTTTCATCTAGAATTGATTATTGTAATGCACTTTTTTTCTGGTGTCCCAAAACATGTGGTATCCCGCTTGCAGCTTGTTCAGAATACAGCAGCTAGAATTCTGACTAGAACCAGGAAAGGCGAACATATTACCCCTGTTTTGGCCTCTTTACATTGGCTCCCTGTGCAGTATAGAATTGATTTTAAGATTTTGCCATTAATTTGGCTGCTGGTTATTCCTAGGGTCAACAAAAGCAACACGGGAGGTAGGGCTTTTTCTTGTAGTGCTCCAAAATTATGGAATGCTCTGCCTTCATTTGTCAGGGAAGCTGGGACTGTTACAGTTTTCAAGTCAAGACTAAAAACGCACTTTTATAAAATGGCTTTCTTATCTTAGTGGGTTTTAATGTAACTTGCTGTAATGTACTTAATGTAAATCTCTGCTTTGGTATTATTATGTGTATACTGTTATTTAAATGGTCTAACTGTGGCAGTTGTATGTGTGAGATGCTGTACAAATATATATCGGACCGTGGAGTTTTACAACGCAACAAAATATTGAGTTGATGTTTTGGATCAGATGGCATGGAGGTATTCCGTGAAAGCTGGCTCCCGACGGTGGTCTGTTAAGGTGTTTTACAATGCATTGGACCTAGCAGCCATCAACTCCTGGCTACTTTAAATAGAATGCACAGAGAAGAATTTACCAAGTAGAGAATATATTTTACAGTTAGCACAGCAACTTCGTAAAAAGCATTTGGAACAGAGGGAGACTGCCATGCGTGTACCCACAGCAGAAGCTGGCAACCCAGCTGAGAACCGCAAGAGACGCCGATGCCAGGTTGGCAAGTGCAATAAAAATAAAACTTCGGACAGCTGTGCCCTGTGCAGAAAGGCGGTGTGGAGAAGCGCATTATCTGTGTTGATTGTGAACAGCCTTAGTCTCAAGGTAAAGGAATACCATTTTGTTGAAAAAAAGAAAAAGATTATTTATCTACATTGTTCGGTTGCTTTTGCTCATCTGATAATAAACCGATTGCTGGTTAAAAATATAAAAAATGTATTGCTATCGTTTCAGTTTTATAAATATGTATGTTGTAAACCAATGTCTCTTCAGGTGTTTATTTATTTACATTTTATTGTTTTGGTTTGTAAAATAAATGTTCTTTATATATATATATATATGCTTCGTTGTTTAGTTGTTTATGTGTCGTACTCAATAAAAAAAAAATTACATCTTACTGTTTCTCTTTTCGTTATACTATTTACAGTGTTTTGAATACAGCCGTCAGAAAGACGGCTGCGGGGCTTCTAGGTATGAGTATATCTCCGGTCCTTCTAGTGTTAATTTATTTGTCTGCACGTACTCCTACTTTGTATATGATGTAAAATACATCATTGTAAACATCTAACACTAGAATGTACAATACTATTTCAAATAAACTTGTTATGATTTTGAATGTGTGGTTCTTAAGAACAGTACCATTGTTATTGTTTGCACCCCAGCACCTCTTTCTGTACAAATGAAGTGCTGGACACAGCAGGACTGGCAATGGAATGAGAAAGGTTCCAGCTGTCCATATATTGGATGGATGCGGACAGTTCGAGCCTTATCAAATATTAGAAATCACTGCGCTGCCTCACAGAATTTACAGTACTGGCAGCCATCTTGTTTACAGTTACAAAGTTACAGCAACTATAAAACTGAGTGACCAGCTACCTGAAAATATGGACGTCTCTGAAGATACTGAACCACGAAAAAAACAAAAAAGCAGTAAGTAGACATGCCGATTTAGATGAATAACAATGAAATTAACTGGAAAATAGCAAAATGGAGAAAAATACAAAAAAAATTGCAAAGTGGGCAATTGCCATCTTTTGGGACTGGCTAAACAGAAACCAATTAAAATACATATCTCAACTGTGAAAAGTGTACATCTTAACAAAATACTAAGGGATTTCTATGGAAATGTAAGAAATTCCCAAAGAGAAGAAAATCTAATTTCAAGCTACATTAGTCTCCGAGCCGGAATAAACCACTGTCTAAATGAAACACTGGGGAATCTGTCAATATACACACTCACCCGACTTCGTCACTTCAAATAATGTATTTTTAGCAGTTTGTAAACGCTACAAAAAACACAAAAGACAAGTCTGCACATTCTCCACCCCTCTCCAACACAGACCATAAAAAATTATTGAAATCCAAGATGGCATTGAATTTATTTTTATTCTTCTCATCCCTCCGTTCTACTGAAACAACAACAGTGTCTTGCACTGAGAGAAAAAAATAATAATTTAGTGCCGTCTCAGCTCCACCTCTCAATGGCAATGTATAATTCAACGCATATCAAAAATAGATTTATTTAATTTTCCATGTTTCAATTAAATCAATTTACTCAGCTTAACTTGGCGTGTAGTTCAAAGTTATAAATGTGACAACTTTTTTGGTTCCTTTATTGGCGTAAGGATATTTAATGAAATTCGCTGACCTGTTTAAACATTAAATTAACCGAAATTAAATTTAAAGTATTTCAGAGCACTATAAAAGCCTAAAAATACTGGTACTTGCTTCCTTACTAAAACAGAGTGCAGTAATTTGTTAAAGGCAAGTATGCAACATCCCCCAGCAGTTGCTGCCGACATTCTCTGTCTGGTGTGGACTTGCCCATACATTGAGACTGCACATTCTGCATCCACTGAATTGGTTGGAAGTGTAAGGCAAAGCTTTGCCAAGTTATACAGTTGTGGAAAACGATTAGAAACAGCCCCAAAACTCAGTTACCCTCGAGGGCATCTGGCATACTTTAATAAAGGCAATATATGCAGCACGTTCGTTGTCACGTTATTTGTCCCATCCAGTAATTTATTTTATTAGTACCGAGCCAAAACAAAGAAAACGTGCCTATTTGGGTCTAAAATTCTAACTGCGTTTAAAAAGTAAGCAGCAGGTTGTTTGAAGCGAGGTGGCTGTGCTAGATCATACCTGTAGTACTGATTTAACTTGGCTACAACCGACAGGAATACTTTTTGTCTGCGCTGACTTTCCAGTTTGTTTTCTGAAAGCTGTTTATTTTACATTCTGTTCAGCAGCCTCTGTAGTAGCCTTTTGTTTACTGTGTGATCATACTTTCTCCACAGACACATTACAAGATGTGCAAAGCAATTACCTCCATCTGCATGTACAGTTTCTTGACACGATCATCAGCCGAAATATACTTTGCTTTTATTGCTTTGTCGTCCATTTCTGGTATTTTACCTCCAATGCTGAAAACTAGATTTTAGCTACCTAAATCAAAACAACGCAGCACTGACTTTATCCCACCCCCTACTGTACAGTACAGGTCACAGAAAAGCCAGTACAGACACACTGATAGGCTGATTAAAACATTTTTGTCATTTGAACAATAAAGAAGAACGTTAACCGCTTTGGAGTATTTTTTTTGTAAATGTTCCCTAAAAGAGGCGAATTTTGCAGCGACCCCTCAATTTCCCGATTTCCGCGAAATCCTCGAAATCGTGATTTAGGTAGACCTATAATATATATATATATATATATATATATATATATATATATATACTGTCGTGATTGAGATTTGTTTTTTTTATATTCATAAGGAATGAAAACAGGATGTTTATGAAAGAATTAAATGATAGACTATTGATTATCAGATTGATCAGATTGACCACATTATCCCTAAGTACTTGAAAGATGAGTTTAGTAAACCATCAAAACCCTGAGAGAATCATCTTTAATCGCATTACTCTCAGCCCAAACAGGAATGCTGCTTTTGAGAATTCCTTATTTTCACACTTTATTTGCAAGCTCTGGCTGAGCTGCAGTTCCTTCCAACTGAATGTCAATAAGAACAAGGCCAGTCTGATTGATTTTTGACAACAGCTGTCAAAATGCTATTTTTAATCTACAGCTATCTGTAATGTATCCACTGTCTACCCACGATTACTGCCTGCGCTGGTGTCTCTATTGATTACTAATTATTAAACAAATATTACAAATAAACATATATAAGTATTAAGGGTCACATTTAATCGGTCACAAAGACACATTTGTTCAATTTTCACAAGGCTACCACACCTTTTCCTTTATCATTTCCTTGGACTTGACCTGTTCTGAAACACAAATACATGTTTAACCCTTTGCGGTCCAACGTTGCAATTTTCCCTTTCCGGTCCAATGTCGGACCCTGTCCGACATCATCAAAAAGACGCAAAAAACAGGTCTCTAGTCGTTTTTTTCTCCGGAAAAAGCCGAGAAAACCATTCAATGGCCGAGTGAGATCGATAGGAGCCGAGAGAAGCCGGGAAAAAAAAAAAAAATGTATCTCATGAATACAGATAGCCCCGGCATCACATAGATAACACGGACATAAACAAACAAGATAGCTGCTTCTGCATCCAGCACTCAAAGAATATCACAGACATTTGCAGAGCTTTTTTTAGATGTTATAGTAATAAAATAATGACTTGGATCGCATTATTGAGGAGTTTGATGATAAGACGAGTGATCAGGAGATGATTTATCGGTATGCACTACTATCAAGAGGAATTTGAAAAAAAGCAGCAAACGAGGGGTGGGGTGGGGCTGAAGATGCAGTACTGAGTGTCCTGTTGATATGCAGTGCCTTTTAAACCTGTTTTACTTTGAAAAAAATACTTTTAAACAGTGTGTCTAAAATAAACTGCGTGTGTGAAAATAAATTGGACCTGATGCGCCTGAGACGCGCTGAATAAATGGACCGCATAGGGTTAATATATCAGTGAGAGCCTTCAGTAATGTCCTAGTTGCTGCTTTGCAGAAGAATTTTGCTAGAGTTTAGGCTCAAACCTTCTGTACTGGATTCCAGTGCCGCAATGAAATGACAATGAATACTATAGTACAGTCTGGATCATCAGTACCTGGGAGAGTGTAACAAATCCATTTGGCTATTATGGTTGTAAAGTAGCAAGTTTTAAAAATGGTGTTGGCTACATTTACAATGATAAGAGGGAGCTTACTCTGATTGTAGTGCTAATATTCCTTAAAGAAATCTACTTGACCCTGTCCTTTTTTATTATGACAAAAAACTTCTAAGTACCCGTGCCAATGGGTGTCATTTTATGGTAATTAAGAGGGGGATATGCTAATATTTCAGATGGCTGTCATAAAAGAACTCTGCTATAAATTAAACATGGATTGTATTAAAAATGGTGTTTAAAACTTTGTAAGATGTTAGAACGATATTACAGAAATGTTAACAACAGGTGAAACTGGACATTTTATTTGTCTCTGAGGATGGTTAAATGTAATTATATGTAAAATGTTTCTGCTGCTATTAATTTCATAGACATTTAATTGTTAACTATGTACTAATTAGTCCCCACGGAAATCTGCAGTCAAATTTCCTAAAATCTGCAAGAGAAAAGTGCGTTTTCTGCAAAGAACTTGTCAAATTCAGCAGCAAAGATTTTTTAATGAAAAACAGTGTTAACGAGTATTAATAAAGAAGAAAAAGTAAGTCAGTTATTTAAATTATTTTTTTTAATTAAATCACATTACTAAAATCTGAAAAAAAACATTTTATGGAAATCAAAGAAGAAAAAAACACACAACAAAGCAAAGAAAGTTAACTTTTTTTAAAACTGTTACAGCACTAACTATTGGATGCCATTTTTAAAAATATACATAAACGTAACAATTTTTAAAAATAAATTAAATACAGTTATGGCCACAACATATGACTATATTTAATCAAATTAGTAATAATAACATTTGCCTAGCAGAATAAGATTTTAGTGGTGCACTGGGAGTCAAATTAGCATTGGTACATTTTACAAATGCACTGTTTTACAAATGTGTACTAGGCTTGGAGCATTTTTGTACAAATGTAACAGTATTTTTAGAAACATTTGTTGTTTACCAAAATGTTGTAATTTTAAAACATATCCACATCAAGACAGCACATAGAAATAGTTTGGAAACTGTGACAATAGCTTGAAAACAGTGACAGGTGACACTGATTGGCTGATGAACTAGCTTTTTTTTTTTGTTTCTTTGACCAAGGCCACAATGTGAAAGTGCCACCATAACATACCACAAAACAAACGTGAAAGTAACAATTTAAAAAAGAGGATTTTCACAAAAATGTTAAATCATCCCAAGTAATTGGATAATATCTAACATAGTTCGCTGGCCCCTTATTTTTTGAGCATTCATGATACTACGCCACGTACAAAAAACATGTGTATATCCATATATAATTAGAATGACATCCTTCAGGACCTGTCCTAGTTGTTTTTCTCTGACCTTTCACATAGGAGTAACAGAACAATGCTTCTCTTTGAACTTGCGACTAAACTATGAAATCCTTTTGCAAAAAATAATAATAATAATAATCTTACCTTGTTTTATTCTTCAGTAGCCACTGTTTGTCTATCCATGGCCATTTTCACAGTATCTCTGATGGTGAGTTACTGGAAATACTGGACTTGCATGTTGCATTTGTGCCCTATCTTTTGCCGTTATATTCGGTGCTAATTTAGATTTGTTTAGAACTCACCGATGGCCTTAGGAATCTCTCCATGGCTGAACTAAAGCTTGCACTGAAACCCCGCCACACTTCTTACTATACAAATAGCGTGTATGAGCTCTAGTGACATGTACAGTGATATAGGGAGCAAATATTTGAGTTTTCGTTTTGGTCAAATCTTTAAAACAAAATGACTGGTAAAATATATCCTACTCTTAACTCCAAATCAATTCAATTTTCAGAGAGGTTATAACTACAGTAATTCACTGGTTGCCTACGAGGGCTTGAGAGGAGGTGAAATTGGGAGTGAGATATTAAGAATGAGACCAGATGAGAGGATTTCTCCGGTTGCTTAGGAGGCTTGAGAGGGGTGAGACATTTGAGAGTTTAAGAGTGAGACGAGTTTGAGGGATGGCGAGATTGAGGGCTGGAGTTTGGGAATGGTGCTTAGTAACATTGAGGTTAGATACTGATAGCAGGACGAGATAGGGGGGACGAAGAGTTTTCCCTTCTCGTCGGGTCAGGCAGCATCCTCTGGCTGCTGGGCGACGTAGAGAGGGAGACATGAGAAGAGCAAAGGATTAGATATAAACACTTTCCGCCAGGTCAGACAGCATCCTCCGACTGCTGGGTGACGTAAAAGTGAGAGAGAGAGCAAAGTTTAGACATATAACATACAACAAACTGACTCTCGCTCCCGACGGGTCAGGCAGCATCCTCTGGCTGCTGGGCGTTTAGTGGAGCAAGAGACAGGAAGGGGACGAACAGGACAAAAGGACAGATCCTTCGCAACTCAGTGCAGCATCCTCAGGCAGCTAAGCTGGCAGCTGGGCGGTGTGGAGAGCTTAGGAAAAAGTGTCTCGGGTCCGTTTAGGAGAGACGAAAACAGAGAAACCCCCCCCCCTCGGTCGGGGCCCGCTCGGCAGGTGGAGGCACGGCCTACTGCATGAGGGGGCTGAAATGGTCCTGGACCTGAAATAGAAGAGAGGAGATGGGACAGCAAGGTTGAGGCCTGGAAGGCTTAGCGCATAAGCAGCAGAAGAATAGGATGTGGCCGGGGGTCCCCTCAGGCCGGCGAGGAACAGCCGGGCGGCAGTGGTTGAGACGAGAGGCCGACCCGGACAGCCGGGGGAGTGAGACTCACTTCCCCCCAAAAGAGGACCCCCGGCTCCCCGCAAGAACCACACCGTGGGATAGAAAAGAGATCGCAGAGCCGCACACATAAACAAAAGCTAGAAGAAAAGAGAAAAGACAAGAGATGTTAGTAGACAACCTATGCCTATAAGCCGTCCGCACTGTGGAGAGGAAAACCCCCCCTGCAGGGAGGAAACCTCTGGTGGGCCTGGCGGAGAGGGCGCCCCCCACTCCGGGCAAGCTAACAAGTGCTTGGTGAGCTGTGGCGATGTCTGCAGAGGATGATCTAATATAAAGTTCACAGCTGAAGAGATCCAGCGCCCCATAGACTTAATCAAAGTGTTGATACCTGCGCTGGCCGCGGAGCTGCTCCGATCCAGAATGAATGGGGGGAAAAATAGTAGAAGAAAGTCCGATCCGTGACGAGAGGGTGCATAAACGGGATGAGAACCAGTGACTCGTAAGTATAGATCTGGAGCTGTCGAAGAGGGGATCTGACAGAAGATACTGAATCCTCTGCTTAATTGGACCGTTTTTGAAGATCTGATGAAGAGGATAAAGTGATTTCCGGGGATTTGAGAGAGATCTGAGCACTTGAGGCCTAGAGCTGGGAAGCTGGAAATTGATGGAGTTGAGAATTCTGCACAGCGGAGAAATCCAAAGGCGGCGGTCAGGCACAGGGTTTCCATGACGATGTCGTTGAATAGGTTGAAGCATCCTTGCGGGAGAGCAGTGATGAGACAAAGGAGAAGGTCAGTAGAGATTGATTAACTTGATGGAGAGGAGGGGAGCAGGCTTTTCTCCATACCTCTGAGCGTTCTCTCTAGAGATCCGCCATCTCTAGAAAAGATTGGAGGCGAAATTGATACTTAATGCCCGCTAGGTAGCATCTAAATAGAGGAGGGGGCTAAACGTAGAGACAGCCTGAGGTGAGTGATGAAGGCGAGGAGGTGCTGTAGGTTGAGGTATGAGATCCGTTTTTTTTTTTGTTTGTTTGTTTTTGTTTTTGTTTTGTTTTTGTTTTTTTGTTTTTTTTTAATTATTTATTTATTTATTTTTTACTCGCAAAAGTGAGTAAATGAAGACCAGGCAGTCGAGTAGGAGGAACGGGTAGATGGGGCGAGAGCGTTCTCCATGAATCCACGTGGTGATTGAAGGAGGCCGGAGAGAGAGTTATTCAGTTGAATATTGTTTTGCTGAAAGGTAGTACGAGACGAGGGTTGGGGTCTGCTCCTGGGACCAGGTTGCAGAACTTCTGGATCTTGATGTAACTGTCTGTTTTGAAGTCCTGATGAAGTCCTGATTTTTTTTTTTTTTTTTTTTTTTTTTAACTGCAAGGTGTAGTGTTCTGTAGTAAAATTACTACAGCTGGCCAAAGTCCAGTATCTGGGTGCGTGGAATGGTTCACAAGACCTCATGGTTGAAATGGCTTAACGCTCAGAGTCTATCCATTGTATTCCCCTTGATGTCTTGGTACTCTTGCTTTTTTTTTTTTTTTTTTTTTTTTAAACCGGTAAATCACCGGTGTTGTCACGGTAAGTTCACAGGGTGCACTCTGTTCCTTCAGGAATCCTGCAGAGGAAGTGCTTCACAAGAGCAGTTAGACATAGTACTTCCAAGGTAAGGTCATTGCATAGACAGAGCAGCTTTTTCTGAGGGTAGATATTAAAGAGTGAAGGATGTCTATTGATATAGGGAGCCAGGAGGGAGCAGCAGGGGGGGGGGGGCTCTTGAGGATCTCTCTGAGTGTCAAGCAAACTGATGGGATGGATAGGAGTGTTGAAGAAGGGACGGAGATGAGGCAGCAGAAATACTAAATTCCGGAGATGTAGGCTTTAACGGTAGAGGGGGCTAAGTGAAGAGAATCCCTTGCATGGACGATGGAGGCTAGAATCCGTTGCTCATTAAATCAGAATGGGATGTATTTTGAGTGCAGAAAGTTGTAAATGTTTTCCATCCAGAGGTAAATGAAGATTTGGTTGCTGGGACTAAGAGTGTGGCCATGTAGTGATGAGCAGATTGCAGAAGGTTGGAGAGTGTTGTATTTAGTTGAACGGCAGATGTTGGTGTTGCAGAGTTTGATGAGGGCTGAGGTGGCAGCTGGACCTGAACAAATATATGAAATCGACTGCTGAGATGTTTTTAAAACGAAGG
Organism: Acipenser ruthenus; assembly: GCF_902713425.1. Lineage (NCBI taxonomy): Eukaryota > Metazoa > Chordata > Actinopteri > Acipenseriformes > Acipenseridae > Acipenser > Acipenser ruthenus. The sequence goes on from NC_081192.1 coordinate 53,067,228, forward strand.
CAGAGAGCTGAGATGCCAACCATCCTGTGTTAGTTAATACGGGATTGATCAGCGGTTTGCTACCATCTTGTCTGTTTGGAATGGAAAAGGTGAACTTATAAATCAGAGATTTGGGTTTCACAACTCCAATCATTCTCCAAATAGTGGAACTCCTTAATTCATAAATCAAACAGATTTCCAGTCTCGTACCATATATTAAAGCTTGTAGTATCTGAGAGGATGAGCGGCATATGACTAAATTGCTGAGGAAGTCAAGCTCTCCGTGTATATATATATATATCTTAGATCCAGGTATTGGAGAAAAGCTGGAGTGTTGGAAGCTCTGGAGGAGAGCAGTTGCAGATTTGAACAGTAAACTAAAGCCACTTTTGTATGCTGCAATAGAAGCAGATCTGAAGAGGGAGCCGAGATTTGCTGTAATGAGGAGATATTAACAGTAGAGGCAAGATCTGCTGAACGGGCAGAGATCTGAGGGAGTAAACGATGGAATGCTGTCAGTAGTCTGCAGTGGCCTGCTGTAGAGAGCAGAGAGCTGCTGAATGCGGTGAAAATTGGTATTTGAGAGTTAAGGCGTTTTTAGATGATGTCGGCGATGGGGCTGCCTTTGGGCAGAAATGAAGAATGCATAGATCTGAGGCCGCTGCAGAACCTGAGAAGATAGGAATGCGTTGCTCGGAGGCTGCTACAAAACCTATTGATTTGATCAGGAGCAGTCTAAGAGAGTATTGTCCATTGCGGGATACGAGGACGCTTGACTGAAATGTTGATAATCGTAGCACATAGTTTTTGTATGTGACTGGTAGCTCAAATTGAATGAAATGGACTTTGAAAGTTATATTAAGTGCCTTGATGAAGTTGGGGGCAAATAAGGAAGTGCAAATCCAGGAACAAGAAGGTTGCAGGAATGGCCTGATGCAGGGAAGCTGTAAATTAATGTGACGGTGGATTCTTAACATCTCAGAAAGCTGATAAGCATGGCTTCATGACAAGGTTCTCAAGGGGAGGAGTTTGGATTTGAAAAAATTCAAGTTAATATATGTAGAAAAAAGGTTGAGGCAGGAGGGTACTGAGAATCCCTCAAAAAGACAACGAACTGCAGGAATTGATAGAAGGTTTGGAGAGTGCCAGATTCGCAGCGATAGCAAATCATCTTAAATTATGTAGAGCTTGTGGTGTTATGCTGCCATCTAGAGGTTTTGATTGGAATTGAAACTATTGGTTTCAGTGAAGCAGGGTAGCATATATTTGGTTATTGCGATTACAATCCTTGTCTATGTATTAAGCATTTGCTTTAGAACAGTTAGTGATGATATAAGTAAGTTAATGTAGGTCTAGAAGAGGAGCCTGCAGTATTTAGATGTCACAATTCGGCGAGTTGAAGCTCTCATGTTGCAAAAGCGCTGCAGCAGGAGCCAGAAAATTGCAGTCGTGTGGCACAGGCTCTCATTGCCTGTTAAAGCTGCCTGGTCGCCGTAGCAACTTACCACTCCCAGTAGTCACTCGCTGAGGCGTTGCCGTGGTAACCATGGTCTGTGAGGCGCCGGTGTAAAACAATTGCAGTGCAGCGGTGACATTGAAACAATCTTTCTGATGAAAACGCAGACCAAGTTGAGAATGACGCTGCGTTTTGAACGGCGCAGACTGAGCAGGTAGGAAAATAGCTGATACTATCTTGCGAGCGCAGAGCAGAGAAACGAACAAAAAACAAACACAGACAAGGAAGCAGAAATAGTGCTGGGTTAAAGTAGAAAAAGAGAGCGAGATAGACAGGAGGGGCAGCCAATAACACATACGTGGAGCAGTGCTGGCCATGCCCTAATAATTGACGTGGCGAGCGCTGCATTGTGCGATTGGCTGGAAATACTAAATGAGGCTGAACTGGGATCAGCTTCCACCCGGAAGAGATCGCGGACGCTACCGGGCAGGATGCCACGGAGGGAAGGTAAGACAGGCTAAAGAAAAGGAAATAGGATAAGAAGAAAAAAAAGGAGCGCAAAGCGGGAGAGCGCCCTCTATGGCATCCCCCGAATTACGCCTAAAGGCTAACATTTATAGTAAGAGAAGCACCTTTGTATTGCAATACTTTCCAACAGCAGGATTCAATTCTTAAACTACACAGAGAGTTCTGCCTGGTGCTGACATTTCAGTGGTTTTATATAGCGCAACGTTATACTGTATTTGTAATAAATAAACCATGTACAATAAAAACAGGTTAACCTGTTTTGAGATTATTCAGAGAAGTGTGTTGTGAAATTCCAAATAACTACTTTTTGACAGTTGTAGCAAATCACTGCTTGGCTTCTTTTTTTGATACATTGTTATCGGCTCTGCGTTATTTGTTCTGAAGTTGTGCAATAATAATTAAACAGGAGACCTGCAACGGGATTACAGGAGATAAGGAAATATACTCTCAGTAAGATGATGATTCTTCAATTTGTCCCTTGAAGTTGATGCATTTTGACCCATGGAATTATGTTAATCGTACCAAACTGGCACTGGCCAACCCCCTCCAGGCATTCCACTCTTTGACCACATATTTCCAAAATATAGAAAAGGCCTGTATGATGAAAAGGCCTGTACGATGATGGTATAATGGTATAGTTCCATTCTGGGTGTCAAAAGTCGTTGTAAACCTAGCCATTGTGGTCTTTTCAAATAAAGCATTCATCAGTTACATGTATTTGGGACTATTAATTAATGTTTTGAAGTAATTATTTTAAAACGTAGAATTACCATGAGAATGTCCAGGTGTCATATTGATTAAGATGCGAGCATTTAGGCCCAGAGTTGAAACAGTAACAATTCAGGAACAAAAATACAGTGGGTTTTATAAAAAATAATCTGTTACAATAGCATGAAGTTAAATTAATTTGAAGTGCTGAGATGCTGTCACAGCAGATGTGTTTCCTTGTTTTAATATCATCAAGAGATGTAATTAGAAAGGCAAACTTCTCAGTTGTCTTTTTCAAAATTCTACAGGGTTACTGACGAGACATGTATGATTACTGCAAAATAAACATTTAACAAAATGGAATTTTGCCCATTCATAAATCAACAAAACCACTGCATTGTTGTCTGGATGCTGCACAGTAGAAATCAAAGTGAAAAACAATAAGGCAAACCTTTCAGTGTCAGCTCTGAAAGTATTAGGTCTCATTCATTAATTGCCATAACTGCAGAAATGGGATTTAATTGGCAGATGGGTCATGCTGCTACTTCAATGGGGTTGTTATCATATTAACAACCCCATTGACTGTCTAGGAGCACGGGCCGAGGGAGCTGACCCATAGGCGTCGGATTGGAGCGCAGGTGTGGTGGTCGGGGCTGTGGTGGAGCTAGTCTCCTCGATGTTCCACCATCAAGACCCCTCACTTATCCCCTTCCTCTCTCTCAGAGATGACAGCTCCTCCTCCTCTGGTTGTTGGGACAGCAACTCCTCCTCTTCCGGCTGTCGGGACAGTAGCTCCTCCGTCTTTGGCCCTTGGGACGGCAGCTCCTCTGGCTGTCAGGAAGGCAGCGACTCCTACTCTGGCCTTCAGGGACGGTTGCCCCCTTTCTCTTGCAGATGTTAAAGCTTCCATAGTACATTTTGTTTAATTAGACACAGATGCCATATAATAAATTGTACCCTTACATACATAATTTATTTTCACATCACATTTTGTATGTCTGGTTTTAGTCAGTTAGCATTGCCCAATTAGACACTTACCTTAACCTTTTTAATTTCAAATTAGGTATGAGGTTAAAATTAATAAGGCAGTAATATCTCTTTATCATCGCCATCAGATCCTACACCATCCTCAGGGACTATAGATACAAGCTGGTGTTTTGTTTGACCCACTTGTACTTGCCTTCAGGCTAATTGAGCTCTGTTGTTAAAGTGGTTGTTGTACCTACCATTTCTAAACTATATGTGTGAATGTGCTGTGCATTGCTGTTTGATTTTATAGCGGATGCTCTTCAAATGAAAAGTAACATTTCAAAAAGTTTGAAGGGCGTTGTAGTTATTTATGGCACTGTAGATTGACGTACTAATGTAAAGAATACTGTACAGGGTGTGACAGGCACACCGACACCTACCTCATTTCCATTATTAGTGTCCGTTCTAGCAGTGACTTTTGTGCTGAGGACATGTCCTCGGGGATCTAAGTCTCGAGACCCCTACCTCTGAAGTCACATACATTTACAAGGCTAAATCATTCGGGAGTAGGGCCAAAATGGTCAGCCGAGGTGGCATTGATTCAATGTGGCAAGTCTGAGAGGTGTTAAAGAGTTCTGAAGTGTTGGGTGACCATTTCTAAATGACAATCCACTCAAAAAATGCATTAAAACATTATATAGTTTTGATATATTTCTCTATACCTTCATGGCAGGTTTTCTACATTTTATTAACTAAACCTGTTTAAAAGAGGAAAAGTTGTGTTTTCTGAAAGGTTTAACCACTTCAACACCATGACGTATGTATGTACGTCAAATGAAAGCCCACTTACAGTACCATGACTTACGTGCGAACATCAAGTTTCCCATTGATATATTGAGGGAAGCCATTCAACTTTTACAAGTGTATACTGTATATAGTGTTTCATATTATTATTTTTTGTTTTATTATTAGTTTTACTTGTTTAGTTGTAATTTATATAGTTTTTAGTGAAAGGTAAACATGGCAACGTAAGTGGAGAGCGACAACGGGAGTGATGAAGATTTTGAAGTTGGTTCGGAGGATTTCGATACCAGCGACAGATGCTGACTTACCACTCAGTGAAGATGATGAAGAGGATGTGGAGCCAAGAACCTCAGGAGACTGGGTGTTTATTACTGATGCCTACCATGATGCCAGTCCTCCATCATTTGATTTTGCACCTGTTAACACAGATGTGCACCCCATCGTGGAACTTGAGAACTTGCGTTCTCCATTGGAGTGCTTTTTGGCTTTTGTTCCCGAAAAGCTAATCACTTACCTTTGTGACCTGTACAAATAAAAGAGCATGCAGCTACTTTACAGGTAAGCCAGCTGCAAACAGGAAGGTGTTTGGTTTGAAATGGCAGTGCTGTGATGAAATACTATCAAAACACAGCACTGGGTACAAGGCAATGAAGCAGGCATCTGTGGCAGCCAGATCCATCACAATGCCTGCGCAAAGTAACCCAGAGACTGCAAAAAAGGTGCAGGGTCTGCTACGAAAATGAAAACAAAAGAAAGGACAAAAGAAAAATGTGCAGTGGCGAAGGCAACCCTGGGTTCTGTTGTATTGAACATTTCAATAAATGGCACAGAGCAAGTCGATAATGGCACAAATAAAAAAAAGCTTGTTTTTATCTCTATTGAACATGGGTATGTAGTACACAGGAGCATAAAGGGTTAATGAAAAACACAGTTTAGGTCATTTATTTGTGTTTTATTCATCATATGTTAACATTTTATAGCAATTACTGGTTTGAAAACATTATTATTTTCAAAATCTGGTACCTGGGAAGGGGTTTCATTTTTACAGCTGGAGTTGAAGTGGTTAAGTAAGGTGTCTGGTGGTTCAGCTTTGAGATTGGTTTCCTTATGAAAGCAGAGCTTTAAAAACTGATACAACTCAGTTATTTTTAAGGGAACGTCCTGTGTCTTCTGGACATTTCTAGACTGGTTCGGCTTCCTGTTATGTGCTCCTTGGCTTTTACTAGAGGGTAATGCTTTTTTTTGTTCTATACCATGCATCAAACAATACTGCCTAATAGCAATGGCTGATGGCAATGGAGCAAGTGCAAATTACTGAATAAGGTACTGGATGATCCCAGTTTCATCCACAGTAAAAAATACATATCCTGCACAAGGGAACTCACTGGATTCTCAACATCACAGCATTAGACTGCTAAAGGTTTTACTACCAGTGCACTACTGAATGATATAGGGCCAACCAGGGTAAAAATGAACTAGAAAATGTAGTTTAAATCAGACACTGCATAATGTAAATACATTTTAAAACAGTAAAAAAGCAATACAAATGTCAGTGGTAGCCATATGTAATCTCATGAAGGTAACTATTTTGTAACCTCAAGCAAATCCATTGAGACCTAAGTAAATAGTTTTTCACATACAATATATAGGCTGGACTGTCCCCTGGAACTGGTCTTCAGGTCTTCAGGCCTGAGAAGTGAAGGTGTCTCTTAGCCTTCTGTATGTTATTTTTTCATTGCATCTGATTTCATTTCACTGGTAAAATGAGGGACAAAAATGAAAAGATTAATGAATCACTGGTACAAGCAATATTTAGTTACTTTCATACAATTTACATTTTGATGAAAGTGGAGGAGAAGGAAAGATGCCAAAATGGTCTCACATTTACCTGGATGGTCCTACCTTCTAACATTGAGGAATTTAGTTTATTTTAGCCCGATTTCTGTCAATTGATTGCAGGAAAACAAGTACAATTGATGTATTCAAGTTAACCCTATACTGCACAGAGCACTAAACAAGGATGCTTCATTCGAGTCATCAGCTGCCTCTACATTACATATTATATGACATGTGCATTGTATGAGATGCCATGATGTTATATTGCAATATGTTACAGTTTCAATAACCAAACATCACAAAGACGTTGATCAAAATGACAGGATCAGTGAAGTCAGACAGAGCAAATGCAGTACATAACTGACTTTTTATTAAAATCCAGGATGCTAAAAAAGATTGTTACAATATACAGTGCGGAGAAAAGGTATTTGCCCCCTGTCTGATTTTCTGCATTTTTGTACATTTTTCACATTGTATTGGTCAGATTTTTTTGTGGGTTGTAGCAGTATATAGAGGGAGTCTGAGAGAGAAAATGACACAACAGTTTGGTGCATCTTTCATTTGTTTGGTGTGCAAGGTAATCAAACATGCAATCTTCAGGTGTGAAAAATATAAATCTGCCCAATATAAATCTGACAAACTTTGGCCCTTACCATCAGAGTGAAGTTGTCAGCACACAGGTTCTAGAGGCACATCATGCCGCGAACAAAAGAAATTCCTGAAGCACTCTGGAAAAAAAGTTGTTGATGCCTATCAGTCTGGAAAGGGTTACAAAGCCATTTCTAAGGCTCTGGGGCCACCGAACCACGGTCTGAGCCATTATTATTATTATTATTATTTATTTCTTAGCAGACGCCCTTATCCAGGGCGACTTACAATTGTTACAAGATATCACATTATTTTTACATACAATTACCCATTTATACAGTTGGGTTTTTACTGGAGCAATCTAGGTAAAGTACCTTGCTCAAGGGTACAGCAGCAGTGTCCCCCACTGGGGATTGAACACACGACCCTCCGGTCATGAGTCCAGAGCCCTGACCACTACTCCACACTGCTGCCCATAGCCATATTGTACAAATGGAGAAAGTTTGGGACAGTAGTGAATCTTCCCAAGAGTGGCCGTCCTGCCAAAATCTCTCCAAGAGCAAGGCGTAAAATTGTCCAGGAAGTCACAAAGAACCCTAGAACAACATCCAGGGATCTGCAGGCCTCTCCTGCCTCAGCTAAGGTCAGTGTTCATGACTCCACTATCAGAAAGACACTGGGCAAAAATGGGATTCATGACAGAGTAGCAAGGCAGAAACCATTGCTCACTAAGAAGAACATGAATGCTCGTCTCAAGTTTACCAAAAAGCACCTGGATGATCCTCAAGAGTTCTGGAACAATGTTCTATGGACAGATGAGTCAAAAGTGGAACTTTTTGGCCGACATGGGCCCCGTTATGTCTGGCGAAAACCAAACACTGCATTCTACAGTAAGAATCTCATACCAATGGTCAAGCATGGTGGTGTTAGTGTCATGGTTTGGGGATGCTTTGCTGCATCAGGACCTGGACGCCTTGCCATCATTGAAGGAACCATGAATTCTGCTCTGTATCAGAGAATTCTACAGGAGAATGTCAGGCCATCTGTCCGTGAGCTGAAGCTGAAGCGCAGCTGGACAATGGACATCACAATGGACATTACACAAGACAATGATCCAAAACACACAAGTAAGTCTACATCAGAATGGTTGAAGAACAAGAAATTTAAAGTTTTGGAATGGCCTAGTCAAAGTCGAGACCTAAACCCCATTGAGATGTTGTGGCAGGACCTGAAACGAGCAGTTCATGCTCAAAAACCCACAAATGTCACTGAGTTGAAGCAGTTCTGCATGGTGGAGTGGGCCAAAATTCCTCCACGACGCTGTGAGAGACTAATCAATAACTACAGGAAGCGTTTGGTTGCAGTTATTGCTGCTAAAGGTGGCGTAACCAGTTATTGAGTCTAAGGGGGCGATTACTTTTTCACACAGGGGCATTGGGTGTCTAATAAATAAATGAAATATGTATCACATTTTGTGTTATTTGTTCAATCAGGGTCCCTTTTATATAATATTAGGTGTTGGTTGAAGATCTGATAACATTCAGTGTCAAAAATATGCAGAAATGCAGAAAATCAGACAGGGGGCAAATACTTTTTCACGGCACTGTATATGTAACAGTTGTAGGTGACTACAGGTAACATCTAATATATGTAGCGACAACTGTATAAATGCATGTATCTCAATGTTCCTTGTAGTTATTGCTTAAGATTACTGCATCCCAATTTTGATTATGATACAATACCTTTCTGTTTCCATGGCAACACATCTTTGGTTTGGTAGCCTCATTAGTCCAGTTTACATGTGTGGTTTCTTTCTTGTGAATGGACAATGCGCATGAAACTTGGCAGGGAAAGCTTGTGAAAATGTCTCAAAAAACAGTCTCAATATTTTACCGTGAAAGTCTCAATTTCTTGCGAGATTCCAGGAAATGTTTGTGTGATCAACGCCCACTTACACATGTAAACACGAGTTTCTCGTGAAAATGTTAATTAGCTTGTTTAAGTCATTTCATTTCCTAAAGCCTCTATAAAGTCACATGAGAATACGTAAGTTACCATGGTCCAATGGCAGCAGGGAAGTTAATGTTTTGTTTGCAGTATTTCCTTTATCAGATTGATGTTGCAGATAACCCCACTTTTTTCTCCGTCTTTCCTAGAACTTCTCATAATGCTAGTGATATATGGATTTGTAAATATAATGTGTTTGTAAAGTATCATACAGATTGTTGTAGTGTGCTATTTATATTTGTATTTGGACTAGTTTAAGCTGTAATCATATCAACTAAACAGTACAGAAAGTATAAACGACACCCCACTCCCGCTGGTTGATTAGCGATCCAACGCAATCTGTGGGAGATTCCCTTAAAAGGTTACAACCTCATTTCTGACTGTTATTTAAGACGAAGATTAGTCTTAATAGGGGTATCATTAGTAACACAAATATTTACATACCATTTTCAGAGCAGAAACACTGTATTTACATTGATAAAATTAGAAAACATAAATAGCAAGTGTAAAAGAACCGCACCCACTCGGGTTTATTACCCCTTCAAAAATAGACCCAGGACACAGATTTGGAGGTTTCAAACACCTAGCTCTTTGCTTGAGCACTAACTAAACACAAAACAGGATCCTAAACTATAAACAGGACAGCTAAGCTGTTTACCTGTTGCCAAGAAAATAAAACAAGCACAAAGTTATACAGCACACTCTACCAAAGGTTTCACTCTGCCTTTCTCTTTGTACGCCTGCACTCACTCGCAAGCGGGCTCTCCACACAGCAGCCCTGTGCAGACTGACTGCACCTCTTAAATACCCTGCACCTGGTCCTAATTTATAATTACTACCAGGTGCAGGGGATAATTAACAATAAAACAATTAAACAAAACAATTAACAAAATGTGCAGGCGTACATGTTTTATGCAGGGCGGATTTTAACCCCCTCCCTGCTGTGTTACACAAGTTATAAAAATAGCATAAAACAAAAATATAACTTATGCAACGTGAAAGCGCTTTGAGTGAAACAGAGTTCAAAGGCTCTGTCTGTCTGGTCAGAGTTCTATTACAGCTTTCTAAGTACAATCTACACAGAAAACACGCTTTTCAGCTGTACCAGTGCATTTGCCACAGACTGCCTTTTCACAATGGGCACAGACATCAAAAGTTCTGTTTTTATTGCATTTAGCAACCTGACATTGTCTTTTATTCCGTGTGCCAGTGGGCGCAGCGCTTGCTGAAGGTTGAGGGGCATTTGCCAGCCGGCTTTCGTGTCTCTTATCAAAATGTTTCTGCCGTAGCTCCGGGCTAGCTGCAAAATGAAGTCCATCCGAGTGATTGTGTTGCTGGTGCACTCCTTGTACAAAACCAAAGCATTGATGGCTGCCAGGTCCAAAACATTATAAAAAACAGCCACAGACCACCTGCGAGTACCACCTTTGACAGAATACAGCCGTGCCATTTGATCCAGTATATCCACACCGTACTTCGCTGCGTTGTAAAATGCAACAGTCTCTGGCTTTTGTTTAGCATCAATCCCGATGGTCACTGATCTTTTTTTGCACCTGTACACACTCAGGGAGGCACAGTCGTTCTGCCTTAATGTAGTGTAAATAATAATAATAATAATAATAACACTGTGTAACAATTTTTTTTTTTTTTTTTGTTCCTGGGTAGTAAGTGTTATTTCCTAATTGCTTATGCCTCAAAAGTATAGAAAATGGCTATTAGTCCCCACAAACTTTGCTTTTGTGACCAGGATAGCGATATTTTGAAATTTACCTATTTTCCAGAACATTCCAGATAGATTCAGTGCTGAGTAAACTTGGAGTAACTTCTAGAACTTTCTAGAACTTTCCAGTAATATAAATAGTAGTATAAATACAGGGGCCTTAAGCCCACCAGTTCAGTTTAGTTCCAGCTGCCTAAGTGGATACATATCTGCATTTTTCTGAGATGGCATCAAGGTCATAGGAGACTTCAAAATGGTGGCATTCCTGATGGGTCTTGTGGCAATGTGCCCCGCCCCTGTGTGCTTATTATGTGTTGTATGTTGCGTGCGTGTGTTAATGTTGGTGTATAGATTGGTACACGGGATATAAACGGGTCTGTGTTTCACGTGTGATTTAAAAAGGTAGATTTGTATTTAGGCACGAGGAGGGCACAAATCACTTCACGTGCTGGTTAAATGTAATATGTGAGCACGGGGTTGCACAGAATTAATTCACGTGCTGGGATTCAAGTGAATAATTAATTAGTAATTGAATCCCAGCACAACAGTATATATAGATGCATATTTTCATTCAGTCGGGGTTGGGTGTTCGAGAGTGGAGAACGGGTGAGAGAGAAGGAGAACGCGAAGTAAAATAATAATCGTTAAGTGTTTGTACTCACCGTGTTTGTTTGTCTCTCCGTGCACCGTTTGTTAAGTGTTTAGTACGTTTTGTTTGTCTATTTATTTTGGCGTATAGTGCCGTGTCCTGTGTTTTTGTTGTTTCAAACCTTTTATTTTCTGTTCTGTTTATTAAATGCTGAGCAAAAGCATTCGATCAGCTTCACCAAACCACACGTCTCTGTCTGTTTATTTCCTGCTTCTGGTCTGACGCCACCCACTCCGGCCGTCTTTGTGACAGTCTCCAAGGTGGTTTTACCAAGTTTCCCTGCTATCTTTGCCTTTGGGACAGCAGGGACACCAAGGCGCACTACCACAGGTGGGACTGGCCACAGCGGACCGAGTTCTCTGTGGGGAGGAACAACGTCAAGTGGGAGCCACTGGTGGACCCCCGGAAGGTGCTGATGCCACCACTGCACATCAAATTGGGCCTTATGAAACAATTTGTCAGAGCTCTAGATAAGGAGTCGGCAGCCTTCAAGTACTTTCAAGACTTCTTCCCTAAGCTGTCTGAGGCAAAGGTCAAAGCCGGTGTCTTCGTCGGACCACAGATAAAGAAGATCCTGGAGTGCAATGAATTCCCCAAGAAGCTCACTAGTAAGGAGAAAGCAGCTTGGAACAGCTTTGTCGCAGTGGTTCGGGGCTTCCTGGGCAATCACAAGGCCGAAAACTATGTGGAGCTGGTTGAGACTCTGGTGAAGAACTATGGCACAATGGGCTGTAGGATGTCCCTCAAAGTCCATATCCTTGATGCTCATCTTGATAAATTCAAGGAGAACATGGGAGCGTACTCGGAGGAGCAAGGCGAGCGCTTCCACCAGGATATACTGGACTTTGAACGCCGCTACCAAGGACAGTATAACGAGAACATGATGGGAGACTACATTTGGGGGCTGATTCGTGAAAGTGATTTACAGTATAATCGTAAATCTCGAAAAACTACTCACTTCTAAATCTTTTGTAGTCATTTTTGTATTACTTTAATATAAATACATGTTAATTTGGATTCATATGTTGTTTTTTCTGACGAAAAGACACAAATTTGCCCGTTTTCTCATTGGAAATAGGTAAATTTCAAAATATCACTGTCCTGGTCACAAAAGCAAAGTTTGTGGGGAATAATAGCCATTTTCTATACTTTTGAGGCATAAGCAATTAGGAAATAACACTTACTACCCAGGAACAAAAATTGTGTTACATAGTGTAATAATAATAATAATAATAATAATAATAATAATAATAATAATAATAATAATAATAATTAGTGGATATGATGAGGCAGCTTTATACAATGCATAACACTAAAATTGTTTAACCCACTCTCAAAATAAAATGTGGTGTGGAATTTTTGTGACTTATTTCTTGGGAATCAACAATACGACTCAATATTCCAATTCATTATTTAGCAGACGCAGTCATACAAGTACAGTGCAAATGAGGATGCTATATTTGGTATAACGAGATACAAAATAAGCTCATTTAAATATGACCCCCTCCCCTCTCCTCCATTTGCATAGCATTCGGGGAAAAGTAAGCGTTCCAGGGGCTTTACATGTAAACACAAAGGCACCATGTCCACGTTTATTTCACGAGACACAAATGTCTCGAGAAAAGTCAAACACTTATGTAACATGACCTAATGAAAAAGTCCCTTCTATATCTATAAACATGTTTTGTCAAAAAATATGCCGTACAGCATTGTACAGGGTTGTTTAAATATACTGAGCTTTTTTTAGCATTTAGAAACAGAAGAATCAGCAACAATCATTTCAACAATTAGTTAATCATAGTATTACAAATGTAACACTTGAAAGGGGTTGCAATTTCAGTTTAGCATTTCATATTGTTTGCTAAAATAATAAAATGATACATTAACATAATGTAAAAAAGGCACATTTTTTATTTACAGTATAACTTTGAACACAGTTCTGAATTCCTAACACTGTCTGGTGCATAAAGCACTCTCGACAAGAAAGGATTGGTTTAACCAGGATGGCAACTGTGTGTTTATTTGTTCCGTGGTGTCCCTTTTCCAGTGGGAACATGGCTTATTTTAACAATTCATGGGGCGGGAGCCAAGCTACCTGTAGTGACGTCGTCTGACTTCTCGGAGCGCCGCCCACAGTTAGGACCAAGCCATCGGCAGGATGAAGTCTGCGTGGTGGTGAAATGACTACCATAGTCAGGTGAGACCACGTCGTGGTGAGGCAACTTCCACAGCTGGGTGCACGGCACCCTCAGGGACATAGAAATAGTAAAGATTGAATACATATAGAAAAGGGATCCCTGTCTCTTGGGGGATCCGACATACACAAGAGGGGTCCCCATCTCTTGGTCGTCCCCGTACATAAATACAGGCTTGAGAACCTGAAAGGAAGGAAGAAAAGGGAACTGGCTTGGAGAACTGCCCTCGATAATGTGAATTATAGACTTCCAAAGCTGTGATAGAAACACACCCCCAGAGAGCCTCATGTTACGAAGGAAGAGATCCTACAGCGAGGTTTAGCAAGAATAAGCTTAGCTCCTCAGATTGCGAGGGTAGTGATAGATCATGAGATGCTAAAACTTTGGGTTTGGCCGTGGGTCCCCTCTGACTCGTGGAGAACTATCCTCGTGGAGGTAAAGGAAAAGGAGCTTAACCAAGGGTTGGAGAAAGTGAGATCACTGACCCCCCAAAGGATAAACCCTCGGCTCCCCGCTAAAGAATCCTATATGTGCATACAAACAAAAGAACTGCCAATGCATATATAAACAAAGAAAGAAAGAAAACATTTTACACAACAAAGAAGGTTAGTGACTGGCTCCCTACTAACTATGTGAAGACCCTCCGTTCAGTAGAAAGGAATAACCACCTTTCTTTTTAAGGGGAAACCTTTGATGGTCCCGGAGTAAGGATCATCCCAAACTCCAGACATACTAGCAATAGACTGTTGTGCAGAAGATATCTCAGATGGGGAAGAACGTATATATGATTTAACTGCTGATGAGGTGCAGCGCCCGATATTTTTAATTAGATGCTGGTTAATCTTTGCTCTTGCTGCTGATGTGGCTGCTCCAATTCTGAATGAATGAGTATAGAATTGTGGGGGAAGTCCTGCTCTGGAAACCAATGTGGACAGATGAGATGTGAACCAATGTGTGGATATAATAGTCCAGCTTGAATTGATGAACAGGGGGTCGGAATTTGAGTTAGGTTTGCGTTCTTCAATATATTTCTGCATGGAAGCATATGGGCATAGCAAGTCAATTTTTGATAGCTGAATAAATTGCCCTTGCCGAAGCTGATTTGTGGTAAAGGTAGAGGATAAAGTGGAACCACTGCAGTGAATGCCCAGCGTAGGAAAGCTGGCAATAGAAGGAACTGCATATTCTGAGCATCTTAAAAAAACTAAAAAAATGTAGTTATACATATAGTTCCCATTGTTAGGTCATCAAATATAGAGAAGCAGCCTTGACGGAGGATTGAAATCAAATTGCCCAGAATAGCTATAGAGATAGGCAGACGAGAAGGCAAAGCAGTCGGAGAGCTCTTAGAGATTCTGCCCAGGTGAGATGGACAGGAGAGTTGGGTAGGTAATGGACATCAAGTGAAATTGGTATTGTATTCCTGAGAGATAGGATTTGATTGTAGCTGATGCAAGATATTTGCGTGTACTATAAAAGCCATAGTCCAATAGTATTGATTTCTTTGACCAAAGGTGACCCCATAGATGTGATGCCGCGATTATTGGGTACATTTCAAGAAGAGCTGTGGATTTTAGATGCAGTGATAGGTTTTCGATTTCTAGTGACCATGCACTAGAAAACCATTTATTGTTTAAAAGACCTCTGAATCCCTTAAATGAAGCGTCTGTGAATAAAGCCAGGTTGTGAGGTGCTGAAATGAAATCACCATAGAATATAGACAGGCCGTTCCAATGCTGAATGAGAGCAGACCACATTTTAATGTCTTTCCTAGCTGATGAAATATTGATGTAGGAGTCCAAGTTTTTTGCTGTCGATGAAAGAGCAAGTAATCGATATATAAATTTCCGTACCTGGGGGATAATGTGAATTGCAAAATGGCCCAGCAAAGAGAGTAGTGCGCGTTTCCTGATTGTTTTACTGATCTGAAAGTTCTGAATAAGAGAACAAATATGATCCAGTTTAGATACTGGGGAGGCTGGCTTCAAACTTTTCTGTGTCCAGTATGATTCCTAGAAATTCCAGTGAATGTAGGGGGCCGAATATTTTTTCTTCTGAAAGCGGGACGCCAACCTTTGAAAATAAACTTTTTCTCTTCTCAGCATATTCCGAACAGGTGGCGAAGAGAAGGATGGATTGGTACTACTTTAAATACATCGATATATCTGCTTTTGCTAACCAGGAGCCGCAACCTCCCAATTTAATTGAATGAATTGCGTCCGATATGGTAATGTACTGTAGCGAAAATTGATCGTGAGGAATGAGCGAGTTGATGCTACTAGTGCTTGATCCCCATGGAGCTGACAAGTCAATGATGAGATGCTTTTTTCCTGACATTTTCCAAGTGGCGATGCCAATGGGGTTAATCCTGAATATCGGAAAGGGGGAGCTGCAAATGGGCTGACCATAAATCCTTATTTATTATTTTTTTAACCTCTTTTTGAATAAGAGACTGAACTGTCTTAGGCTCTTGAATAGCAGAATGGAGGTTTAGAAAGGAGGAAGGAGGGATTTGACTGAGTCTGTTTTTAGGTCCATCAATTAAATGGTTGATGAAGATTTTGTCTGGATGATTCAGAAGTTTCTGTTTTAAATTGGGAATATTTATAGGAGTAGAGACTATGAGTGTTGGACAAAGTCACTTTAGCACTTCTGGGCAGATGGCTTTTGAATGAGTGTCCCCCCAGAAACTGCACATATGGATGTTTTTGCATTGCCTCATCGAGCAGATACCGAAGTTGAAATTGTTACATATTTGCTTTCCTCCTGCATATCTGATTCTTCACCCAAATCTGTCTTCTCTTGTGGATTGTTCAGGTGGGGCAGAAGAATGGATGGAGTTAGGAATCGAGATTATATTTGAGAAGTGGGGAGGAGTGATGCAGACTGTTGATCTGGAGGAGGTTGATGCAATGGCCAGTGGAACTGCAGACCCCGCATGTGTTAGCTCTGAAACCGCTGAAAATCCTGTTGAACAGATCTAAATCAGGTTGTGCCCATTTGATGATGCGGTTATCTGATGCAAAAATAGCTGCTGCTTTTGCTGAAAAGGATTTGTGGTAGTCAAAAAACATGGTCCCTCCATACCTGACAGACAGCTCCACGATGTAGAATCCATAAGAATCCAGTTCTTGCCTGTGGTTCGGGTATACAGAACATAGCACATCTCTGTATATAGTGAAGGCTAAGACGAATTCCCCCAGGGTAAGATTCTTCAGTAATCTTACCCTGATAAGTCTCTACAATCCACCACTCTATGGTCCAGAAATTCTGATGTAGCCATCAATGGAGAAACCAGATTAACATCCTTACCTTCAATTATACTGCGACGAATCTGCAGGGATATTGAGTGATGGTGGGCAGTGGATGAGGCGCTGGAACCATATGCTGTTGCAGATGCAAGGTTGTAGACCTAGAGTGGTTTAAAAACAAGAACCTGAATGTCTTAGAATGGCCCAGTCAAAGCCCAGACCTCAATCCGATTGAGAATCTGTGGAAAGAGTTGAAAATTGCTGTTCACCAACGGTCCCCATCCAACTTGACAGAGCTTGAGCAATTTTGCCAAGAAGAATGGGCAAAAATTGCAGGATCCAAATGTGCAAAGCTGGTAGAGACTTACCCAAAAAGACTCACAGCTGTAATTGCTGCCAAAGGTGCTTCTGCCAAGTATTGACTCAGGGGGGTGAATACTTATGCAACCAACAAATGTCTTTTTTTTTGTTTAATTAACTTTTGTGTCACAATAAAAAATATTTTGCACCTTCAAAGTGTTAAGTATGTTGTGTAAATCAAATGGTAAAAATCCCAATTAAATCAATTTTAATTCCAGGTTTTAACATTACAAAATGTGGAAAAGTCCAAGGGGGGTGAATACTTATGCAAGGCACTATATATCCCTTCTACAACTTTACCTCATATTCTACCACTACATTAATTTCCACATACGCATCCCCCTTCAAATTTGTATTTCAGATATCTTCTGGACAGGTGCAGGAACAACAGCAAGCATTTGCATTTCTTTCCTGGCTTTAACCGTTGTTCAAACAAGCTTACAGTCCACTCACATTTTGACTGTTTCTCAAAAACCGATCACTGGCAATGATATTTAAGTATCCATCTGTTTTAGGCTTGGCAAAACAATCAATTTTACTCTTCGTTCCCGGTTCACATTCCATTCGCTACTAATTTCACTTACAACAGGCACTTTTGTCTGTGTAAGTGGGATTTCAAACTTAGAGGAACTCATGACAACATTCATTTTAACTGTTTACACTAAGCATAAGAAAAGAGCAGAAAACAAATCCAATTACCAAATTATGAATGACTTGACTCTCGTTATCAAACAAGTATCAATTAGGAATAAATGTTTTAAGTGGCATAAACAACTCACAGTGTTTAATCGGTAAGATAATCCACAGTTTATCATTATTTATCCCTTATGTATTGGTTTAAATAAAGCTCTTAAACACAGGGCTTGCCCTTCCCAAAATCCTCTCCTCCCCGTCCTCTTCCTTGTCACATTATTTTGTGCTGTTTGCGGTCCAGTGGTCCACAATCACAGCTTTTTTTTTAACACTAGAAGCCCTGCGGCAGTCATTTTGGCGGTTTTTGGTTTTAAAATGTAATTTTCTCCAGTCGTGTAACACAAATGGGGCTGTACGTTCGTGTACCTTTCTATCTGTATGTATTAAATATTATCACAAAGCATGAAACGCAGGAGTGCAGAAATAAAGGATATATATTACATTATACCTAAAAGCCCCGGGAGCAGTCACTTTGACGGCCACTCAAAAAACAATTGTATTTTGATTATACAGAATGGTATTCTACTTTATTATTTTTATTTACCAGTCCGCAATGTGTTTAGCTGTAATCAGATTAGTCTCTACTCTCTGCCTGAGTGAATGACTGACAGTCTATTGTTTTCAATCAGCCTTTTGAAGGCTGGTGCCTGCTTGCCAGCTGTGCTGCTTTAGTCAGTCAATTAGCATCGGTACTAGTGAAAATAAATACCAGAGACCGTGGAGTTTTACAACACAACAAAATATAGAGTTGATGTTTTGGATCAGATGACATGGAAGTATTCCGTGAAAGCTGGCTCCTGACAGTGGTCTGTTCAGGTGTTTTACAATGCATTGGACCTAGCAGCCATCAACTCCTGGGTACTTTACAAAGAATGCACAGAGAAGAATTTACCAAGAAGCATTTGGAACAGGGGGAGACTGCCAAGCGTGTACCCACAGCTGAAGCTGGCAACCCCGCTGAGAGACGCAAAAGAGACGCAAATGCCAGGTTGGCAAGTGCAATAAAAATGAAACTTCGGACAGCTGTTCCCTGTGCAGAAAGGAGACTACAGAGAAGTGCATTATCTGTGTTGATTGTGAACAGCCTTAGACTCAAGATAAAGGAATACCCTTTTGTCAAAAAAAAGAAAACTAAATTAGACTTTTTTTTATAACTTCTGTTGCTGTGCGCTTCTGTAAAATGTTTTTTTTCTAAGTTTATTTATCTACGTTGTTCAGTTGCTTTTGCTCATCTGATAATAAACCGATTGCTGTTGAAACGTTAAAAATGTATTGCTATCGTTTCAGTTTTATAAATAGGTATGTTGTAAACCGATGTCTGTTCAGATGTTTATTTATTTACATTTTCTTGTTTTGATTTGTAAAATAAATGTTCATGTATACATACATATACTATATATATATATATATATATATATATATATATATATATTGTGAGGAAAGGATAGCGTCGCCTTTAAGAAATGGCGGCGCTAAGGAAGAAACTACACAACCCAGAAATTCGAGTGTCAATTAATGGGGTGGGGTTTCTGGGTTTAAAAAGGAACAGGGCAGAGCCATAGGGGAGTGTGGGGAAAACGGCCCGGTTGTCCTGAAAGGAAATAGCGTGCAAGCTCCAGTGTGTTGGGAAAACAACTAAAAAGAAAGAGAGCATAAGGTAAAACTATCGTTTGTGTTAAAATATAGTCAGCGTTTAGTTTTGTTTAAAGTACGGTTTTTCCTCTTGTTGAGGTAGCCTTTTGTTTGTTAAAATTAATCTTTATTTTTATTTTCTGTTGTCGGGGTGAGACTTGAAGATAGTATACTCCGTAGCAATTTAAAAGAGATCCGCGGTATTGTGTGCTATGCGGTTGTGCGCCGCCACAACCATAGCGTGTTGTGATATGTGCTTTATAACCCAGAGAGGTATTGGTTGTTTACGTGTTGCTGAGACAGTAAATAATAACCAGAAAGAACGGGCTTGCGAGACTGGAAGTGCAAGACATTGTTTATTCATAACACAGACATAAGACTCGTTGCATATAATGAATACAAAAAAAATGGACACTGGCTTTTAGAAGAGACACCATTTGCTTGTGTGGACGACCGGGAGTTGGCTGCAGGGGTTCTTTCTCCACAGCCCGGATATAACTTGTTCTATCCTTGTTCATTTCTCTGGACGTCTGGGGTCATCGCTGTTGTTCTTCTGGAAGTCTTCATTAAAAACGGATTCATTCTTCCACTTACCTGTGTCCCAGGACTACTCCAGCAGGGGGAGCCGATCTAATACTTACCTGTGTTACAGGACGACTCCAGCAGAGGGAGCCTGTCTTGTTCTTACCTGTGCTACAGGACTACTCCAGCAGAGGGAGCCGATCTAATACTTACCTGTGTTACAGGACGACTCCAGCAGAGGGAGCCTGTCTTGTTCTTACCTGTGCTACAGGACTACTCCAGCAGAGGGAGCCGATCTAATACTTACCTGTGTTACAGGACGACTCCAGCAGAGGGAGCCTGTCTTGTTCTTACCTGTGTTATGGGACTACTCCAGCAGAGGGAGTCTGGTGGATAGTGACCTGTGTGGCAGATATACTCCAGCAGAGGGAGCTCAACCTACACCTGCCGGTGACTCGGGCCAGCTCTAGGGAGGAGAGCTGGCCCTGTTCTTGCCCGCGGGCTAACCCACTTCGGTCGGAGGATCCTGGGACTTCTTTCGCTATCACCCTATCCTGATATAGCTAGAGAGGGTTGAAGAAGTGAGTTAGTCAGTGGCCCGTACAGGGCGAGAACCGTGACAGAAACTGTTTACTTTATGTAAATATTGTAAATAAAAATTACTTGCCTGCAAACGTATTGAGTCTGTGCTAGTTGGTGGAACGGGAAAGAAACAGTTCAGCAGCACGTGTCTACGGGATCGTTTACAATATATATATATATATATATATACAGTATATATATATATATATATATATATATATATATATATATATATATGCATGCTTCAGTTGTTCAGATGTTTGCGACGTACTCAAATTATTTTTTTTTAAACTAATTACATCCGACTGTTTCTTCTTCCGTTATACTATTTACAGTGTTTTGAATACAGCCATCGGAAAGACTGCTGCAGGGCTTCTAGGTATGAGTATACCTCCGGGCCTTCTAGCGTTAAGCTTTGATCGATGTCAGAGGTCACACCTCAATCTGCCAGACTAGAAAGCATAATTATTTGCTTAATTATAAAAATATTCAATATTAAATACATTATATGTATAACAATTTAAAACTCCTAAAACAACAGTAAACAGTTCAATGTTTAAAATGTACATCATTATATATTTTGTTCTAATTCTTTTGGACTGAAGTATTACTATTAGTAGTCATTTATATAGTTTAGCATTTAATGTACAGTAGACATGGGCTTTACTAATTGTGTTATTGGTGTGGAAGCTGGATCTACTAACTATCAAGTGGGCTATATGAAGAGCAATTTGGCAAGTATGTAACAGCTGGGGCAGAACATGAGTAGAATGTTGCTCTGTTTTAGGCTGAAGGATTTTTCAGGTTTGCTTTTCTTTTTTCTTTTAAAGTATCATACTGATTTTAAAACTTAACAACACCACTTACATCATCCATGATAAAAGTTATAAAGATTTCAGATTAGATCTTTGGCAATAGCAATGTTTTTGACCTCCATTCACTCGCACACGCTACTGTTTCTACTATTTAGTGGTTTACTGAACTGATATTTAAACAGGGTAAATGCACAGATCCTTAGGGAAGCTTACTTTTTTAAATTAATTTCTTAGCAGAAGATATATTGGAGCTATGGACACATTAAGCAGCATTGATTGCTTTACTGAAGATTGTGACTCTCTGTAGACAAATTACAAAATAACTCATATCTATATTCATATTAGGATATGTTGTATAACATGAAGCATTGGTATGTATTACAGCAGAAGGGTGTGGTGCCCATTAGATTGTAATTTAATAAGGGCAACAGGTACTTTTTAATTTAAAGAAACCTCTTCCGTCTCCACCACACATCAGATCTCCCCCTGGGGAAATAAGGATGGCTTGTCAGAGCACTCAAGGGGTGTAAAAATAAGGCCACGTTTCTCATGTTGATTTAATGTACTCATATATTTTAAGTATAACTCTGACACTTCCAGGTCAAACTGTAAATAATGGACTCCTGCAAGTTCTTAATATCCAAGACTTGAGCCTTTCTCAGAGTTCAATATACTTCTTTTCTCAGATATCATATACCTCAGTGGTAATTCTTTATATTATTATTATTTATTTCTTAGCAGATGCCCTTATCCAGGGTGACTTACAATTGTTACAAGATATTACATTATTTTTACATACAATTACCCATTTATATAGTTGGGTTTTTACTGGAGCAATCTAAGTAAAGTACCTTGCTCAAGGGTACAGCAGGAGTGTCCCCCACCTGGGATTGAACCCACAACCCTCTGGTCAAGAGTCCAGAGCCCTAACCACTACTCCACACTGCTGCCCTATCGCTTATAGCTTGTGGATGTAAATGTTTGCCTTTCATATCAAACTTGACAGGTAAAGGGTACTTAGATTTTACGGTGTTCATTCCTGGCAACAGAAAGCCTTTCTTTCAGGCTGATATTCATATTCTGTATTCACTTTGAAGCAGAGTTCTTATGCAGCCAGCTTTGCATAAACGCCAAAGAAGTCAAGGTACTTTACTTAAAACACACAGCTGAAATCTCAATTTTTACAGTGTAGGGGAAAATAATTTTAACATGTTGTCATATAAATAAAGTAGAAATAAAACTCCCAAGAACTTAAAACTATAGTGCCTTATAAAATAGATGTCTTCATGTACATTCAGGTAAATTGTGAAAAGGTACCTTGTTTCCTCATTTCCTGAGCTCCCCACCAGCCAGGAAAATGTAAAGGAGCTAGTTTAGACAAACTGAATTGAACCCTCCGGCCACCAGCCATGACCTTTCTATGCGAAGATGTTAGACCCCTCCTTAGAAAACAAGAATTGAATGTTCCTATTTTTAATACATGGTATTATTCTTTGCCCATCTGTCTCTTTATCTAATTAAATAACCCAATTAACATTTAAATCGGATTCAGTTGTATTATGCATTATCTGTATCCTTGTGACGTAGTCTCGGGCAAGGATGGTCTGCACCCTTTTAAATATTAGACCCAGACACAGGAGCTGCAGTTTAGCACTTTTGCACACTTTTAAATTCACAAATCAAAACAAACAAAACACAGGAATAAAACAAAATGTTTGTACAAAACAACTACAAACACTATTAAACCGCAAAAACACCCAAACTTTGGCTATCCGGTGCTCTCTTTTGCTTTTTCTCTCTTTCTCCAACACTCCACTCCATCACCAAACAAACACTCTTTGTCTCCTCTAATACCATGTGGCCAAACAATCCAAACCATGTGGCTGTACAAACAGTGGCCATCTTGCTTACGGGTTGGCCCTTCACCAAGATGGCCACCAGTCACCAAAGAGTCATGTATAATAATGTACACGTGTATATATATTGTGAAGTAGCGGGTTATGAGAAACAGCAGGGAGGGGGTTAAAACCTCCCTGCGAGAGAAACATGGGCGGAATGCACATTTTGTTTAATTGTTTTATTATTTTGTTTAATTGTTTATTGGTAATTATCACCCGCAACTGAGCTGTATTGTAAATTAATGCCAGGCGCGGGGTATTTAAGACGTGCAGCTTGGCTGTACGGGGCTGCTGAGTAGAAGGAGACAGAAGACGTGCTCTGTTTCCGAGCAGTCCTAAGAGTAAGTGCTGTGTTAAGTTTGTTTGTGTTTGTGTTAGCAGGTAAACGGCTTAGCCGTCCTACAAGTTAGTAAGGGAAAAACCTGTGTAGTAAGTGCTCCAAGAGGAGCTAGGTGTTTATTTTTTGTTTTAATTTTGGTGTGTTTATTAAAAATTAGCGCAACAGCGCTTGAAAACTCCATTTCTGTGTGCTGGGTCGTGATTTTAAAGGGGCACGAACCCGAGTGAGTGCCGGGCTGTTACAATATATTTATATTTATATATATATATATATATATATATATGCTGTATATGCTGTATATACTGTATATATATATATATATATATATATATATATATATATATATATATACACAGTGACTTGCATAAGTATTCACCCCCCTTGGACTTTTCCACATTTTGTAGTGTTACAACCTGGAATTAAAATGGATTTAATTGGGATTTTTACCATTTGATTTACACAACATACTTAACACTTTGAAGGTGCAAAATATTTTTTATTGTGACACAAAAGTTAATTAAACAAAAAAAAGACATTTGTCGGTTGCATAAGTATTCACCCCCGAGTCAATACTTGGTAGAAGCACCTTTGGCAGCAATTACAGCTGTGAGTCTTTTTGGGTAAGTCTCTACCAGCTTTGCACATCTGGATCCTGCAATTTTTGCCCATTCTTCTTGGCAAAATTGCTCAAGCTCTGTCAAGTTGGATGGGGACCGTTGGTGAACAGCAATTTTCAAGCCTTGCCACAGATTCTCAATCGGATTGAGGTCTGGGCTTTGACTGGGCCATTCTAAGACATTCAGGTTCTTGTTTTTAAACCACTCCAGTGTAGCTTTGGCTGTGTGTTTATGGTCATCGTCCTGCTGGAAGGTGAACCTCCGCCCCAGTCCCAGGTCTCTTGCAGACTGAAACAGGTTTTCCTCTAGAATTTCCCTGTATTTGGCTCCATCCATCTTCCCCTCAATCCTGACCAGTTTCCCAGTCCCTGCTGATGAAAAGCATCCCCATAACATGATGCTGCCACCACCATGCTTCACCGTGGGGATGGTGTTCTCAGGGTGATGACACATAGCGTTTTGCACTAAGGCCAAAAAGTTCACCTTTTTGCACGTTTGCTGTGTCTCCCACATGCTTTTTGGCAAAATCCAAACGGGATTTGATATGGGTTTTTTTCAGCAATGGCTTTCCTTGTCATAGTTGTCCCATGGACGGTTTCTCCCATCTCAGCTGCGGATCTCTCCAGCTCCTTCAGAGTTACCATTGGCCTCTTGGTTGCTTCTCTGACTAACGGTGCTCCGGGGATGTTCAAAGTTTGGGATATTATTTTATAACCCAACCCTGATTGGTGCTTCTCCAGAACTTTAACCCAGACTTGTTTTGATAGCTCCTTGGTCTTCATGATGCTGTTTGTTAGATATGCTCTCTAACAAGCTCTGGGGCCTTCCAAAAACAGGATTATTTAATCTGAGATCATGTGACACTTTAATTGCACACAGGTGGACTCCATTCAACTAATTATGTGAATTCTGAAGGCAATTGGTTGCACCAGAGCTTATTTAGGGGTGTCACAGCAAAGGGGGTGAATACTTATGCAATCAAGACTTTTCAGTTTTTTATTTGTAAATAATTTTGAAAAAAATGTAGATTTTTTTCCCCACTTCGACATTATGGACTATTTTGTGTAGATCAGTGACAAAAAATCCTAATTAAATCCATTTTAATTCCAGGTTGTAACACTACAAAATGTGGAAAAGTCCAAGGGGGGTGGATACTCATGCAAGGCACTGTAGTTAACATGGTTTAAAATTACATTAAAACACTGAATGCTCATACTACAGATTGATATAAAACTGTGGAAGGTTGTGGGAATTCACTGGACACAAGACAGAACTGTAGTTGAAAATGCCACTTGACGCACAGATTTATTTACGCCACAAGGTGGCTCTGTAGCACTGTCTCCACAGCACAACCCAATACCAGCAATGGTAAAAGGTTGGCCGTTCACTAGTGGTGCACACGCAGGTGCTCAAAATAATATTACAAACAAAAGGGTGAAAGTAAAAAGGAAAATAAAACACAGCAACAAAACTACAAATAAAAGGTGCTGATCTTGCAGCGTTCCCCCACCTTCGCTAGCCTCACGGCTCGGGTCTTCAGCCTGCTCTTTGCTATTCCCCTAATATACTATATGGGGTTGCCCAGGGTTTCCCCGAGGAATAACAAAGCACAGTTTTTATAGGTCAGGCACCCCCACACGGCCTGCCTCCCAACCAAGAGAGGGAGAGAACACACCCTCACCCAACCTCTCTGTGTCATCGCCATGATTGACAGGCGGATCCTACAGGGCTCCCGACCCCTCCCCTACAGGAGCATGCATTCACCAGATAGCCAGTACAGAACGCGCCCCGTTACAAAAACATTTATGGATTTGTCAAACAAAGTGTTCTATAATATGCCAGAAAGCCAGCACAACAAAGTGAAACAGAGAGCAATGCCTATGATCTGTCTAATGACTACTATAATTTATAAAATAATAATAATAATAATAATAATAATAATAATAATAATAATAATAAACAATTATATATTTAAGCAATAGTGCCCGCCGATGAGGGCTCTACCGTGTGATAATTGACCACGATGGGAGTTATGCGTCCCGAGCCGAAGGCAAGGGCGCTAACAAAAGTCAAGGTCAATTATCACATTGAGAGAGCACTATCGCTATTAGAAAAATATTTTTACCGTTGTTTTCTTTTAAAAAACAATACAATCTCTCATTAAATACCACTCTAAAATGCCTCCTGACTCACCATGTTTCTACCATCAGCCAAAACATTTGGTGAATAATACATTAATTTGGACCAACTGTGTCTTTGTTTAGTATTTACTGTCTATTATTATTATTATTATTATTATTATTATTATTATTATTATTATTATTATTATTATTATTATTATTTATTTCTTAGCAGACGCCCTTATCCAGGGCGACTTACAATCGTAAGCAAATACATTAAGTGTTACAATACAAGTAATACAATAAGAGCAAGAAATACAATAACTTTTGTTCAAGCAAAGTACAAGTGTGACAAACCACAATTCAATAATACAGCAGATAATAGTGATAGTTACATCAGGATATGATTAAATACAAAATACTACAGGTTAAACACTTGGCAGATTACAGTATTCTGAAGTACAGGATTAAATGCAGTAAAATAGGGGGCAGATAAGAGCAAGTAAAGCGCATTTAAGGAAGGGTGATAAGTGTCCCAGGGGAAAAACAGAGGAGTTCTACAGGTGCTGTTTGAAGAAGTGAGTCTTAAGGAGGCACCGGAATGTGGTCAGCGACTGGGCAGTCCTGACATCTGTAGGAGCGGACAGGTGGCGGACGCAGGGAGGACAGCCAGGAGGGAGTTGCAGTAGTCTAGGCGGGAGAGTACCAGGGTCTGGACCAGGAGCTGGGTAGCGTAGTTGGTGAGGAAGGGTCGGATTCTTCGGATGTTGCTCAGGAAGAATCGGCAAGTGCGTGCCAGAGTGGAGATGTGCTGGGAATAAGAGAGGCAGGGGTCCAGGGTGACTCCGATGTTCTTAGCGGAGGAAGAGGGAGAGAGTGTGGTAGATTCCAGAGGAACAGAGATAGAGAGATCAGAGGAGGGGGAGGAGGAGGGAAAGAAAAGGAGGTCAGATTTAGAGAGGTTGAGTTTGAGGTGATGCGAGTGCATCCAGGAGGAAATAGCAGACAGACAGGTAGAGATACGGGAGGAGATGATGGAGTCAGAGGTGGGGAAGGAGAGGAAAATCTGAGCATCATCTGCATAGAAATGGTATGAGAAACCATAGGATGTGATGAGGGGGCCCAGGGAGAGGGTGTAGAGAGAGAATAGGAGAGGACCCAAGACTGACCCTTGGGGGACTCCAGTTAAGAGAGGGTGAGGTGTGGAGGTTGCTCCACGCCAGGTTACCTGGTAAGTGCGGTTGGAGATGTAGGAGGAGAACCAGGCCAGAGCAGTGCCAGAGATCCCCAGGTCAGCGAGAGATGATAGTAGAATAGAGTGATCAACAGTGTCAAAGGCAGCAGAGAGGTCGAGGAGAATTAGGACAGAGGAGAGAGAGGCAGCTCGGGCACACTTTAGTGAGTTGGTGACAGACAGGAGGGCAGTTTCAGTGGAGTGAGCAGAGCGGAAGCCAGATTGGAGAGGGTCAAGCAGAGAGTGGTTGGACAGGAAAGCAGAGAGCTGGTGGTGTACAGTCCGCTCAAAGGTTTTGGAGAGGAAGGGTAGGAGGGAGACAGGACGGTAGCTCTGGAGGGAGGTGGGGTCGAGGGTAGGTTTTTTGAGGAGGGGAGTGATGGAGGCTTTTTTGAAGGCAGAGGGAAAGATACCAGAAAGTAGAGAGGTGTTGAAGAGGGAGGAGATGAAGGGGAGTAGAGCAGGAGCAGCAGCTTGAAAGAGGTGAGTGGGGAGGGGGTCCAAGGCACACGTGGTGGGTTTGTGACCATGGAGCAGGGAGGAGAGGTCAGAGTCTGAGAGGGGCAAGAAGGTGGAGAAGGAGGGCGAGTTAGTAGGGGATGTAGTGGGTGTAGGGGTTGGAGCAGGAGGGGGTGCGGGGGAGGTAGAGGTGTTAAAGAGTTTGCGGATATCTGCGATTTTAGAAGAGAAGGAGGCAAAGTCATCAGGGGAGATAGAGGAGGGAGGAGGAGGGGGGGAGGGTTTAGGGGGGAGGAGAAGGTAGAGAATAGTTTACGTGGGTTGTTAGTGGAGGCTTGAATTACAGATTGGAAATAAGCACATTTAGCAGAGGAGAGAGTAGAGGAGAAGGAGGAGAGGAGAGTGCGGTAAAGGTCTAGGGCAGCAGGGAGTTTGGTTCTCTTCCATTTCTTTTCAGCAGATCGCAGTGCGATTCTTGCCGAGCGGAGCGCCGAGGAGAGCCAGGGATGGGGAGGGGACAGAGGGAGTCAAGGGAGGAGGTTAGTGAGGAGAAGAGGGTGGAGGTAGCAGAGTCTATGAAGAGTTGTGAAAAGGAGTCGATAGGAGGGAGGTGAGAGAGAGCAGTGGTAGCAAGGACAGAGGGGGAGAGAGATCGGAGGTTACGGCGAGAGGTGACAGTGGAGGTAGGAGGAGCAGGGAGAGGGGGGAGAGACAGAGAAAAAGAGATGAAATAGTGATCAGAGAGGTCCAGGGGGGTGACAGAGAGGGTGGAGGGGCATCAGGCCCTGGAGAAGGTGAGGTCCAGTTGACGGCCAGCTTTGTGGGTAGGAGGGGACGGAGAGAGACAGAAGTCGAAGGAGTGGAGGAGAGGGAGGAATCCAGCAGTGGCTGGGGTTGGAGAGATGGATGTTGAAGTCACCCAACAGGACAGTCGGGGTAGACAGAGATGGGAGGGAGGAGAGTAGATAGTCGAGTTCATCCAGAAAGTGAGTGAGAGGCCCAGGGGGGCGATACAGAACAATGAGGAGGAGTTGACAGGGAGAGGTTAGTTGGACTGCATGAAATTCAAAGGTATTGACAGAGAGTGAGGAGAGATCGGAGGGGACAGAAAAGAGTAAGGAGGGAGAACTACGCTTAAAAGATATAAAAAATCAAAAAGAAAGCCAGCACTTGTGCGGATTGATTTTAAATTTGATTCACAGTTGGTGCTGAGATGTTCCAGCGGGCATCTACCGTCTATTAGAGCCCGCTAGAGCTGGAAGCTGATTGGCTGATGGTTCTGAATTATCTATCAGGATAATGACCTTGTAGTGTGTGGTATGTAACAATGATTCTCAGGAAACAGTACTTTGAAGAAAAACACGCCGTGGCTTTATTTGAAATCAAAACAAACACACAGTTTGTGCGAACTAAAACAAAAGAAAAGCCTAACCCTTACTTGGGTCTAACTAAACTGGATAATGTCCCTGTCTAAACAGGGACAGGCTACTCCTGTTTACCCTGAGTTCCATGCATACTTAATTTATTTAGTGTTCCTTACTTTCTCTTCTCCGTAATCAGCCAACTGCACTCACGCTCTTAGTAATTCCTCCTCACGTTCCCCCTCGTATCTTCTCACCCTCACAATTCTTAACTCTCCAACAATTACATCATTAAACAATTAAGTCAAATTAATAACTCATACAATTAACCTACACTGGAGTTATTTCTGACTCCAGTATCCTCCCCGATGCAATAACCTGCATTTCAACCAAACATGACATTTATTCTTTCTAAACCCAACTTTGTTTAACTTTTCTAAATCAACCCATGATAACCATTCTGATAACCATTTTACATTCATTCGTTAACTCTTGTTGATTTTACTTTTAAACATTTTACATCATATCCACACTTTGTGTACCATCCAGTTCGTTTATGTTGTCTTTTCACATTTTATTACTTTTGCCTTTATTTTAACCATCTCCTCAATTAAACATTCCCACAGGGCTATACCCAGATGTAGTGTGCATTCTTTACACCCACTGCCCTAAAGCTGCCAAAGTTTGATCTGGAATGTACATTCTTCACTATATATATACATACCGATAGATAGATAGATAGATAGATAGATAGATAGATAGATAGATAGATTAAAGGAAACTGATAAGAAAATATACAGTAATATAATTTGAAATGCATTAAGGTGAGTAATAAACTGACTCCACTGTGATTCAGCAGTTGGTTCAAACAATGTAACAGCATATGCTGGAATTTCTGTATAATTCTATGTAAATAAATATAAAGCTATAAAGAAAGGAATCCTTTAAGTGAAGCTATGAATTTACTGTATTGATTTTAGTAAATGTAATTTTAAATCATTGACGATGAGTTTATATATTTTCTGTCTGGCTGTGAATTGTATTTCCTGGACAGCTGCTGTCTCCCAAGGATATTTTAACAATCTGGTTGACGTCGATAAACTATAAACTGTATAGAGCCCGGTCTTTTATGAGTAGAGTGTGAAAAGTTGAAAAGAATAGCCAACCCTCAATTAATTGTAGGTCTGTAATGCAACTGGTTCTTTCCAGACACATATCTACAGAGGATCTTTACTGGTAGGTCCAATGACCTGCAGGGTGTAATGTTCATATTTGAGAACTGCCACTTTAAGACAGTAAGCATTTTCATAAAGTTCCGTTAATCAGAATGTAATGTAAGGAGGCGAGGGGTCAAAGGGAAAGTTCAATAAAGACCGGAAGTTACTGTGAGCCACTGCAAGCGAGCCACTGTAAGCGAGTGTTGTTCATTTGCAGTCTCTCTAACTTGAGTGTATATAAGTATAATTTCGGAGAATATCACACTGGAGTAGTTGGGTCTGAAGCCTGCCAACACAAAAGTCATTAACACTTTTATGAACTGTATAGTTTCATGTCAAAGTTATGTCAAAACAATTTTAGGTACCAGCTTAACAGTTTGCTTTCACTTAAACATATAAAGGTAAACATACTGAAAAATGTAAATGTCTATTGTCTACTGACCTATGTCACTTGTTGCTAATAAAAAAACAAAACCAAAAGAAAAAATATTGTGCTTTGTCTCTGCATATTTAATTCTGTATCATTTACATTAGTCACATTTACTTTTCAGAGCTTGCCATTTCAGAAATGTTCCAATTTTTCTATTAAATGAAAATCTTTGAATAATATATATAATTTTACTTTTAAATGCTAAAATTAAAAGTTACTGTAAGAAACAGGCAATACAGCAATTACATTGAAATGTGGATAATACTTTTGTTTGAAATATTTTTTTTTACAGTTATTTAACTTTTTGTATTATTTTAACAAGCTTTACATTACATCAAATTGCCTTTTCCTTGTCTTGAACTCTGTTGTCAACAAACATGATGCTTGCTTTTGATCAAATAAACATCTTACGGGTATTCATTTTCCTGTTCTTTTTACAGGTTGTTTTTTGTATAAAGAAGAAAGAACATTTATATCAATTATTCACCATCATTTCCTTTACAGAATACAATGGACTGCAGAGTGCCCCCATGGCAAATAAGTGATCCTGGTTCTCATTGCAAGTCCCAGTATGTAATCTTGAATTCAAAGCTGATTTACTGTATTTCAGGTCTGTAGCCGAAGCTACTGAGGTGGACCTGAACATGAGAGTTGGACTTCACACAGGGAGGGTGCTTTGTGGGGTACTTGGCCTCCGCAAATGGCAGTACGATGTCTGGTCCAATGATGTGACCCTAGCAAATGTAATGGAAGCTGGTGGTTTACCTGGGTAAGGATATACAGTATTTATATCTACTCTACACAGGAATACACATTCTGTTTTTTGTCAGCCTTCTCCTTTTTCTCCTTCTAATGCTGACTTGTAAATTTATTTTGCATGTGGGTAGATGGTTTGGTACTCGAAATACATTTCTGGATAGCTTCATGGGAAATGTACACTTACACAATGTATTATCAATACAGAGCAGTACAGTACATTGCACCCAATAAGTGGCACTGTGGTATGCCAAGCTCGCAGATACTAAACATGTGCTATGACTATGGGGACATTATACTGACTGTAGTGGAGGGGGCCAGAGGTAAAATAGTCTGGTGACCACGGACTATAATATTAGTTTTCATACCATACAGCACTGTACCCATGGTTAACTACCGATAAAAAAGGCTGTGAATGTACAGCTTTACACAAAGCAAATATTTGCATTGGTAAAGAAGATTTTTGTCCATCCGTTCAGGAAGGTTCACATTACAAAGACCACCCTGGAGTGCCTCAATGGAGACTATGAAGTAGAACCTGGATATGGCCATGAGAGAAATAATTTTCTACAGAAGCATAACATTGAAACCTTTTTTATTGTGCCATCTCATCGACGGAAGGTAAGACCGGAAAGAAATAATTTTGCTTCCAACCAAGTCTCTTACCAGCTAATCCACATTTTGTTCTCCAAGACTGCAACTTCTAAAGATTCTGAATTCACAAAACTATTTTTACTCAACACTAATCATGAGCATTGCTTGCATACTGTATCATGTTTTAAAATTAAAATAAATACATGTCCTATAACACTTGAGACCTATTTAACAAATGGACGAGCACAACTGACAGCAGTGTGGAGTAGTGGTTAGGGCTCTGGACTCTTGACCGGAGGGCTATGGGTTCAATCCCAGGTGGGGGACACTGCAGCTGTACCCTTGAGTAAGGTACTTTACCTAGATTGCTCCAGTAAAAACCCAACTATATAAATGGGTAATTGTATGTAAAAATAATGTGATATCTTGTAACAATTGTAAGTCACCCTGGATAAGGGTGTCTGCTAAGAAATAAATAATAATAATAACTATAATTATTTTGACAATAATACCGTAGCATTTGGAAGAACCGAGTGGCTCTTGTAAGTAGTCATTATGGTTCTCACATAAATTAGATACTGTGCCCTACAGTCAGCTAAAAAGCAAATTCACTGCTAATATGGTTATAATAGCTGAGTGACAGGACCAAATATAATTTAAACAACCAATAATCTGAATGCTCTGGTTTATGCAGTTATTCTGACTTCCCACTGCATGCACTTTACACACATACAGTTCATATACATCCCTCCAATAAGCAGTTCTATGTTGTCATGATATTAGGGCAGCAGTGTGGAGTAGTGGTTAGGGCTCTGGACTCTTAACCAGAGGGTTGTGGGTTCAAATCCCAGGTGGGGGGCACTGCTGCTGTATCCTTGAGCAAGGTACTTTACCTAGATTGCTCCAGTAAAAACCCAACTGTATAAATAGGTAATTGTATATAAAAATAATGTGTAAAAAATAATGTAATTGTATGTAAAAATAATGTGATATCTTGTAACAATTGTAAGTCGCCCTGGATAAGGGCGTCTGCTAAGAAATAAATAATAATAATAAAGTAAAACGACAATCAATGACCAAATAAACTGACAATTGATCAATTCACTTAGGGAACTTAGAAATTGCAAGTTTGAAGGTAAAGCAAAGACAGCAGGCAATTTGGATTCTTAGAGGCCACCAGGCAGTTTGGAGGCTAAGAGAGGTGGTGAAAGGTTAATGGTATAGGAATTTTTTGGGAGCATAGTGATTATCATTGTGACTAGATCATGTATCCAATGATGCCATGCCATGGTGTTTCACCTGATTTTAAACCACATTGGGCATGCCTGAGATGAGTTAGATACATTAACGTCAACAAAAATGACCCCTGACATACCAGACAACAACTTTCTGGGGCATCTAGTATTACTTTGATGTCTCGCCATATATAGTTTCGAGACAGGCAGGATTAAAATCTTATTGGTATTTATTTACATATAAATTATGGATCGTTTCCATGAATGTATATACTGTGTATATAAAACAATTTAAGCAATAACCATCTGTTGAATCTACAAAATGCACGGTGAATAAATTTTAGATGGATTTCAAATGCATGAACACTGATTGTATTTGCCTGTGCGAAAATTCCTGGAAATGGAGGATTATATTGAGTTCTGCACGCAAATATTATCTGTATCTTTTATCTCCTGTTTTTACTCTGTGTTGACAGATATTCCCTGGATTAATCCTTTCAGACATCAAACCTGCCAAAAAGATGAAATTCAAAACCGTTTGCTACTTACTCGTTCAGCTCATGCACTGTCGAAAGATGTTCAAAGCAGAGATTCCCTTTTCTAACGTTATGACTTGTGACGATGATGACAAGGTAAATTAAAACATGTGTAAATGTTTTTTACAGGCAGCAATCTGTGGAATAATGTGGCTAAGTGGCTAAGTGTATATTTTATGTTCTAAAGCTGCTGGTTTACATTCTAATCTGGCTCAGAGGTTGAAGTCCATATACCCACCGTTTAAGGACTGACACAACTTGGTTGAAATGAATGCAATAGATACTATTTCTGTATCTACAGTATAAGCATTTCCCCTGGTTTAAGGTGCAACAACTTAAAATAAAGTTAATATTTTGGCAAAACCTGGCCCTATTCATGAAGTGTTAATTGAAGAAATGTTTTATAGCATGCTGTTATGATTTAACTAAAATATTCTATTCATGAAACTTCCAGATATTTGAGTTTTTAACAGCTGTCTAGAAAATTTTCATGAACACCAAATTGTTTGTGAATACAAAGGGTGCTCACAATCATATAGTACTTGCACAGTACCTGAAAATTTACACATATGTGTATACAATCAAGAGTTTATCATATGACAGCCAAATGCAACCCATAGCATCAATAGGAGGCTAAGAGTGTATGACGAAAGTATGGAGAAGATTGGTGCAAAATCAGGGCAATTCAAATTTGACAGACAGAATCAGAGAATAATGGTCCATATTTGTTTTAATGAGGACCCTAAACATACAATAAATGAAATAGTCCAAGGTAAGTGCTAACCTGGGACTCTGAAACCAGCCATTTTAAACCAAATTAATAAACTTGTTTGTGCCAATTTGGTGTTTAAGTCAAACATCACAGGCTATTGGTGTGGCAAATCTACCTATTAATATCACATTTGCTTATTTATTATTCCTCCCAGATAATTTACATATTACATTCATGGTTTAACAGATTTAGCTAAACTATTTTGTAGTTTAAGAATAATAGATATTGGGAAAAGAGCAGATGACAAGGTATGAATATAAATACAAATAAAAAGTCAGGAAATTGATCTTTATTGACAGTAGCTGAGCAGGTACATAAATAGGTTAACACCAACACGTCTGACAAAACAGCCAGTTGGTACCATAGAAGAACATTTTCCCACAACTAGTAGTTAAGCAATAAATATGGCAAATAACATTTGACCATGAAGATGCTGGCTGTGTGCCATAATGTGTTTGCCCTCATAATGAAATAATAATATTAACAACTAGCTGAAGTACCCGGCGTTGCCCGGGGAAATTCAATATTGCAATATTTCATGCATGACAAATTGGGGAGCGGTAGCCTTATGGTTTCCTGTAAGTTAGTGATCTTGGGTGTCGCACAATGCGCTCGGACCCCTTTCTCTTTTTTTTGTTTTTGCCATTTTTATTTTATTTTTTTAACTGTTGTTCTTTTTATTTATTTATTTCTGGTTTTGTGGGTTTCTTTAATTTGAGATACATGGCTACTGTAGTGAAAATGGGGTTACTAAATAAAGTACCCCAGGAGTCAAAATTTTGGACCCAAACATAGCCCTCGGCCTTCCCCTGGATGATAGAGGAAGCCATGCAAAGTTTGGTTGCACTGACTCCTGTGGGGTCCGAATGCATAAAGGAACAGACAGACAGACAAACTTTCTCTTTATATATTAAGAAACCAGCTAAACTGGTGCTGTATTAGGAAATACATAATTCCAAATGAGCTAAAAACAAGTATGTTATGTTCATAGGGCAAACTTCACAAAGTCTTTCAATCCAAAGTGTCATAAACATACCTTTGTCTGAAAAGAATAAACCTCCAGTTAATGTTATAAAAGTAAAAAAAACTAAACAACCTCAGAAACAATAAGCACCCTTGTAATAATATGTTTTGTAATGCCACTGGGTGTGTTTCTTCTTTCAGAGTAAATTGTTTTGCGAGTTTCCTGCATAATTTACAGTGAGAAATTTTTCTGGTTTCTTTTCAGAGAAGGGCGCTCAGAACAGCTTCTGAAAAACTAAGAAATCGCACTTCCTTTTCTACCAATGTAATACACAACACCCCTGGCACAAGGGTAAACAGATATATCAGTCGACTCATAGAGGCACGACAGACTGAGTCAGAGATGGCAGACTTACATTTCATCACATTAATGTACAAACGTGCTGAGCGGGAGCAGAAAGTAAGTGAACTTTTTTTCCTACAGTTTGACTATATAAAAAAAAAAAAAATCAATAACAGTAAACAAAAGAATGTTAATAAAAAAAATTGGGAAAAGACTATTACTTACCCAAAGGTGTGTCTAATTTTATTCATGGATACCTTGTTTCCTTGACCAAAAAGGTCTCATCTCAAAGTCTGGATGCATTTCTGCATCCTTCTTAATGCAGATATTTATTTTGGTTCTAGATCTGTATCTTGTGCTTTGGAACCAGTTAATCTGAAACCTGGATACTTTGGGCCAGCTATATATATAAACAAGGCATTGGTTTTATTTTGTCAAAGGATTGGGTGTTTACAAATTATGAATTAAAACTGAAAAAACAAAAAATCAAAAATTTAAAAAAATACATGTTTGCCTCAACACTATTTTAAAATGATATTAAAAAAAATTTGCACGGCGTGCACTTTTTTAATATTCTGGCAAGCAGACTGGCAGTTGTATAGAAAAAGGGGCCTCATTGAATCGATATCCACCCACAACTAATAATCTAAAAATTGCTTTTCTGTCTCCACATTTTATAGAAATAGAAATGCTTGGTAAGATTTGGGTCAATTTGGCCTGAAACAGAGGCCATTTGTGATATGTGTGTATTAAAAGTTTTCAAAGCTAATCAAATTGAGAGAATCATTAAACTTATGAAGACAACATGACTACTGGGACAACATTTCAGCTGTCAGATTACTTAGTGTTATTATATTGCACTGTGAACAAGTTGCTTGCAGTGCACAGGTGTAGTGGTGATACAAGTGCTCCAGACAACGACAGACACATTTATTTTTGGTCAGCTTCAGTCCCGAAATAATAATAATACAAAACACAGACACACAACACAGATACAGACTCCGGACAGTGAGTGCTCTAGGTGCAGGTGCAGTGATTTTACAGTTTATATTGTTGTGAGTACAGGTGCAGTGCAGTCTGTGTTTTAGTGCTGGCTTGAAGCGGCAGCTCCTGGGTTCATATTAGTTGTCTGACAAAAGACAAACACAGACAGTTACAAACAAACAAAACACTTGACTCATGAGTACTAATAGGTTGTTTCCTTTCTCGGTCCTCGCGGTAACCACATCAAAGGAACAGATTACATCGTCACATCCCCAATTATACCCGTAGTCATGCCCCCTGCGATTGCTAGTCCAGTCATGTCTCCTCCAATCCATGACTGACACGTCGCATACCACTTTAGGGCGATTACTTCGGGCATTGTGACCCCGCCCCCTTCCTGGCTGGCTGGCTTCTGACAGACCCTGGAATGAACTGCCAGACCAACCAGTATGAGGCACTCTGTTCCTGTTATACAGCATCCTCACAGATCTGGAGGGAAATTGCTGACTAGGATTAATTTGCTGTCTGTCAAATGCACACATACAGGGGTTTCACAAAAACTATAAACACCAGCAGTATGCAGCACACACTTTTGTGAATGTGTCTGATCCTCACATGACTTTTATGCAAATAGCATTTAGGACATACAATATGTAATATATCAAATCTAGATTTTCTTGGATTTCAGTCACAATGGGAAAGTAAGCAAGCCTGACTTTGATAAAGGGAGGTTTGCAAGGGTTTGGTTGACAGGTACTTCTAAATTCAGGACTGCACAAATGACTGGTGAGTCACCACAAACTGCCATAAGTTTTTAAAAGTGTTTTAAAAAAGGTCACAGACTGTATCTCTTCTGAAAAATGTAAACATATTGCAAACTTGTCATGTCGAATGTGGTAAATTTTATTTTTCCTTTATATTTTACATAATTAAATGTTCCCTCCTTGCAGTATCATCAGCTTCACGATGAATACTTCACCAGTGCAGTAATTCTCTCACTGATCCTCGCTGCCTTATTTGGCCTTGTCTACCTTCTAATAATACCACAGTATGTATTTAACTTTGTGGCTTTAACTTATCTTTCTCATTCTGATTTGTCTTCTTGATACAGTAATGCCATGTATTAACTTCCCCCCTCTTGCTTTTCTCTAGGAGTACAGTTGTTCTTGTCCTCCTGGTATTCTGCATATGTTTCCTAGTTGCTTGTATTATGTATCTGCATGTCACTAGAGTACAGGTAATTCTTGCTTTTGTTTACTTGAACTGCATGAGTTTTTTATTCTCTAAGCATCTCAATACTAATTTTAGTGGGTTAACAATGACTTGTAGGTAGTATTGTAAAATGGTTTGCCACAATACTAATCATCTTAAGTTAGTGTTTTACATTTGATTACAAAATGGTATCTTATTTATTTGTATAGATTTACTTGTAATTACTTACTATTCTCTATTTAATTTGTAATCCTTTTACATAAGGCTACATTGGAACCATTAATGGGTGATCAAAACAGTTGAATTAAAGCATAACATTAATCACTGTGTTTATGTGTAAGTCAAGGAATCTTTCCAGTGAGTGTGTGATTGGTTAAAATAGATTGAACTATTGCCCTAACATCCTTACACCACTGGGAAATAGTCTCCATCTGTCATGTGATTGGTTCATATCACTGTGAGTCCCACCCCTTTTCAAATGAACACCTTTCTCCCCTGCACTCCTCACAAGAGGAAATGGCTGAACACCAATTCTGTGACTTAACAGAAGAAAAGAAAGATGTTCCAAACACTAAAATGGTGATTAAAACGTCACTGTCACTGTTTTCTGAAATTCAAACAAATTCAATGACAAAAAACAAAAAAAAAAAAAATGACCGTTGGGATATAAACTGGGTTATGCAGCAGTCAGCAAACCAGACGGAGACGGAGGAAAACTTTGATAACTATGCGGTATGAACTTCAAAAACATTTTCTGTTATTTATTTATGTTATTTATTTATTTACTTATGCAAAATATATGTCAATATTTATTTACATATGCTGTATCAGCTGTATTTAAACAAAATATATAAAGTCGTATTTACTATCCAACCTTGATTCACCTATTTTCTTGACTGATTCATATATTAAATATGTACTGAAGACTCAGCCACAGTAGAAAATTAAATGCCCCTCGAGAAGACTATTGTTACCTCCAAGGTGCAATGTCCACTGTCGGTAACAATAGTTTGCCCTTGAGTCAATAATTTTCCACTATAGCCCTCCTCTCCATATATATATATATATATATATATATATATGTCAAAAGTTTACATACCCCAATGGAAATTTACAATTTCTAGAAATTTCTTGAAAACAAATAATTATAGGAAAGTTTTGCTTTTTTGAGGAAAAAAAGTTACAAGAAATAGATGTCTACAATTATTTATTTTATTTTTGTTTTTGCAAAACTCCAAAAATGCTAATTCAAAAGTATTCATACCCTGACATGGAAAATGAAGTTAATAGCTAGTTGAGGTACCGTTAGCAATAATAACCTCTTTTAAACGATTAGGATATTTGTCAATGAGCTTTTGGCATGATTCTTTAGTGATTTTAGATTTTTCTTCAATGCAAAATTGTTCCAGTTCATTCAAATTCCGAGGACCTCTTGTGCACAGCCTTCTCAACTCATACCAAAGATTCTCAATCAGATTTAGATCGTGACTTTCCAAAACCTTGATTTTATTCTTCTTTAACCATTCTGAAGTAGATTTTGATATGTGCTTTGGATTGTTGTTGTGTTGGAACATCCAGTTGTGCTTTAAACCAAGTTTTGTAGCGGAGGGTTTCAGCTGATTGGCCAATATTTTATGGTATGCTATGGAATCCATTTTACCATGCATTGGAACTAAATTTCTAGTGCCATTAGAGGAAAAACAGCCCCATAGAAGGATATTACCACCTCCATGCTTGATAGTAGGTGGTATTTTTTTTCTTTGTACGCCTCACCAGACTTTTTCCAAACGTAACGACTATCAGTGTGACCAAATAGCTCAATTTTTGTTTTATCACTCCACAAAACCTTTGACCAGAACTAATATCCATCATTCAAATGCTGTTTTGCAAACTTTAAGCGATTGTCCTTGTGACATTTTCCTAAGAGTGGCTTTTTCCTTAGCCTGTGACCATTGAGACCTTCACCATGCAATACTCGACCAATGGTTGAAATGGAAACCCTAGTTCCTCTTGCAGCCAATTCACTTTGAATATCTTTGGCAGTCAATCTCGGATTGTTATTAATCTTCTTCACAATTTTTCTATTTGTTCTTGGTGAAAGAACCTTCTTTCTTCCAGACCAAGGGAGCATTGTGACCGTACCATGAGTCTTGTACTTCTTGATAATAGAAACAATAGTTGAAACTGGGATACTCAAATGCTTGGAAATATTCTTTCTCCAGCTTTATGACAAAAAATCATTTTCTGCCTAAGGTCTTCAGATAGCTCTTTACTTTTTCCCATATTCAAATCAATTCAAAACTCGCCATTCTGATCGCGCTGCTTCTCCCTGAACTACAACGCTTCCCTATGCCATTCTGAAAATAAACAGTTTTTAAAAAAATCTTAAACTTTCAGCTTTTTCAAACAGATTTGGGTAGTTAAATGGATGTTTTGTTGCCGCTGTCCCCGTCTCTGTCCGTTCTTCTCTGGTCGGTTGCATCTCCAGCCCTACCTGCTGCCTTAAAACATTATCAATGAAACTGAATCATAGTCTCATTCAAGTTATGGGACCAAAAATAAAAACTGAAAAACAAAGAGACCTCGATATATGGCTTAGTGAAATGTATTGCAAAAAAAAATTTAAAAAAATAAAATTTGGATACATTGAAAGTAGCTCCAAGCTATATGGCACTAAAAAAAGGTTTATAGAGGATTAGACAAGCTGCTTTCACATTTAATCTGCAGTAATGCCAAATTTAGAAATGCTGATTCTCTATAGTAAACATATTTTCTTGATTTCAGTGATTTTTGACAGAACACATATGTAGCAACTTGTCATTACTGTAATTTGCTATTCATTTGAATAACCATGTAAAATATATGTAGATACATTTTGGATATCAGTTTCCACATACAGAACATTACCAGCACATATGTGTAAAAAGGCTTGTGACTGGTGTTTTGCAAAGGAACACTATTAAATAAACCAAATGCAATGCTTTTTGCATGATCAAAGTTTCTTGATTACTTTAACAAAACTGGCAAATCTCCTCTTCAGTGATTAACTATGGGGTTACAATGGGTTTACAGTCTTACCCCAAACACCTAGCCATTTGAATTCGCTGTATTCCAAAAAACATACGTGGACTAAGCTGTTTCTATATAGAAATCCTGGTCATATAAATACAAAAGTGTGCATACACAAAGTGAATGAAGTAAGCTTATTGTAACCCTAGCAAAATATAGTTTGCAAAATATGATACCAGTCAGTCATTTGTGATACTCTTCAAACTTGAATAAGCAAACATTTGAGCAGCCTAAAGG
Source organism: Acipenser ruthenus (assembly GCF_902713425.1). Lineage (NCBI taxonomy): Eukaryota > Metazoa > Chordata > Actinopteri > Acipenseriformes > Acipenseridae > Acipenser > Acipenser ruthenus. The sequence continues at coordinate 53,108,899 of NC_081192.1, forward strand.
ATAGTCATCCACTAAAATAAAATAAAAAATACAATTTGGTAATGAAAACCATGAGCCGGGAGCCATGTTGGATAGGTGGTCAAAGTCAACCCACTAATTCCCACTTAAAAAGGCACAAGGTACTGACTGTTTCCCTTCTCACCAAAAATGACCAAAAAACATGGAAAGTAATGGTTAAATGAAAAGTAAAAAGCTACACTACTATGGGTTAAATCATTATACCTCTCCTGTTTTAAGAGCAAGAAAAAACTGATCAAAGACAAACATGACAAATTAAAGGTCATTTGTTAAAAAAGAAACAAACTCACATAAGCTGGAACTGAGTGTGGTAATTAACACTGTTTGGTAAAATCAATGCAGTTGTAATCATATCATTATAATTGTGTTAATGGTCTTACTGGTCATGAAATAGAAAGACAACACAGTGTAGATTCAGTCAGAAAACACATGCTATAGATTTATTAAAACGGACTAGACAACACTACTACAATGTACATGACTTATACTACATTCTTTGGCCTCGCCTTTCTAAGTACCTCTGCCCATAAATTAGCTTGCAGATAAGTGGAGAGGCTGGCCGTAGGGGAGCCATGGGCAGGGTGGGCAGGATAGCTGCCCTCCCCAAAGCCAAAAAAGCAGGTGGAGGTTAGGGAGGAGGAGGCGAACTCTGGCACACAATGGGGACGTAGTGGATTGAGGTAAAATATCAAATCAACTATTATTTATATAGTGCCTTTCATACAAAAAGAATCTCAAAGCACTTTACAAGGCAAAACAAAGAGTCACAATAAAATACATTTGTATAGAGAAATACAGTAAAAAGAAAGCAAGATCAAAAATAAAAAACAGTTTGGTATAATATAATGTCTAAAAAGAATTAAATTGTATTAGTCTAGTTACACTTCGTTACACTCTCTCCAAGGCCTTAAATATTTGTAAACATTTATTCAAGTAAATACCGAAATAATTAAATAGAGAGATAGAGGTAGGATTCTAACCTATGATTTTAGGTTTATAAAGAGGCTACATTACCTGAATGATTTTCTCTTTTCTTGCTAAAGCGTTATATTTGTGGATGTATACAGGCTTTGAGAATATGAGCAGTGCAGGTCAGATACGTACATATATTTGCATTTGCAGGATTATATTTTTGCCAAATTCTCAAAAAAAAAAAATTCTCCTGCAAAATAGTGGAATTTATTTTTGAGACTGTAGAATGGATCCATACCAGAGTTACAAATATCGCAAAGAAACTACAAAATGATATGAAACCATAATAGTAGTACAATATTTCATGCTAGATTTCAAAATTGTTTATTTTTTTTTCAAATTTTTAAATACCGCTTCATATATGGAAAACTGTGAAGCGGTATTTAAGTCAATATGTTAACATTATTTATAACATTATTCAGCAGGTTTCATTCAACATTATGAACCAAAATGAGTTAATTCTATAGAGTGATGCAAAAGTTTTGGCCATACTTGTATACATAAACCTACATTTGGCTTTAGTTCTGTATACAAAAATATTTACATTGTGCAAGGTCCACTAGAAATGTTAACTATACATACATTCAAAGAAATACAAGAAAAATACAAAGATACATATAATTATCAATTTCATTGCTGGCCGTGATTACAAAATGGATTCTGCAATACACACCATGTAAACCCCACCCCTCACAAGATGTCTATGAATGGTATTTAGATCACCTGAATTACAGTTAAATTGCACTTTGCTGAAATGCTGCAGAAACATGTTATATATATATATATATATATATATATATATATATATATATATATATATATATATATATAATGTTTTTTTTTATTATTTGAGCAACTGTGAAGTGTAAAACAACATACTGGACAAGAGATTACTAAAGCTATTTGTTCTTTGTTTAGTGTTTTCCAGGGTGCCTGACCATACAAATTAGAACAATTTTGTGTGTGTTCATAGTGGTCTTAATTTACGCAGTGGCCCAAGGATGCGTGGTAAGCCAATATACATTGAATTGTGTTTAAGGATTTTAGTGAAAAGAAAACATTTGAAACTCAAATAATTGTACCAAATGCCAAAGTAACAGTTCATGTCTTTTCTCTTTGTAACACATTAAACCAGCTATTTACAGAGGTTGGACAAGTAAAACAATAAAAAATAAAAAAAACACCTGCAATATTCAGCTCATGTTATGTAAATGGACTGTCCTTTGCTTGCATAAACAATTTTTTTAAAGGTATTCTTTTTCTATATTTTGTAGCTCAGGATCTCCTTGTTGTTAGTCAGTCTATCACAGCAAATCTGAAAGGTTGATAGAAGGCAAGTGCTTCTGTATCCAATAAAGAAATGAGTGTGTTACAGTTTATTTTAAGAGACCCTTTAAAAACAACTGATAACAAATATCTCACCAACATATAACCAGATGTGTTTCACGTTTATATTAACGCTTTGTTAATATACTGGTTATAAAGTATTAATAAAATAAGCAGTCGATCATTGAAATAGGGTTAAGTTTGAACTTTACCGTATTAACATTTTGAAAGGTAAATGCAGCTCATACTGGATCTCCCTGAAATGCCAAGCATCTTTATACTGTAGTTATGTGTTCACTGGTTCTTTCCAAAAAAAATATTGCTTTTAGTCTTCTGGTTAAAGATTTTGATTCATGGGTCTTTAATTTGGTTATGTTACTGTTCATTTTTACATTAGGTGAGCAAAAGCGAACACAGAGAAAGATTCTGAAATTATATTATTTTTTATTTATATTTTTTAAAGAAACATTGACATCATATACCAGGGAAAAAAGGACATCAAAGTTGATATTAAGCAAAACAATTTAAAGTACATGATTAAAAAAACTCAGGATTCAGGAAACTGGATGTGTTTCACCATTGCTTTCCTTTTATATATATCACTGTTGAAGAGAAACCTCTAAGTTTTAGGCCCCATGTATCTCTGAGCTTAGCACAAATGAAGAACAAACCAAATCCACCAAAAATTCAAATTAACATAATTAGCAATAATTGTCTTGTAAGGATCTCTATTTAATAGAATTTCTCACTCAAAAACGGTATGGTTTCTAAACCCAGGTCAGGCAACAACAGAATGCTCATTTCATTCGAAATTTGTAAAAAATCAGTTATTTGTGTTTAATGCATAATAATAAATAATAAGAAAGGAGATACAGCTTCTACAGCGGCACACAAGTTTTGCATCACCCTATAGAATTAACTCATTTTCCTTCATAAAGTCAAATTAAACCTGCTGAATAATGTTATGTTAACATACTGAATTGCATACCACTTTGTAGTTTTCCATATACCTAATGGAAAACCAACAAATTAAAAAACACTGTACTACTATTATTGCTTATTATTGTAGTTTCTTTGATTACATGATGTTAAATAACAGATCTAAATTATGTTCATGCTGTGTAAAAAAAAAAAAAAAAATAAAACAAATAAATAAAACAAATAGATGATGAATACTAAAATTCTAGGTGATGCAAAACTTGGCCATAGCTGTACATACATACATCATTATTTGAAATGCATTTATTGTACATCAACATCTATCCTCATTATAATCAGTGAGTGTTTCTTTCTGCTTAATTTCATTAAGGTTGGCTGTATGCCACGGATTTGGAACAACAACTCCAGCAGTTCTATAGTGATCATCAACTCCAATGGAGTGAATAAAACAATGGCAGAGCTGCCATGCGATACAGCCCACTATGCTTTTCTCTCGTGTATCGTTGGGACTCTAACCCTTGCAATATTTCTACGTGTTTCCTCATTGGTAAAAATGATCCTGCTCTTCTTTGTCACTATTTTGTATATAGTTATTCTTGAAATCAGTGGATTCAGAAAATCACTGGGGTAAGTGCCAAGTTTTGTTGTGTTCTATTGATCAACCCTCCACAATTAAGTTGATCAATGAGTAATGGCTTCAAATTACAGTAATTAAAATAATGCATGTGTTTGGATGCTGACTTTATGGTTGGATGCTTAGTTACAAAGGCCTTTTGTATTTTATTGGGCAGCAGCATAGCTACTGTATGTATGTATGAATTCATGAATATATGTAGTACATTATATACAGTACAGTGTGTAACCTTAAACTTAACCTCTTCCATCTCTGAATAAAGGATACTTATTTCTATATCCCGACTCATATGACAAGCAATCTAAAAATGTCTGTGCCCCAATGCATACTCAGGCATTGCCCCTACTTGCTCAGTGCCATGCACTGAAAGTGGGCATAGATTTTCAGATAGTTGCCATGTGCCTGCGAAATGGATTGACATGTTCTACAAACATGCAAAACAAACATCATAATGCTGTTAATTATGAATACTGTAAAGTCATACATTTTTGCGACCAAAATATTTGGCGAATCACACCCATGAAACCCATTTTGCTCCAGAAATGTTGGTGACCTGTTGCAATATACAAAGTATGAATTGTTTGTGGAATTTGGTATTCGTGCCAAAAAATTCTGGCTCGCAAATATTTATGGCTTTACAGTATCCAAAAGAATGCTAAGCAATAATAGCAGCTATTTTCATAGGACACATTGGGCCATTGTCACAAAACTCTAGGAATGTTTTAAGGAATGTGTTTTTTTTAAGTCTCTTAGGTAAAACAGTGCTTTAAAAAAGTTATAATTAATCAAAGCAAGTCTTTAAAAAGTTCTTAACAAAACATTATTAAAGCAGTCTATAAAGTTTTGTGACTAGACCCCATTTTATACTACCACATCATAATGGTTTCCATTTTCTTTCTGTTTGAACCAGTGTAGCTTCAGGAAATGTATAAATAAAGAAGAGATATTTTATATAATTAAGTAACTGTATTACATTTTATTTTATGTATTGAATATGTAAATGTATGCAGTATCAGGTTAACCAGTGCATTCAGGGTAAGGTTTCAATTACAATATATTTAGAGTAGGACCGGTTATGCATTATTTAATTAAATTTGCTACATTTTAAAGAAGAGAACTTTATAAATGACTAGATATGGTTTAGAAATAGAATATTTGATTTTCACAGAGATAGGAAAATAATCTGATGAGAATATGCATACTTGGAATAGGGTACTTGGTTTATTGTGGTAATACAGTGGTTTAAATACAGTGCCTTGCATAAGTATTAACCCCCCTTGGACTTTTCCACATTTTGTAGTGTTAAAACCTGGAATTAAAATGGATTTAATTGGGATTTTTACCATTTGATTTACACAACATACTTAACACTTTGAAGGTGCAAAATATTTTTTATTGTGACACAAAAGTTAATTAAACAAAAAAAAGACATTTGTTGGTTGCAAGTCAATACTTGGTAGAAGCACCTTTGGCAGCAATTACAGCTGTGAGTCTTTTTGGGTAAGTCTCTACCAGCTTTGCACATCTGGATCCTGGATTTTGGATCCTGGATTTTGCCCATTCTTTTTGGAAAAACTGCTCAAGCTCTCCCAAGTTGGATGGGGACCGTTGGTGAACAGCAATTTTCAAGTCTTGCCACAGATTCTCAATCGGATTGAGGTCTGGGCTTTGACTGGGCCATTCTAAGACATTCAGGTTCTTGTTTTAAACCACTCCAGTGTAGCTTTGGCTGTGTGTTTATGGTCATTGTCCTGCTGGAAGGTGATCCCAGGTCTCTTGCAGACTGAAACAGGTTTTCCTCTAGAATTTCCCTGTATTTGGCTCCATCCATCTTGCCCTCAATCTTGACCAGTTTCCCAGTCCCTGCCGATGAAAAGCATCCCCATAACATGATGCTGCCACCACCATGCTTTACCGTGGGGTTGGTGTTCTCAGGGTGAGGAGCAGTGTTGGCTTTGCGCCACACATAGCGTTTTGCGCTAAGGCCAAAAAAGTTCAATTTTGGTCTCATCAGACCAGAGAACCTTTTTCCACATGTTTGCTGTGTCTCCCACATGCCTTTTGGCAAAATCCAAACGGGACTTGATATGGGGTTTTTTCAGCAATGGCTTTCTTCTCGCCACTCTTCCATAAAGCCCAGCTTTGTGGAGCGTCCGGGTTATAGTTGTCCCATGGACGGTTTCTCCCATCTCAGCTGTGGATCTCTCCAGCTCCTTCAGAGTTACCATTGGCCTCTTGATTGCTTCTCTGACTAATGCCCTCCTTACCTGGTCACTGAGTTTTGGTGGACGGCCTTTTCTAGGCAGAGTCGCGGTTGTGCCATATTCTTTCCATTTTTTAATAATGGATTTAAGGGTGCTCCTGGGGATGTTCAAAGTTTGGGATATTTTTTTATAACCCAACTCTGGTTGGTGCTTCTCCAGAACTTTATCCCGGATTTGTTTTGATAGCTTCATGGTCTTCATGATGCTGTTTGTTTAGATATGCTTTCTAACAAACTCTGGGGCCTTCCAGAAAGAGGTGTATTTAACCTGAGATCACGTGACACTTTAATTGCACATAGGTGGACTCCATTCAACTAATTATGTGACTTCTGAAGGCAATTGGTTGCACCAGAGCTTATTTAGGGGTGTCACAGCAAAGGGGGTGAATACTTATGCAATCAAGACTTATCAGTTTTTTATTTGTAAATAATTTTGAAAAATATGTAGATTTTTTTCCCCACTTAGACATTGTGGACTATTTTGTGTAGATCAGTGACAAAAAATTCTAATTAAATCCATTTAAATCCACTGTATATATTCTGCATTTTTAGCCGCAAATGTATCTAAACATTTGCATTTTCTTCTTTTCTGAAGGGGAGGTTCATTTTACTTACGAGGATATGAACCCATTTTAGCAATGTTGCTGTTTTCCTGTGCTTTGGCACTTCACTCCAGACAACTGGACCTCAAGTTACGTCTGGACTACCTCTGGGCTATACAGGTAAGACGCTTTAAGAACTATATTTGCGATCAATATAACTTAATTCAAAAGGGAGATCCCAGGAACCTAGTTTTATAAAATGCCTGATTTGGTATATAAGATTTTTTGATACCTTGTTAAATTAAATTAAGAAACAAAAGCAGTTGTAGCCTTTAGTTGGTAATCATTTTCCATATTGAACACTGTGCCCCCTTCTCTCCACCCCTGAAGTTGACCAAATTCTAGGGAGGTTTCTGCCAGGACAGATGTCTTGAGCATGCAGAAGCTGTGCCTTTCTAGCCCTGCGTGGTGAGAAAGTGTCTTGAGGTGTTAAAAATTACAATTTTGATGTGGGGATGACCTAGACAAACAGTATATTAAAGCATGTTTCAAGGGCTTTCCAACTTAAAATAATATTTTGGCTTTGGAGGCCAAGTTACCCTTATTGGTACACAAGCTGGAACATTGACCTGCCATGACCCCTTTATATATATTTTTCCAGTACAAAGATATGAAAAAATGACATAATTGTATTATTATTTTGTCAGACTTTCGTTATATACTTTATGAAGGAGTCCATTTTATTAACATACTGCATACCATGCCAAGATAAATCACAACTGAATATTATTACAGCATTTTAGACTATTTGGGAAACATGCTGAATATCTTGGGATTACCCCTAAAAATAGATGGTCGATGTAATCCAGGGTTCTAAAATGCCCCAATAAACATAGGAAAAAATGCATATTTCTGAATTGAGATTTAATGTACTGTATGACATGAATAAATCATATGTGGTATCCATGTTGGACATTTCAAATTGTATGAGTTTTCTTTCCAACGAACTATGTTAAATCTAGGTTATCTGGCCAAGTGCAATGCTACAGAACAGAACTGTACTGTAGAAAAGCATCAAATACCAATTAGTGTATATAAAGTGTATAACGATCAATTGACGTAAAGGGCCTCATTTACAAAAGGGCACTAATTTTGTAGTTAGCGCACATCTAAAGTAGTGAGCCTAACCTGCATGTTCAATCTAAATGTACTGCCCCATTTAGTAACAGAAAACGCATTAATTTACTTGCACAGTATTTGGCTAATTTACAAACCATACCGTGCACACTGCATGTATTGTGAGCGATAATTTAATGTGCACGATAATGTCAGACTTGCATATGACCACGTGATATCAAATGCCCCAGCAGTCCAGGTGTATATTTTGGTCAGTAGCTTACTGTGAAGTTGGAGGTTCCTTACATTAACCGAAAATGAGCGATCAACAGACACAGCACTCAGCAGGGGACAGGCAGAGGCAATGTAAAGTGAAACTGCACTGCTCACCTTTTACTTTTACCATGTATTCCTTGAAAAAAAAAAAAAAAAAAAATGTTACCTTTCTCCTTTAATGCATACGGCCCGCCTATTAGTTTCTAAAATTGCAATGTACTTTTGGAATTCTTCTTCAAAACAACCCGCCTCTTTAATATTACTCACATATTCAATGTGTGCAGTCTGCAGTGTATGAGTGACATTCCCATTAAACCAATCACAGCTCACAGAGGTAGTAAAATAGTCAATCAAATAGCACACAGGATGAGTTTCCTCACGCACACAGTACACAATTTTGATTAGGGTAGCGAAGCGAGGGCTTGTTTAAACTATTTATTTTACTTTGTGTCAAATTTTAAAATCAGTGGCAAAAAAAGTAGTTGGAGATGTCATGGAAGCGAAAGGTGGAGGCGGAACACAGAAGATTCCAAAAAATTTTTTTTCACTGAATAATTTTGACGGCAAGGCAACATGTCTGATTTACAGTGCAAAGGTTGCAGTTATGAAAGATTATAACATACAACGTCACTATGACATGCTGCACAAAGCAACATATTTTGAGTTTACTGGAAATTAAAGAAGCTATGGAGTCTCAACGAAAGGAAAGGACTTTTTTAACTTTAAGAAGCCATGGAAAGTGCAGAATTACCTTGCAAGAAACAAATAACTGGTGGGATTACAACAGAGGTGCACCGTATATGACTGAGCAAAAGAGTGGATTGGCTAGTAACAGAGTGCTGGAAAAAATTACACTGGATTCTGGATCAACAGGAATTATATGGAAAAGTTGCAGACTTAGAACACGTAATAAGCACTAGTGTGCGAGAAAAGAAGTCAAGTGTCCGGACAGAAGTGATAAAAAAGGTACATTTCAAAGTGGTACTGTTTACTATTTCGCATTTTCATAGCTTATCAGTATATTTTTTTTTCAGTGCTGTTGAAGGCGTTGTATTTTGTAATATAAGTTAAATATTGAGACTTAGCACTATATACTCTGGCATCTTTTTTTTACTGTTTGAGATTTCCATTGAATTAAAATACTTCTATTTCCTCCATTATATTACATTAAATTTTTGTCAGTGATCTAGAAAGCTGTTTCTAGTTAACATGTTTTGTGTAAAGCAGTATATTTGAGTATATTGGCCTACATACATGATTTCCATTACATGAAAGTAGGTGTTAAAACTTCATGCTGATATTGGACTCAGCTCTCACCAAGATAAGCACCAACTAAGACATAGCTTCTTTTTTTGTAAACTAATGTGATCCATCTGCGTTTCCTTCTATCTGCCTGGTGTTGATGGTGAAGGACAGGGAGGAGGAGTGTCGCCTAATACCTAGACATCCAGGGTGATATAGCCAGCCATCGCAGGTGTGCCCCCTCTGCGACCAAAAACATCGGTTTTCCAACTGCCCCTTCTGCTATTATGAAGAGGAGGAACTAGCGCCCAGAAGGGGGGAGCCTGTGCATCTAGCGCCCAGAAGGGGGGAGCCTGTGCATCCAGCGCCCAGAAGGGGGGAGCCTGTGCATCCAGCGCCCAGAAGGGGGGAGCCCGTGCATCCAGCGCCCAGAAGGGGGTAGCCCATGCATCCAGTGCCCAGAAGGGAGGAGCCCGTGCGACCACAGCCCAGGGGGGGGGGGGGGGGGCACAGGTCCAGAACCCAGGTCTGCAGCAGCGGAGGAAGAATGCCTGCTGTCCCCACCTCCACCGCTTCCACCAGCAGGAGCATAGCAGAAGGAGCTGCCTCTGCCTCCGCCTCTGCCACCACCAGGAGCAGAGCAGCAGGAGCTGCCTCTGCCCCCACCACCTCCGCCGCCAGTAGCAGAGCAGCAGGAGCTGCCTCTGCCTCCGCCACCTCCACCAGAAGAGGGTGAATACCTGCTGGTTCTGCCTCCACTGCCGTGGGTGGACTACCGGCTGCTCCCACTTCCACCAGCAGAGGATGACTACCTGCTGGTTCCTCCTCCATCGCCGTCCGAAGATTACCTGCCACTCCCTCCTCCACCACAATGGGAGGACTGCTTACCGCTTCCACCCCCACCGCCATGGGAAGGACTGCTCCTGCCCTGCCTCGCTCCGCCCAGGGATGCCAGCCTCGCTCCGCCCAAGGATGCCTGCCTCCCTCCACCCAAGGATGCCTGCCTTGCACTGCCCAAGGATGCCTGCCTCACACTGCCCAAGGATGCCTGCCATGCATTGCCTGGGGTTGCCTGCTGCTCCGCATTGCCTGGGGTTGCCTGCTGCTCTGCATCACCTGTGGAGCCTCCGGTTGCAGGGTACGAGGGAGAAGTGGAGCTCCTGCTGCCGCCTCCATGGCCAGGGGCTCCCCTCCCAAGTTTGCCTCCCGAAGGTCTGCTGCTTTCGTCGCCTCACGAAGGTCCTGCTTCACCTGGGGTCGCTGCCGGCTCTGCTTCGCCTGGGGTCGCTGCCGGCTCTGCTTCGCCTGGGGTCATCGCCGGCTCTGCTTCGCCTGGGGTCATCGCTGGCTCTGCTTCGCCTGGGGTCATCGCCGGCTCTGCTTCTCCTGGGAAGCTGCCGACCATGAAGAAGGGGGGGGGGGGGGGGGTCAGCAGACCAGCTCCCCACGCAGCAGTTTTGCTGCTGGGAATTGGGTGGCCGGAGCCCCAGAAGAGGGAGGTATGAAGATGGAGGTGAAGGTCAGCCTGGACCTCCTACCGTGGCCGCCACCTTTTGGCCCGTTGCTGCCCCTGTTCCTGGGCCAGGACTGTGAACCGGGACTTTGGGGACTAAGGGGGAGGTGGACTTTTGAGGCGGGGCATGTGTGGTGCAGTGCCCCACCCCTTTGTTTATTATTTATTTATATTATGAGTTATATTTTTATATGACGGCGAAAGCCAATATTATTTGTTAAAATTAAAAACCTGTGAAAATGTGGCTGGAGCCTCAACAAGGTAATTGTTTTATTGATAATTAATTAAGGCTCCAGCCACAGCTTAAAAAAACCCACTCCAGGTTAATCAAGGCATTTTCTTTGAGCCAGAGACGGGAGTACTGTGTAGAGCGAAAGAATACACCTGAAGCAACTGCTACCGCTGTACCACACGGTATTTTTTTGTTGGTTTATTTTGGCCATCGAGCCCTTTCGTTTTGTGTAGAGCGTTTTGTTTATTATTTGATTTATTATTAAAAGCCGATCACTAGTTGTGCTTATGCAAGTCCTCCTCTCATCTATGACATGGGTACTGGTATCCTGCGAACTGTGATTTGCTTCCTGTCGCTGGATTTCATTTGACTGACTAGCCCAACTTTGTAAAAAGTATTTCCATTCAAACACATTTTCATAAACAAGTAATTCAGTAAGATGTATTTATATCATGTTAGAGATTCAGTGAATCAAACGAGTTGATTCACTAAACTGAATTAATCAAACAAATCAAGTCAGTAAAAAGAATCAAACTGCACATCACTAGTTTTCAGGCCAGAAAAAAAAAAGTTTAAATTGCATGCCTATCAGTGGTTAAAGCCTGGTGTCCAAACAAGCTAATTATCGCTCACTTTAATGTGCACAATACAATTATTGCCCTTTAGCAAATACGGTGTGAATGAAGCTCATCTCATTACTCAGATTGGGGTGCCTCATTTAAATACATTATCATGTATTACAATACACATCACATATTCATTCTGATTACCATAGTATGGCACAATACAACTAGTGTGCATCTGTGACAGAAATACAATGATTCTTGGTTGTAAAACACCCTCCCGACCTGTGAGGGCGCTAAGCAGCGAGAACAGAGTTCCTTGGATGGGCTGGCCTGACAGTTCTTTCCCAGGGTTCAAGGGAAGTCAGCCAGCCAGGAAGGGGGCGAGACTCTATTGCAATAACGCGTTGACCCGGAAGGGAAACGACGTGGCAGCCGCAGATTGGAGAGGCGGTTGCACTCGTTTACCAAGGGGTCATGTGTGACAGCATAAAAGGGGACGGAGAATCGCAATCTGTTCCTTCGCTTTGGTTTGTGTTTGTGAACTGAGAAGGACTGTGAGAGACCCCGTAACCACTGTTTCAGTATCATGAGTGTTTTGTTTGTTTGTCTTTGTGTAATTCATCTTGCACTAACCAGAACAACACTGCACTAACTGTCACAAAATAAACTGTATCACCCACCATGAGCACTACTGCACGCACCCAGGACTGGTGACCGTGTCGGTATTATTGTGGGGCAGATACGTATTATTGTTTAGGGTCTAGAAGCCCATTATTGTCAACCCTGCACAGTACACATTGCTGTGTATTGCCAGGGGATTATTGTTTATTGGTCACCAGACCTGGATAAAAATAATTTGCACTTTCCAAACTGGATTACAAGGCTCTGTCTGATTAATTACTGCACTGCATTACTTCTGCACCTGTTCCCACTCAGCCACTGTGTCACAGCACCATAATATGGCCACTATTTTGCACGATAATTAATAAAATTACAATAGTAAATACGGAAATCATTATAACGTGCACAGTAATTGAAATTATCATGCACAATAAAGTTTGATGCCCTTTCGTAAATGAGGCCCAAAGAGTTTAGCAGAAATGTCATTTTAAAATCAGTTGTGGGCCAAATCATTAAGCTTTTGTACACTAAGAATAGTACCGTATTTGAGTTTACAGTACATTATCTGAAGTATATTGCACTACAGGATTATGTTTAAAGAGCTCTGAGAATCTAGCTACTGTAATGTTATTTTATAATGTACATCTGATAGTTATGCTTAGTGAAAATGGCTAATTGGCTATTATCTGGTAAATACACTTGTTTACCAGCTACATCTACCCACTACTACAGGATATAGTTGCTTGTCAAGCTCTAGTCTTGGATTTCATAAAGTTAATAATATATTAATGAAATACGTTAATTAAATAAGGAAACTTACAAACCCATTTAATGGAAATTTAATTCAGTTTGTAGCTAGAAAAAATGTGTTTGGGGATACAGTAAGTTCTTGCAATAAAGGATCACATTTCAATAAACATGTTAATAATTCTGTTTTAATTCAATTCATATATATATATATATATATATATATATATATATATATATATATATATATATAATTTCACCATGTGCAATCAGTTTATTGCATACATTTAAGATTTTGATAAATGTATTTAGTTATAATGTTGCCTAATTTTTCTTTTGGATGTGGTACAGAACAGAAAAGCCAAATTATACTTAAATCGAGGCTATATTCATAAAGGCAATTAACTACTTTGATTCTTTCTGATTGACGGTTTGCCAGGGATTAGTCTTGCCTGTACTTTAACACTGGTCGAACCAGTACTAATATCCTAGGCTGTACGCCCAAGTGATTTAATCTAACAATAACCATGAGCTGTAAAGTAAGGGCTGCTATTGTTTAAACAACTTTTTTGATGTTAATATTGTAAAATACCAGTAGGATTATTATTATGTAGATTTAAAGGGCAACAGAAATGTTGATATACTGTTGTTTGGATCATTGAAATAGACCCTAGTATAATTTTCACTTAGAAACAGCTGCAAATCCTATATATATATATATATATATATATATATATATATATATATATATATATATATACACACACACACTGTATATATATATATATATATATATATATATATATATATATATATATATATATATATATATATACACACAACTATAAATTACAGATCATGGTATGATTTATATTTCCACATTGTTTATATTAGTTATTCAATTCATTCTGGTAGATGACTTCAGTTAAGTCATATACTGTATAGATCCTGTCTCTTAGCATGTCCAATAACACGTTGGTTTCTGAACCTGAAGCCTGGGGTTCAATCCTCAGTCATCATTACTATCTGTATTATACATACTTTCCTGGCAGTTCTTTATACAAGGCTATCCTGAGCTGCAGTAAAATTGGTGAAATCTGGTACTAAACTAGGTTAAAAAAAACCCTGTTTGCAGGCCTTCTTTAGTAAATTTAGCATTTTTACCCAGAGAATGAGATTTTCCTCACCCCTGCAGAGAATTATTTCCTGTTAGTAACAACCAGCTGATTCTCCTATAAACTGACATTCTTTGCAATCAGTAAAATGCTTGATATGGAGGTTCTTAACATACAGTTAAAAGGTCTAATATGGATTGAGTGTTTAACATTCTTTTATGTTTGAACGACACCAATATGTAATTTTTCTTTAAGGCAGAAGAGGAGAGAGATGACATGGAAAGAGTAAAGCTTGACAACAAAAGGATTTTATTTAACCTACTTCCTGCACACGTTGCACAGCACTTTCTAATGTCCAACCCAAGAAATATGGTAAGTGAAATTCACATCTTTATAATATAATATAATAAGCCAGCTTCTAAAACTATATTACCAACCAAAACACTTAGGGGTAGATATAAGGATACAGACAAAGTGATTTACAGGTGCAAAACCCTCATAATGCATCCGTACATTGTGTTTAGCAGCCGTAAAGTCTGATTTTAGCAGCTGCAAAAAATGCGGCGTATGTAAAGAATAGTGTTCACCTGGCATTCTGCACCCGCTATCAAATTTGCACTTTGCCATCATTAATCCATTAAAATTATATTTTAAATACATTCAAATGAAGAAAAGAGCATGGAATTAGACGGGATCTGGATACTAAGCGGGCACAAACATTATAATGTGATGTAAGGATTTTGTCTTGCACTGAGACAATTGCTGACCCTCCAAAAACTTTACACCTCTTCTTATAAGGTGCAAACCATTGTAGAAGTGAGTAATTACGAGCACACACCTTCAGAGACCTGTCATTGGCTTCAGGATGGCTGCTGTGTTAGACTTCCTGATGCGGCCACACTTGGCTCTTGTTGAGGAGAGGCAGGAACACGTTCGGAGGAGAAGGGCAAGACGAAGAAGACCCCACATATTCAATCCCGGGTCACTTTGTTTGGGATGCTGGAATTGAATGACCAGTGGCCTGCTAATATCCTGTGGATAGATGAAGCACACCTGTCTGGAAGTGTGAACAACTGCGTTATCTTGTCGGAGACATTTGCGAGACCCCTACGTGATGTTAAAGTGACAGGTGGTGTGGCTTTATGGCTAACTTTGTTATTAGACCATTCTTTTTTGAAGAGCCATCAGCAAGGGGACCTCAAACATGCACAGTCACTGCTGCACGATATCACACCATGCGGACAACCCATGTCATTCCTATGCTGCAGCAATGAAATGTGATAAACTCTACAGTCTTCATGCAGGATGATGCTCTCTGCATATTGGTAACCAGGTGAAACGCATCTTGCAGGAGAACTTTCAGGACAAAATCATTTCACGTAATTTTCCTTGTGAATGGCCACCTCGTTCACCGGACCTTACACCAGCAGATTTCTGGTAATGGGGGTACCTGAAGTCAGATGTATACCGAGGGAACCCTCGCACAATTCCAAGACCTCAAGGATGCCATTGTCCAGGAGGTGGCCAGCATACCCGATGTGATGCGTAATGCTGCCGTAATGTCAGTTGTCATACAAATGCAGGTCATTCTGTATCGTGGAGGAGCACATATTGAACACTTCTGATTATCAGAGGTAGGTCACAGTGGTGCCCCCTAGTGACAAAAATGAATAACTGTAGCATTTGCGTCCCCATGGTTCCCTTAACAACCGTATGCAATGTCACCTTCCTATGCCCTACCGTTTGTGAGATATGGTGCATTGATGTGGTAAACTTACTTTCTAATCACCCTGTATTATAGTATGGACTGCAGTATAATATATGAATCTATAATGTTTTTTGATGCAACTATAGTATTTCTTTTTTATTTAGATTACTATCTGGCAAATTCATTTTTTTATAATCAGTTTTCTTTTTTTTCCTTAACATTACCTATTCTTAGTTTACCTACAGTGCCCCCTGGAGGCAGTCCAGAGACATCACTCCCATTATACCTCTGTTATTTCAGGAAAGCAGGAAGTTCTTACTGGGACTCTCCTAAGAGACTGTCCAGCAAATTAAAGCATTAGTGGCTCTTTTAGCAGACAGCTTCTCTATAGTTTTGTAACTTCAAGTGGAGAAAATATATCAGAAGAAAAACACACAAAAACGTTGACAATAACTTTAATAACATATTCTTAGTCGAGTGCATCTTCAGTGTCAGATTCACAGTGAAGATGGTACTGTGTAGCTAGCTGAAAGTCAAATCTAAATGCACATCGCTGTAAGCTCCTGGATAAAGAGGTTAAGGGTGACTCTAAAGGAGTACACAGGGTTGCCTTGTGGTGAGGCAAATCAGACTTCATCTGTGAACTAGAGTAAGCAACTTACTCTCTTTACCTGATAGTCAAGGGAAGTGTTCCATTGCCAACTGTAGCTCAACTCATGGCTGCCACATGGGGAAAATATCGAAAACAATTTAACTTGATTTATCCATGGTTGCAGGATCTATACTACCAATCGTATTCTCAAGTGGGTGTGATGTTTGCTTCCATTCCCAATTTCAATGATTTCTACATTGAGCTGGATGGCAATAACATGGGTGTGGAATGCTTGCGCCTATTAAATGAAATCATTGCTGATTTTGATGAGGTAAGCATTTTTTATTCATGAGGTATGCATTTTTTTATTCATATAATGTATTACCTTGATCTGAAAGTCTGTATTACAGTTTAGTCTGATAAAGAACAGCAAGAACCTCAATGAAGGAACATTTCATTTTCATAACCTTTTACTTCAGAAAACTGAAGTGTAAGTGGCTGTTACAAAGGAGAATATTATTGTGAAACTGACAAATTGTTCAAGCTGGAAACTAGTTCAGAAATTAAGGTCTAAAAAATTGTAAACAAGCAGCGAATAGACAGAACTGTTTCCACACAAAAGACAATAAACACATTAAACCAAGTTTTGGAACAGCTTTTCCAACATACCTCACATAAGTTAACCTGATGCCTATCCCCCCCCACCCCCCACCACGGAGTGGGCTTGAGGCCAAACATTTCATCTACTCATCAAATAAATACCATTCACATTTTGGCATGGGTTTTTGTCCTAAACTACTGAAGTATGTAATTTGACATCTATAACATAATTTTACATATGAGTTTTAGATGTATATACCATTTTATTTTTTAGCTGATGGACAAAGATTGTTATAAGGATATTGAAAAGATTAAAACTATTGGCAGCACCTACATGGCAGCAGTGGGGTTAGTGCCTACAACTGGAACCAAGGTAAGAGAGGTAATCACATACGCCACTGTCAGGTCAATTCACTAGATGCCAATGTGTCTAAAAAAAACTGCAACACAGAACATGCTAAGCTTTCTTTATACAACAATAAAAATATCCTACTCCCACCCTTATGGTGGCTCATTGAGGCATGAGGTGCGGAAAAATTAAATAAATCAATTTGAAAATATGATCTTTATTTTCTGAGCTCGACACATTAACCTTTTTTTTTTTTTTTTCTTGAGCCACCATAGCCATCATAGCTGCTCCATGCATTTAGATATTACTGTACTGAAATGTATCACTCTGGCTAGGGTGAACGTCTACATATAGTACCATAGTAGTACAGTTTGGGGAGTAGGGGTTCATTTTGTTATACTGACTTGTTTTTCAGCACTTTAATGTAAAAGGTCTACTATTTCTAACAAGGGCATTTTTTTTTTTTTTCAGGCCAAAAAATCAATCTACACTCACCTAAGCACAGTGGCAGATTTTGCTATAGAGATGTTTAATGTACTAGATGAAATCAACTACCAGTCATATAATGACTTTGTCTTAAGAGTTGGTAAGCATCTATTTTTAAATTTGGGATAAGTGAGCGATTACACATAGCCATTGCCATTGTCTCTTAAATAAGCACTTGAAGGAGTACTAACAAAGGCTATAAAAAATAGCAATAGCAACATTGGTTATGTTTCCATTGGAGCTGTTAATTCGCTAAAAGGAAACATTGAAACCAAAAATATGCGATAGCCCAATGGAAACAGGCTTAATTTGCATACATTTTACTATAATGCAAATTAAAAATACTGTAGACTATAGTATTTTGCAAATTCGATTCGGTAGTTCGTGCAAATCAAGGCGCATTCATATGCATAAATTCAATGGAACCGAGTATATTCGCATAAAAAGAAAAGACGTGACTGAATAAATCGTCCCAACTGCTTCTGTTTTGTTGTTTTTTTTTTCTTGTTTTTCTGAAAATATGCCGAGTTCTAATATTATTAGGTTTAATTGGGAAGCAGAAATCATCTGTTTTTTTACAGTTAATTGAAAAATTTGATGTGGCTACTTGGAGAATTAGAGGATTCTTAAAAATATGCTAAAAATAAGCATACAAAGTGAATAACATAATAAAGTACAAAAAGGAAACTAAACATATTAATATAAAAAGGAGCGCTATATATATATATATATATATATATATATATATATATATATATATAGTTATAAACTTAAGTAAATCAATCCCACGTACTATAATATGGGGTCTACTTAAATTGCGGTATATTTACGTATTTTTCGCAGGTAGGTTATGAAATAAAATTAGGATGTTGCGGACCTGTTTAAACATTAAATAAACCTAAGCTGACAATATTTCAGAGCACTATAAAAGCCTAAAAATAGTGGTACTTGCTTCCTTAGTAAAACAGTGCTGTCATTTGTTAAAGGCAAGCATGCAACATCCCCCAGCAGATGCTGCCTACATTCTCTGTCTGGTGTGGGTGCACGTTCTGTACCCACTGAATTGGTTGGAAGTGTAAGGCAAAGCTTTGCCAAGTTATACAGATATGGAAATTGATTCGAAACAGTCCCAAAACTCAGTTATCCAAGGGCATCGGGCATACTTTAATAAAGGCAATATATGCAGCAAGTTCGTTGTCATGTTATTTTTCCTGTCTCTCACTGTTAATACGCCTTCTTAAAATAGGCTATACAAAACTAAAAGGCTACGTTAAAATAGGTTAAAAATAAATTAACATACTGTAACAGGGGGATTTGTTATGTGTGTGTGTAGTCACTAGATAATAATGAGGCAGACACAGAGCACTGGGTGTTGGCACAGGCGCGCAGATTTAATAACAACACAGGCCGACAATGGTAATCTTAGTGCCGGATTTAATAAAGAAAACAAAATTAAACAAAGCTAAAAATAAAAGGTGAGCGCTAGTCTCACTAAACAAGACATCCTGCTCCAGGAATCTACTACGGTAACCCTCTCTATACTTGTTTGGGATCAACATCCCTTATACTAACCTATTGTTGTTGTTCCTGAAGTCCCAGCCAGGTCGTTGTGACGGTCCTGGCTGAGCAGCCTTCATAGGCACTGTCTTGCAGTCGAAGGGTTCCATAGTAGTTTTCCTGCAGAGCAGACGCTCTCCTCCTGGATGTAAACAAAGTAAGCTTTTGCTCAGCGCTCGTCAGTGTAGCAATGCATCTGCAAGTTAATTGTCTCCCTTAGGAGAAAAGGATGACATTGAGCAGTACCTTACTACTTTTGAAAGACTAGCAACAGCTTATCAATGGCCAGAGGAGGACCGGGCTACTTATTTGGTGCCATTGCTTACAAAGCTTGCAGTACATATGTAGCGGAAAGCTTGCAGTACATATGTAGCAATGGACTCCAATGAGACTATGGAATATGAGGTTAAAGCAGCAATTTTTACCAAATATGAAATGAATAGCGAGGTCTAAAGACAATGTTTCTGGACCCTGGAGGTTCTAGCTGGAGAAACAACAAGGGAGTTATACACCCACCTCAAAGAACTTTTTAAAAAATGGGTGAAGCCGGAGCAGAAGATGGTGCAGGACATCTCAGAGCTGGTTATTCTGGAGCAGTTCTGGGTGAAGGAGCACGACCCATCTACAGCTAAGGAAGCTGCGCACTTGGTGGACACGTTTGTGGCTGATCAGAAGGGGCCAAAGATATGCCAGTTTGCCAGAGGGATGGTAGCTTCAGTCAGGGGGAATTCTGAAGGAGAGGGGAAGGGTGGCGGTCTTGTTAACCCTCAGGCTAGTAACATTCAAACTAATAGACCAGAGAAAGCTAAATTGATTTGCTTTAATTGTCATCAAGAGGGACACATTAAACCAGAATGCCCAGTAAGGAAAACAAAGACAAATCATTTTTGCTGTTTACCCAGATGTACACAGGCAGGCCTAGGAAAGGATAGGCAAGATCAGATAGTGGCGGTGGAAATCAAAGGGAGACCATTGTGTGCATTACTAGACACCGGTAGTACACAGACACTAATGGAAGATAAGTGGGTACCAAGGGAATGGTGCAATGAAGATTTAGTGTTACGTATACGATGTGTGCATGAGGATGAAAAAGAATATCCCACTGCAGACATGTACCTTGGTGTCTGTGGACAGATGATTCCATGCCATGTAATTCTGGGCCAGGACATGCCAATCCTTGCAGACCTCCTTCGACAAGACAAGACCTGTAATGTGGCCATGACCAGGGCTCAAGGTAAGCAACAGGCCCAGGAGCCAGACACCTTTGATTAATTACCATTTAGAAATGAGGAAATGGAGGTGGGTACAGTAAGAGAAGGAAGTCAGGGAACCATGCTGAAAGGGGCTCAGGAAGATAGGCAGGAGCCAGAATTCAGATCTAGGACGGATCGGGAAGTCCCTGGCAATATTTCTAAATATGAATGAGAGGACCCGTCTTTATTTTCCATTTATGATAAATTGTGTGAAATAGAGGGGGTAGTATAGGGAAAAGTATCTTATGAAGCAAGGGATATTATATCGTAGGACTATGCAGGGAGAACAGTTAATTGTTCCACACGCCTTATGAGGGTGAATACTTGCTTTGGGGCATATTGTGCCATGAGCTGGACATGTGGGGAGAACTAAGTCATTTGCAAGAATAGCCGGCAGGTTTTATTGGCCAGGCATATATACAGAGGTATATAAGTATTGTACGAATTGCCCATACTGCCAAATTTCATCCAACAGAAAGGTAGCTTGTTCACCTCTGATGCTGTTGTCTGTTATTGATGTTCTGTTTTATCGGATAGCCATGGATATCATGGGACCTTTAAAGAGGGGCAGAGCGGGTAATTAATATATACTAGTCATGTGTGATTATGCTACTCGATATCCGGAGGTATTTCCTTTGAGATATTAAGGCTAGGCAGATAACAGCAGCGTTGATACTCAGGAGGTTTTAACTGATCAGGGCACCAACTTTTTATCAAAAATGTTGAGGCAGGTCTATCAGTTACTAGGGTTGAGGGGGATAAAGACCACACCTTAGCATCCTCAGCCTGGTTGAACGATTCAATGAGACTGTGAAGAGTATGTTGCGGATGTTTGTTGCAGACAATTTAAAGGATTGGGACATGTTTATTGTTTGCCTGTTGGGAATTGCCTCAAGCATCCACCGGGTTTTCACCTTTTTACCTGCTCTATGGATGTCAGGTGAGAGGACCGCTGGATATCCTTAAAGTGTATATGTCCTTAGAATGGGACAAACTGGAGATGCCCCCGCTGGCTCATAAGAACTTGGGAAAGGCCCAACAGGCACAAAAAGTATGGTATGACCGAGCTGCCTGATCTAGAACTTTTCAGCCAGCTGCTGTTACCAACGACAGAAAATAAACTACTTGCAAAGTGGCAGGGACCTGTCACAAAGACGGCCAGAGTGGGTGGCGTCAGACCAGACAGGAATACACAGACAGAGACGGTGGTTGTGATGAGCTGAGTGCAATGGCTGCACTCAGCGTTTAATAACAAAATAAAAAGGTTTAAACAACGGAATACAAAACAGGACACGGCACTTGACGCCAAAATAAACAGACAGACAAAACGACTGACACTTAACAAACGGTGCACGGAGACAAACAAACACGGTGAGAACAAACACTTATCTTTACTATCTTTCTAATGATTTTAACTCTCCTCTCTCTCTCACCCGTTCTCCTCTTCCGAACACCCAACCCTCACTGCATGAAAATGTGCATCTATATATACTGTTGTGCTGGGATTCAATTACTAATTAATTATTCACTTGAATCCCAGCACGTGAATTAATTCTGTGCAACCCCGTGCTCGCATATTATATTTTAAATGCACGTGCGTGATGTGCAATCCCGTGCCTACATATAATTATACACTTTTTAAATACACGTGAAACACAGACCCGTTTATATCCCGTGTACCAATGACTATACACCAACATTTACACGCGCAACATACAACACATAACACACAATTGCACACAGGGGCGGGGCACATTGCCACATATACCCCCCCTTGTGCGCAGCACACATGGCCTCAACGGCCACCTCCCCCCTTAAAAACCCAGCAGTCCAGGACAAAGTCTCGGGCTGGGAAGGGAGGCTTCAGTGGGCCCATGGCTGGCCATGCTGTCAGCACCCCTGCCGGTAGTGGCACGGCTGACAGCCTGTTGGTCCCGTCCTGCAGCGAAACTGCTGCTGGGGAAAGTGGTCTCCAGACCTCATCCCCCTTCTTCGTGGCCGGCAGCTCCCCTTTCTGGGGCTCCGGCCACCGTACTCCCTGCGGAGGTACGGGCAGCAGAGGCAGCTCCAGCTCCTCTGCTCCAGGCGGTGGCGGAGGCAGAGGCAGCTCCAGCTCCTCTGCTCCTGGCGGTGGTGGAGGCAGAGGCAGCTCCAGCTCCTCTGCTCCTGGCGGTGGTGGAGGCAGAGGCAGCTCCAGCTCCTCTGCTCCTGGCGGTGGTGGAGGCAGAGGCAGCTCCAGCTCCTCTGCTCCTTGCGGTGGTGGTGGCGGAGGCAGAGGCAGCTCCTGCTCCTCTGCTCCTTGCGGTGGTGGTGGCGGAGGCAGAGGCAGCTCCTGCTCCTCTGCTCCTTGCGGTGGTGGTGGCGGAGGCAGAGGCAGCTCCTGCTCCTCTGCTCCTTGCGGTGGTGGTGGCGGAGGCAGAGGCAGCTCCTGCTCCTCTGCTCCTGGCGGTGCTGGCTCCCTCTGCTGTGGCGGCTGGGCATGTGCGCGCCGTGCTGCCTTCAGCAGCATAGCGAGAGGCTGCTGGGGGACACCAGCATCCTGCCCTTCTCCCCCCCAAAAATTTTCAGGGGGTTGAGCCTGTAACCCCTCCCCTTCCGGCTCTTGGGGCTGAACCAGCAGGCATTTTCCCTCTGCTGGTGGCTTGGGTCCCAGGGCTGTGGAAGCCCCGACTTGCCTCCCTTTGGGCTGTGGACGCACCGACTCCTCCCTTTTGGGCTGTGGACGTACCGACTCCTCCCTTTTGGGCTGTGGACGCACCGACTCCTCCCTTTTGGGCTGTGGACGCACCGACTCCTCCCTTTTGGGCTGTGGACGCACCGACTCCCCCCTCTTGGGCTGTGGACGTTCGGGCTCCCCCCACTCAGGCGTAGGACGTTCGGGCTCCTCCCACTCAGGCGTAGGACGTTCGGGCTCCTCCCACTCAGGCGTAGGACGTTCGGGCTCCTCCCACTCAGGCGTAGGACGTTCGGGCTCCTCCCACTCAGGCGTAGGACGTTCAGGCTCCTCCCACTCAGGCGTAGGACGTTCAGGCTCCTCCCACTCAGGCGTAGGACGTTCAGGCTCCTCCCGCTTGGGCTGTGGACGCTCAGGCTCCTCCCGCTTGGGCTGTGGACGCTCAGGCTCCTCCCATTTGGGCTGTGGACGCTCAGGCTCCTCCCATTTGGGCTGTGGAGGCAAAACCAGCAGGCATTCACCCTCTGCTGGTGGAGATGGGGACAGCAGGTACTCACCCTCTGCTGGTGGAGATGGGGACAGCAGGCATTCACCCTCTGCTGGTGGGCCTGCTACCTGGGCTGCTGTTCCTTTTATCGTTGCCTCCAGGTAGCTGAGGAGAAACTCCACACCTTCCTCCAAGGTGTTTGGGGTGTGTTCCTCCTGATAGGCCTCCCATCTCTCACTGTCCATCATCCACAGGGCCCGGACGATTATGGGCAGAGACTGGGCCTCCAGCCCAGCATTCTCTAGGAACCAGCCCCGCAGTTTGATGGCGTCTTCTGCCATTGACCTTTTTTTTTTTTTTTTTTTTTTTCCAGACCCCTCCTGGTCTGACGCTTGGAGGCGCGGCTATCCCACGATGACACCACGTGTCACAAAGACGGCCAGAGTGGGTGGCGTCAGACCAGACAGGAATACACAGACAGAGACGGTGGTTGTGATGAGCTGAGTGCAATGGCTGCACTCAGCGTTTAATAACAAAATAAAAAGGTTTAAACAACGGAATACAAAACAGGACACGGCACTTGACGCAAAATAAACAGACAGACAAAACGACTGACACTTAACAAACGGTGCACGGAGACAAACAAACACGGTGAGAACAAACACTTATCTTTACTATCTTTCTAATGATTTTAACTCTCCTCTCTCTCTCACCCGTTCTCCTCTTCCGAACACCCAACCCTCACTGCATGAAAATGTGCATCTATATATACTGTTGTGCTGGGATTCAATTACTAATTAATTATTCACTTGAATCCCAGCACGTGAATTAATTCTGTGCAACCCCGTGCTCGCATATTATATTTTAAATGCACGTGCGTGATGTGCAATCCCGTGCCTACATATAATTATACACTTTTTAAATACACGTGAAACACAGACCCGTTTATATCCCGTGTACCAATGACTATACACCAACATTTACACGCGCAACATACAACACATAACACACAATTGCACACAGGGGCGGGGCACATTGCCACAGGACCTTATAGTGTCATCAGGAAAATGGGACCCCTCATCTATGAGATTGCCATACCTGTTCAGAGGAAGCTTAAGAAGGTATTCCATTTTAATCTGCTTAAAGAATGGATTCGATGGAAAGAGAGCACCTGTCAGCAATTATATGTGTAAGCTATAGAGGAGGACGAGGAGACCCTATAGCAATACTTTCCCTGTAGCAATACCACTGGAAGTCTGGACTTGAGCCATCTTCCTAGCCAGTTAGCAGGAGCTGAGAGATGTCTTGCCACAAGGATTGTTTCAAGAAAACCTAGCCGTACTAACATCGTGGAACACAGCAATCCAGTACGGCAAAGGATATATCAAATTCCTGAAAGACTCCTACCAGTGCTACAGGAGGAGACTGAGGTGATGCTAGCGCTGGGTGTCATCGAGACCTCCCATAGTGAATGGTGTAGCCTGGTGGTTCTAGTACCAAAAAAAGGACAGAAGTATCCTCTTCTGTATTGCCTTTCGGGGTTTCAACGCCAGGTCCAAATTTGACCCCTATCCCATGCCTCGGCTGGATGATCTAATGGAACAATTAGGAGATGCCCAATATATCACTACCCTTGACTTGTGTAAAGGGTACTGGCAGGTTTCTCCTCCAATCCACGGTTGCCACATCGCTTCCCTTCTGGGGTGATGACTTGGTGTACCATAGCTCCGTCCCCTTTCTAGATGGCCGACTTCCACCTTTCCCTTGGAATGAATTGTCAAACCATCCAGCCCGGGGGACTCTGTTCCCTTTACACAGCGCCCTCACGGGTCTGGAGGGAGATTTATAACCAAGATTAATTTTTTCTCTGTCACACATAGTCATATATAGTTAGTCCTAGGAAAAGCATCTTCAGCA
Source organism: Acipenser ruthenus (assembly GCF_902713425.1). Taxonomy (NCBI): domain Eukaryota; kingdom Metazoa; phylum Chordata; class Actinopteri; order Acipenseriformes; family Acipenseridae; genus Acipenser; species Acipenser ruthenus. The sequence continues at coordinate 53,134,644 of NC_081192.1, forward strand.
CTTGAAATTGTGCTGGGGAAGATTCAAGCTGCAGGCCTCACTATCAATCCAAAAAAGTGTCCACTGGCAAAACGTGAGACAAAAGTATCTAGGATATGTCCTGGGATATGGGAAAATTCAACCTCAAAAGGAGAAAGAGGAGGCCATACGGACTTGTCTTAGACCAATTACCAAGACACAAGTAAGATCCTTTCTTGGTTTGGTAGGGTGGTACTGACGATTATACCTGCATTTGAAACTAAAGCAGCCCCATTAAGCGACTTAACAAGGAAATCTGGGCTCAATAAAGTATGCTGGACAGATGACTGTGAAGAAGCTTTCAGAGTTTTAAAGGAAGCTATGTGCCAGGAACTGGTCCTTTGTAGTCCCAACTTCAGTGAGGCATTTGTGGTTCAAACTGATGCATCTGGAGTGGGTCTTGTTGCAGTTTTGCTACAAAGAGATCCAGGACTCTTGCAGCCAGTACCGTACATCAGGCAGAAACTGTTTCCCTGTGAGACTGCATACTTGATAGTCGAAAAGGAATGTTTAGCCATTAAGTGGGCTTTGAAGTCCTTTCGATACTACCTGCTGGGAAGAGAGTTCACCCTGGGGACTGACCCACCATGCACTGCAGTGGTTGGGGAAGATGCAGGATTCGAATGTGAGGATCACTCGCTGGTTCTTAGCTATGCAACCTTACTGTTTCACCATCCGGTACCGAGCCGGCAGTCAGAACAAAATAGCGGACTTTCTTTCTCACATCTACAATAGCGCAATGCCAGAAGGGGAGGGAAATGTGATGGGGAGAAACTCGTTTTCCAATCCTGAGCCCTGACATTTTAAATACACACTGAACTTTCCTATTCAAATTAAAACTGTTGATGTTTATATGTCTTAAGTGTTCCTCCATAACATTTTAGTTTTTCACAGAAAGAATCAATTCCTGACGTGGCAGCAGACAATTGCTCACCTTTGATATCTATCTCCCTAATACCGTGACCTTCTTTAAAACGCTTTAGCCAGCCTGTGCTTCCAGTAACATTCTCAGCATAAATATTTGGCTTAGTTTCCTGAAGCTTTTCATAAAAAAATCCTTGCTTGTTCACAAAGAATTACATCAGACAGTGGAGTGCCACGGGATCATTCTTGCACAAACCAGGACAACATTGCACTATCCTAAGGTTTGTCATCTGCCGTTTGCAGTGATTTATGTTTCCTTGCATTCAACGAATATACATTCTGCATAATTCTGCATAAATGCTTCAGTCCTCCAGCCGGGCCTCTGTCTCGTTGCTTGTGGTCGTTGACTCGCTTGCAGCTTGCTTCCTCATCTTGGGTCAGTTTTCAGGCAGAGTCCCGTCTTTGTTCCCTATTTAGGCAGAGTCCCAGAATTGCAGCTTTGCTTAGCAGAGTGACAGCACCTTGTTTAGCATTCGATGTGGAGCGCAAAATGATCAGTTATAGTCAGTTATAGTTATAGTCAGGATATTTATAGTCTTTTTGACTCTGCTAAATAGCTACTTTCATGAGATCATTTGTGTATCTTGCCTTTTTTTAAACTCTTAGTCCTTTGATGTTTTAATGTCATTTTCCACTGGGACGTCACTCGTTTATGTCTTCCTTGTGTCAAAATGATTGTTGTTGCACGTGTGAATTATCTGTACATAATTCAACTGTCCGCTCAGCCTAATCCAGTTCAGGGGCTGGTCCTCTAATCAGTAGGTCACATAGTTCAGTATGTCTGCAAGCCACAGGCCCCCTTCTCAAGACACAGCAGTCTGCCCTGTTTCTCAAGACACACAGTATCATTAATGAATCCAGTTACATTTCTAATACAGGTTCATGTATTATCATATTCAGGGAATATGTCCCACAGTACGATCCTCCTCTGCCTAATATTTGTTTTCACTGGGTTGAACACGTCCCATAGATTTATTATTTTATTCTTTGTTTTTTAGCAGGTGGCACCATAATGCTCCAAAGGTTGAAACTGTGCTTATTCCTTTTTTTTCTTCAGCCATTGTTTGGGTTCAATGTTTTTGAAAATCTGTAAGATTTTGTATTATAATAAAGGTGGTTATTTAACGCAAGATTGTCTTGACTGAAATCATATTACACCAGGATGCTGAAAAGGGACGTCCAGTTGTTTTTAACACCCCCTTATATAAGTCTGTTTCATTAATTTACAGTAGCATAAGAACGTGGTAGGCATCATTTAATACAGATAAGGTTGGATTCGGTATGAGGCTCCAATGCATTTATCTACCTAAAGCTTTATTAAAACAGTCAATCCGTTTAGCTAGAGATTCACTAAAAATGATTATATATTTTTTTAAAGCAGAGAAATGCAAAGGAAATGGCCTAGCAAACACTTATATTTATTTCTTGCAAATAACCTTAGCCCTGCCCATGATGTCATTACTTTGACCGGGTTTTAATGATGTCATATCAACCACCCCTTGCTTGAAGACATTTCCCCTCCCTAAAACACAGATGTAGGAGTGTTTAAATTAACAACAAGCCTGTAATTTGTGTCACTCGTGTGTTTCTACTTCAAGGTGGTCGTTCCATGCTAATTTAAGATTTCATTTTGCCATCAGAAATGGAGCGAAGTATTGAAAACTTGCATATCCCTACCGTCTACTTGTCAGACTCCTCTCGTGTAAATAACACCTGTTTACTTAGATTTCCACTTCCAAAGCCTCTTCTTCTGGGGTAATTGGACATTTAAAGAAACCAGTGTTATTCTATACATGTACACATCAGTCTGACAACTCTTCTTATATGTAAATGTATTGCTATTTTTTACCCATGAAAAATACTTATTTTTATTGTTAATCAAAAGCAAAACTTGTTAATTTGGAAAATTACCTATATGGTAACAATATCCTGGGAGACAGTCAACATGGTTTTAGGAAAGGGAGATCGTGTCTAACTAACCTGCTTGATTTTTTTGAGGATGCAACACGACAATGGATAATTGCAAAGCATATGACATCGTTTATTTAGATTTCCAGAAAGCTTTTGACAAAGTCCTGCATAATAATTCTCAAACTGAATGCAGTAGGGATTCAAAGAAATGCATGCACATGGATTAGGGAGTGGTTAACATGTAGAAAACAGAAAGTACTGATTAGAGGAGAAACCTCAAAATGGAGCTACGTAACGAGTGGTGTACCACAGGATCAGTATTAGGTCCTCTGCTCTTCCTAATCTACATTAATTATTTAGATTCTGGTATAGCAAGAAAACTTGTGAAATTTGCAGACAACACAAAAATAGGAGGAGTGGCAAACAATGTTGCAGCAGCAAAGGTCATTCAAAATGATCTAGACAGCATTCAGGACTGGGCACACACATGGCAAATTACATTTAATAGAGAAAAGTGTAAGGTACTGCACGCAGGCAATAAAAATGTGCATTATAAATATCATATGGGCGATACTGAAATTGAAGACAGAATCTATGAAAAAGACCTAGGAGTTTATGTTGACTCAGAAATGTATTCATCTAGACAATGTGGGGAAGCATAAAAAAGGCCAACAAGATGCTTGGATATATTGTGAAAAGTGTTGAATTTAAATCAAGGGAAGTAATGATAAAACTTTACAATGCATTAGTAAGACCTCATCTAGAATATTGTGTTCAGTTCTGGTCACCTAGTTACAAAAAGGATATTGCTGCTTAGAAAGACTGCAAAGAAGAGCGACCAGAATTATCCTGGGTTTAAAATGCATGTTGTATGCAGACAGGCTAAAAGAATTGAATCTATTCAGTCTTGAACAAGACTACACAGTGATCTGATTCAAACATTCAAAATCCTAAAAGGTATAGACAGTGTCGACCCAGGGGATATTTTTGATCTGAAAAAAGAAACAAGGACCAGGGGTCACAAATGGAGATTAGATAAAGGGGCATTCAGAACAGAAAATAGGAGGCACTTTTTTTACACAGAAAATTGTGAGGGTCTGGATCCAACTCCCCAGTAATGTTGTTGAAGCTGACACCCTGGGATCCTTCAAGAAGCTGCTTGATAAGATTCTGGGATCAATAAGCTACTAACAACCAAACGAGCAAGATGGGCTGAATGGCCTCCTCTTGTTTGTAAACTTTCTTATGTTCTTATGTTCTTAATTTAATAGCTAAAAAGAAACATCTGCAACTTTCAATTGTGTACGTTCTCCCTCCAAAACTCAAGTTCATCATATATTCATCATATACTAACAGCATCATGGGACTATCGATGATAAAATAAAAAAAAAATAAAGCCTTTTATAAATCAAAAGATTTCCTTCTAGGGGCGAATACAGTCCTTTGTTTAAAAGTAAAGTGCTTTTGGACCTGAAGAATATACATATATTCACATCATGGCACTTACAATGATATACTTTCAAAACTAAAGCCTATACATTTAAATTGATTAAGCTTCCACAAGCGTGTGACTTTCTTTTTCAAATTGTATAATTCTAAGTGCCATGATGTATATAATTAAAACAAGCGCTATGTTCAGGTCTAGAAGCACGTTACTTTTAAACAATGGACTGTATTCGCCCAGTTCAGAAAAACATATTTTCTTAAAGACTTTACTGTAACGATTTGTTTAGTTCTAGATAGAGATACCCACAAAACCGAACATTTCCTCATAATAATATGCATCAAAATACGATCACAGGTTACGTTTATAGATATGTGTGAAAAATAATATGTCTGACGATAAAGTTTTGTAGCAACTATGCTTGTTTCACATTTATCCCACATAATTTGTACATGTTTAAATGTCTTTTCAAATTATAGCACAAATATAGAATGTTTGTATTTTGGAATCTCACCGTTCTTTGAAAGATATTTTTGGGTTCTATTGTCCGAGTAACAAACCCAACTTCCTGTGGCTGTTGTCTGTGCCTGTTTGACGCTGACAATGAAGGTGTTGCCCATGAGTGTAGGTGGCAAATGTGAGCCGTCTCTGATCACTGCATTCACAGTAGAACAAAAAACAGACCAAAGACGTTGATGAGCCCTCTTTGGAGAAGGCCACTTTTAGGATGGCTGAACCTGGTATGGACCTGGGCCAGCTGCGTTTACACTACAAAAAAAAAAAAAAAGACCTAAGCCACCACAGTCGGCTTTAAAGTAAGTGTAAACAGGGTACTGATGTGCTCCACAACATCTTATGGCCAATAGAATTCTATCTTTCAGAGGTCTCGATTCATAGGCTATTCAATATTCAAGGTCAGCATGAGTTCTCTGCTGGACGGAACGTTAGTGCTACTAGTCTGTACCCCATGTGAAGTGGCATTAACTAGCACCCTGTATTGACCACATGGGAAGTAAAATGATATAGGGGCAAACCCAAGACCAAGACTGCTTAATTGGTCTGCTGTGTTGAATTAAGTTAATTGTCTTATACCTCTTTAGACGTGTGCAAAAGGAATTGGACAAAAGGAGGGTGTTTCCTTCCGTACATTTTGTTCCACTTTGAAAGTACAGTGTAATGACTGGAGCGTCTTTTCTATGATAGGATTTTAGCTCACTGTAAAATCTATCACTTGTAGGTATCAATGTTGGACCTGTAGTGGCAGGAGTCATTGGGGCCAGGAGACCACAATATGACATCTGGGGAAACACTGTTAATGTAGCTAGCAGAATGGACAGCACTGGAGTTCAAGGGAAAATACAAGTAAGTACATTTTCTATTGTAAGCGGAGTTAAACATTAAAACCAGGATAGATTCATTAATTAATGTGATGTAGGTATTTTTGATCAATGATTTATCTAACTACTGTAATGGTGAAAACAAAAATACAGTAGAACTCCACATTAACTGTAATAATTGGGACCGAGCCCTGTGCGTTTGTAGAAACATGCAGTTGATCTATAACCTCCCAAAACATGATCTTTTCATTAATATATAACCCCAAAATAAAATTAAATATTGGTAAATTGAGAGGAGTGGTAGTTCCTTGCGCCAAGTTATCAGTGAGAACTACCAGACTCTATACAACGAGGATAGTTTACATGTTTTCAGGGTATTGGCGCAGCAAAAGTAAATCAGCCAAAAGCACCATTTCACGTTTAATTTGTAGTTCCCAACACTTTTGGTGAAATGTAGAAAACAAAAGTTAATACCTGTCATACAGTAAGAGAAATAAGTCGCCAAAGTAAGGTAAAAATGTCCTCCTTTTTTTCCTATTTTTTTGCAGAATTTTGTAGACCCCAGGCACATTTATCCAGGAATATGTATATTACAGAACATCTGAGTTTAATGACAATTAACTTGTTTTGTCAACATGGAAATATACTCGGGGACACATTTATTTTGACGTCTGTATCATTTATATTAAATTATTTATTTCTGTTTTAAAATGGAACATCTCTGAAAAAGCATGGTTTCCTGTCAGTATAACGCTCATTTTGGTCCCTATTGGTGCAAGGAAGTACGGTTCCTCCTCTCAATATTGGTTGATGAGAGTAACGCTATTTGTGGTCCCCAATGGACAAAAAGGAACATTAATTTCTGAGAATTAGCTATGCTGAAGGATAGCCTATATATTTGGATAAATTAAAATATAAATAAATACATTAATGCATATTGAAATAAATCAATACATAAATCAATATATAGACATTTCTTTATCTGTCTTGATATTTATGTATCTATTGATTTATCTGTCTTTTTCACTATCAGATATAAACACTGCCATTTAATACTGTATGAAACGAAAATAAATACTCAACAGTTCTTGTTCAATTGTATATTAGTGAAGATTTTTGTACATAAAGGTCGATATGCTTTCATATATTTTTACTTTCAAATTTAAAAATATATATTGTAATGATCCAGACAATTGCTTTGTTGCAAGAGTTGTTGTCTGTTCAGTTTGTATCGTCTGTCTTTTATGTACATGTATTGTAAGCATGGGAAGGGGGAGTGAGTGAATGAGTGGGGAGAATGTGTGTTTCTGTTTTCGGGGGTTGCAGAGCAAGGTTGTGACTGATTGATGAGCCAGACAGAGGCGGGAAATGATAGGAGGTGATCTAAGGGGGTGCATGAGCCTGGGGACTGGAGACAGTCCAGCGCTGAACATGGATTGGAAACTGTGGGTGTGACTGAGCGAGCGTGTGAGCTGTGACCGATGAGAATATGCAGTGAAAGTGCCAAGACTGAAACGTAGGGTTATTATTTTTGTGTCGTGAATTCCGGCCCTTAACAGGAATTTTCTCTAGTTTCAAATAAAACAAACATTTTGAGAATTCAACACTGCCTCCCTGAGTACTACTTCCTAAACATGAAAACATTATAATATACTAAATGAACAGATCAAGCTTATTATGATAGTTTGCAAAATCAGATGAAAGCTTTCAATACAATCGGGATAATACATAATCATTATTTACAAAATCTTGTTCATCTCGTTATTGGTTAAAAACTGTAACTTTACTGCTATACTACTTGCAAATGTAAAATGGAAGGACAAACTTTGTGGTGTGAAAGCTAGGGCGTCTGCATTGCAAGCTGCATTGGAAGCATGTCTTGGGTTCAATTCCCACATAGGGTTTATATTGCAAATTATAAAAAATATATATATATGTGTAACAAACACATTTTTAATGTGAAAAAAATGTAGTTGCTATGAATGACACTTTCATTGAACATACATACTTTTGCACACATAACTTAACATGTATATACAGACGTGCTCAAATTTGTTGGTACCCTTACAGCTCATTGAAATAATGCTTCATTCCTCCTGAAAAGTGATGAAATTAAAAGCTATTTTATCATGTATACTTGCATGCCTTTGGTATGTCACAAAATAAAGCAAAGAAGCTGTGAATAGAGATGAATTATTGCTTATTCTACAAAGATATTCTAAAATGGCCTGGACACATTTGTTGGTACCCCTTAGAAAAGATAATAAATAATTGGATTATAGTGATATTTCAAACTAATTAGTTTCTTTAATTAGTATCACACATGTCTCCAATCTTGTAATCAGTCATTCAGCCTATTTAAATGGAGAAAAGTAGTCACTGTGCTATTTGGTATCATTGTGTGCACCACACTGAACATGGACCAGAGAAAGCAAAGGTGAGAGTTGTCTGAGGAGATCAGAAAGAAAATAATAGACAAGCATGGTAAAGGTAAAGGCTACAAGACCATCTCCAAGCAGCTTGATGTTCCTGTGACAACAGTTGCAAATATTATTAAGAAGTTTAAGGTCCATGGAACTGTAGCCAACCTCACTGGGCGCGGCCGCAAGAGGAAAATCAACCCCAGATTGAACAGAAGGATAGTGTGAATGGTAGAAAAAGAACCAAGGATAACTGCCAAAGAGATACAAGCTGAACTCCAAGGTGAAGGTACGTCAGTTTCTGATCGCACCATCTGTCGCTTTTTGAGCGAATGTGAGCTCCATGGAAGAAGACCCAGGAGGACTCCACTTTTGAAAGAAAAACATAAAAAAGCCAGACTGGAATTTGCTAAAATGCATATTGACAAGCCACAATCCTTCAAAACTGGAGCTTTTTGGCAAGTCACATCAGCTCTATGTTCACAGACAAAAAATGAAGCTTTCAAAGAAAAGAACACCATACCTACAGTGAAACATGCAGGAGGCTCGGTTATGTTTTGGGGCTGCTTTGCTGCGCCTGGCACAGGATGCCTTGAATCTGTGCAGGGCACAATGAAATCTCAAGACTATCAAGGCATTCTGGAGCGAAACGTACTGCTCAGTGTCAGAAAGCTCTGTCTCAGTCGCAGGTCATGGGCCCTCCAACAGGATAATGACCCAAAACACACAGCTAAAAGCACCCAAGAATGGATAAGAACAAAACATTGGACTATTCTGAAGTGGCCTTCTATGAGTCCTCATCTGAATCCTATCGAACATCTATGGAAAGAGCTGAAACTTGCAGTCTGGAGAAGGCACCCATCAAACCTGAGACAGCTGGAGCAGTTTGCTCAGGAAGAGTGGGCCAAACTACCTGTTAACAGGTGCAGAAGTCTCATTGAGAGCGACAGAAAACGTTTGATTGCAGTGATTGCCTCTAAAGGTTGTGCAACAAAATATTAGGTTAGCGGTCCCATCATTTTTGTCCATGCCATTTTCATTTGTTTTCTTATTTACAATATTGTGTTGAATAAAAAATCAAAAGCAAAGTCTGATTTCTATTAAATATGGAATAAACAATGGTGGATGCCAATTACTTTTGTCAGTTTCAAGTTATTTCAGAGAAAATTGTGCATTCTTCGTTTTTTGTGGAGGGGTACCAACAAATTTGAGCACGTCTGTATATAAGGCAGGATTTGAACCCTGACTAGTCATATTTTCACTCCAACTACATAACCACTACGCTACACAGATTCACATCTTACCCCTTTCAACAGACTAGGCTACTATTTACATTTACCCAATCCAAACGGCAATACATTGCATCAATATAGGTTGAACAATTTTGCTATTCCTGTAATGTGTGTGTGTGTGTTATTATCCATTAAGTGAAAAAAATAAGTGATATCTGAAACAAAAACACATTGGAAATGTGAGAAAACGGCAAGTTATCAAGTTGGCTTGTGTTTTTGAGGCTTGTGTTTTTCAGGCAGAATAAAAGTGATCGAACCGGCATCAAAAACACAAGTCAAGTTAGTAGAAACAGTTGGGGCAACCACCGCTTTTACAGTTGTTCCTATTTGCTGTGCTGGCCAAGGTTGCCCCAATGGTTTCTTGAAACTTGGCTTGTGTTTTTGATATCTCCACTTTAAATGGCTGGGAACTTTTGATAACTTGCCGTTTTTTTCACATTTCCAATGTGTTTTTGTTTAAGATTAAATACAGTTGGACCCACTTTATATTGTAGCGACCCATGTCAGCTGTCTATCTGTGTTACATGCATTGTGTGTTTGTGCTCTAATTCCTGTACTGTAATTGTGCCCCCCCCCTTCTGCTCTGTATTTCCCGCCACTGCTTTCTTTACTCTGTCCATGTCTGTGTAATTCTAGCCTGCCTGTGTGCGTTCTGTGTCTCCACGGTGATTGCTTGTTATCTGTCTGTCCTCATTGGCTGTTGTTTGTCTGTGCCCATTGGTCCTAGTGTGCGGCTCAGGTCCAATGGGATGTGCCTGAGCTGTGGTACCCTGATTTGAATAAGGGTCGGAGCTAAGGTTCTAAGAAGGTGCTGCGCCACCATTTTGTGTCTGTGTTGGTCTGTGTCTGATGTTGGTTGTCAAAGGATGAATTGTTGTATGTTATGAAGCGGACAGAGCAGTGGACTCTGGTGGGTGCTGTGCTACTGTCCGGAAATAAAGAAAAGTTTGGAACCAAGTAACAAAGCATGTCTCTGAATTTTCTGCCTCTGCGAAATGCTACACTGGTGTTAGTAGTGGTATCTGGCATGGAACCCCCGAGCGTCAATCAGGAACAGCTGCTCCAGTACGAGAAGGAGCTCGAGAAGGAGCTTGCCCTGATGGTGGAACAGAGCAGGACCAGCGACAGACTAGGCTGGGTCACTCAGAGCACCGCGCTGGATACCCGGAGCCAGGAGAGACTGCAGACCCGATCAATGTGACAGCAGTGACAGTACAGCAAGACGGCGGAGTGTGAAACTGCCCACCTTTGACAGCACCACGAACTGGGAGGCCTTCCACACACAGCTAACCGTGCTGGGTAAGCTGTGCAAGTGCAGCGAGTGCAACAAGGCACAGCAACTGATGGCAGCACTGAGAGGGGATGTCCAGATGGTGCTGCTGAACCTGGCTGAGGAGGACGGGCAGCTACCACACCTTGGTGTCCACCCTCCAATGCCAGTCCGGCAGTATAGGTGAACCAGAGCTGCTACGAGCCAGGTTCCAAAGGCGAGAGTGGATGATGGGGAGAACCTGGCTCGATTAGCCACAGACCTAGAGAGGGAAGCCTGGCGGGTGTACGAGGACGCTGCAGCCAGAGAGCAAGAGGAGCAGGCCCGGTTCCAATTCATTGAAGCCATGGGACCGGGTGTGCTACGCAAGCACCTGCGGCTTGACCCGGGAGGAGAACAGTGCCCGTCCACATCCTACAGTCCAGGGGGCCGAACGAGACAACCCAGAACATAGCACCACTCGTAGAGATCCTGCGGGAGATCGTGGCCATCCAGCAAGCCATGGGGCGTTCCGGACCACCACCAACCAACGGTCCCCGCTTCTATTGGGGATGTGGCCAGCCTGGTCACATCGGCTTCTACTGCCCCCAAAAGGAGCTGTGACCTGAACCCCATCGACCACCGGCGGGAAACAAGAAGAAGCCGATGTAAAAGGGAAAACATCGGCCCAAGTCTTCAACCCCAACCCAACTGCCAACGTCCCAGTCATCGTGGAGAGAACCAGTATCATGGCGCACCTCCATCTAAATTGTCAGGTGGAGGGCGTGCCCTGCACCACACTGATCGATACTGGATCCACCGTCACCCTGGTCAGGTCTGACATCTTCCAGCAGGCCGGCGAGACCAGCCAGGCTAAAGTGGCAAGGAAGTCAGCAGGCGAGAGGGCAGCTGGATCTGGGGAGAGGGACATTGACCTTTGAAGTGGGGCCATTGATGATGATGGGCCGGGAATTGCGAACGCCAGCTGCAACCCTGTATGGGCGAACGCCAGGACGCCCCTGGCTTCATCACCAGCGCCACAGACCCCCATTGCCAGGCCAAGACCTGCAAATGATTCTCGCCAATGGGGGACGCGACCGCAATGGCACAGCCGAGTACCTGCTCGGTATCGGAACTTTGTGTCCTCCACCACCCAGTTTGTTTTTGGGTTGGGCGACCACCTTACATCGCTCGCCAGGAGCAACCTGGCTGTATCCCACCTCTGTTGTTGACTGACAGCGGCTACCTGGGAAACCCGTACACCAGTGGGACTACCGTCGCTCAACTGTGGAGCTGGACTCTCAGGATTGCACACTGCAAACTTTTTGGGGACAAAAAGGAACTAAGGCAATGTAGTGATCCGTGTACTGTCATTTCAGCTGTCTATCTGTGTTATGTGCATTGTGTGTTTGTGCTATAATTCCCGTACTGTAATTGTGTCCCTCCCCCCATGGTTGTTATCTGGCTGTCCTCTTTGGCTGTTGTTTGTTTGGGATGTGCCTGAGTTCTGGTACCTTGATTTGAATAAGGGCCAGAGCTAAGGTCAAAGAAGTCACTGCGCCATCATTTTGTGGCTTTGTTGGTCTGATGTCTAATGTTGTTTGCCAAGAGAAGAATTGTTGTATGTTGTGAAGCGGACAGAGCAATGGACTCTGGTGGGTGCTGTGCTAGCATCTGAAAATAAAGAAAATATTGCAGCCATGTAACAAAGCATCTTTCAGTTTTCTGCCTCCTGCGAAACACTACAATATCATGATCATCGTATAGGGACAGTTCATTATAAAAATGGGGTTTGACTTTTTTCAATCAAGTTTATCACGAGTGCGAGAAAAAAAGAGCAGTGAATGAAAGAGCACTGTTTTAATAAGGTATAACTTTCATTGACATAAAATCATTAGAATAAAGTGTGTTTTGTGTTGTTTGCATGTAAACAATATAATCATATGAGAAAAAAAAAGAATTTACTGTACAGTAGTTTACCACAGTATAGTTCAATAAAGGATGTTTTGGTCATTTACTGTGCATGTAAATGAATGCAATCAATTTTTATAACAAAAACTCACAGAATGTACTGCATTTTAATACTGTACAGTAAAATTTTTGATATTAGAAAAAAATAAGGTTTTGTGTCATTTACTGTCAATGTAAACAAACATGTTTTATATAAAACAAATAGGTTTCATTCAGTAGATACCATGACCTGAAATGTGTTGATTCTAATTCAATCCAAATGGTGGTGGAGATGCTTAATGCCTTGACTCTTCTTTTTGAGTGCACAGTCCCTCATTACCATCAGAATCAAAATGTCATTTCCACTGCTTTATTAATGCTTTTAGTGTTGCTGTGAGAGCGGTAAAACAGTGCAATGAGTGGTTGGCATAGAGAAAGAAAACCACGCGGAAAACCTGCACGGTTGATTGGACATGTGGTTGTTCGGAGTTCTACTGTATTTTCATTATTATTTCATGTTAGACTGGAAGTATAAAATGAAAAGTCTTTGGTGTTTTAAGAGGATGAGAAAACAAATTATTTACCCAATTATTGATGTATGTGAAGGAATAAAAGCTGTATAAACACTTTTTTTTTAAATTCAAAATTGAATTGTTTTGCTTATTAAAATCTTTGTTTTTCTTTGTGAAGAAAGGCGATTATCTAATGAGGGTTTGTGGCAAAGTGGGTTATAGTGCACAGGTGTAGAGATGATGCAGTGTTCCAAACAAACACAGTACTGGTGATATGATGGTTCTTTTATTTTGAATCCAATAGTCGAAACTGACCAACAGAAAACAATAATGAAATACAGGCAGTACTCAGTGCTTGGTACTGCTCTGTATAAATAATGCACGGGGAAGTCCCAAATGATAATACACGAATCCACAAACAAATAGACACACACAGACAAAACATATATGGTCACCGGTCCTTTAGTGAGTGCAGTAGTGCTAGTGGTGAATATAACAATAGTGTGCTTTAGTGCAGTGATGATCCGGGTGGGTGCTGGCCTCTGGCGACAGCTCCTGAACTTGTGTTTAGTAACAGTTAGACAAACGAAGACAAAACACTCATTGTACATTTAACACGGGTCCTTCCGGTCTCCATTAAATTTACCCAAAACGAAGAAACAGATTACGATTCTCCGTCCCCTTTTTATGCTGTATCAAACGACCCCTTGGTAAACGAGTGCAACCACCTCTCCAATCTCTGGCTGCCACATTGTTTACCTTCTGGGTCAATGCGTTCTCGCCTTCATCCAGACTGGCCGACTTCCCGACCCTGGGAAAGAACTGTCAGGCCAACCCATCCAAAGAACTGTTCTCGCTGCTTAGCGCCCACACAGGTCGGGAGGGAGATTTACAACCAAGACTTGTATTTCTGTCACAGGGTTACAAATACATTTAGTAAACAAAGGATCTGAGTGGGGCTAATGGATAATAAATGTCCCACCCCTAGTCATTATGTATTGTCAGCAAATTGATATTTTGCTTATTAAAAGAGGATACAATTATCTATTGATTTCCATTACACGAGAGTAGACGTTAAAACTTCATGCTGATTTGAACTCGGCTCTCGCCAAGATAAGTACCAAATAAGACATAGCTTCTTTTTTTGTAAACTAATGTGATCCATCTGCGTCTCCATCCATTTGCGCTTCCTTCCATATGATGATGTAGATATCCTTCTGTCTGGTGTTAATGGCTGAAGTGTAATGCTGGCTCCAGGGATCAGATTATTGCCTCCCTAGCGCATCAGCACACACAACGGCTGCGACGCTGGCTCTGGGGATCAACCAAAGTGCGGTCTCCCCAGCGCATCAGCATGACAACCGTCTGGATTGAGCTAAGTAGGGTACATCTCTGGGGTCATCAAGTGGGCACCTTCCATCCTCAGTGTTTCGTCGACTAGCCCACGACACCTCAAGAGGGCTCGACATTGATTCTGGCATCCCAGCATCATCTCCCTCCGTCCCCTACTCAACTTAGTTCAGCTTACTTACCCGTACATCAGCTTTCCTTTCTATTGTGCTTGAGATCCCCAGCCAGAATCTTTCCGTCTCAACCACAGCCAGTTGCTGCTCCTCTCTGCTGCTTCAGATAAGTTCTTCACTGTGTGACGCAACTCTTGGCCACTGAATCCGACATCTCTGAGAAACTGGGTTGTAGAGTGTGCCACAAATCCTCGACAACCCACCTCCACTGGGTAAACCCGGACTCTCCATCCTCGCTGTTCCGCTTCAGTGGCTAGTTGAGCATACCGCAGTTTCTTCTTCTCATATGCCTCATGTACAGCATCCTCCCATGGCACTGTTAACTCTACCAGGTGAACAAGGCGTGCTGATCCAGACCACAAGACAATATTTGGTCGAAGGTTAGTGGTGGCAATCTCAGGTGGAAAAATAAGCCATTGACCAACATCTGCCAGCATTTTCCAGTCTCTAGCAGCTTCCAGTTGTCCTGGGCGAGGATTGGTTTTAACACCTTTTCTTGGTGGTTGCTCTCATGGGCAGTGGAATGTTGTCTTTTGTGTGTAATGTTTTGATGGAACTGGTGGCAACTTATTGGTCATGTTACGCTTGTCTTCCAATGCTAAGGCCAAACATCGCAACACCTGGTCATGGCGCCAAGTAAACCGTCCTTGGCTAAGAGCCACCTTACATCCTGTCAAAATGTGCCTTAATGTTGCAGGTGATGAACACAAAGGACATGAGGGATCCTCTCCTACCCAGAGGTTTAGGTTCTGTGGTGATGGGAGAACATCATATGTTGACCTGATGAGGAAACTGATCCTGCTCTGTTCCATTGACCATAGGTCTTGCCAGCCAATCTTGCGTTGTTTCACACTCTCCCATCTCATCCATTCTCCCTGCTTGGCCTGGGAAATGGCCTTTATACACCTCATCCTCTCCTCCTGCTTTTGCACCTCGTTGACTACCAGCTTCCTCCATTGAGCTGGGGCTGCCTTGTGCCATGTAGGAGGAGCTGAACTGAGACCAAGACCCCCTCTTCCATGCTGAACTTGCCCCATGATATCACCAATTTGAAGGGCAGCTTTAACATCCTCCACAGCTTTCTTTGCCGGCCACTTTCTTCCAGTTTTCAACACAGGTGCTGCCTCCCTTACGCATTTGTCGCGTGACTCTACTAATGTCATTTCCAGTCGGACCTCGGCGCACTTAAACTCCTCGGTTAGAGCAGAGACTGGTATCTGCAGTATTCCTTTACCATAAAGTCCCACTCTGCTGAGGCAGCGTGGAACTCCCAACCATTTCCTGATGTATGAACTGATTAAAGCTTCCAGCTTCTCTACTGTTGTCAAAGAAACCTTGTACACAGTCAGTGGCCACAGCAACCTCGGCAGTAGACCAAACTGAAAGCACCAGAGTTTTAGTTTGCCTGGTAAAGCGCTGCTGTCTATGCTCTTCAACCCGTCTACTGCTTGTTGTCTAACTTCTCCCACACAAACTGTGTCCTTTAGATCCCCGTCATACCATCTCCCAAGACTCTTCACTGACTTCTCAGACACTGTTGGTATTGCCTCACCATTAATGAAGAATGTTTTATCTACTACTTTACCTTTAATTATAGAGATGCTCCTTGATTTAGTGGGCTTGAATTGCATTCATGCCCATTCAATGTTATTGGTTAATTTGACCAATAAACGATTAGTGCAGGCTACTGTTGTAGTCATGGTTGTCATGTCATCCATGTATGCTCGAATTGGTGGTAGTCGCATTCCAGAAGCCAAGCGCTCTCCTCCCACTACCCATTTTGATGCCCTAATGATTACTTCCATTGCCATGGTGAAAGCCAGTGGAGAAATGGTGCTTCCTGCCATTATTCAAACTTCTAGGCATTGCCATGTAGTGCTGAATTCTGAAGTTGAAAAACTAAATTGCAAATCTCCAAAGTAGGCTTTCACTAAATTTGTTATTGTCATCGGTACACTGAAAAAATCAAATGCTGCTGTGATGGGGTGCTAGTTCGCCCCTATAATTTGTGTTGTTTGTTATTGTTATTTTTACTGTATTCATTATGTTTATTATTCTTGCCCATTTTTTTAATTTAATTTAATTTTTTTCCCAAAAACAAAACAAAAAAAACTGCACTTCCGCTGAGTCTTCAGGGGGTGCTATCCCACTTCTTACACCACTTGTGGCAGGATAGCCGCAGTGAAATAAAATACTTTAATTGACCAAAACACAAATAAACAGGCACAAGGGCCAAACAAAAGGGAAAAACAGTAAACAAAAGGTTTCAAACAAAACAGTGGAACAAAATAAATCATTCTACAGACAACACTTACTCTGTGTCTCTTCAAAACAAAAACACTCCAAACCACCCTCTCCCAACAAAAGGGTTTCAGCTGTCTTTTATAGTCTGTGGCTGGAGCCCAATTAACCAATAATTATAAGCACTTAAGGCTCCAGCCACATTCTCACATGTATTTTCCACAGGGAGGAATTTAACGCCCTCCCTGCCGATCCAAACCAAACAAGAATAATAAACATAATGAAAACAGTAAAAATAACAATAACAAACAAATTATAGGGGCGAACTAGCACCCCATCACAGCTGCCCAAAGAAGTTCATGTGGCACTGAACCATATGCATTAGCCAAATCCAGGAATGTCACATGGAGCTCCTTCCTCTCCTTTTTAGCTGATTGAATTTGTTGCCAGATCACATTGATGTGTTCTAAGCATCCTGGGAAACCTGGAATGCCAGCTTTTTGTATTGAAGTGTCAATGAAGCAGTTCTTTAATAGGTAAGTTGACAATCTCTGAGCAATAACACTGAAGAAAATCTTGTCTGCTACATTTAATCTGGAAATAGGGTGAAACTGACTGATGCTTGTAGAATCTTTTTCTTTAGGTATAAAGACCACCTGCTCGGCACCATGCTCTTAGTACAACCTGTTTTTCCCATGCCATTTTCATCAGTTTCCACAGGATTCGTAGAACTCCTGAAGCTCTCTTGTACACTCTGTATGGAACTCCATTAGGCCCTGGAGACGATGAAGCCCTTGCTTTTTTCACACCTTGCTCTACTTCTTTCCACTTAGGTGCACAGTCCTCCATTTGGTATTCTGGTGGATTGATAGGTGGGATGTCTGAAGAAATTGTCATAGGCTCCTACCTTTTTGAATCTGTATGTGTTTCCTCCAAATATCTCTCCAGCTCAACCTTAGATGCTTTTAGTGTGTCATTCTTCTCACTGGTGAATAACTTATTTACAAATTTGAATGGGTCTTTATAAAAGTTAGTTCTCGCACGCTCCTTCTTTTTGTAGCATTTCCGTAGGCGCTCAGCTCTGCACAATGTTACCAAGATATTTAGTAGTCAGTAAGGGGTCGAAGTGGAATACAAGGGGTGATAAAAAACCCCACCCCAAGTTGTTATGTTTCAGGTCTGCTGGCTTAACACTTTCGACATGGCAGTTTATATAGCCTACATTTAAAAACTAACCATGAGTGACTTCTCTTTCCTTTATATTCCAGATAACTGAAGATGTGTATCGAATACTCACGAAGTGCGACTATGAGTTTGTGTGTCGGGGGAAGGTCAGTGTGAAAGGAAAAGGAGAAATGCTGACATATTTCCTGGAGGGGAAATCCAATGGTCCTAACCTACAGACCAGGTCAGCGAGTCTTGAAAAGAAAAAGTACCCTTATGGGAGAGCCAACGTTCAAACAAAGTTGGGCACTAGCTGCCCTTTAGTATCATCTGTAGCGAGTTTCACAGTGAAAGCTGGCCTTGGAACCATTCAGGCCTCTAATGCACTCTCAAACCAGACTGCGCATTGCCTTCCATCTGAGCAGGAAGCATGAAAACATACCATTTTGGTCAAGGACAAGTTTTGATTACAAGAGCGGCACATTAAGCAAACTATACAATAAGTCTATGGAAAGGCCATCTCAATAGAAATTTCAATTCAGTTATGCCTGAATTCTCATCGGAAGGTGTTAGGTAATCCAAGGATCACTGCAATCCAACCAAAGAGAACTTTGGGTTCCACTTAAAATAACTTTTGGAAAGGTAACAAGGGCTAACAGTTTGTTAGGGCAGGTCCTAATTTGAAGTTTGAAAGTGCTTATACTTTTTACACTCTTAATGTGCTTTTTTCCTGTTACCCAAACTGGATGGACCAAAGTAAACAATAAACATTTCCAGTAAAGCATCAGAGTTTAAACGGAGAATAAAAGATTGAAATATACCAAAATGACTATACCGGTATATAACAATAAGTCAATTTTACTTAAGAAGGCAAGAAATCTTCCTTTTATGTTTCTTCAAAATGTTCTGTTACTTGGAAGAGAATGGGGCTGATTTAATCAACATACTTTGACATTTTAAGAACTTTACATGATATGTGATACTATGTGTGATACCCCAAGCCAGTAATAATCAAAAGAGTATAAAATGTTCCATTCCAGTCCACGGAGACTAATATGTATTTTCATCCTGGGGGTGGAGAATGGGGGGAACGGGGTAATATAACTGCTGTTAATAGAACCATGAATGACATTTCTTTATGCCAAGATGGAGTGGTCATTATAACCCTACAGCTAACCATGTAATAAGCAATCCCCTTTACAGCCTTAATAATTAGACTGACCTCCAAGAATTAAGAATAAAGGAATGTTGGGTCCATCTTACTTCTTGTTATGATTGCAAACATGTAGTAGTTTCTCCCCAATGGTTAATTATTCCCCCAATCCCACTCAATACTTCATGTTCCTCTTTTGGAGGATATTTTGTTATTCCCTGCTTCCATCTGCCACTAGGATCAGAATGAAAGAGATTTAAAATCTGACTCATACATTACTATTGGCAGCAGAGCAATATCAATATGCTTTAAAAGGCACATAAGGACCTTTTTATTTTATTGTGTTACATGTTCCCATGTGTTGCTACAACGGTTTATGTAAGGTGTGTGTATTGTTTTATTGTGACCACTTTTTTAAACTTTTAAATTGCATTTCCTGCCTCAAGATGGCCTCCCATGTACCCGCATGGACCTCTCAGAACTACATTTCCCATCATCCTCCTGCTCACTGGTAAGAAATTTCTATGGCCCAATCAATCTGATGGATGAGTAACATAAAGAGCATCCAAGTGATGCCCAGTGTCGTACAGCATTTTTTAATTTAGGAACAAAAACACATGTTATCTCTGTTTAGTATGTTGGTTGATGAAAACTATTCATGCTTAATAGGTATATGAGCAAATAGCCCAAAGGTTAAGCATGATATATTTAATTCTACCCTGTCAATTGAAATGATGGTATTCATGGCAAACCTAGTTGAGGTGAGAAAAAAGTGTGAGTACATTCAACTCAATTTAATGTTGAAGATAGATAAGTAGAAAGAAAACAGTAAAGGTGAAGTAAACCCATAAAGAGGTACAATTTCACTTTTGGACAATGTACAAAACATATACAAATACATGCTTAATACTCAACAAGATAAGAATGTAACTGATTTCCACTTTTTACTGAAGGCCATGTTAAGTGTGAAAAAGAAAATACAGCTCACCTTTAAAGTTCCAGGCCCCTGCCAGAATAATATTCTGAAGTACAGTATAATATGAAAAAAAAACTGCGGCAAAAAAAGCATTGTGTCAAAATCTACATAATTATTGTTACAGCAGTGGTCACCCAGTGTACTGTTAAGTTGACATATTGTAAATATGGATCATACTTGAGGATCTCAAAAGGCTCTCTCCTAATACAGAATTGCAATGATGATGTTTTCAAGAAATGTTTTAAAATGTTGCACTTACAAAGGTTTGTTTGGTATTTATTTGCCCATAGTGTAAATGGACCATCATAGATTCCTGAATGCATTCCATAATCCATACAGTGTGAAATGCAGTACTAGTAACTTGCCTGATGTTTCCATTCTTACAGTACACACTCAGGAACTAATTAGTTCTAATCTTCCAAATGAAATGTCTTAATATGATATCATAGGGGAACATCTTCAAATGTGCTAATCCCTTAAAAAAAAGAAACATTTTATATTAATGTAGACTTTTGATTATACTTGATTAGTTCAGTGGGACAGGAACAGGCTGATACTATGGGACGACCTGGATTGTTTTGTTTGTGGATTTTGGGAAGTAAATAGAAATGACACAGCAAGGGTTTTCTACAATTAGGTTCTGTGCAGAACAGGTTTTTTAGGATGGCGTTATCAATAGTGGAAATCAGAGTGTCTTGTAATTTTGGACTGATATTATTATCATTATTAGTGTAGAAGATGGTATAGGAGAGTTCTACCTTCTCTGAAACCTGTTCCTATATATATATACTGTATATATACAGTGTCTGTGTATATATATATAATATATAATCAGTCTTTTGCTTTAAAAAATATTTTGTATTGCAGTGTGATTTTTTTTTTAATTTAATGATTAAAAAATATCTGTGTTTTGTTGCCTTATTAATTTTTAACCATCTACAGTGTTTAAAATGTTTGCCTTTTGAATATTCACTTCAAATATGTTGTAAATAGGTTGAACTACACAGTATACATGATGTAATCTGCAGAGAAGGCACACTTTCAAACAAAATGACAAGTTTTTATAATGAATCAACTTTTGTGTAAATATAAAACAGTATAGCCCAGAAGTTTATATATACTGGATTGAATTTTTTAAGTATATAAAAAAAGCATTATTACTGGTCAAACCATGCACACAGTATAAGGCAAATGTTAACATCCTCAACCAATAATGTTAAGTGGCAATGAGCAATTATAATTTCTGCCAACTAAGATTGAACCTGCCATTAATTCAGTAAAACATACAGTTTAACTTAGCCATCTTTTAAAATAAAATAACATTTTATTGATATTGCAATAAACTACAGTATATAAGCTATATACATGGTATTAGTATTATGCTGGGTAACCTGAACAAACAGTATTTACATGTGTTCTCCCGAAGAATATCAAAATCTATGGTTTGCACAAATGTTAAGGAATCTATCATAAGAAATGTATAGGCATGCAGGAAGCTTGTATTAGCTGTTTGTGTTTATGCCATTGGTAACTATGTGGTGGTCAATTGCTGATGTCATTTTTGTATTTCAGCATGTCCTTGATTCAATATAATTTCAATGCAAGTTTACACTGATACTATACAGATTTCCGCTAGACAGTTTGTGACCTTAATTAGAATGAAAGTGACATTTTGTGAAAATGCAAAGCACACAGTTATCATCTCCATGTTCCCATATGCTCTGTCTGTAAGGTATTGAAGTGCTTTATATCTAATCTCCCTGCAGTTACTCAACAGTTTTAATCTTGGTTTTCAGTTCTGCATGTAACTCTCACTTAGTACACAGCCTTACTTTGTCATGGGTTTTAAAGCTATAGTTTCATATATAACTGTGACCAATGTAGCTGAAATCCAGAAAACCCAACTGTTTATGTGTGTAAGCATGGACTATAAACTGTGCTTCAGGTGCAATGTATGATGGCGCCAAATGCCTACTTGAATGTAAAGTTTAATTTCCTAGATTCACAAGTGTGCTCTAAATACAGTCAGCACTATAAAGAGCCAATGTGGGAAACCTTCACTTAATGTAACAACATGTAGGAAATCAGAGGAAGGAAGGAATGTAAACAGAATAGGTCTCAGTATTCAGTGTTTTCTTTTTTTATTCAGGTTGTGGTTGCACATGATATTAGGCCCAAATCCTTTACTCTGAAAAGCTTGGTTTGAATGCTGACAGAGTAGTACCTTGGGTTCATTTTGTACAAGAGTTCCTGCCAGTTAAGGTAAACTGTTATTTCTTAGTACAGCCGCATAGTGTTTGTTGAGGTTCCAAGTGTTTCTGCTTTTTGTTATACAACTCTTTGTGCAATCAGAAACTATGTGGTGCATTGTAGTTTTTGTGGGCTCTATGTTTTCAGGGGCCAAACAAGAAACATATTGTAGCAGTAGAAGATAAAATTGTAGGCTGGAGGTGTTATATTTTCTAAATATCGTGGCCTACTTAATTCTTTGTAACCATTTGCAATAGGTCTGTCTCATTGTACAATCACTAGTAAACATGTATGCTTTAAATGTTAATTAGCTATTTACAGATATTAATACGGGTCTATTTTGTAAGTAAATACAATATTGTAGAGTATCTTCCAGTCTTTTACAAAAGTGGTAAACTAATCTGAACAACTGAATATTTGTCCTATTTCTATGTTTCAAGTGGATTGATTAAAATGTTAAATGTGAATGTACATTTCTTATTGCAACTTTTATACTGAGTGTTTGCACTAATATAATTAATTGAGCATTATGAGAAAAAAGGTGAAGAAAATCATTGCTGAATTAAAACATTGTTTATAATTTAATATGTGTGTTTGTGTGTGACCAATCAGTGAATCAGTCACAGAAAAAGTATTGACTTACACAAAGAACTCCAAAAGTGAATGTAAAAACATGAAACAATTTTTTCTCATTATTTCTCTGTAATTTTAGAGTGTATTTGGAGCTACTTGTAGACCACCAAACTCCATTTCAAACTGTATTGGTTATCACAGCTGAAGGATCTGGATTTAACATAGTAAAAATGTGTATGATGGTACATGGAAGAATATCAGATTGCTCACTGTTCAAACTGCAGTGAAAAAAATGTATAATACAGTAAAAATAAAACTGTATATTACAATATTTTGTAAAATGTTAGTTACACATGGGTTGATTACAATGGTAAATGTGTATTGCAACTATAATTGTGTTCACTGTTATAGTGCACATTTCTGTTGTAAGGGTATGTCATATTTTCTTATGCATTGTACCTAGTCTTTAAGTTATGTTTCTGTCATGTTTTGTTTCAATGTTTACAACTTTGAAAATGTTCAAATCTTTTATCAAAAGTTGTTCGGGTTAGAATTGTAAACTTGGTTGTTTTTCTGCAAGGAGAATCCACCCCTAACCAACACGTCATCAGCAAGCGCATAAAGGCTCGTGTGTTATTCTTCCATGTCGCTTCTTTTGTTTCGGCCTCTCAGTCACGCGCTGGGAAGCCGAAACAGGAGTCGACCGCTTAGAGCCTGGAGGAAGGGCTACACTCAACCATGGACTCCCTGAGGTTTCCCCATACATCAAAAATTAAAAATATGTGAGTAGGGGGGGTTTCCTTACCTGAGTGCTGAGCGGTCCGTATTTAGTTCTGTGGGGTGTGTGGTCAGGCTGGAGAGGCTGGGCTCTTTCCCCCAGCGCAGTCATGCTCTATGGGACAAGCTGTGTCTCACCTGCTCATTTTCATGAATTTTTCAATATTTTGGGGGGTAGGTGGCAGTGCACCACGTGGAGTGCGTTAATCATTATTATTATTTTTCCATTCATTGTCTTTTGGGGGAGGTGGCCCATAGCCACTTCCTAGCTGCAGCACTGGGATGCATGTAACTGTTCATGTTTTTCCAGCCGGCCTCGCACAGGTAGCCGTCGAGCACCCATGGACGAGGCCTCTGGCCAAATTTATAATTCACTCAGGCCCAGAGCGCCCATCACAGTCATCAGGCCCTGAGCGCCCATCACTGTTCATTAAGTCATCTGCAATTGCAATCAATAAATCATTCATTCATTGTGGATTCTCCGTGCTGAATTGTTATTTAGAAAAAATGCAATTTTGTTTTTACTTATAAAATAGAACAACATTGTGCCATGTGCCATCATACAGCTATATCTGGACATGTTTTGGTTAAAAGCTCTTCATTGTCCATGTTTACAATACAAAAAAGTAAATAGTATGCTGTTAGCCGTACCTTTGTTATAAAATATTTCCGATACCTGCTTTTTAAGATGTGGTAAAAGTAAAAACATGTATAATACATGTTTTTAAAAAAATCCCATCAGAAGTCTATTATAACAGTTCAGTTCAATTGAGTACTGGGTTTGTGTCTATCCCACTCTCAAGGAACTCTTCTTTAAAATCAATTGCTTTTAACAGGTAGGATTCTACCAATTCTGTAAAGCTGTGATGTTGGTACAGTAGTAATGCAGCTATTATGTAGGCTATTCCATACCCCCTGTAAGTAGTTTGAATACTATATCTCATTTTTTATGCATATCATTTTAACACTGGACTTTTTTTACCTAATACTTGAATAATGATGAAATAAGAGAATCAAACTTGCATTGCCTGTGCTAACCCTTTGCTGCCAGTGTCCAATATATTTGACATTAAGAAAATGGGTATTAAGTAGGTATGGGAGCATACCTAGGTAGTAAAGGATTACAATTATATTTTTTGAAAAAATATTAGAGTAATAAGAAGAGAGAGTTGGTAATCAAACCAGAACTACAGGTTTAAAAAGCGGCTACTCTACCACATGTTGTCTTATAAGAATGCAAACAATCTCAAACTATTACAAAAGCCGATGCCCATGCACTACATTTCAAGACGGGTTGATTCCTGTTCAAGTGTGAAAGAGAAGCACGACAGACAGCTAAAATGAAATATCTGCCAACACCTTACTGGTAGATTTGTATGCATTTAAATGGTAAATGCTTGCCATTAGGATACAAATGCTCAATTAAACAATGTTTTTTTCTTATGTTATTTTGAATAATAAAGGTAACAATAGCACAGTTACATTTATAGCTGTACAGAGTGTTTCAAGGAAGCATGTTGTTGTAATGCCTAGAGACAGTGATTCTTTAAATAAACTTTTTTTTTTTTTTTTAAATGTGAGAGTATTTTAAATAAACATTCATTAAATAACCCAGTCAAGCATCACAAATGTTTTTGAAAAGTGTCTGTCTGTGACTTTAAGTTAGACATTTTGGAATTGTTGTAGTTATCAGAATTTGTTCATCGGTGTTGTGATCGGTACGATACACTGCAAGCCAAAATTGACTGGAACCCCCCTGCTCGTCATACCACCTTTTATCCTTTCTATCATAAATAAATTAAGTAGGTGACAGCAAAGTACAGTATCATAGACAAAGAACAACACACACACACAATATGCAGTGTGGGTTTTTCTTTTTTTGGGGGGGGGGGGGGGGGCGGCTTTTTTGTAGTATAGTGGTACTGTACTTTTAAAGATTATCAGTTTACTGATAAATTTAGAGATATGATTAAAACAAATTAGGGGTTGCAGTAGTTTATGTGGCCAAATTACCAGGATGGAGGAAAACTATCGTACTATATTATACGGCATACATTGAACCAGTAGGATGGAAGTCAACATTCAAGAGACATGGAAGCAACAAAGTTAAATATTATCTACTTACCTATTTGCATATTCTGACAGTTAAAAATGATACAACATAAAGTCACATTAAACCATCACTTTAAGTGTAATTTTTCATGACTGAAAGATAGTCAAGCAGAGATAGTGGCTGCTTTACAAGCACTTTCAGCAACTTCAGGTTCTAGTTGAAGCCTATGATTCAGGATTTAGCTTGCCATGGCAATAAATGGTAATAAATAGTGGCAATAAATGCTGCACCTGTATGTGTGTGTGTGTATACAGTGCCTTGCGAAAGTATTCGGCCCCCTTGAACTTTGCGACCTTTTGCCACATTTCAGGCTTCAAACATAAAGATATGAAACTGTAATTTTTTGTGAAGAATCAACAACAAGTGGGACACAATCATGAAGTGGAACGAAATTTATTGGATATTTCAAACTTTTTTAACAAATAAAAAACTGAAAAATTGGGCGTGCAAAATTATTCAGCCCCCTTAAGTTAATACTTTGTAGCGCCACCTTTTGCTGCGATTACAGCTGTAAGTCGCTTGGGGTATGTCTCTATCAGTTTTGCACATCGAGAGACTGAAATTTTTGCCCATTCCTCCTTGCAAAACAGCTCGAGCTCAGTGAGGTTGGATGGAGAGCATTTGTGAACAGCAGTTTTCAGTTCTTTCCACAGATTCTCGATTGGATTCAGGTCTGGACTTTGACTTGGCCATTCTAACACCTGGATATGTTTATTTGTGAACCATTCCATTGTAGATTTTGCTTTATGTTTTGGATCATTGTCTTGTTGGAAGACAAATCTCCGTCCCAGTCTCAGGTCTTTTGCAGACTCCATCAGGTTTTCTTCCAGAATGGTCCTGTATTTGGCTCCATCCATCTTCCCATCAATTTTAACCATCTTCCCTGTCCCTGCTGAAGAAAAGCAGGCCCAAACCATGATGCTGCCACCACCATGTTTGACAGTGGGGATGGTGTGTTCAGGGTGATGAGCTGTGTTGCTTTTACGCCAAACATAACGTTTTGCATTGTTACCAAAAAGTTCGATTTTGGTTTCATCTGACCAGAGCACCTTCATCCACATGTTTGGTGTGTCTCCCAGGTGGCTTGTGGCAAACTGTAAACAACACTTTTTATGGATATCTTTAAGAAATGGCTTTCTTCTTGCCACTCTTCCATAAAGGCCAGATTTGTGCAGTATACGACTGATTGTTGTCCTATGGACAGAGTCTCCCACCTCAGCTGTAGATCTCTGCAGTTCATCCAGAGTGATCATGGGCCTCTTGGCTGCATCTCTGATCAGTCTTCTCCTTGTATGAGCTGAAAGTTTAGAGGGACGGCCAGGTCTTGGTAGATTTGCAGTGGTCTGATACTCCTTCCATTTCAATATTATCAGTTGCACAGTGCTCCTTGGGATGTTTAAAGCTTGGGAAATCTTTTTGTATCCAAATCCGGCTTTAAACTTCTCCACAACAGTATCTCGGACCTGCCTGGTGTGTTCCTTGTTCTTCATGATGCTCTCTGCGCTTTAAACGGACCTCTGAGACTATCACAGTGCAGGTGCATTTATACGGAGACTTGGTTACACACAGGTGGATTCTATTTATCATCATTAGTCATTTAGGTCAACATTGGATCATTCAGAGATCCTCACTGAACTCCTGGAGAGAGTTTGCTGCACTGAAAGTAAAGGGGCTGAATAATTTTGCACGCCCAATTTTTCAGTTTTTTATTTGTTAAAAAAGTTTGAAATATCCAATAAATTTCGTTCCACTTCATGATTGTGTCCCACTTGTTGTTGATTCTTCACAAAAAATTACAGTTTCATATCTTTATGTTTGAAGCCTGAAATGTGGCAAAAGGTCGCAAAGTTCAAGGGGGCCGAATACTTTCGCAAGGCACTGTATATAGATATAATTATAAAAAACAGCCAGCAAAAAAGGTGCAGCATTTATTGCCAGGACAGAGGGGGAATTTTAAAGACTATCAAACACAGAAAATGACGACAACAGGAAGGCATTTTCAAACAAAACAGATAATACTGACCTTCTATGAGGCCATTATCCTTGTTTTGCAATCACTTTCCTTTTATGACAACATTCTAATCCAGGAATTCTCTCAGCAAACATCAAAATAATGTCAACCTTGTCAGTTTCTCTATGTGTGACAAGGGCAATATCTCAAACTCCTCCAGATGGAGTAAGTATTTTAAAAAGTACATTTATAAAAAATCCACTGATGAGTTTAACTGCATGCTCCAGTAGGATATTAAAGAAAGGGCTTTGCTCGGTTTACCAAATTAGTGTTTCTGATAAATATTCATTTGGCTTCAAGTATACTCCTGTTGGGTTAATCTTTAACAACACATAGTACACAACAGCTACTGCTTTCATTCTTCAGCGATGAAATCAAATAACAAAGATTAATATGTCCCTAAAGACACCAGTTATTTCTGCATGATAACACAGGATGGCTTCCCATAATATCTTCTTCCTCTCTGAACTTCCAATGGTCCTGCTGAACTCTTGGAGATTGGAGTCTCGGACTAAAATAACATGTGAACAGGGAATGACATGCTCTGCGTGTTCTTTTAACCAGAGTTGTTTATTTGGCTTTCTGTACCAACAGGACAAGATCTGGTGAATTATTACTAAATGTACTATTTACTGTATGTCAGTTTAAACTTACATAACCTGGGTTATTCGTTATCTAGTTTTGCTTTGCCTGAACAAAATAATAATAATGATCATTTACAGTGGTCTACTTTTTACCAGTACAATATAAAATATCCCAAATTAAAATACATTGTTTCATGACATTTGTGATTTAAGAAATTAATGTCACCTGATTTGAAGAAAGAAGACAGACTTGTGGTAAATGCAGTAAACCATGCTGTTTTGATCTCTTAAGTATTTACTTCAAAGGGAACACTGTCACTTGAACAATGGGGACATGTTTTTTTTTTTTCTCTGTCTTGACTTAGAAAAGTAAATGCTGTTGAGCTTAACTGACAACATAAAAAATAAATAAAGATTACACCTAACTTAATTAAACTAGTATGAAGTGTAACTGTCGGTGTAAGTAGAGAAAGGGCTTTCCTGTACTTAATCATTTAAATATACCTATTTACTACTGATTTACCAATCTTAACTACTTGCTGTTACTATGATTCTACTATGGTATACTAGAGTTAAAGTAAGATACAATTAAAGCTTTTGAAGACTGGAAACTAAATATAGTACTAAAGCAAATGTAGTTTCTATAGCAATTTAACTTTTTGGAAGTATATTATTATCCTTATTATTATTTATTTATATTATTTGGCAGACGCCTTTATCCAAGGTGACTTACAGGTGTTGCAGGGCAGTACAGGGTTGCAATGTAAGATTCATATTTAAATACAGTACAGTTTACAGTAAGTGCAAATAATACTACTAAATACAATATGAAATATGAAACAGGTTAGGAATACAAGAAGTTATATCTACAATTACATATTAGTAGTGCAATAGAGCAAGGATAGTGCATTAACTGAGGATCCAGTAACGTGATGAGTAGGTCAGGCAAGTCCAGTACATAGTAGGAGTGGTAGATCAAGCGATCTACAAGTGCAGTCTACACAGATGGGCCTTGAGGAGGCGGGGGCAGGCTCTGAGAGACGGAGCAGTACTGAAGTTCTCCGGTAGCTGGTTCTACCATAGACTGTACTTCTCATTGGTCCATAATTCTTCTCACTGCATTTATCATTGTTAGGTTAAGATTATTAGGTATTAGGTACATTTAATATTTTACAGCTGGGAAAAAGATAGGTTGCATGCATTCCTGTGTTATAAGCATCTGGGATCAGTACAATGGGAATGTTATCTTACAATAGCTTACACTTGAATGCACTGGAACTGAAGAGTGCTCTGCTCTCCACTGTATAACATGCTAGTTTGTGTAAATATCATGTCAAGAGATCAATACAACATTTATGCAGAGACCTTTGTTGGAGCAGATGTAAAATGTCTGTAAAATAAATGTCCCTTTCCCCTGGTACTCCTTAAGTCACTTCAATTCTTGTAGAAAGCTTAATACTACTTGAAAGTGCACAATATGCATAGAGCACTCTTAATTATGTTGTTTGGCAAATCTACAAGCAATACTACCACCTGCTATGGGATGGTATTAGTCATAAAACAGACCCATTAAACAATAAAAATATACAGAAATCCTACATTATATGTACAAAACCTGATTCACGATATAAAGCACAAATTACATACCCCTTAAAATATTTTAAACTCTTTATATATTCAACATTTACCTGAAAAAGTCTGCAATTCAACTGGTAATGTGTCTATTCAGACCTCTCCAGGTATCAGTTTTATAAAATGAAAGGGAAGGAGAAAGATGCTAATTGGTGCTAATCAGTTTGTAGATCACTAGTGTGCAATCAACACCCCATTTTTTAAAGCCTGTTTATCATTTACACTACCCTGGTTACAATCTTAATTATTATTTTTTCTATCTACCTTAAAAATGGGTTCTACTTTTCATGTAGTGTGTGCAGGTTCTAAACATTTAAGGTAATATTTGAAACTTCTGACAATGACAAACTATTATTAATGATTATTTACTAACTTTCAAATGACTAAAGCATCTAAACAAGTATCAGGTGCTGGTGCAATTTATCCTTAACCCAGCTGTAGGGAATACTCAGCATGACTGATGATTTTAGATGTATAACAACACAGAACAGGCAGCACAGCGAAGGAGGTGACAGAAGCCACACAGTGTGCATAAAAACAAAAGTAAGACTTTAGCTTATGAAAAACAGGTAAAGTATAAGCTATATTACTAAAAATAAAAGGTTGTGAGGCGTATTTTACACCAAACACAGATTATATTATTGATGTATTTCTTCTTTGATATGCACTGTTCAAATTAAACCTGACATAAAAAAATCTGTGTTTATTAAAACTGATGATTCTACAAAATGTTGTGACTGATCTGGGGAGCGACAGTCTGAGAAATCTACCTGTGGAGGCCCCTTTCTCAACAGGTACATTAAGTATTTTTAAATGAATAACCACAATAGTACCAGTCAGGTGTTTATAGGTATTGAACTCAATTAGAAGGTTGAACTGAACTTTTCCAATACACAAGGTATCAGGGGAATTTGGTAATAAAAAAATAGGGTGAAGAAGCAGTTTTCCAACATCAACAGTGACTGCAATGTTTACCATATGAAGAAAGTTCTATACAGGTGCACTCATTTTATAAATGGGCTGTGTAAAACAGTAAGCTATTTTTGTATATAAAAAATATATGGTTAAACATGGTCATTTAAAAATAGTTTGTTGAACATAGTAAGAAACCCATGCTGGGAAAACAAAATCAGTCGTACTAACAAACAAACCAAAAAAAGTGACTAACCAGCTATGGGTTACCACAATAAGGTACCATGTCAATCACCTATTAATAAAGAAACAATTGTTTTCATTATATACCGTAGCAGTTTCTTAAACTATTAAAGAAAGAAAAAAAACACTGTCCATCTGTTTAAAGCACATTTGCTGGTATCTTCTAATAAGTCAATTTTATGTGTGGACATTTTATTAACCCTTGATAATCCCTTCTCTGTTGTGAACTCAGTTATTTTGATGTATAATCGGTATGAAATCTGTGAAACCCTGGCAGTTTGTAATATAGCCAATTCTGAGCTGTGGAATGAACCAGAAATAAATGCATTAAAAAGAGGCATGCCACAGCTTCCTCTTTATCCATTAAATCTCTGTTTTCTAGTCGCTTTGCAAACGACTTTATGCTCGACCCATGTGAGCTTTTACATTTGAGATACTACAGTATGCCACTTCTTAGGTATGAGCTATAATATAATTAGAGGTTGATTTACTTTTTATCATGTCCAGTCAGCTGCATCCTCTAATGATTGACATGGGTTGCAGCCAGTAAGATGCTTGAATCCAAAGACGGTGTTGAGGTGAAATGACCCAGGAAGTGCAAGTGTAACAGATACCCACAGGATAGACAAGTAAACAGAACTTTCTTTTACCTAGTGCAGTATCAGATGCCATGTTTTAAAATTAAAATGTAATGTGCAATATGATGTTTCTTACAAAACTGCACATCTGAGAACTCTATAGTGAATATGAGTGCACAACAGATACATTTTATGAAAATGTTTTGTTCGCTACAATTACTAAGAATAGACATATTTTGCAAAATTTTTCATACTTTCTGCTGTTTTTACAAAAATATATTTTCATACGTTTCACATTATTTTAGGTTTGCACTGCACAGCCCTGTAAAACATGGAGACAATAATGGAATGTGACCCGTCTGATGAATGTGAGGATGAAACATCATTCTTGAATGTGAAACGACCTGGTCGAAGGTCTAGTTTTTTTGTGAAACACAGCACACCTTTTGCATCTGAAGTCTCAGAGTTAACAGTCCACATGCTTAGTGAAATAAATGTGAGTCGTGAATGTCTACAATCTAGAAAAACATATCAAGGTTCAATAGCATCCAAGCAAATACTCCATTCTGGAATGAGTTCAGATAGAGGAACACTTTCACCTGTGCAGTCTTTAAATGAAGAAGATTCCTCCTCCTCTCTGAGCCTACACCTGCCTGAACACATAACATTACCTACCAAGACAGACAGGATGTCTAGAAAGATTAGAATGAAATCTGTAGATGGAGATGAAGTTTCTATTCAGCATTTAAAAGAAAGGAAAAGGAGCAAAGCATGGAAGTTCAGTGAGGTAAGTCAACCAATAATAAGATACACTTTCAAATCACTGTGTAACAAATTTATTTTTTTATTTTTTTGTTCCTGGGTAGTAAGTGTTATTTCCTAATTGCTTATGCCTCAAAAGTATAGAAAATTGCTTTTATTCCCCACAAACTTTGCTTTTGTGACCAGGACAGTGATATTTTGAAATTTACCTATTTTCCAGAACATTCCAGATAGATTCAGTGCTGAGTAAACTTGAAGTAACTTCTAGAACTTTCTAGAACTTTCCAGTAATATAAATAGTAGTATAAATACAGGGGCCTTAAACCCACCAGTTCAGTTTAGTTCCAGCTGCCTAAGTTGATGCATATCTGCATTTTTCTGAGATGGCATCAAGGTCATAGGAGACTTCAAAATGGTGGCATTTCTGATGGGTCTCCAAGGCGGTTTTACCAAGTTTCCCTGCTATCTTTGCCTTTGGGACAGCAGGGACACCAAGGCACACTACCACAGGTGGGACTGGCCACAGCGGACCGAGTTCTCTGTGGGGAGGAACAACGTCAAGTGGGAGCCACTGGTGGACCCCCGGAAGGTGCTGATGCCACCACTGCACATCAAATTGGGCCTTATGAAACAATTTGTCAGAGCTCTAGATAAGGAGTCGGCAGCCTTCAAGTACCTTCAAGACTTCTTCCCTAAGCTGTCTGAGGCAAAGGTCAAAGCCGGTGTCTTCGTCAGACCACAGATAAAGAAGATCCTGGAGTGCAATGAATTCCCCAAGAAGCTCACTAGTAAGGAGAAAGCGGCTTGGAACAGCTTTGTCGCAGTGGTTCGGGGCTTCCTGGGCAATCACAAGACCGAAAACTATGTGGAGCTGGTTGAGACTCTGGTGAAGAACTACGGCACAATAGGCTGTAGGATGTCCCTCAAAGTCCATATCCTTGATGCTCATCTTGATAAATTCAAGGAGAACATGGGAGCGTACTCGGAGAAGCAAGGCAAGCACTTCCACCAGGATGTACTGGACTTTGAACGCCGCTACCAAGGACAGTATAATGAGAACATGATGGGAGACTACATTTGGGGGCTGATTTGTGAAAGTGATTTACAGTATAATCGTAAATCTCGAAAAAACTACTCACTTCTAAATCTTTTGTAGTCATTTTTGAATTACTTTAGTATAAATACATGTTAATTTGGATTCATATGTTGTTTTTTTCTGACTTTATGTGAACGAAAAGACACAAATTTGCCCATTTTCTCATTAGAAATAGGTAAATTTCAAAATATCACTGTCCTGGTCACAAAAGCAAAGTTTGTGGGGAATAATAGCCATTTTCTATACTTTTGAGCCATAAGCAATTAGGAAATAACACTTACTACCCAGGAACAAAAATTGTGTTACATAGTGATATCAATTATGGTACCATATGCTGAAAAGGTCTATGAAAAATGCAGCTACATTATGAATGTGTATACTTGTATCTTTTTATACAAATAGAAAAATATTGTGGAAATTTATTTTAGGTTGGAATTTGCGGTTTTAATAAATAATGTGTTCTATTCACAAAGCTTTACTGAATGTTAATCACAGAATGTATTGTTTTTATGGATAGAATAGTTTGATATTTATGATATTTTTTTGCCCTTCCAAGCACAGTTAAAATGTAGTGGTAGTACTGTATCAAAATGTTACTTTGTACACAAGCTTTATAGTTCATGTTCTTGGAATAGTAAGACTTTATTTTTTATCAACAATATTTTGGAGGCAAACTCCAGGTTACCCAATGTGATACTCATGCATATACAGTGCTTACACCCTTTTTAATTCATGCAATTTAAACTGCAGTTTCATGAAGATAAATCACGTCATAAGAAGAATACACCAAAAAAGAGGGTCAGAAAATCACAGGAGAAAGATAAATTGTTGGATGGCGATTCAACCCAGGATTTACAACAAATACATAAACGTAAAATAAAAAAGATAAAGGGCTTAAGTCAGGTATGTTTACATGTATATATGTTTATATATGTTTGTTTACAAGTATAGGTATGTTTATAAGTATATCAGTATATATGACTATACAAATTGGCATAATATATCTGTAGGTATAAAAAGAGACAGACAATGGGACACACTTTCAGTTTGTCTTGACATTTATTTAAAGAAATAGCTATTTGAATACAAATCAAACTGAATGTTAATAGCAAATAAATGCAGACTGATTTTCTTTCAATATACCTATACAGTCCATTGACACCACTTAGCCCCATGTGATGTAATGACAAACTTGTGAAGCCTTTTATGCTTTTCTTTTTCTTTCACAGAACTTACGTGTCAGAAATTGGGAAATCCGTCAGTTGAAAAATATTGATGAAGCAACTAAACATGAACTGGTTATAGAATAGAATGATAGAACTGGTTATAGACTAGAATGATAGAATAGGTTATAGAATGAACAACCCTGTTGAAGCTGTTTGCAACTTGTAATAGCTGACACCTGTCTGGGTCTGGCTCTTCAAACGTGTTGTTTTCTACTTTGGACTTGTTGTCTATGCTGTGTGGCTTGATGTGTGTCCGGTGACCATAAATTCTACAATCAGATCGTATCAATGCAAGTGATGAAATTTCAAATCATAAAATCCATGAGCATACCTTTACTCACCCCTTTCATGTCACGCTTGTTTTTGAAGTTGGATGGGACCTTGGGACCTTGAATCAATGTTTTACATTGAGCTTACACAACTTCATCCTTGATAATGTGTAAGCATGATGTTAGTGATTTAGGAAAGACATTTTGTCAGCTTTTTTTTTCTTTATATAATTTGTGTTTTGTGTTTTGTATTCATCATTTTGGTAAAAAAAAAAAAAAAAAAAATACTAATACCTAACCATTACATTTTACCTGGTGCTGCTATTCTGATAAAAATACTAAAACCTAAAAATGGGATGAAGATAACCAATGTTAGCATTAAATAACAC
This sequence comes from Acipenser ruthenus, assembly GCF_902713425.1. Lineage (NCBI taxonomy): Eukaryota > Metazoa > Chordata > Actinopteri > Acipenseriformes > Acipenseridae > Acipenser > Acipenser ruthenus. Next base: position 53,170,173 of record NC_081192.1, read on the forward strand.
AGTTTTTTTTTTTTTCAGTACCTTTTAAAACACACTGTAAGGACAAATCTGGCAATTTTAAAAGTAAATCAATCCTCTGTTAATTCACCTGTAAAATAAAATGGGTATTTTTTTCTTTTTCAGATATTAGAAATACTGAAATAAACTAAACATTTTCAGAAATTAGTTACAAAAATTCAAAGTCATCTAGAATAATCACAATATTTTATGAAATGTTTTCTAAATCCATTACCTCTTTATTCTTTATTCCTGTTTTTGAAAGGTGACAAAACTAGAACCAACCAAGTAATTTAGCTCAATATCTCTTGAGCATTGCTGTGTTGTTTGCTTCATAGTTTCGAGACATTGTAAAAATATAAATGTGTGTGGTATTCTAAAACAATATTTGTCTGGAATCATTTAAATGTATAAAACATTAAAGCACTTGTACTGCTACTGCATACCTAATCAGTCTCCGAAATCCCTTTTGTGTTGCATTTTCACAACAGAATACGTGGTGTTATTGTTAATCTGTTTAGAATTAGTAGTGTCTACAATTAAAGCAGTTATATATATATATATATATATATATATATATATAGAGAGAGAGAGAGAGAGAGAGAGAGAGAGAGAGAGAGAGATAGATATATATATATATATATAACATGACTACCTGTCATTTGTGGGAAGAAAAATTAAAATAATTAAAACACATTTAAATTAAGACAAAACCAGAAACTTTTATTGTCTATACATCCGCAGTGTAATATAGTCCCAAATTTAATTGAATCATCCTGAGTCATCCTGATCGCACCTGTTTCCTGTTTCCTGTTAAGTTTACCAAGACTAATACCAAGACTAATAGTGACACTTGATTTCTTCACACCTTGGTATTTGTTTCAGATAAGAAGTTTGGCTGCCTAATACTACACCATAATGGAATAAATATTTATCATCTCCTCGCTAGATTTAAGGTTATCTCGTTCTTGTTATCGGTCAAGGATCATGGAGAGTGCAGCTGTAGTATTAATTCATGGTAAACACACTCAACCTCACAAGTTCAAGGGCTCTGATAACTTTTCTACACTCATTAACCCCTGAGAACATACGACAAGAAACAGAACATTGTGAATTTTGTAACAATAAACTCATGACTACAGCAGCTTCTTTGTGCGGTCTATTTTACCTTTTTAAACTGTGTTGGGTGCATGTTAATATGTTGAAGTTTTGCTGAGATCATCAGAACACACATTCGAGATTATATCTGCGATTGTGCTACCTATTTAGGACCTAATATAGGAATACATTATAATGTTGGCACTTTTTTCTTTATTTCTTTTTTTTTGTAATTGTTAAACTGATAAATATAATACAGTGATTGTACAGGTAAACATATTTGTATATATTTACCTGTGTATGTTCAGGTGCCTTTGTACAGTTCTTTTGTGCATTATTATGCCTGATGCTTCTAAATCTTTCTTTAAATCCTTGGCTATTAATCTTGGATTTTTTTAGCTGCTCGGACAATACTCTTACCTGTTGTACCCATAATTTTCTTTGGACAGTGTGAACAAGTGGCTGCGGCTGATACAGGTGCATAAGTGATGCAGTGCGTGAATGAAATAGACAGAGAGATTTGTAATCTGTTTGGAAAAGGGATTTATTTATAATTTCCAGGTCTGGCGACCAAACAATAATCCCCCGGCAATACACACCGATGTGTACTGCACGGGGTAAATAACAATAGGATTGCAGTCCCAAATAATAAACAATAATATCCGCCCCACAATAATACATACACGGTCACCAGTCCTGGGTGCATGCAGTAGTGCTCGTGGTGGGTGATACAAGTTTATATTTGTGACAATGGTGGAGTGTTGTTCCGGCTTTGTGCTGGCCCTCAGCGACAACTCCGGGATCATGTTAGCTGTCTGGTAATTCACAAGACAAGTCAATTACAGACTGTAACAGGGAAGTCTGTGCTGACTATCTGACACATGCGGGGTACTGCAGGAAGGGGGCAGCAGCCAAATCTGTCAAGCGTTTCAGTTTATTTTGTTCTGTGGTACTTCTTGGTTATTGCTCTGATTATGGATTTTGATATTCCACATTTCTTTGATACTGTTCTGTAGCCAATTCCTTTGTTGTAGTTGGTACAAGTGATTTTCTCAAACGTGAATTCAACTCCTTTGTCTTGACCATCTTCTGCTGTGTTTTTAAAACATTTTTCTTCAACGGATTTGGCCAATGACTTTATAATGCAGCTTAATTAGTGTGAAATGGTTTTCAATCAATGAATATATTTTGTAATTATTACAATTGAATTTTTACCCTGGACTGTGTGTGTGAGTGTGTGTGTGTGTGTGTGTGTGTGTGTGTATCTGTTGTATGTGCTTATTGGCAGTCTTGGATACAAGGCCGGAATCCACAAGGTCGAGGTCAGGAGCCACAAGGCCAAGCCGAGGCCAAGAGTTATATTAATTGGGATGAGTTTTGGTAAACAAGAACATTTTTCAGAAACAAGTTTAACTAGAAGTTGCAAGCAACTTTACGGCTTCCAAGGAGTTATTGTGAAATTTAAGCATTTTGATTGGTTGCCATCCATTGGTTGCCATTCAGTCATTTGTAGACACTACTCTGTGAAGTTTCAAGAGATTTTATTCAACGGTGTTCATTTTATGCACAATATATTCACAATATGCACAATACTGGAGCAATGCTGAAATTTGACTGGCCCACGGCAGCCATGTTTTTTTACTGTAACAACTTCATTTGGGCAAACTTTAAAGAAAACTGTACTTGGATCATGTTTTGCTTCGATAAGATTAGCGGTTTTGGAGAAGACATTTGTGTGTTAATTAGGTTATCCAACATGGCTGCCATACCATTAAACCAATCAGCTTCATTTCAAGCACAGTGCATCTTGGACAATCGTTAATCATGTATACCAAGTTTCAGAACTCTGCGATAAGTGGTTTCCAACAAGAAGTTTGTAAATTGTCCAACATTTCTGGTAAAATCCAATATGGCTGCCAAACCATGTGAACAGTCTCGTTCATTCAGCTGTGGACATTAGTTCCCATTGGCATCTACAACTCTTTGAAATTTCAAGAGAATTCGTGCAACGGTTTTCATTTTATGCAACTTTTAAGGTTTTGTTGGCAGAAAGAATAATAATAATAATCTTAACAACAACAATAGGCTTCCCAGCCATGGGTTTGGAAGCCTAACTATACTGATGCAGAGTCCTAGAAGTATGTTTTTGAAGGTAGTTCATCTGTAACTTTATACAGTCATAACATCTGATGTAAAACTAATAAAACTTATAAGCAACAGGGTAGTATGACAGGACTCACTGTTTGAACAATATTATCTTAATTATTTAAAACTGGGATACTACACAAGTACCTATTCACTTTTTTATGTTGCACGGGTCATGTTGCAAAACATATTTTCATGGAAGACAAAGACATTAATAAAACAAATAGGAACATTTTGTGTCAAATTAATACAGCATGTCTTCACAAATACCCTGTGTTCATATTTCACTATTTACTGTCTGTTGACCAGATAGACAGTCATTCAGAACCACATTATCATCCACAAGGCTAATCACAGTTTACAGCAGACCAACTATTCTCATGATGCTCTTCACAAGAAAAACACCAACTGAGAGAGAAGCTTGTCTCCCATTCTTGCTCTGTGTGGTCGCATTAGCAGTCCACTCTGACTAAATACCCTCTCAACAGGACCTGATGTGGCTGGAATGCAGAATATATTCTCCAACAAAGGCAACATTCTTTTGTAAACACTGTTACACATGTTGCACTCCATTTGTTTGCTTCAATGGAGAAGGTGAATCAATAAATGTATCAATAAATAATAAAAATAACTGCAACACTTTATTCCACAAGTGTCCATGAGTCCAGTGTGGCATCTCCAGAGCGGGAATATAAATATGTATGCATTAATGTTGCATAATTTTTTTTCTGCCATAAATTAAAGTTTTAAGTTGCTTATACCCAGTGTCAATCACCATTTTTTCTAAATACTGTGCACTGATTAGCTACAGTAAGCAAAGCTTGTGCGTGTTGCAGTAAACTGCCAAACACTTTGAAACAAAACTCTAATTAAGCCCCTCACACTTTAATTTTGGGAAAACAGTTTATTTTTTTCAAGTAAAATTATCAATCAGTTATCATTATAAGAAATTTAACGTGACCAGTTTGAAACACCCAAGTCCTCGAAGTCCGAGGACCAAGGACACCCGAGGCCACACCCCTGAGGCAAACGTCAAGGACGAGACCTGAAAAAATGTCCTTGAGCCGGCCTCGAGGCCGAGGACAGATCTCGAGGACCCAAGACTGCTTATTGGTTGTTTTCTGTCGGTGTTCCTATTCGGTTTCCTTTCATAGCCTTAATCTGAATAAATGCATCACAATGTTTATAATTCTATGTCTGTTAGGACTATATTTAGATGGCATGGTTGGGGCAGTCTGTCATTGGTTCAAGTCCTGTGTGTTTAATTTAATAAAAAGAGCTTTGGTTCATTTAAACACTGTTTCCTCATCTTTCTTCCACAGCCGTTACATTGGTGTTCCGAAGTGGGATGATGGACCAAGAGTCTTGGAAGATCAAGCAAGAAGAATCAAATGGAGAGACACCAGCAACTGTGGTCTTCGGGAGAGCCCAACCTCTGCAGGTGGCTGTGTAAGCAACTCATGGCAGTAGCAGAGGCAGCACCTGCAGAGCAGGATGCCGGGGAGAGCCAGGTCTTCAGGGGAAGCCACACCAGCAAGGAAGGCGGAGAAGCTCCCCAGCTTCGATGTCTCCAGCAACAGGGAAGCCTTTCAATTATAGCTGGAAATGACAGGAAAGCTGAGTGATTTGGCCATAGCCGAGAAGGTAGGCCAGCTGACAAAGGCGCTCCGGGGAGACGCCTAGCTAGTGCTGTTGAACCTGCCAACTGCAAGCTTGGCAGACTATGCAGCACTGGCTGAGACGATTGCCCAACAAAAGGACTGAAGCTGTGGCTGTGGAGGCACTGGGAGCAGTGCAAATACCTGTGGCTACAGTCTCCTCAGACCCTGCAGGCTGCCTTGTGGCTGGCCCAGCAATGGGAGGAGCAGCATTCGTAGGGAGGACCACCATGGGAGACTTCCTGCACATTCCAGCTCTGGTGGACACCAACTCCAGCGTGAAAATGGTGACCCCTCCAGGGGCCAGAGACCAGTGTACCAATATATATATATATAAATATATGTTAGGACCCCAACCCGAAATACGCACCCTATTACCAAAAGCTAAGAAAAAAATAGTTTTTAGCACAGCTTTACATTTCTTAAGAGAATGAGAGCCTCTCACAACTAGTGGCAATGAGTTCCAAAGTTTAGGAGCACTAGTGAAGGAACTCCAACCTCCCAGTGACACACCTGGTCAAGGGAACAGCCAGCAGCTCTGAGCTTGAAGAGCGTTGCTGATGCCTAGGAATATAAGGATGCAGCAAGTCCAATAAATATTGAGGGCCAGTTCCCCAGACAGCCTTGAAGGTCAACAGAAGAGTCTTAAAAATAACCCTATATGTGAAAATATTCAATGCAATGTTTCCAAGACAGATGTAATATGTTCAGTTTGTTTTGTACTTGTCAGTATTATACAGCAGCAGCATTCTGGACCAGTTATACTCTTCAGATTATTTTATTAATGTTATTATTTGTTAGAATAATAACATTAATAAAATGTTATTACAGCAAAATGATGGTACTTTAATTGGAAGACCGATGGGCACTGTGACGTTGCTGCTCAATGCTTCAGTTAGATTGTTTTTTAGGAGTATCTTCGTCAGATCGGGTTCGGGTTAAGTGAATTTTCTGCATCGCAATGGGGTTATTCACAAGACAAACCCACCCAGAACATGAAAAGATTTGGGGGCATATTTCAGGTTCATTGTCAACAGACTATGCTTTGACTTGGATTAATTTTGAACCCTCTTTATGACCTCTTCGCAACCGTCTTTAGATAGAACCTTGAGTTCAGTCTGTCACTTTACATCCTTTCTGTTGTTTCCTACCTTTACTGGTTATAATAAAGGGGCTACAGGCTGTTCAGATAAGTCAGACGCAGTTAGATCAGTAACTGGCATTTCTTGACTAAACTCTGTTGTTTCCTATGATTACCGGTGCATTTTCAGGTACGCGGTAAAAAGTGAAACACAGTGCACTGCGCTTGCTCACCCATGCCTAAACAACTTCTGTTAAGAAAGCAGGGAAGTGCCCATTCAAATCTGGTACGTTATGCTGTTTTCAGTCTTTTACATATTTTTTTTAATTGAATTTGTCCTATTTTTCCACCATTAAGAAAACAGTATGCAAATATTTATAATATGCAATACATTGGGCCTTTTTTTTACTTCTGCAACTTTGTGGTGGACTTCTCATTTTTGTCTTGTTCGTTGTGAATTGTTTTTTTCTATTTAGATAAATTGATAACATGAGTGGGCAACCATGTCATCCCACTCATGTTATCCAGTTATGTTATCCCACTCAAGTGAGATAACAAAAATATATCCCATGCTAGATATACCCACTATATATAGTTTTTACTCAAAGAGCTCAATGTTTCGGTATGTTTAACATACATTGGTCAAGGGAAAGTATGTTTGAAAACAAACATTGGAGGTATTTATAGGTTTTATGCCATGCCCGGTCAAAGTCTAAAATGAATCTCAAAGATCTTTCATTTTATGTTTTCAGGGAACATCTCACTGAGATTAAAGAGCTTGTTTGACCTGCCTACCTCAGTAGCGTCATTCACTCACTCACTCATCTAATTCATAAAAACTACACAGGAAGTCCGGTTTCAGAAAATAGGCATATATTTAAAATGTATTTAAAAATGTATTTGTATTGACGACATGACTATATAAAATATTTCTTGAGATATATAAGACTAAAAGGAACAGAGAGGCTGAGAGATTCGCGGAGAATCCCTATTCGCTAATAATTGGTGTTCATTCCGGTGAACAAAAGCCAAAACCAAACCAAAAACGAAAAATGTAAATATATGTAAATACATATATAATTATGGCCGCCTACACCACCTCACACATTTTGCTGAATGTGAAACGTTAACTCCCCCGCCCCCAAAAATAAAAAATGGTATCACATGTGTGACAGAAGGCAATGGAGGGAAGAAAAAAAACCTAAAAAGGAAAACATTTCCGGGGGCCCTAGACCTTCAGCCGCCTCCACACCAGGCTTAAAAAAAGTGCATAATTATACATAATAGGTGGTATCATATACCAGAATGTAGTTTGTTTTGTTTTTCTTTTTTTTAATATATGCAAAGGATATTGGTGTTGGTTGGAATAAAGTCCTTCTTTAGGAAGTTGGTTCCAGATGTTGTTGGGCAACGAGAATGTCTTTAATATTATTCCTTATGTAGATCCCATAAGCCTCTGAAGATCACCGATCAAGCTTTTTTATGACATGTGCAGGAAAATGTTGCGCAGCAGCTGTGGTTGCAGCTCCAATCCTGAAGGAATGTCATGAATAGTTTGAGGAAGAAAGGCCGCCTTTTTGGAGAACTTGGAGTCTTGCAGAAACCAGGACCTGGAGACTGACGGGTTCTGCACAGTTAGAAACAGCAGGTCCTGAGGTGTGGATTGGGGTCTGGAGGCCAGATATCTCAGCATGGCAGCGTCATTTCCAAATTAGAATAGATTTTCTATTGCGTCCGTTGAAATGGTTTGTTGATTTGGAGGATTGGTGTGTGAGTGAATGATAGAACATGAAGCAAGTATAATAGATTCTAAGGCGACGGACAGCTCTTTATAACTTAACTGAAGTAATTCCCTTCTGGTAAGTTAGTCTAGTCTAGGTTAGAAAAATAATGCGAATGACAAAATTGAATGTCCCAGGCAAATTACGGTTTGAATTGTTCTTTAAGAATTGGCTGTGTGACATTTAGAGAAATCTGACACATGGAACGAAATGATCACAGTATGATAAAAACAGCGCTTTTTATGTGTGTATAGCTGAACATTGCATTTTGGTTAAATACTGGGAATACCTGTGTTATAAATTAATCATGGTAGAAACATTTTTGATTAACTATGAATTGGAAATTTCGGTCTAATGGTCCATAACACACGCAAAATAAACTTAATACCCCAAATAAACTTAATACTCCAAATAAACGTAATACCCCAAATAAACGTATTACCGTTATGCCCTCTGCAGACCCAATTGGCAGCAACACTGGCATGCAAAACACTAAAACAAACAAAAAAAAATGTAAATATTCCGAGGCTATATTTCAAGCTGCAACCACCTACCAAAATCGACAAATACACCACTGGCCAGTGCCATGTGTCAGGAAGACACACCTTCCCGCACCATTCTCCTATCCTAAGAGATTGTGAGATACCAGGTTGAACAAAGCGACGTGCACCAGAAGTCTTGACCGGCGTCAGTCAAGTTCAGCCCGCTCTCCGCTCCGAGACAACACGAGACGCGAGCTCGATTGCCAGCGCCGAGAAGGCACTAACCAGTGGGAAGCAGTGATCCACCCCCCATGCAGAACTAGGAACTGATCCAAACAACAATACAGACAAATCAAAATCAAACCAGACGTATCATTAACCAATGTGGTGATGCATATTTCAAATGCGATATATGCTTACATAAATAAAATGAAACGCGAGATAAAAGGGGCATTTCTTTACCCCCTGCAAGCAGACAAGCAAGTGCAACAATGGCAGAGACGACATGACTGGGCAGCCGAGACAGACAGTGCAGACACCCACAGGGCCCGAAGCAAGCACAATTCACAGTGGATCTGATTATTGAAATATGTCAGACCACTTAAATACATTGCTTAAATGCACAGATTTAGTCTAAATTGGACCACATCCGTAACAATAATAATGAAAACACTTCATATTAATTTATATAGACATTCACATTACCTGCCTCTCCAGTGGCAAATGTATGAATCCCATCTGTACAACAACGTTCCTCACAAACTAGCAATATGCACAACGTTGATATAATTTTGACCCCCAAAAAGACCACAAAACATTGTACAACTACAATTTCTCAGACAGACAAATGTCCTCCAGAACGAGCAACAACATGCCACATTGCTACATATTATAAACCAAACCCCATGCATTTAAAAATATTGCCCATGCATTTCAGTATACCTTGTAAAAATAACACATATGCATTTTTTCAGTATACCTCATTTCCATTGCCAGCCAACTCACATGCCTGAATTCTCCCAGAACTCGAGTTGGTGAAAAGGGAGGCGTTTCCAAGTTATCACGAGATTTGGCAGAAAATACTACTAATTTCCACCAGAAATACTTGCAAGTTAAAGGTCAAAACATTAATTAGCTGCAGACGGTATTAATCAAACTGCTGATGATTTAAAAGATACAGTGCCTTGCAAAAGTATTCAGACCCCTGACCAATTCTCTCATATTACTGAATTACAAATGGTACATTAAAATTTCATTCTGTTTGATATTTATTTATGTTGGGAAATATTTTTAAGAAAAATAAAAAACTGAAATATTTTGCTTGCATAAGTATTCAACCCCTGTGCTGTGGAAGCTCCCAGTTTACACCGATGAAAGAAATTGCCATAACGAGGACACAATTACCTTACCATTGGCCTCCACCTGTGAACCTTTAAAGTTGCTGTCACATTTTCTGGATAAAAACCCCACTGTTGAAGGATCATTGGTCAGGCTGTGAATCTGAAGGGAAATGAAGACCAAAGAGCATTCTACCGAAGTTAGAGATAAAGTAATACAAATGCATAGATTAGGAAAAGGGTACAAAATAACATCCAAGTGATTGAATATCCCAGTGAGCACAGTTGGATCAATAATCAGGAAGTGGAAGCTGCATCACACCACCCAGGCACTGCCAAGAAAAGGCCGTCCCTCAAAACTCAGCGCTCAAACAAGGAGGAGACTTGTGAGAGAAGCCACAGAGAGGCCAACAATCACTTTGAAGGAGCTACAGAGTTCAGTGGCTGGGAGTGGAGTAATGGTGAACCAGTCAACCATATCAAGAGCTCTGCATAACACTGGCCTGTATGGGAGGGTGGCAAGAAAGAAGCCGTTACTCAAAAAGTACCATCTGAAAGCACGTCTGGAGTTTGCCAGAAAGCATGAGAGTGACCAAGCTGCGATGTGGGAAAAGGTTTTGTGGTCAGATGAGACCAAGATAGAGCTTTTTGGCCAAAACTCAAAGCGCTATGTGTGGCGCAAACCTAACACTGCCCATGCCTCAAGACACACCATCCCTACAGTGAAGTATGGTGGTGGCAGCATCATGCTGTGGGGATGCTTCTGACCAGCAGGGACTGGGCATCTTGTCAAAATTGAAGGAAGAATGGATGGAGAAAAATACAGGGAAATACTGCAAGAGAACCTGCTTCAGTCCGCTAAAAAACTGAAGCTTGGGAGGAAATTCACCTTTCAGCAGGACAATGATCCCAAGCACAAGGCCAAAACAACATTGAAGTGGCTCAAGAACAAAAAGGTGAATGTCCTACAGTGGCCCAGTCAAAGTCCTGATGTCAATCCCATTGAGAATCTGTGGCACTATTTGAAAATTGCGGTCCACAAGCGTCGTCCAACCAACCTGAACAACCTGGAGCAAATCTGCCAAGAAGAATGGGCCAAAATCATTCCAACACTGTGTGCAAAGCTGGTACATACTTATCCCAAAAGACTTAAAGCTGTTATTGCAGCGAAAGGTGGCTCTACCAAATATTAATGTGTAGGGGTTGAATACTAATGCAAGCAAGATATTTCAGTTTTTTATTTTTCTTAAAAATATTTCCCAAGATAAAACCAATGTCACCTTACAATAATTGATTTGGAGTTTCAGTGTTTTAAAATCAAATATCAAACAGAACGAAATTTCAATGTACCATTTGTAATTCAGTAATATGAGAGAATTGGTCAGGGGTCTGAATACTTTTGCAAGGCACTGTATATATATATATATATATATATATATATATATATATATATATATATATATATATATATATATATACACAGTATATTCACCCCCCTTGGACTTTTCCACATTTTGTAGTGTTACAACCTGGAATTAAAATGGATTTAATTGGGATTTTTACAATTTGATTTGCACAACATACTTAACACTTTGAAGGTGCAAAATATTTTTTATTGTGACACAAAAGTTAATTAAACAAAAAAAAAGACATTTGTTGGTTGCATAAGTATTCACCCCCCTGAGTCGATACTTGGTAGAAGCACCTTTGAGTCTTTTTGGGTAAGTCTCTACCAGCTTTGCACATCTGGATCCTGCAATTTTTGCCCATTCTTCTTGGCAAAATTGCTCAAGCTCTGTCAAGTTGGATGGGGACCGTTGGTGAACAGTAATTTTCAAGCCTTGCCACAGATTCTCAATCGGATTGAGGTCTAGGCTTTGACTGGGCCATTCTAAGACATTCAGGTTCTTGTTTTTAAACCACTCCAGTGTAGCTTTGGCTGTGTGTTTAGGGTCATTGTCCTGCTGGAAGGTGAACCTCTGCCCTAGTCCCAGGTCTCTTGCAGACTGAAACAGGTTTTCCTCTAGGATTTCCCTGTATTTGGCTCCATCCATCTTGCCCTCAATCCTGACCAGTTTCCCAGTCCCTGCCGATGAAAAGCATCCCCATAACATGATGCTGCCACCACCATGCTTCACCGTGGGGATGGTGTTCTCAGGGTGATGAGCAGTGTTGGCTTTGCGCCACACATAGCGTTTTGCGCTAAGGCCAACAAATTCAGTTTTGGTCTCATCAAACCAGAGAACTTTTTTCCACATGTTTGCTGTGTCTCCCACGTGCCTTTTGGCAAAATCCAAACGGGATTTGATATGGGTTTTTCTCAGCAATGGCTTTCTTCTCACCACTCTTCCATAAAGCCCAGCTTCGTGGAGCGTCCGGGTTATAGTTGTCCCATGGACGGTTTCTCCCATCTCAGCTGTGGATCTCTCCAGCTCCTTCAGAGTTACCATTGGCCTCTTGGTTGCTTCTCTGACTAATGCCCTCCTTACCTGGTCACTGAGTTTTGGTGGACGGCCTTCTCTAGGCAGAGTTGCGGTTGTGCCATATTCTTTCCATGTTTTAATAATGGATTTAATTGTGCTCCGGGGGATGTTCAGTTTGGGATATTTTTTTATAACCCAACCCTGATTGGTGCTTCTCCAGAACTTTATCCCGGACTTGTTTTGATAGCTCCTTGGTCTTCATGATGCTGTTTGTTTAGATATGCTCTCTAACAAACTCTGGGGCCTTCCAGAAACAGGTGTATTTAATCTGAGGTCATGTGACACTTTAATTGCACACAGGTGGACTCCATTCAACTAATTATGTGACTTCTGAAGGCAATATTGAGCTTATTTAGGGGAGTCACAGCAAAGGGGGTGAATACTTATGCAATCAAGACTTATCAGTTTTTTATTTGTAAATAATTTTGAAAAATATGTAGATTTTTTTTCCCTACTTTGACATTATGGACTATTTTGTGTAGATCAGTGACAAAAAATCCTAATTAAATCCATTTTAATTCCAGGTTGTAACACTACAAAATGTGGAAAAGTCCAAGGGGGGTGAATATTTATGCAAGGCACTGTATATATATATATATATATATATATATATATATATATATATATATATATATATATATATATATATATATATATACAGTACTGTGCAAAAGTTTTAGGCAGGTGTGAAAAAATGCTGTAAAGTAAGAATGCTTTCAAAAATAGACTATATTTAGATTATATTTATCAATTAACTAAATGCAAAGTGAGTGAACAGAAGAAAAATCTAAATCAAATCCATATTTGGTGTGACCACCCTTTGCCTTCAAAACAGCATCAATTCTTCTAGGTACACTTGCACAAAGTCAGGGATTTTGTAGGCATATAGTCAGGTGTATGATTAAACAATTATACCAAACAGGTGCTAATGATCATCAATTCAATCTGTAGGTTGAAACACAAACAGCTGAAACAGAAACAGCTGTGTAGGAGGAATAAAACTGGGTGAGGAACAGCCAAACTCAGCTAACAAGGTGAGGTTGCTGAAGACAGTTTACTGTCAAAAATCATACACCATGGCAAGACTGAGCACAGCAACAAGACACAAGGTAGTTATACTGCATCAGCAAGGTCTCTCCCAGGCAGAAATTTCAAGGCAGACAGGGGTTTCCAGATGTGCTGTCCAAGCTCTTTTGAAGAAGCACAAAGAAACGGGCAACGTTGAGGACCGTAGACGCAGTGGTCGGCCAAGGAAACTTACTGCAGCAGATGAAAGACACATCATGCTTACTTCCCTTCGCAATCGGAAGATGTCCAGCAGTGCCATCAGCTCAGAATTGGCAGAAAACAGTGGGACCCTGGTACACCCATCTACTGTCCGGAGAAGTCTGGTCAGAAGTGGCCTTCATGGAAGACTTGCGGCCAAAAAGCCATACCTCCGACATGGAAACAAGGCCAAGCGACTCAACTATGCACGAAAACACAGGAACTGGGGTGCAGAAAAATGGCAGCAGGTGCTCTGGACTGATGAGTCAAAATTTGAAATATTTGGCTGTAGCAGAAGGCAGTTTGTTCGCCGAAGGGCTGGAGAGCGGTACACAAATGAGTGTCTGCAGGCAACAGTGAAGCATGGTGGAGGTTCCTTGCAAGTTTGGGGCTGCATTTCTGCAAATGGTGTTGGGGATTTGGTCAGAATTAATGGTCTCCTCAATGCTGAGAAGTACAGGCAGATACTTATCCATCATGCAATACCATCAGGGAGGCATCTGATTGGCCCCAAATTTATTCTGCAGCATGACAACGACCCCAAACATACAGCGAAAGTCATTAAGAACTATCTTCAGCGTAAAGAACAAGGAGTCCTGGAAGTGATGGTATGGCCCCCACAGAGCCCTGATCTCAACATCATCGAGTCTGTCTGGGATTACATGAAGAGAGAGAAGCAACTGAGGCTGCCTAAATCCACAGAAGAACTGTGGTTAGTCCTCCAAGATGTTTGGGCCAACCTACCTGCCGAGTTCCTTCAAAAACTGTGTGCAAGTGTACCTAGAAGAATTGATGCTGTTTTGAAGGCAAAGGGTGGTCACACCAAATATTGATTTGATGTAGATTTTTCTTCTGTTCACTCACTTTGCATTTTGTTCATTGATAAATATAAACTATTAACATGTCTATTTTTGAAAGCATTCTTACTTTACAGCATTTTTTCACACCTGCCTAAAACTTTTGCACAGTACTGTATATATATATATATATATATATATATATACACTTACAGGTAGTGGACATTAAAATGGAAACACCAATGTAAAGTCACTTAATAGGGCGTTGGGCCACTATGGTATCCCGCACTGTGGAGTTCTCAGCGGACCTTTTTTGATGAAACTGGCTGCTTGCGCCCCAGGTTGAAATTTGCAGTCAATTGATCTGCAGTTGCTCGCCTGTTTTGCCTTGCACTTCGAATTACTGCACGGATATCACGATCCTGGAGTATGCGCTTCCGCCCACTGTTGCCCTTTGCTGATGATGTCTTTCCCTCTGAGTTCCATGCCGACATCACCTTAGACACCGTTGCTCGTGAAACATCAGCAAGTTGAGCTGTCTTGGTCATTGAAGCTCCTGCCAAACGCGCCCCAACAATCACCCCTCTTTCAAAGTCACTGAGGTCTCCTCTTGCAGCCATGCTAGCCATAATTATAGGCCACCAGGCCTGTCCAGCATTTTTATACATCCTTAAGCATGCTGGGATGTTATTTGCTTAATTAACCCATGAGCCACACCTGTGTGGAAGCCCTTGCTTTCAATATACCTGGTGTCCCTCATTTTTGTCCACTACCTATATATATATATATATATATATATATATATATATTGTGCGAGAGGTCCCAGGTTCGCGCCCGCTGGTAGTAATGCAGGTTGTACTGCACACTGCAAAATATGTTGCAATTACATATATGTCACAATCACACAATAACTGAGTATTCCTAAAACCAATAGTGTATTTGGTACTGTCTCTTTAAATAATTAAAACTCAATAATGAGTACAAAAAATGTATATATTTTATTAAAAGGTGTGTGCTGTTTACACTTCGATAGTCTATAGTTTGGTGTAGTGTATTATAGCACCCATTTCATATTTTGTTTGTAGTGCATATTGCATTTTTTTTTAAAACAATCTTCAAGCATGCTACAAAAGAGCAACTTCGAAGCTGTCTTTAAAAAAAGTCCCAAATGCAAAAATTAATGTGTTTTTACCATGTCAAATGACACATCCACATTTTTTTTTATTTAATACCAAGGAATTGACAACAGTGTCATTTTGTGGTTTTAATACCACATTTATTCTCCCTTAGCTTAACCTGTGCACAATGTTTAGATTCAATCTGCCTTCGGTTTTACACATAGTAGTTAAATGAGGTTACAAAAAGCCACCCTTTGATAGATGTAATTAGAATGCTGGGTTTCATTAATTAACACCTTGTTATCTCCCTCTTGACTGTTAAAAATTGATTACATTTGTTTTCTTTATAGCATAAAACATGGGTTTTGTATAGGCTAAAGTTACACCTTTGTAGTTGTTCATTTCAGTACATTTGTTTTGCTAGTCAGTTTAGTAATCCTACCAGGTTTTGTAAACTATTACTGTTATATATATATATATATATATATATCAATAGTTAGTTTACTTTGCTTAAGATTTACAAAAAAAAAGAAAAATGCGATTTCATACTAAAGATCTTTAAACTGCTGATTTACTTATATTCAGTTGTATGCTGCATTGCAATTTATAGCCTAGTTATTTGATATATAGAGTACAGAGTATAGAGCTTGGGCTTAACTGGAGAGCTACCAAATGTAGTAGAGTACCAGTGTTATTTTTTGGTTGAGATATTTTGGTTGTGCCTTTTTAACAATGGGGATGATTTTATGCTAATTCAATTGTATTTTTTTATTTTATTTTATTCAATAATAATAATAATAATAATAATAATAATAATAATAATAATAATAATAATAATAATAATAATAAATACATAAATAAATAAACATTTTAAATTAGGTTTGTATGAAACAAACTTCCAAATCAGAGATAAACATGCTACATAATATTTTATTATTGGTCATCAGAAAATAATAATAATAATAATAATAATAATAATAATAATAATAATAATAATAATAATAATAATAATAATAATACACTTATTAAACCAGTATCATCATGTACGCTACCTTTAATATATTTGCTCTTCATGTTGGGTATTGTTACAAGATAAAGAACAGTCTGTCCCATGAAGCATTTTATGTGAGTGTTATAGGCGGTGTTATGGTGTTTTTTTGTTTTTTTGTTTTTTTGACGCAGCCTTACATACGTAAGCAACCCTTGTTTTTAAGGGAATATAACACGAGTATGTGAGCATAATTGCATCAAAGGAAAGCGGTGCATCCAATCATACAGTATTGCGATATTACACCTCCTTTTAAGAGATAAGCAATCGAGAGTTCGTTAAATATTAACATTAACCATAGGCAAGGCTACTGCATAAATACCACGGGTATAGCCTACAGATAACAGATCATAACTTATCTTTCAAAAGCGTAACTTCCTCAGAGATTATAATTATTTATTTATTTAGTATATATTTATTCGAAATGAGTGGATCATTGCTAAACTACACCTGGCAAGCTGTTGTGATATATTTCCTTTTGGCCCCGTCACACGGGCCGTGCCTGCTAGCAGCCGAACCTATCCGTTGTTCCCCCTGTACAGCGGAGAAGTTACTTGGATGTCCGGCGGTGCCAACTGGCTGTGTGGAGGTGGCCCGAGAGCGAGTCTGCGGATGCTGTACAACATGCGCGTTGCAGAAAGGGGACTTGTGTGGGTTGTACACAGCTGGATGCGGCTCTAGCTTGCGTTGTTACCCTCGAGAGGGAGACTCGCGTCCTCTTCACTCATTGACACGAGGACAAGCTATTTGTATGGAGCCAGCAGAAGTGGCCAGGATCCAGGATTCACAAACTTTAGGTAGTTGGTCAGCGAACTGTTTACATAATAATAATAATAATAATAATAATAATAATACCATTGTGCTATAATAAGCAGATCATAAGTGAGTAGCTTATTATTAGTAAGTAAATATTAACCTTCAAAATGTTTTAGTTACCCTGTTTGGGATAATGCATACTGCAGTAATAAGGAAAAATCCTCACATAATATAAATATTATAATTACATAAAATAAAAATAAATAATTAAAAAAAACTGACAAGACATTAGAAAAAGAATAATAAGAACATTAATTCAATGATACCGAGCTGTACTGCACAGGAACAGGCTAAATTCATATGTACAAACAATCAATTGGAACAATTTTTATAGTGGGGGTGCTGAAAGCCATTGAACAAAACTGTAACCCCCTCTATATGATGGAAGCCATGCAAAGCCACGCTGCCGCACCCCTAGTTCCAGCGCCCCTGTATGTATGTCCCATAAGTATGTTCCGTATATAAACATTTTGAAGACATTGAAAAAGACTTCTAGTCGAAAAATTTGCCATTTAATTTAAGTATTTTTTATTTATTTATTTTTTTTGCAGAAAACAAGGGCCTGACAGAAAATGACAATACTGAAGATACATCTGTGTACAGGGACCCACATTCCCTACACAATCGACTTATGCCGCCACTGGGCCATGTCACACATGAGAAGCCATTTGACCCAAGGAATACTGCTGATGCCCAGGAGAGCACGAAAGCCAAGAACAAAGCATTCCGAAAGAAAGCTGTAGAACAGGTAAATTGCTGAGTCTTTCAGTTCACGGTATCTGCAATACACATGACTGACCACATGGTGGTGCCAAATCAACATTTAAGAGGATTTTTTTTTGTGTGAAGTGTGTGTTATAACAAACATAACAAAAAGCTATCCTAAAAAGAAACAGTACAATATAATTAACACTGTTGATTACCTTGCCTTGTTTATTCACATCCCCCTTGTTTCTGGCCATGCAGCTCCGCTTTGGTATAACGAAGTTTCACAATTAAAGGGCTATTTAGCTGTATCTGTATTACAATTTAATCTGATCCTAACAAATGTGCAAGTACTGTATAACAACAACAAAGGACAATAAAGTTACTAATCTAAACTAATTGAATTCCCTTCCCCCCTTCAAGGGTCCATGCCATATTGAACTAAGCAGAGAGCTTGATAAAATAGCAAAATCTCAACAGAAAATGGGTGAAAAATTCAACAGGTTTCACCTTCCCAACTGTGATAGACATGGCTTCTATCGTGCAAAGCAGGTGAGCATGTGAAGTATTCACTATTATTATTTATTTAATATATATGTAGATACATTCTTGGGTAAAGTAGTAGACAATACAAGCTTTAACCTGAAAGTTGTTAAAATAAACATCCTCTTTAAATACCAACGCATTGAACAATGCCTCCTTAAATACCATACATTATTATCTTATGTGGAATACCTCCGACACTTCCTGTGCAGTGTAGATAGGAAGGGTTCGTTGTGAATGGTCCCCTTGGGACAGCCAAGGAGCAGCCTGAGGAATGTCAGGAGGCAGGTGGATTGCAGTAAAAAAAGGGTAGGGTCAGCAACCTATACATTGGGAATGCAGAACAGATATGCTGCTCCTCCAGCAGTGGGGAAAGGACAGTTATGTGGACTTCAAATTTAGATTGTAAAAATACATGTTTGGGCTTTCCCAGGATTTGAATTCTCAATGCGCTAATCAGTTGTTTGTCTTTGTTTTAAGTGTGAGGCATCCCTGGATGGTGAGCGGGGGAAGTGCTGGTGTGTCTACCCTTGGAACGGAAAAAGTATCCCAGGATCACCGGAGGTTAGAGGAGACCCGGAGTGTCAGCAGTACCTGGCTTTGCAAGAACAAGACCAAACTCGCTAATCTTAGAATTTGTTTTTTATGTAAGCTCACCATTTCTCAAACACTCATGGTTTTATTTATTCATTTCTATGCTGCTTTATTTAATTTCCTTCAGGGTAGGTGCCAAAAGGCCATTATGCGGGTAAACGAACAACTAAAGATTTATTCAGGGATTTAGTGGACAGGTCTGTAGCTACTTGTGTTCACTTTGCAAAATTGGGCACTATACTGTATTATTACTGTTTCTTCTCTGTGCAGTCTGTTAGGGCTGTGCACATTCATTCCATTGTTTTTAAGCTGTTAGGTATTAATTAAATGGAATAAATACATGTTAATTACCTTGTTTGTGCTTGTCCACACAATTAGTGCCAATCAATACATATTGCTGAAGTTATTGCCATTGATTGGTACTCAGTTGTATAGATGAGGACTAGCAAGAGAATTAGGCAGCTTTTCCTCTTGTGAAATTAATATATATTTTTTAAAAGGCTTGTTTTGGTTTATTTAATACCTTACTCTGAAAATGTGAGTACTTGCACAGTCCTAGTTTCATTTAAACAGTACACATGGTTTTAGAGTGACATTTATATGTTGAGTTTCTGTATCGATGACAAACAGAGGTATTGTTTTTAGTAGAGATTCTTTCAGGCTAATTGTAGCCAGTGTAACAGGCTGTGACGTGTGATGCACTGCTTTTTCAATTAATCAATCAATACTTTATTTATATAGCGCCTTTCATACATAAAGTGTATCAAGATAAGTACTTTACAGAGCAAAATCTAAATACAATTCATGAGTATAGAAATTTAAGAAAAACAGAGTTTAGTTTTAAAAAGCTAATTTACATAAATGAAAATTAAAATACAATACATTTGTATAGAGAGATTAAAGAGAAAAACATTTGAAAATTCTGTTTAAAAAAAGCTAATCTAAAAAAGTAATTTTCAGTTTTGACAAAGTCATCAATTGTGTAGCACTTCTGATATGAGGTGGCAGTGCATTTCACAATCTGGGAGCACAGTGACTAAAAGCTCTCTCTCCCTTCCTTTTTGTGTACACTTGTGGGAGGCACAGAAGGCCTGCATCAGCTGATCTTAAATCATGAGAAGGTATATATGTGACCCCTGTCAGTGAGATAAGTTCAAAAGCTCTATACTTGAGTTTTCTTTTGTGTGCAGTGGTTGTGATCGCTTGGGGCATGCATGGTCAGTGGTTGTCACCCAACCACCCGTTACACCAGCTTGGAAAACACCTGGAGCACACCTTCACAACTGGGTGCAGGCCATTGACAAGCCCCAAAATATCTTCAGCAAAATCAGTATCCGTGCTGGCTATTGTTCCACAAACTCAGCATCCAAACATACACTAAATATGTTTACGTAAATAAATAATTAAATTCATATGAATATTAATATCTTGTATTATAAGTCACATTTTTATACTTTTAGTTTTGGTACCTGTCTAAAAAACTATTCTGTATGCATATTTATTATTTGTTGTGGGCAAATATTAACATTAAAGTTATTTGTAATAATTAGTATTTTTAAGATCTATATAAACATAATTGTATGTATTTTTGTGGTACTGTTTTTCTAAATGTATGTAAATAATATGATGATACAAGTGTATTACAGAATTTACTCCACATTTCCATGAACTCACTGACAACAAGTCTTCATATTTTCTGGTATATTTTAGATATTTGATATCATTTTTACATAATTATCTTTCTCTATATGTTTTTACTATTCATTTAATCCATGAGTTTTCAATCATTCTCTACCAATCATTACCAGTATGTACTGTAGTACAGTTCTTCATTAACATGATGGAAGCATGCATTTCAAAGCATTATTTGTATATTTATATACATGTAAATTATATTTCAGTTCTTTTCTCTTACTAATACGAGAATAATATCTGTATCTTTGGTTAATGTTTTTTTCTGAAATGAAAAATGTTTGAAATTTGCTGCTACAAGGCTGCTGCCATGTTTTTTCTTTTATATTCATTACCTTTAAATAATGTTTTACCTGTTTGTGTAAAGTTGTACTTTTTCAAGTTTAAATATAATGACTGAAC
Source organism: Acipenser ruthenus (assembly GCF_902713425.1). Taxonomy (NCBI): domain Eukaryota; kingdom Metazoa; phylum Chordata; class Actinopteri; order Acipenseriformes; family Acipenseridae; genus Acipenser; species Acipenser ruthenus. Next base: position 53,191,216 of record NC_081192.1, read on the forward strand.
TGAATAAACACATTAAATGTACTTGTTTTTGTTTTCCTTCATTTTAAACCACCATTGCAGATTGAAATTAGCTGTGCGATTCTTAACCAGTAGATGGTGCCATAATATCAGCTATAATGGAATGATTGTGGTAAGAGCACCCCACTGTTGTATTAGTAATACTGCATAATACTGTGATAAACCTGCAGTAATGTAAAATTATCTAGTTATAGTAGTAACCCTAGTCAAGTTAAAATAAGGGTAGACAAACTACTGTGACTACAGTACACAGGGCTGAATCGGGAAAAAAACTTTCTTGTTCCTTTTATCCTTGTTTAAGAAAAAAAGGTATCATACCACATAGCATGCTAATAATTTACTATAGTAGCCCAAAGGTTTCCTCCACTCCACAAAAAAATAGTTCATATTTACAATGGTGCATTTAAATAGTGTTTATTAAAAAAACATAATTATCTTAAATACATACAATATTCTAAAAGTAATTTTCTTTCTTTTCTTGAAAGCAAAAATAGCTATACTTTAACATGAAAGCTCTAACAAGAACACAATTCTTTGTAATTATATAAAAAAATTACCTGTGAAGGCAAGATTCCCGTCAGTCCTGTAGAAAAATGAGCTTAAAAGTATTTATTTTTACAAGCTTTATATCTATATCTTTACATTTAAAGACAGTCTTTCGGGATCAAATTGGTCACAGGCAGTTCTTTTAAAAAAGTCAGTGGAAATTCCTCGATTCCTTTCTGAAGTGCCTTTTTTTCTCTTGGGAACAATAGTGCAGATATTTTTTCTAGTATTATTGGGAAATCAAAGCTCCCGATAAACAATATAGAACGCTGGAAGAAATAAATGGCAGGGCCTAGCTGCAGTGCCCAGTCTTCAGAACCTTCCTGCATTCCTCACTAGAGCCAGGTGGCAGTATTCACAGCTCTCGCGTGGCAAGGCAGCCCTTGCAGGTAATACCAGCGTCTCCAAAGGTCTCAGATGGGTCAGTCTCACGCACACACCTAGTTAGTCCTTAGGAGCTGCATGATCTCCTTCACTTCTTCTCCATATTGTAACAGTGTGACTCCCCTTTTGCTTTTCCATCGTAGCCAGGCAATGTGTGGCCATATTTGTCCACACACCAGCAGTAGCCTCTTTTTCTGCCTTTGGATGGACGGCACTGTGAACAAACAGTTAAGATCATGAATTGAGAAAGCCATTATACCTGAAGCTAACGATTATGTAACAGTTGTGAAAACAACATTTTGAAGCTATCAAAACATATTAGCGTACAGTATATAGATATCTGTTTTTATTATGCCCTATTACTTGGAAATGTCAGATTCATCAGGTTTAATGGCTTTCCATGAAATCAATGTTCTGACAGAACAGGTTTTCCCTGTTTTAGTTTTGTTTTGCACATCCCTGGTAGTTTGAGGCTTGTGTTTTGAGCTGCTCTGCATTTTGACAGAGATCCTCACTGCTTTATACATATGTAATCAATTAGCTGGATGTACTAAAGATTGAGTGTATGAATTGAATCTCTTAAAGTCATTGTAGCTAACAAATAGCTTTCATAAATCCTACCTGACATGCAATTCTATTGGCTATATACAGTAGGTCTCAGATGTGCAGTTTCAAAAGAAATATGATACTGCCAACATGTATTTTAAATTTTAAAACATGACATCTGGTAATACACTCGGCATTTCCTGGGTAATTTCACCTCAGTCATGTCAATGGGGTCAGGCATATTAAGGGGAACAGCTAGTTTGTTACTAACTGGTAAAGTGGCCCTGAAGGGGCAGGGAAATTTCAAGGTAAAATGACTGTGAAAGTAAAAGACTATCAGAAAGTAAGGCCTGCAAACAGTGATTTCTTTATGATAGTGTAGTTTCAGATATTGTGTTTTAAAATAAAAATACATGTTTGCTAAAGCAGTTCTTTAAAAAATGCCCATTTGAAACCTATATTGTGAATTGATGTGGATGGTATGGAAAATGTATGGTATTGTATTGTCAACTACACTCACGTTAACTTGTCTATGAATGAAAACATCTATACCAAGAAAGTACAGGAGTAGTTAATCAAAACAATAAATTCGCTAGCTTAACCCTCTAGCCTCCTCTGGAGGAATCAGCAACAAACTACCATGAGAGACCCCAATGTTTGCCGAAATCATATGTATTGTAAAATTAAAAGCAGGTGTAAAAATTCTGTAATGATACACGTTTTTTGTGTTTACATTTTTTACATCATTAACACCATTGTTTGCTAAACAAAGCAGAGAGATTTATTGTATTTTAAAAAAATATGTAAATATATATATATATATATTGCCCCGTCTGATTTTCTGCATTTTTGCATATTTTTGACACTGAATGTTATCAGATATTCAACCAAAACCTAATATTAGATAAAAGGGACAGAGTGAACAAATAACACAAACATTTGATACATATTTCATTTATTTATTAAAGAAAGTTATGCAACACCCAATGCCCCCGTGTGAAAAAGTAATCGCCCCCTTAGACTCAATAATTGGTTACGCCACCTTTAGCAGGAATAACTGCAACCAAACGCTTCCTGTAGTTATTGATTAGTCTCTCACAGCACCATGGAGGAATTTTGGCCCACTCCTCCATGCAGAACTGCTTCAACTCAGTGACATTTGTGGGTTTTCGAGCATGAACTGCTTGTTTCAGGTCCTGCCACAACATCTCAATGGGGTTTAGTTCTGGACTTTGACTAGGCCATTCCAAAATTTTAAATTTCTTGTTATTCAACCATTCTGATATAGACTTGCTTGTGTGTTTTGGATCATTATCTTGCTGCATGATCCAGATGCGTTTCAGCTTCAGCTCACGGACGGATGGCCTGGCATTCTCCTGTAGAATTCTCTGATACAGAGCAGAATTCATGGTTCCTTCAATGATGGCAAGGCGTCCAGGTCCTGATGCAGCAAAGCATCCCCAAACCATGACACTACCACCACCATGCTTGACCGTTGGTATGAGGTTCTTACTGTGGAATGCAGTGTTTGGTTTTCGCCAGACATAACGGGGCCCATGTCGGCGAAAAAGTTCCTCTTTTGACACAGCTGTCCATAGAACATTATTCCAGAACTCTTGAGGATCATCCAGGTGCTTTTTGGCAAACCTGAGACGAGCATTCATGTTCTTCTTAGTGAGCAATGGTTTCCACCTTGCTACTCTGCCATGAATCCCATTTTTGCCCAGTGTCTTTCTGATGGTGGAGTCATGAACACTGACCTTAGCTGAGGCGAGAGAGGCCTGCAGATCCCTGGATGTTGTTCTAGGGTTCTTTGTGACTTCCTGGATGATTTTACACCTTGCTCTTGGAGAGATTTTGGCAGGACGGCCACTCCTGGGAAGATTCACTACTGTCCCAAACTTTCTCCATTTGGACAATATGGCTCTGACTGTGGTTCGGTGGAGCCCCAGAGCCTTAGAAATGGCTTTGTAACCCTTTCCAGACTGATAGGCATCAACAACTTTTTTCCAGAGGTCTTCAGGAATTTCTTTTGTTCGTGGCATGATGTGCTTCTAGAACCTGTGTGCTGACAACTTCACTCTGATGGTAAGGGCCAAAGTTAGTTAGATATATATTGGGCAGGGCTGGCCCAAATCAGGCCTGGTTGTTAACCAAAGTACTCAAACAGCTGACCCTAATTATCCCTTTAATTGTGTTGAGTTAACTCGGGGGGAATAACTTTTTCACACCTGAAGATTGCATGTTAGATTACCTTGCACACCAAACAAATGAAAGAAGCACCAAACCTTGGTGTCATGTTTTCTCTCAGACTCCCTCTATATACTACTACAACCCACAAAAAAATCTGACCAAATACAATGTGAAAAATGTGCAAAAATGCAGAAAACCAGACAGGGGGCAAATACTTTTTCAAGGCACTGTATGTGTATGTGTATGTGTGTGTATATATATATATATATATATATATATATATATATATATATATATATATATAAGAGTAGTAGTATGTTACAGTTTTTCATTCATAACACTAACAAACATGGGGTTTCCATGCAAGTTTTTTTTTTTTTAAACTCGAGACATTTACATTAGAAAAATGTCTCGTGTAAAATGCTTTTTTCGGTTTCCGTTCGCTCAGTTTATTTTACTCGAGTAAACCGGGTTTTTCACCCAATGTCATGTAAATGAAAGGTAAAGGTGGGGGTTGATATGTAAATTAGCTGTGCGTAAAGCACTCATGCTATTTTTGAAGACTACTAGTGAAATTTTGTGAAAATGTGGTTTCCATGCGCAGAGAACTAGTACACGAGTGAATCTAAGCTGCTGTAATAAAGCAAAATACCTCGTGCCTGGTTGTTTAATAATGTGTTTTACTGCTCTTGCCCAATTTTTTTTTTCAAATGTCATTAGTGGGGTGTCATGTTGTTAGTAGTGAATACTGTCAACTAATTTATCTACAACTCATTAATTAAAAATGAACCTGGAGGTATAAAATGAAACTGACCAACAGGTATTGCAGATCACCATGGCTTTATTTTTTTACACTCCATCTAGGCAATACTTGTGTAAATAAACTTTACTCAAGTCTACAAACTTTTCACAGCTTTAATTGCTTTGAGTATTTGCCGTGAGAATTTAAACTCTGCCTTTAAATATCTGTAATGGGAAATGGGGTTGTGTAAACCTGAAGGAAAGAGAGTTTATAAGCTAGAATAATGCCCGAATAATATCAATCTGTGTTTATATTTACTTACCTGCTTTTTCTTGTAGAAGCCTTTTTTGTCACAGTTTGGAATGTGGACACCTCTTGGACTCAAGATGTTCATAATTTTTAGGTTGTTTAATATGGTTTCCATTTCTATGCGACATGGCCCCTGCAAAATACAATATTAATATTCATAAATAAACCACTCTGACATTTAGCAAAACAAAAAAAAGACAAAAAAAAAAAAGATGTAGGAGTGATCAAAAACATTGTCTTATTTAATAATGCACACACACACACACTGAAAGATCTTTGAAAGATGAGTCATTATTCATTTAAAACATTTCCTCAGTCATTACTAGTTTATGCATGTCTAGATTTATATAGCAGCATGGTACTGAAATAATAGGGATTCATCCATATATAATGTACATCACTTCTTGTTTTTGTCTCAAGCAAAGTGGGTAATGCAGATAATTTGGTTCCCATCGTTGGATCATCTTCCTACCATAACCATAGGTATACACACAAATGCCACCTGCTGGACATATATTACATGCGCAGATGTGCTATAGCCACAGACAAGAGTACATCATCAGGCAGTGCCTTTAACGGATGTGACTACGGGATTCACTGATGATTTTAAGCCTATAACCTTAACATGGGTCAAATCAGATTAAACTGATGGGGGAAAAAAGCAATGTGAAGGAATTAAGATCCTTAATAAACATCCCAGATTAGAAAGTGAACATTAGACTAGGAGCATGGACAAATCTGATCAGCCAATTGGATGTAGATGTAATTGACGCACCTGCATGAGTTAGATGTGAAGTGCTTTTGGCATACTTGATAGAGCTTGTGCTAGAGATCAAGGCTGTGACAAGACATTGCAGGAATTAACATGTGTTGCGGGTCATTCCAAAGGCCCCTCTCTGATCATTCCTGTACAGCAGTATTTTATTAACTTTGCATCACTATGCAAATGATTTTCACCAGTGTAGTTTATTTAATATATCAATAAACACGTTAAAATGTTTTCTTTGTAACCCTTACAAAAAGAAGTTGTAATTTATAAATCCATGTAATTGGCTGCTGATACCTAAGAATCCATATTGGGTGTCATATGTGATACAGTGTAAACCATCTTGTGCACAGTTTTATCTTTGCTTTTCAAAACATATGTGGATCCCAATCTTGCAGAGGAAGTCAACTCATGGTTAGGGTGAATGTGAAATTAGAGAAGGTTTAACAGGACGTGTTTTCAAATACACAACCAGGATATCACATGTTAAGTACATGCATAAGCAACCCCCATTACTGCTGTTTTTGTTTTTTCAATATTTCACTGAGAATGTCTCTGGTTTGATATTCTCAAAACCATCTTCATATGTAATCACTAGTTTATGAACTATACTTTCATACCAAACATGATACATAAAGTTACTTATTTTGTCTCTAACAGGAGATATGTTTTAATTACCCTGTGACAAGGTGCTAGACCAAGATAATTAAGCTGGAACCATTGCGTCTAGTTTTATTATTTTAACCATAATAGCCAAGTTAAGATTCCAATGGGACCCTGGTTGAACCTAATTTAGTTTCTGGGAGAGTCACCTGGATGGAACTTACCTAAGCACTTACAGCAAGCTTGTATCAAAAAAGACTACTAGCTCCCAGGCATCTATAAACACTAGGATGCACTTGTTCTTCAGGCTAGGCCCCCTTATATATTCTTACATATTGACTTTTATTAAATCATTATAAATGTGTAACTGATGTATATTGTGAGTTTTCTCTTCAATGCCTCTGGTTTACTTTAAAATATACCAAAAGGATGCCATTCACCTTATTAAAAAGAAAGTTAATCTATTCTGGGCTTTACTGACTAAGCAGGTGTGCACTGGTTTTACAGTATTATCTATCCGAACTGATGAATCAAAGTTTCAATCGACCAAAACCAAGTTCTGCTAATAAGCATATTATATATATATATATATATATATATATATATATATATATATATATATATATATCACCATCATCATCTTCAGCCTTTTTCAATCCACTGCTGGATGAAGGCCTCCCCAAGATTCTTCCACAAAAGCTTGTCTGCTGCGACCCTCATCCATGTTGCTCCAGCGTGTTTCCTAGTTTAATTTTGCCATCTTCCTGGAGGTCGTCGTCTTGGTCGCTCTCCCTCTTCCTCTCCCTCTCCCTCTCTCTCTCTCTCTGTCTCATTTTTACGAAAACAAACTAAAGGTACTTACATATTCTGTTTCCTGTTTGGATTCTGAAGAAAAGTTATGGGTGTCCATATGTATAATGGGTTCTGATGGATGTTCCACTTTCCATCTTTGTTTTTTTTTGGTCAGATCTTTCCTGATTAAGTCTGCTTTGGTGGGATGGGCAAGTATTTTTGATTCTGTCGACCTGTGTGTACTGTAGACGCCTTGGAGGTCTGTGCTACTGGTATTCCTCTCTTCTTCTGAATCACTGGCATTCCCTGTTGGGTAAACAACAGTAATACTGTTAGTGCAATGTATGAATCATTTGCTAACAAGCAATGAAGGACTGCATCTAGCCATAATTGTATTTAAATTGTATTTAAAATGTAACAAAAAATATATCAGAAAAAACAAGCAAAATCATCTTAAAATGTACCACTTGGCAGATTAATTAACACAAAAAAGTATCAAAACTCTGAGCAAAAGTTAGCAGTGTGTTTCAACATTTTAATGTTGCAGTTATTATCTCCCACCAAAAGGTGTCAGCCTTTTAAAACTAAAATCCCTGTCATGACAAGAATCTGAAATCTGTTAGCAGTCATCAATGCAAATGTCAAAAATGTAAATCATTTATTGCGGTCTCATGAACCTTTTCAACGTATTAAAGATCGCTACTTTTGATTTAATGGTTATGTTCATTTTACAATATGATGTAAAAATGCTGTGTGGAGACTTTTGTTAGTACTGTGTATTACTAGTAATATTATGTATTGCATAATATCCACAAGAGGGCACAGACACATGTAACACACTGTATAATGGGGAGTAAATAAGACTTCAGTGATTTCAGGAAAGGATAGTTTAATTGTGAGATGGCCCATTATATTCTAGTACATACCTGGTTTTGCATATTTCATGTCAGCATATTAGTTTATTAAACTTAGTATTGATAAGGACTTAATCGCCACAATTCATTATAACTACACTTGATTTCAGGTAAACCTGCCTGCATCAACTGTAGTACTGTCAGTTAACATTTTATTCAAAAACTTTTTTTTTTTTTTTTTTTTTAAGAATTGTGATATAATACATACACAATGCACACATCATTTACATAGCGATAGTAATCGATGCAATTAATCCCATTGTTCCTATAATGTCGTAAGCAGGCTAACGTGTGTGTTCTAGATCTAGAAAGCAGAACAGATATGGTGTGCTAATGCTATTACACATGAGCGTCTGTTTAAAAAAAAAAAAACCTCAACTTCCATAAAAGTAAGAGTAAAGTAGCACACTGAAATATCGTACCGGACATGCTATATAAACGTAAGCTACAGATATTGTATCAGGTTAACTGTACTATATAAACGTAAGATACAGACATTTTATCAGGTTAACTGTAGTGTCTGTTATTAAATACTAAAAATACACATTGTCAATGCAAAGAAACACGTGTAACTTGGATAATTCTAACTATTTTATTTGTATTAAAATCCAAAATTACAACATGGAAAGGTGACAGTATGCTATACTGTTAAGTTATGAACCAACAAATTAAATGTGATACCTGCGTCTTAGTGCAAGGTGTACAACAGGGGGGAAATGCAGTGCACAGTATGCAGCATTGTAGCAGTTACAATTACAGTTCAATGAGAACCAAGAGTGCCAACTGCCCTCAGTCTTAATTATAACTCATTTATCAATAACTACTTCTAATTCCACCACCTTTATGTATACACTCACGGGTTCAGAATGTAAATGTGTGTGTGTGTTTCAATACCTTCCATGTTTTTATTACCTCTTTTTATTAAGTACAAAAAATGTGGCATGGTTGTTTTACACGTTTACAGTAAAAGCATGTCAAATCAGGTGTTTTGGCACATGTATGCCAATTTAATATTGGGTTTAAGGTTGAAATTCATACAATGCATGACAACGACTCCCAAGAAATTTCGTTTGTTTAAAATAATAATAACAATGAAATCATCCTTGCCTACCTGAACTGTGAGTCTCCATCAATGTGTTATGAAGTTTATTTGATGTTCCGCTGGAGCATACCCCTCTGCCCTCCAGCAGAGCTTGCATGATTTTTGTCTCACCCGTCTGATGTTGACAAGTCAACCCGGAGCCGCACCTTTCTGTGTAAACCCCACACGGCTTGCCTTCGGTAAGTGCACACGTCAAGCAACAACCACAGCCTGGCTCCCGGACCTTCTCGGCACACTCAGAAGGCAGAGGGTTGCACTGCTCTAGCGCAAGGGCATCGCACGGTTCGCACCGGACCACCGGTCCCACAGCCTCCGCCAACCGGCTCAGCAGTGCCAGCACTGCCGCCAGACAGAACACACAAAGCCGAGACACCATGGTGGCACTCTGCACTTTAGATACTCACAAAAGCAAGGCTGGGCTAGTTATCACAAAAAACTCTTACAAGCATAAAGCTTAGACTTAACTTTCTCCATCTGTTCTTTCTTTTGCTAGAACTTCACAATATATACAGCCAGAAAAAAAGAGTGAAAGACACACCCCTCAGCATGAATAATGAGAACGTAATTCACCGTGGATTTAGGGATCATTTGCATCTTCCAATATTTTTTTAATGTGTGCAAACAGGAAACGTAACATTATTATAAGAGGTTTATATAACTAGATGTACAAAATATCTCTGTCTTATTCTTATACAATGTGCAAAAGACGTGATGGCATATTAAAATACAGACACAAAAATGATGTATAAAAAATTGAAAGTGTATGATGTATGATGTATTAAATACTGTATGGCCATTTCAAATAATGTCACACCAGTAAAAGGTCTTATGAAACCATAACTAACTTCAGCTCTACAATTCACTAACAAAACAAGTTATCTATTACGGGTTTGACGCAAAAAATAATTACATTTTAAGGGCTAAATATCAGGACCCTGAACAATGTTGCGTCTAAGGTAGAAGTTAAACATTACAAATGATCCCTGTAGGGTCTGTCGGTTAAACTTCAATCAAATAAAAAGCAGTACGAGTAGGACACTTAAGGATTACGAATTAGATACACAACATGAATTTTTTTTTTTTTTTTTTTTTTGTATTTTTTAAAAAGAAAAATAAATAAATACATGAAATGAAATACATGGCGAATGGTGCCATGGAAATACATTTTAAATGCTTTGGAATACAACAAAAAAGTACATACATTATACTTAGACACTACATTTCCTAAATATCTCAAATAAATATTAAACAGATAATGCCATAAAATATTATCGACATACGAAGGCATAACATCTAATTAATAAAAAAGTGCAGATGAGTTTTATTTTACTTTTATTTATTTTTTGTATAAAAACTTGTCCATGAGAGGTCGCCATAACACGTGAATAACAAAGTTTAAACAAAATTAACTGGTTTACTTTGCATGTTCCATGACCATGCACAATGGCTTTGGCAGAAGTCTATCAGAGGAACATTAATTAAAATTAAACAGAACCGTTGGGGTATGTGAGTCCGAGTGCGGGAGAGGGGAGGGGGCACAGTGACACCCTGGTGGATGTCACTTGTGAAGCACTGGTAGAAAATATAAACCATTGTACGAACTGCATATATTATTATATTGCTTTACATACAGCTATGGCCAAACGTTTTGCATCACCTAGTTTTAGGATTGAGACATAATTTAAAAAAAAAAACAAACAAACAAAAAAATATATACGAACATAATTTAGATATTTTATTTAACATCATGTAACCAAATAAACTACAAAATTATATCGCAAACGTCTACCGGAAGCCATACAGTATTTCATGTTAGATCTCGATCTGTCACATTTTTCAATTTTTGTTAGTTTTTCGTTAAGTATATGGAAAAGTACAAAGCGGTATGTGATTCAATATGTTAACGTAACTTTATTCAACAGATTTCATTCAAATTTATAAAGCAATATTAGTTCATTTATAGGGTGATGCAAAACCTTTGGCCAAAGCTGTATATTTTTAAGTTACCACGTATGCGCGTTATTATTTAAATATGTTTCATCTGCAAATTATGTGGACTGTTAAAACTTACCGCAGTTTGATAACTTGAATACAAATTTACCGAAAAAGTAACGCAAGGTTGGTAGGCTATATCTGGGTAGGAAAGGAGACTTTCTTGATGGTAACATGCTAAACGAGGTAGGGATTGTTTATTCCTGTCTCCAAGCAACGCGTTCTAATGCTGGGAATATGATACCCACGTACACTAAATGATATCCAGGTGACAAATATAGAAAACATTTTCATCGGGATGTAATTATAGTAAAATAACCTCATACGTTGCTCTTTTTATAGTTATAGTGTCTTCTTTATTTTTATTTTTAGATTATTTATTTATTTATTTATTTTTTAATTGGGTTATTAGGACTTCTATTGTATATGTTAGTTTAATTGTGATGGCCACAATTGTATTAGTTGAATGCTGTGAAAGCAAAATAGCAAAAATAATATTTAATAACAAAAGTGACGTTTTTTAAAGGTTACTGTTATCAGCTTAGTGCATAGGTCACCATGGTAAAAGCAGTTCAAATGTAATAAAGTACACAATTGTACATGCAAAAATAAAAATAAAAAAGTCTCACCTTTTTGTCACGCTGTTTTGGTAGTACCTTTCGGCCAATATACGTTTACATGTAGTTTTCTTTTAGGGAGAGAAATGCTCCTTTAAAATTCAAATTACCTAATTAATATTAAAATATAAACCTTAAACTGGGTTTACTCACTTACAATTACGTCTCACCCGAAAGACAGAGCACAAAGAGGTTAAGTGACTTCCTCAGGGTCACACAATGAGTCAGTGGCTGAGGTGGGATTTCAACCGGGGACCTCTTGGTTACAAGCCCTTTTCTTTAACCACTGGATTACACAGCGGGGAAACCCCCTATTTGTAGGGGGGAATTAAAGCCATGTGGGGAAAAATTGGGGGAAAGGTTGCATGGGGGGAAAGGTGGGGGGAGGAAATACTTTTCAAATAGGGGGCTTCAGATAAAAGTGGTGGATTTTATGTCCTCTGTAATGAGCGCCTTAGTACTTTCTCATAGTGTTCTCGTGATCTTTTAAAAATATTAACCCTGCCTTCTGATAGTGATGGCCTCCTGCAATAGCCAATAGTACATGCCTTTTACCATAAGTACTGCCTTACGCTTGACTCCTCCGCCATCCACACACGCACACTCCTCCACAGTTGCCAAGTTTGCCATTTGGGCTTGTTTTAATTTTTTGAGAATCACAGGTTTTTTTGTAATTGGTGACATGACTTCAACAGTTAGAAATGGTTGTAGGAGTGGTTTTGGTTATTAATATGGAATTTGTATAAACACCCCCACCTCTCCCTCTGAAATGGGTTGGGCTTGTTTTGGGCTTGTGAGAGTTGGCAACACTGCTCCTCCACTGCATTGAATATAGTAGATAGCCCCCCCTCGGCCTCCCCTCAAGAACAACCTGAGCAGGATCTCGCAGTTCTCCTCGACCCACCTCCGATCCGCGTTGAGGAGGACCCTGTACTTGATGACGCTCCACACCCTCCACTTCCCAGCCCTCGTCTCCCACCGAGACACCGCTTGGCGGGAGCCCCTCCGACCCCAGGAGGGTGAGAGTCCCCAGTGGGAGGCCCTGTACTCCCTGCTGGTCCCCAGAGGAGCTGGGGACTTGGGATGGAGGGTCCTGCACAGAGCTCTCGCGTCAGGAGAGATCCTGCGTCACTTTACCGACTCGGACGCCGCATGCCCTTTCTGCGGTCTGTCCGAGTCGGTAAGTCACATTTATTTTTTGTGCGCCAGGCTGCAGCCGTTCTTCCTGCTGCTGAAGAACATCCTGCTGCAGTTCTGGCTGCATTTCTACCCCACCCTCCTCATTTTCGGGCACCCTGTTCGTGGCTCTACCAGGAAGAGGGACCTCCTCGTGAATCTGCTCCTTGCTCTTGCTAAACTTGCCATCTACAAGACCAGGTAGCGTAAGATGATCGGGGAGGGTCTCTTAGACTGTGGGGCCATGTTCAGGGTCCTTGTCCAATCAAGGGTTAAGTTAGAGCATGCCTACGCGGAGTCCGCTGGCGACATGAACTCTTTTGTCGACCAGTGGGCTCTAGGGGGCGTGCTCTGTACCACCCCCCTTTTTGTTTTGCATATTTAATTTACAGTCCTTTTAACCGGTTTTCTGTTACATTAGTTAAGGCCTAGTCCTTGTTAGCACCCCTATTTGTTTAGGGGTGCTAAACTGAATTTTTTCTCCGGCCGCCATTGGGCAACTGATGTAGTCCGCCCACTGGGCCTTAAATAGGAATAATAATAATAATAATAATAATAATAATAATAATAATAATAATAATAATAATAATATCTTTATTTTGTATATAGCGCCTTTCATAGTGGACCACCATCACAAAGCGCTTTACAGAGGTAGATTTTGTATGGCTCTTACAGAAAATATTTTCAGTGAAATTCTGTACTACATTATTATTATTATTATTATTATTATTATTATTATTATTATTATTATTATTATTATTATTATTATTATTAAGTGTGGTAGAGAAGCATTGGGATTTAACAGAAAATACAAACTAAAACTTTTTTACAAATCAACAAATAAACGGAAGTTGCTTCATTTAAAAACAAAACAAAACAAAACAATCTACTGCATTTATGGTTTAGTTCAATTTAACAATGCCTCATAAATAATGAAACAGTTTATTCAATTATCTAAAAACACTGACAAAGTACACAAAATATACAGGAGTCAGAAATGCTTTAATCATCTTTGTCTGTGCCTTCTCAAGGTTGTCAGTCAGTGAAGTCAAGGCTGTCAGTTAGCCTCCTGGATGTTAAGTATTTCTTGCAGTGGAGGGCACAAGATTGCAGGAGCTTTCAGCCAACCACACATATACTCCAGAAATTCACAAGCCACATTTGCAGCATTTCTAGCAGTGATGACTGCCTAGAAAACTTTCTTAGTGATGCCTAATATTTTAGTTAATTACAGCAACACCTGAATTATTTTTGAATCCAAGGACGGTAAATACTATGCAGCTCCCCCTTTCCAATACAGGTATTGTGTAAATGGGGGGAAAAGTCTGAAAATGGGGGGAAATTTGTTCACCAATAGGGGGATTTTATGAGTAGCATCTAGCAGCCCTGACAGTAATATAGTATAAGCAGCGACAGAATCTAACAAAAGCATTGTGGACTTACTTGATTGATGAATCTTGAGTGATGTCATTTGTAGAAAAATTTTACAGCCCATGGAAGATTTTTTAAATCACTGTAGCCCACAGAAATCCACTGGGAAGATGAAAAGCCAGTTTGACAAACTAAACAGCGAATACTCGCAGTCAGTCATTTAGTTTTTTTTGTACCATAAGCAATTAAAAAGGCAATTTTGTTTTGGTCCTCCCTGCTGAATAAGGTCCAATTTAGGCTTTGGATGACCTTTATTGTTATTTTTTATTGTTATTTTTTCCTCAATTGAAAGCAAGGAAAACAGCGTATAAATTAAACAAAAATCTACAACATACTGTATGGAAATTGAAACTTAAAGTGTATCTTGAAGGGTTTTTTTTGTTTTCACTATAATGGATGCAGCAGTGTTTATTAAGAATATTAGCATTATTTAAAAAAAAAAAAAAAAAAACATTTTATAGGCCATGTGACAGGCTGGACGAGTGGTCTGACGTCAGGCAGAAGCAGGAAGGTAAACTGACACCAGGGAAGTACTGCAGTTTAAGGCTGGCATTTGCCGTTTTTATTAACAAATAACAAAAATAAATAAAAGGCTTGAATAAAAAACACTTGCTCACAGAGCAAAATAAATAATTAAACAAAACAAAATCACGAACACAAAAGTAATAAACAAAACCCAGGTCAGGCTGAGCAAATGCCTTCACTGTTCCTGGAGTTTAATTTTAGTTTCGTTTTAATCCTCACGCTCACTCTCTCCTTCCGACACCCACCCCGAGTGCCGAGAGCTGCAGGCTTTCATAACAGGTGACCATCTCCCGATTAGCAACAAATTAAATCACCTAATTAATTCGGGAGATGGCCACCTTCTGCACGAGTTTTTTAAAATACCATGTGGATGGGGCTTCCCATCCTCGTTACTAAATAATAACAAACGGCTAAGCCGTCATCTATACATAATAATAATATACAAAAACAATAACAAAACCTGCGGCGCTCGCTGTCATAAAAATAATAAATTATAATAAACAAACACAAAACAATAAATCTGCACAGGGGCGGAGGGGAACCCCGTTCTACAATAAAATAAACAAAACAATGTACAGGGCACCTCGCCCAGTTACAGGCCATTAAAATGCGATTAATGTGGATCATGGACCACACCTACCAAAAACACGACCTTTATGTACACATCATGCGTGACGTTTCAAAAGGAAACAGTTGTCGGCCTGTATGTCTGGCCTACAGGTTTGTGAGATTAATAATAATAATAATAATAATAATATGGTGAATACGTGCGTGTGCGGAGGGTTGCACGAACTCCAAACTGTCAGGGCATCAGGTGCATGCCTTTCCAGGGAAAATAGTGCCGTATTTCGCTCCTGTGGTTTGTACAAGTCAAAAGAGGCGACTTCACCGCGAAATCTGTTCACAAAATAATTCTCTCGTTTGTGGTGCGCACTTTCTCGACAGTGGTTATCTGGAGGGAGACTTACTTAAATATAGCATGGGATTGAGAAGCAACGAGTCAGGTTGAAGTCAGATGTGGTACCTTCAGTGCACGTCAACAAGCCGGCCACAGCGGCAGAGTGCTGTAGATCTAGTATCATCAGTACTAGCCACAGCAAGCCTGTCAAATTGCCTCAGTCAGCAGCCTGCAGGAAATTTGAGACAGGCAGGGTTAGTATATGATTACATCGCTAATATTTTGATAAAATATACAAATAAGTATAGTATAGCCAAAATGCTAATGAGTTGTATTACTTTTTAGATCCTACAAAAAGTTGCTGTGGCAGCAAGCCATAAGCTTTGGTGAGGATGATTATGATGTGGAGGACCAGTGGAGGTTGAAGAAAATGTGATGCTAGCACCACTGCTACAGCCGTATCACGACATCACCGCGTGGGACATTACAGCGCCGACCATTACAGCAAGTGACCAGAACAGCGCTACTACATCACCGTGACGGACATCACAGCGCAGACCATTACCGCGCCGAACTACAATTCAATTCCCAGAAGACTCTGCTAAGTTCACAAACGTCACTTACCAGGAACTCCCCCCGTCCCCCTCAGTATGCAGGTTTATTGCACAATTGTAAAGCAGTTGCATTCCAGGTTTGATGAAGATCTCTTGCAGATCGAAACGTTGATCTTGGGTATAATAAAAAATATAAACACTTTGGAGCATAATATATAAGTGTGCGGGTACTATGTTTGTTCAACTTTAAAATCTTTCTACGCTGCACCTTGAAAGACTTCGGATGTGCATATGTTTTCTCTTTGTTTACTACCAGCCCCCCATCCCATTTCTTAAGAGCGTCCATTTCTCAAGGAAGAAATAAACGCAGTGCCTACAAAGGTACCATGAAATGTTCCTGTCAGGACAACTGAGGAAGTCAGCACCTCCGGTCACTTTTTTTTAAACTAACAAAAACGCTTATTCACTGCCAAACGTGAACTACTTTAGATGTGTAATGACTGCAGGCTACTGACCTTAGGTTTAGGGTTTCGGTGTTGGGAGAGGATTATTCATTGTTTTATTAACAATAATATGATAACCAATCAGAGTGCAGTGTCCTGACAGGAACATTTGGTGGTACCTTTGTAGGATAGCGAAATGAACAGTGATTGTTGTTAAGGTTGTTTTGGCTCCAAAACTGCCTTTGGTGTGTTTCTTTTGTGCGGCGCCACCACAATATATATAAACGTTCGTTTGCCCGTTTGGCAGGGCACCTAAAAATGTAATCCTATGAGCTGCTGGAGAATAGATGTATACCCTGTGTGTGTGTGTGCACGTATACAGTGGTTGTCCAAAGTTTACAAACCCTAATTTATGGAAGTGTAACACCCTACAATTAATGTCGTATAGTACATTCCTATAAACACCCCTATTTATTTATGGTATATATATATAGATGGTACATTCCTATAATCTTCCTATTCTTCTGTTCTAATATAAAAAAAGTTCCAAAACAAAAAAAAACTGTCAGTTCAGCTTGTTACAGTTACGTTCTGCTTTGTTTGTATTGTGCTCTTGTAGCCCTGAATAAATATATTTTCAAAGAAACAAGAAATCACCATTTAATGTGTGCAACAGAAGCATACATTGGGATACCTTTGACAAACAACTGTGGATATCAGCCAATCTGAGACCTTGAGGGTGGAAGACTCACTCAAATAAAGATATGAATGCACAATTAAATAATAATAATAATAATAATAATAATAATAATAATAATAATAATAATAATAATAATAATAATAATAATAATAATAAAAACTACGTGCCAAGCAAGTACATGAAGGGGAATTATCTGACTACAACATTTTAATTTCAAACAACAAAAGCGAACTCGCTCTGGATAAAAAGTGTCATGCTAGAAAGAAAACAGTGGGTTAAGTACGGATACGACGGGGCAGAGAAGCAAGGACAACATAAAGTTACACTCTTTATTTAAAAAAACAAATTTGTACAAAATATACTCTTTTATTGAGATTTTACATTTTTTACATTTACACCCATTCTTTTTTTCATTCATTTTACATTTCTTTTAAAAATGACATTCATGCATACAGACATACATTTTGTTTTAAAAGCATTTGAAATACATTTAAAAACACAAAGACAATCGTGCTTTGTACATGGTTAAAACAGACACAGATTAAAATCAACATTATAAAACATGTGCTGCTTTAAAAGTGACTGGAAAAAGAACCATCTATAAAAAAACAGTGTTTGTGAGGGCTGGGGAGTGCTCTCTTAAAAAGGTTCAAAGGTGAACATAAAACAGAACAATAAAACTATAGAACTAAAACTAAAAAGGGACAGGGGCAAAGGGACAGTGTGTAAAACAGTGAGTTAAAATTCTAAAATTTTAAAACACTTAAAATGTAACTTTTAATAGTTCTTTTAGATCAATAAAAAACAAAACAAAACAAAATCAAATAAAACATTCAAAATAAATCAAATAAAAGTCCATAAAACTGAAACAAAAAGACTACATAAAACCAGGGCACCGTTCAAAAATGGTCATGCGGAATGCTGGCATGACAAAATAAATAAAAGGCTTAGCGGTGCCCCATAGTCCCGCTCCTAGGAGCTAGCGGTTCCAGTTTTTTGTTTTATTCCATCTTGTCCTGAAGTCCGGCGATCCTCCAATCCGCTCAGGCCTTGTCCTTCCCGAGGGTCCGGATGTCCAGAATTACAAAGTCCTTGATAAGAGTTTGTGCCCATCCGGTCGTCGTGATAGTGTCTAGCTCCTGCTTGTGATAGACACAGACGTTACGGCCTTCCCACAGGATCTGCTTGACAACATTGATGACACGCCAAACGCACTTAGCTGTGCTGGTAACGATTCCTCCCGCAGGCCCATAGAGCACAGTCTCAGCGGTCATCTTGGCCGTGTCAGCAAACCTGTTTAGGAAGACAGAGACAGAGAGCCAGACACTGCCAGCCACATCACACTCCCAGAAGATATGGGCTAGTGTTTCTCTCTTGCGGCACTTTGCATAGGGGCATGTTTCTACTTGGGCTAGTCCCCTCCTGAACATGAATGCTCGAGTGGGGGAGTGAACTGTGGATGGTGTTCCATGCTATAGCCTTCTGGACATTACTGAGGCAGCTGTGAGACACATTCTCCCAGATTTTTTGGCTTTGGGTGAAGGAGAAAGTAGCTACTTTTTCAATTTCTTGGGAACCGGCAAGATATTTAGTTACAGCCTTGTATTCCCAGGAGGCCAATTTTGCTTTATCTAAGCCCAATTTATAATTAGTGTCCCTTAAAGTTCTATAATACAATGGGGGGTCCCAAGAGTACGGCACAGTGTTGTCAATAGTGCAGAGGCCCAAGGCCCTGAGACAGGTGGCAAAATAGAAACGATTCATGTAACATACCTTCCTGTCCAGGGCCTGGATGTTCTCATAATTTGCGTGAGCCTCTGCACTCGGGTGAGCTGCACAACGTCCGGGACCCCCTTACCTCCCTTCTAGATTTTTCCTACATAAGAGAGGATGGGGAACAGTATAGACTTGGTTATTAATATTCTATCCGTCATTGTTAAGGATCTTGTGCTCCATCCGCCAATCTTTTTACGGACCTGGTTAATGGCCGCCGTCCAGCTCTGGGCCCCCGAGCTATTGTTCTTGAAAATGAGGCCCAGAATCTTGATTTTGTCCTTTTTGACAGGGTACATATCCGGCAGTTCCCTATCTACCTGCCAATTTTTAGACACGTAGACTTCGCTCTTGGACTTATTAATCACTGCTCCGGTCGCTGTGCAGTACTTCTCAAGGATATTACTAATCAGAGGTACCAACAATGTGTTGGTGCAAATTAGTGACACATCGTCCATATATGCTGTTGTTTTGACCTGGACCCCGTTGGATCCAGGCAGCTGGAAACCAGTTATATTGGTATCCCTACGAATTGCCTGCAGGAGGGGTTCAATGCACACGACATATAGCAGTGGGGATAGTGGGCAACCCTGTCTGACCCCTGACTGGATAGATATTTTACCAGTCAGGTGTCTGTTCACCAAGACTCGGGTACTAATGTTTGTATATATAGTTTTAACCCACTCCCTAAGTCCAGGAGCGAATTTCATCTGGTCCATCACTTTGTACATATATTCATGGTTTACCCTACCGAACGCCTTCTCCTGGTCAAGGTTGAACAGGCAGAGGGGATGGTTCAGTTCTCTAGAATAAGCCAGAATGTCCCTTGTTAACATTAAAATATCGGTGATGGACCTCCCTGGGACACCACAAGCCTGGTCGGGGCCAATGACCAAAGGGAGGTGTACTTGTAGCCGGAGCATCAGAGCTTTGGCTAATATCTTGTAGTCCACGCAAAGGAGGCTGATTGGGTGCCAATTCCGTAGATCTTTAACTTCCCCTTTCTTATGAAGAGAGTAATTACACTCTCCCGCATAGAAGGGCCCAACCGTTTCTCCCTGTAGACCACTCTGTAGACCTCCGCTAAATGGACTTTTAGCGTGTCCCAAAAAAGATGGTAATACTCACCCGGGATGCCATCTGGACCTGGCATCTTACCGGTGTTCATGGTCTTAGCCGCCTGGGTGAGCTCCTCCAACGTGAGTTCTGGGTCCTTCTCCTCCTCCTGATCCTCGTCCCGCACTGAGTCAGGCTCCAACTGGCTCAGGAACCACTCTATCAGGGTGTCATCTGTAGCTTTGATGTTATATAGGCCCCTATAGAAGTTTTCTACCACTTTATTAACTCCCTCACTATCCTCTACTATCCTCCCACTGCTGTCGAGCATGGAGGACATCAAGTGCCGCTTCTCCCTCGTTTTCTGGAAGAAGAAGCGGGTACACTTTTCATCTTCCTCCATTTTTTGCACTTTTGCATTGTGCATGACTGTGGCAATGTGCTCCGCCCCTGTGTGCATTTCTGTGTTGTATGTTGCGTGTGGTGTGTTAATGTTTGTGTATTTATTTTGGCCTCAAGTGCCGTGTCCTGTCTTCTGTTTGTTTAAACCTTTTATTTATAATAAACCGCGCAACAGCGCTTTCATCATTTCACCTCATCTGTCCTGTCTCTGTGTATTCATTTCCTGGTTCTGACGTCACCACTCAGCCAGCCGTGTGACATATGGTGTCCTGCGTGGGATAACAGCGCCTCCAAGCGTCAGACCAGGAGAGGTGTTTTTGTGTAAAAAAAAAAACCCATAGGACTGTTTAAAAAAATAAATAAATGAATAAAAAAAAGGGAAAGAACAGCCTGAAGAAGCAGCAACAGCAGAGCAAAGGGGGAATGGAGGAAGCAGGGCTGTGGTGTTTTGCCTGTGGCAAAACCTTTCACATCACCATGCACTGCTCCATCCATGTGGCTCTTCGGGCACTGTCCCGAAAGATGGGATAGGGGGAAGACACTGAGGAGTGGGCCGGGTTCCCTCCCTGCCTCGTGTTCTGTATCAGAAGAGCTACTGGAGGAGCTAGTGGAGTGGCTGTTGTACTCTCTCTCTGGGCTGGTGGAAGGGGTCCTCTCTGGGCGGGGGGGTGAGGGGGGTGATGGTGATGATGGTGGTGCTGGAGTCTGGGTTCTTGATGCTGTTGTGGTGATGCGGACTGATCTTTGTTACTTGCTCCCTCTTCCTGCTCAGGCCTAGGCTTGTTAGTATTTGCCTTACTGGCTCTGGCCATGTTGGCATAGGAAGAGGGGGCAGTCCTTAAACAGGTGCCCCTTCTTTCCACACAAACTGCACTGCCTCTCTTCTCTGCAGTGGCTGGTCTCATGGGTACTTGACTACAGTACATGCGGCTGCCAGGTGTCCTAATTCCCCACATTTCCTGCAGAGTTTTGGCATCCCATGTGGGAGAAGCCTCTGGACGTCCGGGTTGCCTCTCTCTGCGAAAAAGAGGCAACGTAAGCAGCAAATCTGGGCAGTTGAAGGATCTATTACTTTAGTCCCTGAGGAGATGGTTGCCTCGCAAGAGGGACCCCTCCCCAGGTGAACGGTGTCCTTCCCTAGCGGAATAGGGGGCATTGCTTGGCACCGAGACCACACAGGAAGAATCGTGGCTGTGACGCCTCCTCGGGGTCCGGGGCAGCCCTCTGCTCCTCCCAGATGGCACCCTCTGCTGGGCGCCGGCTGCTATCTCGGTCTGGATCTCAATCACGATCAAGGGCTGGAGATGAGGTCGTCTAGGTCATCAGGGTCCTCAAAGGTCGTCTGGATGGTAGGTCCTCCTTCTCTCAAACTCCAGGAATGTCTGGAAAAACTGGAACTGCCTGAAAAAGAAAAAACTGGAACCGCCTGAAAAAGAAAAGCTGCTCTCAACAGTCAACAAAATCTTGGAAGACCCTCGGCCTGGATTGGGCAAGCCAAAACCAGACTGAGCATTAGTCTTCCAAAAAGTTGACGGGCTGAAGAGAAGCCAGTCAAAAATAAAAAAAGGTCTGCTCCTCTTCTCTCCCACAGACCTCTCACAGACCCTCGGAGGGAGCGGGTAATGCCACTACCCTCTAAGCCTTAGTCCTTAGAAAGATTTATGCGAGATGAAGAGAAGCCAGAGTATATTCTGTACAAAATATACATTAAAAAAAATCCAAACACTTCATGTCCGTGTATCGGTCCCCAGTACTAGGACTATATAAAGAAGGCTAGGAAAATGATGTCACATGTGGGCGGGGTTAGTAAACAGTGGAGCATTTCTGGAGCCCGAAGAGCACATTAACAGTGCACTCGCAATGCTTTTAACTTATTCGCGCTTGCACTGGTAAAATGTTTCTTGACATAATCAAGCATTAATTTGCATAAATAACAGTCAGTCACTTTATATTAACAATATTTTGTATTGTTATTAAGAAAAATACCGGTATATCCTGGCGCTGCAACACAGCATTGCAGCAATGTATTCAGTACTAAGTGGACTCCACCTGATCATAGGATTGATTGTCCTATCCTTTATATAGTCCTAGCCCAAAAAAACGATATGCAGCCCAACTACATAAAAAATGCTTGTGGAAACACGCTTTTATTGATTTGAGGTTTTACTTGACGTAAGAGGAGGACAACGCAGCTCTCAGGCAGCTTACAGGCAAGCCCGCAGGCCATTTGAGCGCCGCTCCCTGGAAGCTTCGGTCCTCGGTCGGCAAAGGAATAGCCTGGACTCGAACTCGCGACCTCCAGACTATAGGGCACATCATGCACTCCACGCGGAGCGCCTTTACTGGATTCACCACTCGTGAGCCCCCAAAACTATAGTCTTCTGCAATCAGAAAATCTGTGGTGAACCCCGCTCTGACTGCGTCGTGTGTCCGAGTTCCTGGTAAGTGACGTTTTTGTGAACTTTGCAGTCATATGGAAATTGTAGTTCGGCGCGGTGATGTTGTAGTGCTGTTATGTGCAGTCACTGTAATGGTCTGCATTATAATTTCCGTCGCGGTGATGTCGTAGCGCTGTTATGCGCAGTCGCTGTAATGGTCTGTGCTGTAATGTCCATCGCGGTCATCGGTCATGTCGTAGCGCTGTTATGGGCACCCGCTGTCCTTTGCAGTGATGTCGGTGCGGTTTTGGACTCGCTGTTATGTCATGTAACTGCCACAGCACAGGGCAACGCAGTGCAACATCAAACGCCCTTATTACTATCGATCAACAGGTAGTATTCAATATATTATACAAATAATTGCAAATATATCAGTGAAATGTATACATGTATATAAGGGGAAAATTGATGTTTATTGCATACAAGTTGTTAAATGGATAACTAATTGAAAAAATGAAAGTTATTTAAACACTCCCCTATTTTGGCAGATTTTCTATGTAAAGTCCTTGATGAAGGACTGATGGTTCCAAACATTGTCTCTAGTCTGTCTATTAGTCTGTTTGTTGTTTTAAAAAGTATGAACAAATAAAATAACTCTAATAATAGTTCGATTGGCATAAGCGGACATATGGTCTACACTCCGCAAAAAGTGATTGAGCAGGCTGTTTACTTTGTTTATAAGGAAAAAATATATATATAAAGTCATAAATCTTAAAATACCCAAAGAGCTAAATATGATGCCATTTTACAAACTAATTGAGTTTTTTTTTTTAAAAAAAAAAGGTGATAAAAGTAAACTTTACGGTATAATATTTGTTTAGTATTTGTATTATTTTGTACAAAAATAAAACTAAAGAAACATTTATTTTTCCATATTCATTGCGAAGTTGTCTGATCTGCTTTATATAATGCCATCTTATCAATCCTTATGTCTACTGTACATTATTGTAATGTTTGTAATTTATAGTCTTTGAGATTTCACAGTGTCACTGTCAGTGGTCTGCTGTTCTGTGACAGTCTGTGGCCTGTGATCACAGACAAAATATGACAAAAATGGGTATTATAGACCATAACAGACAATCTCTAAACTAATATAAACTAATTACAGAGTATAGATACTGAAGCGTATATTATTGGTAATCAAACACATTACAATTTTGGAAATTACACTCACCATGCAGTGTTGCCGATCCGCCACAGGTTTTGGAGGGTCCACAGCTCTATTTCTTGTCAATCCCCATTTAGTCACTGCCTCTGTTGATCAGTGGGATCCCGCTGTCTTGCCGCTATTTAAAAAATGTAGGGTTGTTCCCTAAAACTAACTGGGTCTTCGATATCATCTTCGATGTTTGCACCGGCAGTCGCCATGTGTGTTTACCATTTCGTACGTACAGTAACTTTCATTTTTATTATGAGCTACATCACATTCTCACAACTGAAAGAGAATTTGAAGTTGCATGGGCTACCGGTATACTGGATCCACGATAACAAAAAATATAACAACATTGTACTAGTGAAAGCCTTGCACCGTCCATGTCAGATTCAGGTAATTATTATTACATACAAGCTTTTCAGGAACAGAGTTAGAAAAGATCAGACAGGAGACTGTAGCTTCAGTCCGGAATGGCAAGTCTTTAATGAATACAGTACTCATAATAATTGCCCGCCCTGGACCACCCGTCCCTTCTCATAGTCCAGATGTGTCCCATGAATCCCTTGAATCCCCTGCCAAGGGGTCACTATTGTGCGCACGCTCGATTCTCTTTCTACGCTTACAAATCTTTCCTCTGCTCGCTCTCGAATTCACAGTTATTTCACACTATTAATATTTCATTGCAAAATCTGCAAATGTGTAGCTCAGGCAGCCTAGATGATTGTCGGCACGATCGAAGAGCATTGCAACTCAAACATGGCAGAGGTACAATTGGATTTCGATCATTTTATGTGGTTTATGTGTTCCGTAAGTGTACATAACAGCATTTAATTTTTGTTTTGACACTTGTATGTACGTAGTTGCAAAAGTATCATTAATTACTGGTCATTTACATGCATGCAAAAAGTTTTTAAACAATACAGTGCATTGACATGCATGCCTCTTATTACACTGGAGATAAACAACATCTGAAACTAAATAACAACTCTTCCTCGACTGACTTACAGATTTTGTGATTTTGCACTAGTGGGGATGGGAAAAAGGTATGAAATGAATAATAAGGAACAACAGGAATGATAGCATATTTTAGAAACGTATTTATACAGGATTAATGGTTAGAAGACAATTATACAACTTCACTTTTTAAATATGTTAAAAGCAAGATATTTCAGTTTTTTATTTTTCTTAAAAATATTTCCCAGCATAAAACCAATGTCACCTTACAGTAATTGATTTTGAGTTTCAGTGTTTTAAAATAAAATATCAAACAGAACAAAATTTCAATGTACCATTTGTAATTCAAGAATATGAGAGAATTGGTCAGGGGTCTGAATACTTTTGCAAGGCACTGTATATATATATTGTGAGGAAAGGGTAGTGTCGCCTTTAAGAAATGGCGGCGCTAGGGGAGAAACTACACAACCCAGAAACCCGAGTGCCAATTGATTGGGAGGGGTTAATGGATTTATAAGGAAGCAGGGCAGAACAATCGGGGCGTGGTATGATCATGGGGAACAGTGCCCTATTGTTCTGCAGAATAGAAGCCTGCAAACTCCAGTGTGTTGGTAGAACATCGTAAGGTAAAGTGATCGTTTGTAGTTAGAATATAGTTGAGTATTTAGTTTAAACGGTGTACGATTTTCCTCTTGGTGAGGTAGCCTTTTGTTTTGTGAAAGTTTATTTATTTTTCTTTTGTCGTGTTGCTAGTTGAAGTTTATTTCTACTTCTCAGCAATTTAAAAGAGGCCCGCGGTGTTCCGCGCTGTGCGGTTGTGCGCCGTCACAGCAGCAGGGTGTTTAAAAGAGGCCCGCGGTGTTCCGCGCTGTGCGGTTGTGCGCCGTCACAACAGCAGGGTGTTTAGTTTTATGCTTTACGACCTGGAGGTGTATTGGTTATTCACGCGCTGCAGAGACAGTGAATAATAACCAGAAAGAACGGATTTATTAGACTGAAAGTGCAAGACATTGTTTATTGTAATACAGATACAAGACACATTGCATATGGTTTACACAGGAAAAGTGGACACTTGCTTTTAGTTGGGACACAATTTGCTTCCGTGGACGACCAGGAGTTGGCTGCAGGGGTTCCTTCCCCACAGCCCGGATATAACTTGTTCTATCTTTGTTCACTTCTCTGGACGTCTGGGGTCATCTCAATTGTGTTCCTGGGATTCTTCTTTAAAGGGGATCCATCCTGCGTTTATCTGTGTGCCAGGACAACTCCAGCAGAGGGAGCCTGTCTTGTACTTACCTGTGTTACAGGACTACTCCAGCAGAGGGAGCCTGTCTTGCACTTACCTGTGTTACAGGACTACTCCAGCAGAGGGAGTCTGTTGTATACTTACCTGTGTGGCGGAACTACTCCAGCAGAGGGAGTCTGTCTTATACTTACCTGTGTTGCAGTTACTCCAGCAAGAGGGAGCCAGCTCTGTGTTCACCTGTGTTACAGGACTACTCCAGCAGAAGGAGCCCATCCTGTACTTACCTGTGATCCAGGACAGCTCTAAGGAAGAGAGCTGGCCCTGTTCTTACCTGTGGACTGACTCACTTCGGCGGAAGGAATCTCTGTACTACTCTCCTGTCTCCACGTCTACAGTGGCCAGTGTGGTTCGCTCCAGTGGACTCGGTCCCATCTAAGTGGATCGTGCACAGGCCAAAGCCTGTAGAAGTGTAGTAGTCCTAAAGTAGCTCAGAGAGGGTTGAAGAAGTGAGTTAGTCAGTGGCCCGTACAGGGCATTAGCCTTTGGCAGAAACTGCTTTATTGTGTAAATATTGTAAATAAAATATACTTGCCTGCAAACTTATCAAGTCTGTGCCAGTGGTGGGAGCGGGAAACCAGTGATCAGCAGCACTACACTACTGGATCTGTTACAATATATATATATATATAGATATATATATACAGTGGCTCTCAAAAGGTATTCACCCCCCTTGGACTTTTCCACATTTTATTGTGTTACAACATGGAATCAAAATTGATTTAATTAGGAGTTTTTGCCACTGATCAACACAAAAAAAGTCCATAATGTCAAAGTGAAAAATAAAATCTACAAATTGTTCTAAATTAATTACAAATACAAAACATAAAAAAATTGATTGCGTAAGTATTCATCCCCTTGAGTCAATATTTGGTAGAGGCAACTTTGGCAGCAATTACAGCCATAAGTCTATTTGGATAAGTCTCTACCAGTTTTGCATATCTGGACACTGCAGTTTTTGCCCATTCTCCTTTCCAAATTGCTCAAGCTCCGTCAAGTTGGATGGGGACCTTTGGTGAACAGCAATTTTCAACTCTTTCCACATATTCTCAATTGGATTGAGGTCCGGGCTTTGACTGGGCCACTCCAGGACATTGACCTTTTTGTTAAGCCACTCCAGTGTGGCTGTGGCTGTATGTTTGGGGTCATTGTCCTGCTGGAAGATGAATCTTCTCCCAAGTCCCAGGTCTCTTGCAGACTTCAGCAGGTTTTCCTCCAGGATTTCTCTGTACTTTGCTGCATCCATTTTGCCCTCTATCTTCACGAGCTTTCCAGGCCCTGACGCACAGACGCAACCCGCATAACATGATGCTGCCACCACCATGCTTCACGGTAGGGATGATGTCCTCAGCGTTGAGGCCAAAAAGCTCTATTTTGGTCTCATCAGAGCATAGAATCTTCTTCCACTTGGGCTCAGAGTCTCCCACATGCCTTCTGGCAAACTCTAGCCGAGATTTGATTTGAGTTTTTTTCAACAATGGCTTTCTTTTTGCCACTCTCCCATAAAGGCCAGTTTTGTGAAGCACCCTGGCTATTGTCTCCCAGCTCAGCCTTGGAAGACTGTAACTCCTTTAGAGTTCCCATAGGCCTCTTGGTGGCCTCCCTGACTAGTGCCCTTCTCGACCGGATACTCAGTTTTTGAGGACGGCCTGTTCTAGACAGATTCACAGTTGTGCCATATTGTCTCCATTTCTTAATAATGGACTTTACTGTGCTCCGGGGGATGTTCAATGCCTTGGAAATGTTCTTATATCCTACCCCTGATTGGTGCTTTTGAAGAACCTTATTCCGGATTTGCTTTGAATGTTCCTTCGTCTTCATGATGTAGTTTTTGTTAGGAAATGTACTAACCAACTGTGGGACCACCCAGAGACAGGTGTATTTAACCTGAAATCATGTGAAACACCTTAATTGCACACAGGTGGACTCCATTCAACTAATTATGTGACTTCTAAAGACAACTGGTTGCACCGGAGCTTATTTAGGTGTGTCATAGCAAAGGGGGTGAATACTTAAGCAATCAATTATTTTCTGTTTTATATTTGTAATTAATTTAGAACAATTCATAGATTCTATTTTTCACTTTGACATTATGGACTTTTTTGTGTTGATCAGTGGCAAAAACTCCTAATTAAATCCATTTTGATTCCATGTTGTAACACAATAAAATGTGGAAAAGTCCAAGGGGGGTGAATACTTTTGAGAGCCACTGTATATGCACACTTAATAAACTCATTACACATACTGCACATAAGTAGCTAATAAATATATTGCACATAACATTTTAGTTAAATAGTTAGCATATAATAGGTTAGTTAACCATCAATTAAATAAATAACAGTTATCTAATGATTTCTCTCAAACCACCAATTTAAAATCACAAGCAGCATTTCAATTTCAAAAATTTCAAGTGACCAATTAATCATGATTTAGGAAAGACCACTCATTATGCTATATTGTTTATAATTTGGTCTTAACTGACACTACTGCCACTATTCTTAACTTACAATGGCCCACTTACGCTATGCAAATATATCAAAATAAAACTATACAGCATAACTAATTAGTTGCAATGCATTGCAATACTAGAAAACAATTTACAATTACAGAGCGTGTAACCCAACAAACAATATATTAATTAAATGTTGCACAAGAGTTCCAGCACGTTTATCCAAAGAAGCAGAAGTAAAAGAATAATAAAGTTCATCTGTGCATAAGAACACATCGAAGTAAATTTCCATTATATATATATATATATATATATATATATATATATATATATATATACAGTGCCTTGCCAAAGTATTCAGAGCCCTGACCAATTCTCTTATATTACTGAATTACAAATGGTACATTGAAATTTCGTTCTGTTTGATATTTTATTTTAAAACACTGAAACTCAAAATCAATTATTGTAAGGTGACATTGGTTTTATGTTGGGAAATATTTTTAAGAAAAATATATAAATAAATAAATTACCAAGCCGAAGTGGACAATGACATCGAAATAAATGTAATGTATACACGTGTGGGAATAAACAATATCAAAATTCGCCTTGTGTCCGGAGGTTTAAGGCTTTTGCTCAGACTGCCTACTTTAAATATATACTTAGCCTTTTTGGCTATCTTTAAAGGGGGAGCTAGATATTGAGCTCAAAGAAGAGGAGTGACTGAAAAAAATGGTACCATTTCTTCATGCTAAATTCGCTTCCTCAGTCCAAAAGCAGTATTATGTGTGTTGCGTTTGTTACAGATGTACTGAAGATGGATAAACTATATCTACACACCCAATTCATTCTAAAGAAACTTTTGTTTTCAGAAATGTGTGATTCTTGCTGTAATGGTTGTTTTAAGAGGTCATTTTATAGGTTAAAAACAAAGGGGATGCTAATATTTGTGACAAATGTCATGAACTTGAACAGGAAAATGTTGATAAAAAAATACATAAAATAATAATTATTGATGTCATTCTAACCCTTTTTGCTAAAATAAAACACATTGTGATTGTGCTTTCTTGCTTTAATTTCAATAGACTACTCATTTAAAAATATATTTTTTGTCAAGTATGCCCTTCATATTGTCTGCGGGTATATGGGAGTGGCCGGGGAGTGACTTGGCTAATTAAAGTCAATAAAAATGATTTTATCTGATACGTTATGAACCTAAAATGAATACTTACAAGTGGAAGGTCTTGCCACATCCCTTGGTCGATAATTTGCTGCATGCAAAGGCCGAACAGCGAGGCATCTTTATCAAATTAATAAAGAAAATTAAGTGACAAACTGTGGTGGGCTGGGCTTTGTTGGGTGTGGTAAGATGGCTGCGGGCATACTTCTGGTGACTTCACACCCTGCAATAGCCTGATAGTGGCATACGCTATCCAGTGTTTATAGCTTAGTGATAAAAACCCGCCCAACAAAACATTATCCAATCTCTGGCTAGCCGTGTTATCTTTGCAGCCAATCACAGTAAGAATAAGAAAAATTCAAAGCTACACAGAAGCGTAACCACTCTAGTCCAGCTACAAATCCAACTGGAACCATCGTCAGAGGCAACCGCTAAGAAACGTGTCTATAATATTAAACATACTATTTTATAAGTTATTAATGCATTTCCTTATTTTATCGTATAGCTTTATATTGAAGTTTTAACATGTTCACTGAGTTTAGGAATGTAATGTTAAAATAGAAGATCTGTTCATATACAGTATATGATCTGTTTCTGTGCTTATCTTCAAAGTTATATTGGCTGTGGTCAATAAGTGAATACGAATAGCTGTTGATTATGATTTTATTTTATTACTCAGTTTTTGTACAGTAGAAATTTTTGTGATTAGAAATGGAACCTGCATAAAAGATTTGTGAGCTAGTTTCTCCCCTAGTTTAAGTCTGTATTTCAAATAGGTATATTTGTAGCTTTTACTGTTCTTGTGGACTATTTGCAGTGTGGAGTAGTGGTTAGGGCTCTGGACTCTTGACCGGAGGGTCGTGGGTTCAATCCCAGGTGGGGTGCACTGCTGCTGTACCCTTGATCAAGGTACTTTACCTAGATTGCTCCAGTAAAAAAAAAACACAACTGTATAAATGGGTAATTGTATTATTAATTATTTATTAGCTGACGCCTTTATCCAGGGCGACTTACAATTGTTACAAGATATCACATTATTTTACATACAATTACCCATTTATACAGTTGGGTTTTTACTGGAGCATCCTAGATAAAGTACCTTGCTCAAGGGTACAGCAGCAGTGTCCCCACCGGGGATTGAACCCACGACCCTCCGGTCAAGAGTCCAGAGCCCCAACCGCTACTCCACACTGCTGCCCCTGTATTATTATTATTATTATTATTATTATTATTATTATTATTATTTATTTCTTAGCAATGCCCTTATCCAGGGTGACTTACAATAACTTTTGTTCAAGCAAAGTACAAGTGTGACAAACCACAATTCAATAATACAGCAGATAATAGTGATAGTTACATCAGGATATGATTAAATACAAAATGCTACAGGTTAAACACTTGGCAGATTACAGTATTCTGAAGTACAGGATTAAATGCAGTAAAATAGGGGGCAGATAAGAGCAAAATAAAGCACATTTAAATGAAGGGTGATAGTGTCCCAGGATACAAACAGAGGAGTTCTACAGGTACTGTTTGAAGAGGTGAGTCTTAAGGAGGCACCGGAATGTGGTCAGGGACTGGGCAGTCCTGACATCTGTAGGAAGGTCATTCCACCACTGCGGAGCAAGGGTGGAGAAGGAGCGGGCTCTGGAGGCAGGGGAGCATAGCGGAGGTAGAGCCAGTCTTCTAGTGCAGGCGGAGTGGAGAGGTCGAGTGGGGGTGTAGGGAGAGATGAGGATCTGGAGTGCAGTCTGGTCAAGGCATCTGTAGGCTAGTACAAGAGTCTTGAACTGGATGCGAGCGGTGATCGGGAGCCAGTGGAGCGAGCGGAGTAGTGGAGTAGCGTGGGCGAAGCGAGGCAGAAAGAACACCAGGCGGGCAGCAGAGTTCGGGATGAGCTGGAGCGGACAGGTGGCGGACGCAGGGAGGCCAGCCAGGAGGGAGTTGCAGTAGTCTAGGCGGGAGAGTACCAGGGCCTAGACCAGGAGCTGGGTAGCGTAGTTGGTGAGGAAGGGTCGGATTCTTCGGATGTTGCTCAGGAAGAATCAGCAAGTGCGTGCCAGAGTGGAGATGTGCTGGGAATAAGAGAGGCAGGGGTCCAGGGTGACTCCGAGGTTCTTAGCGGAGGAAGAGGGAGAGAGTGTGGTAGATTCCAGAGGAACAGAGATAGAGAGATCAGAGGAGGGGGAGGAGGAGGGAAAGAAACGGAGGTCAGATTTAGAGAGGTTGAGTTTGAGGTGATGCGAGTGCATCCAGGAGGAAATAGCAGACAGACAGGTAGAGATATGGGAGGAGATGGTGGAGTCAGAGGTGGGGAAGGAGAGGAAAATCTGAGCATCATCAGCATAGAAATGGTATGAGAAACCATAGGATGCGATGAGGGGGCCCAGGAAGCGGGTGTAGAGAGAGAACAGGAGAGGACCCAAGACTGACCCTTGGGGGACTCCAGTTAAGAGAGGGTGAGGTGTGGAGGTTGCTCCACGCCAGGTTACCTGGTAAGTGCGGTTGGAGAGGTAGGAGGAGAACCAGGCCAGAGCAGTGCCAGAGATCCCCAGGTCAGCGAGAGATGATAGTAGAATAGAGTGATCAACAGTGTCAAAGGCAGCAAAGAGGTCGAGGAGAATTAGGACAGAGGAGAGAGAGGCAGCTCGGGCACACTTAAGTGAGTTGGTGACAGACAGGAGGGCGGTTTCAGTGGAGTGAGCAGAGCGGAAGCCAGATTGGAGAGGGTCAAGCAGAGAGTGGTTGGACAGGAAAGCAGAGAGCTGGCGGTGTACAGTCTGCTCGAGGGTTTTGGAGAGGAAGGGTAGGAGGGAGACAGGACGGTAGCTCTGGACGGAGGTGGGGTCGAGGGTAGGTTTTTTGAGGAGGGGAGTGATAGAGGCTTTTTTGAAGGCAGAGGGAAAGAGACCAGAAAGTAGAGAGGTGTTGAGGAGGGAGGAGATGAAGGGGAGTAGAGCAGGAGCAGCAGCTTGAAAGAGGTGAGTGGGGAGGGGGTCCAAGGCACACGTGGTGGGTTTGTGACCCTGGAGCAGGGAGGAGAGGTCAGAGTCTGAGAGGGGCAAGAAGGTGGAGAAGGAGGGCGAGTTAGTAGGGGATGTAGTGGGTGTAGGGGTTGGAGCAGGAAGGGGTGCGGGGGAGGGAGAGGTGTTAAAGAGTAAAAATAATGTGATGTCTTGTCGGCTAAGAAATAAATAATAATATTTGGCTGTCACTAGTTGCTATTCTGTCTTGGTTGCAGCACGCTGTGTTTGTTTATTTTTAGAAAGGGAAACTCAGGAAAGAACAGAAATGCAGCACTCTGATTGGCTGAAATACTTTACAGCATGTTGATGCATTGTCGTTATCTGCATGAGTTAGGATGTCTGTGTGCTTCAGTTGTGCGTGAAAGATATCTGGGGGCACGCCTGCTTCTACTAATACATCTAATAATATGCAATAATAAACCATTTTGTTTACTTATCACAAAACTGTTTAAGCACTAATATGTTATATGCAATTTAATTATTTATTTATGTTTGAGGATTGTGATCATAATCATAATTGTCTGAAATTGTTTGTGTGTGTGTGTGTGTATATATATATATATATATTGTAAACGAGCCTTGCGGCTCGGGTTCATTTTGCCCTTTAAAGTACTGACCCAGACACAGAGATGGAGGGTTTTGAAAGTGCTTGCGCGCTAAGATTTTTAATAAAGAAAAATAAACAGGAGGCTGTGTGGTCCAGTGGTTAAAGAAAAAGGGCTTGTAACCAGGAGGTCCCCGGTTCAACCCACGTCAGCCACTGACTCATTGTGTGACCCTGAGCAAGTCACTTAACCTCTTTGTGCCCCGTCTTTCGGGTGAGACGTAATTGTAAGTGACTCTGCAGCTGATGCATGGTTCACACACTCTAGTCTCTGTAAGTTGCCTTGGATAAAGACATCTGCTAAATAAATAAAAACAGAAGATAAAAACCTAGCTCTGTACGAGCACTAGGTTCCTGTCTGTGGAAGTCAAAGTAAAAACAGGACAGCTAAGCTGTTTACCTGTTAAACAAAACACACAGTTTTTAAATCAATAACACAAAAAGGTTTTACACCGTACCTTTGTCTTTATACGCTTGAGCACACTAACAAGCAGGCTTTCTGCACACACCATCCCCGAACAGACTGGCTGCTTCCTTTAAATACCCTGCACCTGGCTCTAATTTACAATGATCACCAGGTGCAGGGGGATAATTAATAATAAAACAAACAATTAACAAATATAATTAAACAAAACAATTAAATTAAACCCATGTGCATTTTCACATGTTTTTCTTCAGCATGGATGAATTTAACCCTCTCACTGCTCACACATCCTCCCCAATGTCTTTCTAAGACACCGGCCATTTAACGGCCATCTCCCTCCACCCTTAAAAGACCACCCACCCTCAAGTTCCATCTCTTTGATTTTTGCCCTCTTCCACGGGCGGGCTTGAGGGTGGGTCGGTCCCTCTGGTGCTTCCAGGGAGGGACCTTGATCCGGCAATGAGGGACCCAGACGTCTTGTCCAGAGCAACCGAAAAGCAGGCCGGTGACCGAGTGCAAGGAGCGAAGGGCACCAGTGAGCATCTCGGGACCGGTGTAATGACATCTGGGACCTGAGGGGGAACATAGTGGAAGGATGGGGGAGCATATGCGACGTCTGAAGCCCACGACGTGACGTCTCAGGTTCCAGGGGGAGCGGAGCAAGGGACTGTGTGCACAATTGTGCCTGACGGTGGTGCGACCTGGGAACAAGGACAAGTGGAGGGAGGTCCGGGCATTCCAGCAAGGTGTCCATGATGCCGGGACTAGGGACCACACTCGGCAGCGTCGGACTGGCTTGCAGGGGTGGTGGTCGGGGCCTCACCAACTCCTCTTCAGTCTCCGCCGATGGCTTTCCCTGCTTCCCCTCAGGCAACAGCTCCTTCCCCAGTGACAGCTGCTATTCTGTCACCGGCGGCAGCCCATCCTGCTCCTCTGCAGGCGACAGCTCCACCTGCTCTAGCACTGTAGACAGCAGGACCTTTATGGGCTTCCAGTTCTGGATCAGCAGGTCTAATTCAGTGGCTCCGGTTCCAGAAGCCACATCTCCTGCCTCCACCTCCTGGAGTCTTCCCGCTACCATGCAGCATTCTTCTCCAGTCTTTTTATTAGTTCCTGTATGCTTTCCATTTTATTTATTTTAAATCTGCACTGGGTCCGTAGGGCTCGGTACCGCTGCCACCATATGTAAACGAGCCTTGCGGCTCGGGTTCGTTTTGCCCTTTAGAGTACTGACCCAGACACAGAGATGGAGGGTTTTGAAAGCGTTTTCACACTAAGATTTTTAATAAAGTGAAATAAACAAAACAGAAAACAAAAACCTAGCTCTATACGAGCACTGACTACCACAGACAGGAACCTAAAGTAAAAACAGGACAGCTAAGCTGTTTACCTGTTAAACAAAACACACAGTTTTTAAACCAATAACACAAAAAGGTTTTACAAAGTACCTTTGTCATTATACCCTTGCGCACACTAACAAGCAGGCTTTCTCTACACACCAGCCCTGAACAGACTGGCTGCTTCCTTTAAATACCCTGCACCTGGCTCTAATTTACAATGATCACCAGGTCCAGGGGATAATTAATAATAAAACAATTAAACAAAACAATTAAATTAAACCTGTGTGCATTTTCACATGTTTTTCTTCAGCAAGGAGGCATTTAACCCTCTCCCTGCTCATATATATATATATATATATATATATATATATATATATATATATATATATATATATATATATATATACTGATGCACAATGAAAACGCAACAGTCCAAGTTTTACATCAATAGCTCATTGGGCACATACATAATGTCATTTACATTTTAAATAGTGAGCATATAGGTTTGTTGGTTGTTTGAATAATATTGTTCCTTGGGATAATTCTGAGCTC
Source organism: Acipenser ruthenus (assembly GCF_902713425.1). Taxonomy (NCBI): domain Eukaryota; kingdom Metazoa; phylum Chordata; class Actinopteri; order Acipenseriformes; family Acipenseridae; genus Acipenser; species Acipenser ruthenus. The sequence goes on from NC_081192.1 coordinate 53,227,118, forward strand.
AAGTCATGTGATTTCATAAAAAACAGCAGGTGCTCAGAGTTTGGTATTTGAGTTGAGTTAAAATTGCCAAAATGAGTTGACTAAGAATCTGTATAAATAGCCCTTCGAAAAGACGTGATTTTAATTAACGCAAGAACAGTGAAAGATACGACCATGCCCTGCTTGAGTAATGAAGATTGCCTGGTTGCTATCGGCATGATTGAACGCAGCCTGTCTGTGAGAGAAGTTGCCCAGTGAATGAACTGTTCTGCTTCAACAATCAGCAAACTAGTCCAGAGAAACCAGGAAAACGGCTCTGTGAGGGACAGGAACGGCTTCTGGAAGGCAGAGAGTCACCACACCGGCCCAGGACCGTGATGGAATCACGTTCCTCGCATGCTGAAACATACTTAATAATAAACTTTTTTAAATCTAGACTTCAGATTTAAACCTTTTTTTAAACCTGACTTTTAGTCAGTAGCTTTTATCAGATTTAATATCTATTGTTCCGTTGTAAAGCGCTCTAAGGAAATGTAAATTGTATTGTATTCTATATGTATATAAATACTGGCTGCTATAGCTTTATATCTAAGTTTGACCTGGTAGAATGCCAGCTCTGGTTAAGGGAAGTAGGCTATTTAGTCAAAGGCACAGTATGCCAAAGCCAAAGCATGTCAACATTATGCTGTTTTTAAATAATAACATGAGAAGTTGTTCAAACTTCATATTTTTAAAACAGTCCAATTTCTAAGTTTTTATTTTATTTAAATTAGAGTTTCTGAGGTTTATTTAGCACCCCAGTAGGGGGTGCTTGTTTTTTTTTTAATTCTCAGTGGATGTTGCAATATATTATTATTCTCTGGTTTATTTGGGCTTGTAAAAGATGTATTTGATTGCAAAAAAATATATTGTAAATAAGTAGATATTGTAAATAAAAATGTTTAACTTTGATTATGTTATTTAAAGTTTTTATTAAAGTTTTAAATTGATTTGCAGTCTATTATACCCTTGATGTATACCACATCATACACGGATTGTACTTGTTAAAATGTCCTTATTTTTATTCAGAAAGTGGTTTAATGTTTATTTAACAAGGATTTTGATTGTTTCCAAGTCCTAACATGTAATTTTAATTTTGTAGACTTAGTTTCTATTATTATTTGAGTATTATTGGGGGATTTTAGGTATTTATTGAGATGGAAAATGTTTATGTACAAAAAGAAAGAAAAGATGCGTGTGGCCCTTTAAACAACACACACACACATATCTTGTGGGGGAAAACAATCTTAAAATGTAATCCTTTTCAACATAACAGACAATAGATTGTGTCACGTAGCTTATTAGGCATTATCTGTGTGTACAACAGTACAACATTAAATAATACACCGGATATCAAATAACTTACCAAAATGAAGTGTCCTGTAATTGCAGATGTTTCCTATAGCCTGTTTAATAAAAACAGTAGGAATTTTACAGATCATGAACAACTATTTCTAAATGTCCCGTAAGAACCACTTAACCCTTTACGGACCGACCATTATAATTTTGATCGAATTCAATCAATGACGTATTTGTATACAACATGGTGACAAAACTTACCTGAAATCCCACTAAATCGCCCAACATATTCATAAACCCAAAATGAAATGAACAAAATATGAACTGTAGTGAAATATTCATAGAGAAATTTCAGGGATGACACACCAATCAAAACACATTTCTTAGCAACAGGGTTAACGACCACGAACCTGGTTCTAAACAAACCAGCAACATGGCATCTCCAGTTAGTTTTTATGGTGTTACAGTTTTATTCAGTGATGAACCATAAAAGTTATTGTACATATAAAACTGATGTACAGTTATGCTTCTACTAATGCATATTAAAGTTTTTTCTATTGTATATTGGTATATTGGGGAAGCAGAGATCATCGTTCCGGGACTACCGCTACTACAGGAGACCATCGACGCTGTTCAAGGTGATGGTGAGGAATATCCCCCAGCAGCCCTCGGCCCCATGTCTACTGGAACTGTGGCGGGCCCAATGTCCCCGACCACCTCGTGCAACAACCGACAGTCATGCCATGGGAAGCTCCAGAGCCACAGACAGGGAAGTAGGAGCCAGCCACACCCAGAAGCAGCCAACACTCAGCTGGTGTAATGGTCGTGCTATAGCAGCAAAATTAGTAATAGTCCCAAAATGCTTCTCACTTCAGTCACATTCTGTGGCACGACCCAAACTTAAACTGCATTAACCTTTGCTGGAATCAGCTACAGTGCCTCCAGCAAAGATTACATACCTGCTTACTGCTTGTAAACAGATTACATTTCTTTAGCTTTACTTGTAACTTTTTTTTAGACTTTTCTCATCAAGTACTCATCAAAAAAAATCTTTCAAAAACAATATATATTCCAAACATATTAGACAGGAAGTCCATTGCAAGTCAGCCAGAAATAATTCCATAAGACGTTGAACGCATTACATGAAACCGAAAGGAATTACTTATAAATTAATTACATTGAATTACAATAAATACAGCATGAACTTTAGGGTCTCTTTCAACCTGCCAGTATCCATTTGCCAGGTGTAGCAGTCAAGGCATCCAAAGTGTCTTCAGTTTGCAGATGTGGAATGGGTTTGGCAGAGCCTGGCTCCATTTGATGATAGACTAGGTGTCTTCATTCCAAATCACGATTATAAAAGACAGGCAAGTAATCTCTCAAAATGTCTTTTATATGCCCCATTTCTTGCAAAGTTAGCCCTCTGTCATCTAAGCCCAGCTCCTGAACTAATTTAGAAACAGTCCCCTGCATAGTGTTGCCACTTAAAGTCACCAGAGAGAACCTTTTTTTCTAATAAGTAAGCACTTATTGCTTTTCATTATAAATGATCCCTATATCTGCTTATAAAATCCACTCCTAAACACACCTGCTGATAAGCATTGCTAACTACAAAAAAACTCAATAGTAAATAGAAGATTATCAAATTCACAAGTAGCATTCCGCACCCCTAAAATCTGGGCAGGGAGAGAATGAATCTGAGCTGTAAATCTCCTTCCCGACCAGAGAAGGTGCGGCGTAAGGGGAACAATATGCTCTTCACAGGATGTGCTGAACACCCCGGAATGAACCACAAGTCGGCCATCTTGGTGAGGAGCGAAGCTGTAATACAGCTGAATCCCATCTGTGCAATCAGCCGATTGGATAGAATGTGGTGACGTGCTTATTGTGTCGGTGGGATTTAGTAGAATATTAGGGATGCAGTGACAGAGGCCCTCCCCTTACTGTTGGAACCTGTTTTAGGCTAGACAATGTCGTGTCGTGTTTTGTTTTGTTGTTCCAGGATATTAGCGCAGCCAGTGGAGGAGAGGACTGGAGCTGAGATGCACACTCAGCACTTGCACCAGCACCCCTCCCAGCACGCCACAAACCTGCACAGCACAGCAATTGGAACACAGAGCACTAACCATTGGACTTGCACTTTTGCCACCATTGTTGCTGGATTGTATTGCACACCATTCTTGGTTTAAACTGGAACCTACCTGTGTGTGTGTGACATCACTTCACCCTTGCTACTCACCATCTGTGACACTGCCCATTAACGTTTTAACTGTGTCTACATAATGTTGTAATTGCCGTCCATGATTTATACTAACTTCCTTGCAACAGTATTTGCTCACAATAGACACTTGTGCACCAGTGTCAAGTAAAAACTGTGTCCGGCTCTTCATCAGTTATCAGAGGGTCTACAAAGGTGTGTGACCCCCTCACCTGCCCTCTCTAGTTTCTTGATACATAGGGACATTGCTTTCTCAGGTGACGATCACACACACATTCCCAGTGGATTTTATTTCTCTCTTAATTTTTTCCAAATGAGTACTGCTGCCTTGACAGCGCCTCTGCAAAAGCAGCAATGCCTTGGGGCTCCTTATGAATATATAGTGTATAACATGGCCTTCTTACTGAAATAAGAAATGCTAAATTATGGTTTACATCTTTACAAGGGTTTGGTAGGACATTTTAGAGTACAACTGTTTTGTCTGGGATCCATTTAAAAAATACAATACTAAGAAGCTTGAGTCTGTGCAAAACATTGCTTGTACAGTTATATTGAATGACTGAAATTGGGATTCTACTTATGATAACCTTCTTAGTTGATCCTCTCTTAAACCACTAAGTGGCAGAAGGTCCTGTTTTATTCTTGCTCACTTCTATAAGGTTTTGCATTCACTGTGTTCTCTCTCTATGTCAGTCTGTGCTCATAAAAGACCTAGGCTGAGAGGTCTCCACAGAGCTGCTCCGACAGTCATTCCTTTTCGCTTTCGGTTGTGTTGTTATTCTTTCTTTGGCACAGTCTTGAGGTTATGGAATGCCATTCCGGATTCCATTGTGTCATTGTCAAGCCTCTCCGGGTTTAAAACTGCTGTGCTTGAGATGATCTTGTTTTAGTTGTAGTTAAAACATGATTAAAATGCTTTTATCTTTCTTTTAATATATGTATATGTATTTGTACATGCATATGTAACTGCCTGTATAATCTTGTAATCCCCCTCCATGATTTATACTTCCTTGCAATATTGTTTGCTCACAATAAACACTTGTGTACCAGTGTCAAGTAAAAACTGTGACCGGCTCCCCATCAGTTTGGCGTAGTTTCCATGTGTGTTTACTTTTACTCAAGACATTTCTGTTTCGTGAAGTAAACGTGGACTTGGTACCTTTTTGCGTTTCCATGTGAAGCCTTTTCCCCGCCCACTTTCCTCCGAACATTATGCAAATGAATTGGGGATGGGGGAGGGTTGATATTTAAATTAGCCATGCAATTAGCCTGAGGAAATCCCCGTGACATCGTGTTTGACGTAAATGGTTAATTAAGCTCTGCTTTGCTGATGGATCATTCCTGCTTTCCACGCATCATCTGTGTGTGTGTGTGGGGGGGGTGGGGGGTGGTGGGTAGGGGGGGGGGGGGGTTATATCTTAATTGATAATAAACTGGGCCAAATCCAAAGGAGGTGGCGGATACTACTGAAGCATACTGAAGTGATCCACGAGTTTGTTCCCCAAATCACTACAGCCTGCTGTATCCTGCACAATCTGTGCCAGGACCGTAAGGAGGTGTTCAGGCATCAGTGGCTGCTGACGGTGAGCTAAGCAGAGGAACAGCTACCACAGCCGCCAGCAAGAATTGCACAACAGCGATATGAAGTGCTGCTTTTAGAGATGCACTGCTGTTTTTGTTTTTGTAACCCGATGGTGTACTTTTATTTTGTATCATTTTAGCTTCATTAGCTTATTTTGTATATCTTTATACCAAATATAGCATCCTCACTTGTGCTGTACTTCTATTACTGCTTGTGCTAAATAACGTTTTGGAATATGGAGTAGTATTGTTGATTCCCAAAAAATAAATTGCGGAAATTTTACAACACATTTTATTTTGAGAGTGGAGAGATATTTTAAACACAGTACTGCAAAATACTATGACTTGACTCTGACTCGACCTTGTGTGACTTGGACTCAGACTCGAACATTCTGGCTCCATGATATTAACGATGAGTCCTTTTATATTTTCTATTACACAAGTGATGTTACAGTTAAACTACAAAATACAAACCCACCCAACAAAACATTATCCAATCACTGGGTAGCCCTGTTGTCTTTGCAGGCAATCATAGAAAAAATAAGAAATTGGAAGCAAGTTAGATTGTAGTGTAAACACCCCCCCCCCCCCCCCCACACACACACACACACAAATCCAACTGCAACCATCGCAGACCAAGTTTTTTTTCCTCTTTTGCATTAAGTTTAATAAGGAATAAATGATGTCAGTATGGTCAACAAGTATGGTAAACCGTGTTCTAAGTTTTTTAAGCACTGTAGTAATACATTTCTAAAACTGCATTCTTGAAAAATACGTAATTTGACTTTGCTGAGCTCCCTGAATCCCTGGAATATATTTTATTTGGTTGCACTGAAAACAATAGAACATTGGTCACCTTAATAATTTTGAGTTTACAAAAAAAAGAAATTATGAAAAAATAATAAATCGTTTGTTATAATCATACTTTTAGAGCTTCTTAATTCATATCAGAAAGTCACTGTGTGATTAAATATTCTGTGTTTTGCTTAGAATCTCCACTCATTCCCAGCACACGCCATCACTGTTTGCAAGCAACATCAATTAATTCACCTGACAAATTCAGTGTAAAACTATGCTAAAGTCTCAAATCGAAAATGGTCTTCTGTCAAACAGGCAGATATATCAGACTGATATGACAGAAAGACTATTGATTAAAGACTATTAATTTACCAAAATGAAAATATTTTTTTATGGATGCAGGAAAAACACATTAACAATACGCTGTGCAGCATCAACCTAGAAATCTGTCTTGTTCCACAGACCTATAGAGGGGAAATACATAAATGTTTTTGTGTAAAAGAGAAAAGATAAAAAAATACATAATCCGAAATCAAATTAAACTGAAGCACAATCTCGTAACTTCATCATTGTATTACAGACTTAAAAGTGCAAATGCAATTAAGGTGAATCATAACGTTTCTGTTTTGCAAAATAAATAATAAAAATAATACTAAATGTACTATTTAAGAACACAGTATATACTGTATACAGTTCTGGCAATGTCTAAATCAGATTGGCAGATTTTACCCGTTGTCAAAGTACATGCTATAGTCAGAGGTGAAAGTAACTTTAATTTCTTACCGGTGTAGTGTTATTTTCCGGTACGTGTTAAAAAGTGGTACTCAGTGCATGTCTAAACAACTTCCACTAAGAAAGCAGGGAAGCGCCCATTCAAATCTGGCACCTTATGTTGTTTATTGTGTCAGGTGGGAATCATTTAACAATCAATTAGCACCCAGCCACCTGACATAAAAGGAAAACATGGAATCAAAATGGATTTAATTAGGAGTTTTTGCCACTGATCAACACAAAAAAAAATCCATGTCAAAGTGAAAAAATAAAATCTACAAATTGTTCAAAATTAATTATAAATACAAAACAGAAAACAATTGATTGCATAAGTATTCACCCCCTTGAGTCAATATTTGGTAGAGGCACCTTTGGCAGCAATTACAGCCATAAGTCTATTTGGATAAGTCTCTACCAGCTTTGCACATCTGGACACTGCAGTTTTTGCCCATTCTCCTTTCCAAATTGCTCAAGCTCCGTCAAGTTGGATGGGGACCTTTGGTGAACAGCAATTTTCAACTCTTTCCACATATTCTCAATTGGATTGAGGTCCGGGCTTTGACTGGACACTCCAGGACATTGACCTTTTTGTTTTTAAGCCACTCTAGCGTGGCTTTGGCTGTATGTTTGGGGTCATTGTCCTGCTGGAAGATGAATCTTCTCCCAAGTCCCAGGTCTCTTGCTGAATTTAGCAGGTTTTCATCCAGGATTTCTCTGTACTTTGCTGCATCCATTTTGCCCTCTATCTTCATGAGCTTTCCAGGCCCTGACGCAGAGGCGCATCCCCATAGCATGATGCTGCCACCACCATGCTTCACGGTTGGGATGGTGTTCTGAGGATGGTGTGCAGTGTTAGGCTTGCGCCAAACATAGCGCTTAGCGTTCAGGCCAAAAAGCTCTATGTTGGTCTCATCAGACCATAGACTCTTCTTCCACTTGGTCTCAGAGTCTCCCACATGCCTTCTGGCAAACTCTACCCGAGATCAGATGTGAGTTTTTTTCAACAATGGCTTTCTTTTTGCCACTCTTCCCATAAAGGCCAGTTTTGTGAAGCACCCGGGCTATTGTTGCTGTATGCAGAGTGTCTCCCAGCTCAGCCGTGGAAGACTGTAACTCCTTTAGAGTTGCCATAGGCCTCTTGGTGGCCTCCCTGACTAGTGCCCTTCTCGACCGGATACTCAGTTTTTGAGGACGGCCTGTTCTAGACAGATTCATAGTTGTGCCATATTCTCTCCATTTCTTAATAATGGACTTTACTGTGCGCCGGGGGATATGCAATGCCTTGGAAATGTTCTTATATCCTACCCCTGATTGGTGCTTTTGAAGAACCTTATTCCGGATTTGCTTTGAATGTTCCTTCGTCTTCATAATGTAGTTTTTGTTAGGAAATGTACTAACCAACTGTGGGACCTCCCAGAGACAGGTGTATTTAACCTGAAATCATGTGAAACACCTTAATTGCACACAGGTGGACTCCATTCAACTAATTATGTGACTTCTAAAGACAATTGGTTGCACCAGAGCTTATTTAGGTGTGTCATAGCAAAGGGGGTGAATACTTATGCAATCAATTATTTTCTGTTTTATATTTGTAATTAATTTAGAACAATTCGTAGATTTTATTTTTCACTTTGACATTATGGACTTTTTTGTGTTGATCAGTGACAAAAAATTAAATCGATTTTGATTCCATGTTGTAACACAATAAAATGTGGAAAAGTCCAAAGGGGGTGAATACTTTTGAGAGCCACTGTAACTGAGGAAGCAAGGTGTTTTTCTTTGTGTGCTGTTTTTTTTGTTAATTTTGCAGTCCAGTGAAGGCAAAGCTCAGCCTGGAATCCTTATTTTTGTAAGTGTTTACTTTGTGTTTATTGTCTGTGTTTTAAAAACCTTTTGTTTGACCCTCGTGCCTGTTTATTTTGTGTTTTTTATTTAATAAAAGTATTTTGTTTGAACTGCAGTCTGTCTCTGGGCCTCATCCCTTGCGCCATCCTGTCACATGCGGTGTGATAAGTGGGATATAGCACCCCCGGGAGGCTCAGAGCAGTACTGCAGGATTTTGTTTTGTGAATAGCGAATTTTTTTGAAAAGAAAATGGGCAGAAGAAGCAGGCAGCGGCAGCAGCAACAAAAGCCGCTTCCACCCCAGCTGGAGGACCCAGCCAGCCTTTTCCCCTGGTGTTCCTGGTGTGGGAAGGAGGATCACCACTGGAGATCCTGCCCAGAGGTGCCACCAGCGGACTGGTGTGGGCGCTGCGAGGAATACGGCCACAACTGGGCAGGATGCTCCTACGCCCAGGCCCAGGAAGAGGAGCAACTGCCACCCCAGGTACCAGTGTCCACCCCTCTACCTACACTGCCACCGGGTTCACCATCATCCCAGGAGATTTGGGACTGGTTGGTACACCCAGATGGGGACCTCTTCAATGACCTCCCCCTAGCCATCAACGCCCTGTGGTGCCGAGATGTGGGGAGGTAGGATGAATGGGAAATGCAACAACACCCGGCGTCCATCCAAGAAATCGCCCTGATGGTTTTAGGGTATCTGGCCTAAGACATGGGAGAGGCCCCAGTCATTTGAGAGCCAGAGAGGGTGGAGCTGCCGTCCCGAGAGCCAGAGGGGGTGGAGCTGCCGTCGAGAGCTAGAGGGGATGGAGCTGCCGTCGCGAGAGCCAGAGGGGGTGGAGCTGCCGTCCCGAGAGCCAGAGGGTGGAGCTGCCATCCCGAGAGCCAGAGGGGGTGGAGCAGTCGTCCCGAGAGCCAGAGGGGGTGGAGCTGCCATCAGCGCTGCTCCTGCTGGAGGGTCCAGGCTCCCTGCCAGCGTTCACGTGCTTGGAAGGTCCGGGGCCCCCACCATTGAAGAAAGCTTGGGGGATCCGACATCAACCCCGCCCACCACCGCCCGCTGAAATAGCCCACCCGAGGGACATAAGGGGACTCTTGGGGGGAGAGCTTGGGTTCAAAGGGGGGTTTTGGCCGATTGCGGCCTGCGTACTTTGTACGTGGGGGAGGTGTATGGCAGAGCAGGGCTTTGCCCTTGTAACTATTGGCAGGGATGGGGTTAAATTCTCCTCCCTGCCCAGGTTTATTGTGTCAGGTGGGAATCATTTAACAATCAATTAGCACCCAGCCACCTGACATAAAAGGAGGCCTCAGCTCCTCATTAGAGAGAGGTAACCGAGGAAGCAAGGGTGTTTTTCTTTGTGTGCTGGTTTTTTGTTAATTTTGCAGTCCAGTGAAGGCAAAGCTCAGCCTGGAAGTAAGTTTTTGCTTTGTGTTTATTGTCTGTGTTTTAAAAACCTTTTGTTTGGCCCTCGTGCCTGTTTATTTTGTGTTTTTTATTTAATAAAAATATTTTGTTTGAACTGCAGTCTGTCTCTGGGCCTTATCCCTTGCGCCATCCATGCACCATCACAGTTACGTCTTCCCATGTGGCTTTAGCTGGCACTTGAGTGAGCTAATTAACATTTTCATGACAAAATCGTGTTTCCATGTTATTATTATTTATTTCTTAGCAGATGCCCTTATCCAGGACGACTTACAATTGTTACAAGATATCACATTCTTTTTACATACAATTACCCATTTATACATTTGTTTTTTTTACGGGAGCAATCTAGGTAAAGTACTTTGCTCAAGGGTACAGCAGCAGTGTCCCCGACATGGGATTGAACCCACAACCCTCCGGTCAAGAGTCCAGAGCCCTAACCACTTCTCCAAACTGCTGCAAAATCGTGTTTCCATGTGCAAGTGGGTGTTGATTTCACAAGCATTTCCTTGATTCTAACAGGTAAATGAGACTTTCCTGTTAAAATACTGCAGCCGTTTTTTGGGGCACTTTCACAAGTTTTTCTTCCCAACATTCACGAGCATGGCCGCTTCACATGAAAAAAAACCACACATGTAAACTGGCTCATTGAGGGTCTACAAAGGTGTGTGACCCCCTCACCTGTTTCCTGATACATAGGATATTGCTTTCGCAGGTGACGATTACACACACATTCCCAACAGATTTTATTACTCAAATTTTTATCAAATGAGTACTGCTGCCTTGACAGCGCCTCTGCAAAAACAGATGTGCCTTGGGGCTCCTTATGAATATATAGTGTATAACATGGCCTTCTTACTGAAATAATACGTGGTTAAATGATCCTGCTGTTTCTGATGAGCCTGCACCCAAAGCAAACATGATATAGGCTGTTTTTCAGTACCATATTTGGAAATACACAGTGATTACAAAGCTGTATATATATATATATATATATATATATATATATATATATATATATATATATATATATATATATATATTGTAGAAAATAGACATACCGGAGCTACAAAGATGTGTCGATCAATTCCAACACACACAAGGTGCTTCGTCTCAGCAAAAAACAATTAAAAGAAAAAATACTTTGTATGATGTTTCCAACACTGAAGAATGAAGAACCTTCTTAATAAAATATGAATAATTGAGAGACACTTTGGGATATAAGTTTTTCATTAAGCAAGAGTTGTCGTCTTCATTCTTCAGTGGTGGAACAATCATACAAAGCATATATATATATATATATATATATATATATATATATATATATAATATACAGTGCCTATAGAAAGTCTACACCCCCTTGAACTTTTTTCACATTTTGTTGTGTCAGTGCCTCAGAGTTTCATGCATTTAAATGAGGATTTTTTTCCAATTATCTACACACCATACTCCACATTGTTAAGGGGAAAAAAGTTTTTATTGAGAAAAAAATGATATATTAAAAATACAAAACTGAAAGATCATATTTGGATAAGTCTCCACCCCCCTGAGTTAATACTTGGTGGAAGCACCTTTGCCAGCAATTACAGCTGTGAGTCTGTTGGGATAGGTCTGTACCAAATTTGCACATCTAGATTTGGCAATATTTGACCATTCGTCTTTACAAAACTGTTCAACCTCTGTCAAGTTCCTTGGGGAGTGTTGATGGACAGCAATTTTCAAGTCATGCCACAAATTTTGGATTGGATTTAGGTCAGGGCTCTGACTGGGCCACTCAAGGACATTTACCTTTTTGTTCCTTAGCCACTCCAGTGTAGCTTTGGCTGTGTGCTTTGGGTCGTTGTCATGCTGAAAGGTGAACTTCCGTCGAAGTTTCAGCTTTCTTGCAGAGGGCAGCAGGTTTTCCTCAAGGACTTCTCTGTACTTTGCTCCATTCATTTTCCCTTCTATCCTGACAAGTGCCCCAGTCCCTGCCGATGAGAAACATCCCCATAACATGATGCTGTCACCACCATGCTTCACGGTAGGGATGGTGTTCTTTGGGCGATGCGCTGTGTTGTGTTTGTGCCAAACATAACGCTTTGCATTTAGTCCAGAAAGTTCCATTTTAGTTTCGTCAGACCACAAAACTTTTTGCCACCTGGCTACAGAATACCCTGAGTGTTTTTTGCATACTTCAAAACAGGATTCAAGGTGGGCTTTCTTGAGTAATGGCTTCCTTCTTGCCACCCTACCATACAGGCCAGATTTGTGGAGTGCTTGGGATATTGTTGTCACATGCACACTTTGACCAGTCTTGGCCATAAAAGCCTGTAGCTCTTGCAAAGTTGCCATTGGCCTCTTGGTAGCCTCTCTGATCAGTCTCCTTCTTGCTCGGTCATCCAGTTTGGAGGGACGGCTTGATCTAGGCAGGGTCTTGGTGGTGCCATACACCTTCCACTTCTTAATAATCGTCTTGACCATGCTCCAAGGGATATTCAAGGCCTTTGATATTTTTTTATACCCATCCCCTGATCGGTGCCTTTCAACAAATTTGTCCCGGAGTTGCTTTGAAATGCACTACCCAGCAGAGGGAACCTACAGGAACTGAATTTAGCCTGAAATCATGTGAATCACTACAATTTAACACAGGTGGAGGCCACTTAACTTGGTGTGTGATTTTGAAGGCGATTGGTTACACTTGAGTTAATTTAGAATTGCTATTACAAGGGGGTTGGACACTTATCCAACCAAGCTATTTCAGTTTTTATTTTTCATTAATTTTCTACAGATTTCTAGAATATTTTTTTCACTTGGAAGTTGTGGGGTAAGATGTGTAGATAAATGAAAAAAAAAACTATTTTAATGCATTTTAATTTCAGGCTATAAGGCAACAAAAGGTGAACATTTTGAAAGGGGGGGGGGGGGGGGGTAGACTTTCTATAGGCACTATATATATATATTTTAGCTCAAAGAGCCAGCTGCCCAACGTTTCGATATGTTGTACATATCTTTCTCAAGGGAGCCTGTGTTTGAATCAAAACATTGGAGGTATTTATAGGTTTTTGACGGCATGACAACTACTTGTTATTGTTTACATTCAAATCCATGATTTATTCTTACATGATGTAATGGTGTTCTATATATTGTGACATCATTTTTACTTCTATCTTTGAATCTGTATTAATTCTAATTAACACTACTTTATATAAATTTATATTTTTATTATATCATGCAATGCTGGCTGTGAGGATCAGTCTAGATTTGGCCTCCCCAGCGCATCAGCATGCACAACTTTTGAATGAATTTTGTTTATTTATTTAAATGTTATATATTTATTGAAGTTAATTAGTTCATTCTTTTCTGTTGAGTCCCGCTGGCATAATCGTGTTCAGTCTATTTATCCATTTACTTTCTTTTATTCTTCTATATGTCGCATTGTCTAATTTGAGCTGTTCTAATACTACAAACTTTACATCATTTATGTCATGTCCCTGACTGGTGAAGTGCTATACTATTGGTTCATTCATTTTTTTATTTCTAATTAATGAAAGGTGGTTCTGAATTCTCTTATATAAAGTAGTTCCAGTCTCTCCAACATATTTGATTTCATCACATTTTTCACAAGCTATTCCATAAACAACATTGCTATTTTTACAGTAGGTATTAGTTTTTAGTGGATATGTGGTGTTCTTATGTTTAATTATATTTTTACTTTTGTCTATGTATTTACACACTTTACATCTACTAGTGCACATGTTCGTAGAACCTATTTTGTCAATTATTCTTTTATGTTTACTGTGAACTAAAATATCACCTAAATTAGCTTCTCTTTTGAATGCTACAACTGGGGCCTTAAGAAATACTTTTTTTAATTTTTCTGAATTATGTAGAATCCGCAAGTGTTTCCAAACTATTTTAGAAATATTGGGCAAAAGTTTAGAGTAAGTCATTATTAATGGAACTCTTTTGACCTTTTTATCTCTATTTTTATAATCTCTTTTTAGTTTATCCTCTTTTCTTAACTCCGTCTCTATAATTCTTTCTTTGTATCCTCTTTTTTTAAGATTTGTTTTTAATACATTTCTTTGTTTTACATAGTAACTTACGAGCATATTCTTCGTATTCTTATTCCTAGACCCTTTGGGATTGCCCTTTTAGTGTGTATCGGATGTGCAGAGGACATGTGTAAATACTGGTGTATGTCAGTAGGTTTACAGAAGAGGTCAGTCTCAATTGAACCTTCTTCAAGTTTTACTATGGTATCTAAAAATTCTATTTCTTTTCTTGTCCATTGAAGGTCCACCTTAATATTACTGTGTATTTCATTTGCCATTTTATGAAACTGGAAAAGAGATTCTTTTCCATGTGTCCAAACCCCAAAAATATCATCTACAAACCGAATGTATTCTAAAGGTTCTCTTTCCGATTTTCTAAGTAATTGTTCTTCCCATTTCCCCATGTATGTACTGGCAAAATGCATTCCTAATTTAGATCCTATTGCTGTACCATCGTTTTGTTTGTAATTTTATCAACAAATGTAAAATAACTGTTTTCTAAAACTATGTTGATCATGTTCAGTACCTCTGCTGTAGGTATTGATTTATCTAGTCTATTATCTAGTGCTTTTTGACAAGCTTCTAAAGTTTCTTTACGAGGGACACTTGGGTACAAGGATTTTACATCCATGCAAAATAAAATTGTATTCTCTGGAAGGTTGTGTTTTATTGATTCAAGTCTTTTTAAAAATTGTGTTGTATCCTTAACATAGCTTGGTAATTTCTCAACGTGCGACCTAAGTTGTTTTTCTGCTATTTCAGCTATTATGTGTGTTGGATTATCAATTGTACTGACTATCATTCGCATAGGGTGATTTTCTTTGTGCATTTTAGGATTTCCTCTTGCTAGGCCTGTTCTTGCATTATGTGGCTGCATGTATTTTTTTAATTCTTTTGATATAATGCCTTTATTGTATAGTCTCTCTGCAATTTCCATAACCGATTTATTGATCTTATTGCTTTTAACTTCTTCATATGTATATGTATTATTTAATTCACATTCTACAGATTTCATATAGTCATCTGTGTTCATTATCACTATTCCTGAGCCTTTATCTGCTTGTCTTATCATTATATCATCATCATTTAACAACTCAGTCATAGCTTGTTCTTCAATATTGATTAAATTAAGTTTACATCTTTTCTTTAGTCCTACTATTATTTCTTGTTTAACTACTTCAATATACATATCTAACCATTTATCTCTTCCATCCGGAGGAGTCCATGTGCTTGTACTATTAACCTTAATCCCATGCTCATAATTACCCTCTGAATCCGAGATATTTTCATTATATATATATATTTTAGCTCAAAGAGCAAGCTGCCCAATGTTTCGATATGTTGTACATATCTTTCTCAAGGGAGCCTGTGTTTGAATAAAAACATTGGAGGTATTTATAGGTTTTTGACGGCATGACAACTACTTGTTATTGTTTACATTCAAATCCATGATTTACTCTTACATGATGTAATGGTGTTCTATATATTGTGACATCATTTTCACTTTTATCTTTGAATCTGTATTAATTCTAATTAGCATTACTTTATATAAACTTATATTTTTATTATATCATGCAATGCTGGCTCTGAGGATCAGTCTTGATTTGGCCTCCCCAGCGGATCAGCATGCACAATGTTTGAATGAATTTTGTTTATTTATTTAAATGTTATATATTTATTGAAGTTAATCAATTCATTCTTTTCTGTTGAGTCTCGCTGGAATAATTGTGTCCAGTCTATTTATCCATTTACTTTCTTTTATTCTTCTATATGTCACATTGTCTAATTTTAGCTGTTCTAATACTACAAACTTTACATTATTTATGTCATGCATGTCCTTGACTGGTGAAGTGCTGTACTATTGCTTCATTCATTTTTTTTATTTCTAATTAATGAAAGTTGGTTTTGAATTCTTTTATATAAAGTAGTTCCAGTCTCTCCAAC
The DNA here is from genome assembly GCF_902713425.1 of Acipenser ruthenus. Lineage (NCBI taxonomy): Eukaryota > Metazoa > Chordata > Actinopteri > Acipenseriformes > Acipenseridae > Acipenser > Acipenser ruthenus. The sequence goes on from NC_081192.1 coordinate 53,243,051, forward strand.
ATATTTGATTTAATCACATATATATATATATATATATATATATATATATATATATATATATATATATATATATATAGGTAGTAGACAAAAAAAATGGAAACACCAATGTAAAGTCACTTAATAGGGCCATTATGATATCCCGCTATGATATTCTCGGCGTTTTTGATGAAACTGGCTGCTCACGCCCCAGGTTGAAATTTGCAGTCAATTGATGATGATGTCTTTCCCTCAGAGTTCCATGCCAACATCACCTTAGACACCGTTGCTCTTGAAACATTCATTGACCAACTTGGACACTGAAGCTCTTGCCAAACGCACCCCAACAATCACCCCTCTTTCAGAGTCACTGAGGTCTCCTCTTGCAGCCATACTAGCCATAATTATAGGCATCCAGGCCTGTCCAGCATTTTTATACATGACCCTAGGCATGCTGGGATGTTATTTGCTTAATTAACGCATGAGCCACACCTGTGTGGAAGCCCTTGCTTTCAATATACTTGGTGTCCCTCATTCACCCAGATGTTTCCATTTTTTTGTCCACTACCTGTATATGTATATATATATATATATATATATATATATATATATATATATATATATATATATATGTCTGCAGTTTAGTTTTACAAGCATATTTCTTGCTGAAGTTTATGTTGCTTTAATTGCTCTAGCATGAGATAGCCTTGTATTTTCTCAGTTAGTGAAAGTTTTATGGCTATAGCCTAAGTGTATTTAAAAGTGATTTAGATGTGCTTTTACAACTACTTGTAATAACTTGTTAGAAATATTTAGGTAGCGTAAACAGAATAAATGAGAGGGGCTTTTGCTTACATGTACGATGAGGCGGTTGGGGGGGGGGGATTTTAAATAGTAAAAAATGAGCTGTTATACATTTGAATATGTTATGCAACACCTATGAACATACAGAGGGTTCTTCGGTGATGTTGCATGTCACCCTGCAGGTTACTATTTCCATTACCAGCTTCCACCATTTACAGCCAGCCCATGGGCAGTTTTTATTTGGAAAAAATAGCTTTATTTATTGTCTGTAAGCATGTTGTGAATGTGAGTAAAACATAATTTCAACACCATATTGTGGTTATATGATTCTATTTAAGTTATGTGACTGTTTTGTGTTTGTTTGAAAAATGCCTGCACTTAGTTTGTTTTCTCTGTATGTACCAATTTATTTTGCAAAGTGTTTGAACTGTGGTGAGCATATGATTTATTAACGCAACACTGTGAAAATAATACTACTCAGCTTCAAAACAAAAAACAAGTGAAAAGCTGCTCACACTTATATATATATATATATAGTTCTTCCATTAGCAAAACTATTGAGTAGTGTCATTATTCTGCATTTAAAATATATACACATTTTTTTTCTGAAACAGGGCTCTTTGTGTGTAAACCTGCACTTATACTATAGGGCTACTGTATGCAACAGTTTGAAGCAGTGATGAGTGCATTAGCATAATATTCTGGTGACACTGTTCTGTTGCAGCCACTGACCTAAACATTACTGAGCTAATTTTTTTCAGGTTTTCAATTGTAACAACAAAACACGGACAAATTCCAGGGAGATTCGGAAAAAAAATGTAAAACTAAAACAAAAAACCTTAAACATACAGGAATAGCAGTAAAATACTATTTTAAAAAGTTGTTTAATCAAGCAGCATATGGCTCACGACACACTTACGCTCAACGAGCATGCAGTTCCAATGATTGTCTTCACTGCCTCTGCAAGCAATTTCAATCAGTCTTGATGGTAATGGTTACTAAAGCATTCTCAGCACAGATTTTACATCTCACTGACTGGTTCAAAGATATGTTTTTGTATTTGTTTGTTTCTTTTCTTTTGTTAATCATATTAATAACTGCATATATACAATGTTATAATGCATTTGCAGGGGCTGACATATATAAATCAAACTACTCATCAGTGTCTAGGGTCATTTTTTAATTCTCAGCACATGTTTCTAAATAATTACAAGTCTGCTGGTGGAAACAATTACTGTTTTTTATTGGCTCAGAACCAAGCTCAAAAAGAACGCACCTGAACATGCAACATTGGGCAGTGGAAATGTAGTTTCTGTTGGGTTTTTGTTTATTGTGCTTTGTAATAATGTACATTATTTTTCCAGTGTTATAAAGTATCATATCTTTATTGTCTCTCAGATGGCTTTTGCTTTACTGTTGTCCTGACAGACCCATATCTCACTACATTACAATGCTTATTGCCTGTCCTCCTGGATGCTTTCCTCAACCTAGGATTCTTTCTGAATAGCTGGTCCCTTGGACAGCTCTGAGTATTAACATTAGCTTGCTACATTATGTATAGATTATTTATATTTCTTTTTTCCATTATTCATAGTTTTAAACTTGACAGAATTTCATACATGCAATCTCAGTAGTTGTACTGTGTCGCTTATCCTACAAGCACAATGCAGCTAATGCATACTGCTGCAAACATTTTAGTTTGCAGCAGTAGACTGGAGTAGAAGTTTGCAATCTTTGAACTTGAGACATGGAATACACTTGTGGTCTCCAAGTCTAGCAGAACTGCTGACAAAATAATAATTTGTGTAAGATATACAAAAAGCTGGAATTAAAATGTCAAAACACGTTGTAATCCAGGGGATCAAAGTGAGAGTTATTGAATAATTTGCATATAAAACATGCAATTCTGAGATAACTGAATGAAAATTATAAAGACATATGTGAATGTCAAAGATAATATGAGACTCTGGAACTTCTAACCATAAGCCCTGTTGGAGCCAGGCTTGTACTGTTTATATTATGAAGGTTTAATTTTGTTTGTTGTAATGGTACATTCTGAATTATTTACTTAACTACTTATAGGCAAGAATGTATTTGCCTTTAGATTGCACACAAACCTTCAGTCTATATTGTGTTCAAAGAGCATGACTGCTATAAATTGAAAACATTCAGACTATGAGATTTCAAAACATAAGATCTCATTACACTGTGTAACAATTTTTTTTTTTTTTTGGTTCCTGGGTAGTAAGTGTTATTTCCTAATTGCTTATGCCTCAAAAGTATAGAAAATGGCTATTATTCCCCACAAACTTTGCTTTTGTGACCAGGACAGTGATATTTGGAAATTTACCTATTTTCAATGAGAAAACGGGCGAATTTGTGTCTTTTTGTTCACATAAAGTCAGAAAAAAACAACATATGAATCCAAATTAACATGTATTTATACTAAAGTCATACAAAAATGACTACAAAAGATTTAGAAGTGAGTAGTTTTTCGAGATTTACGATTATACTGTAAATCACTTTCACGAATCAGCCCCCAAATGTAGTCTCCCATCATGTTCTCATTATACTGTCCTTGGTAGCGTCGTTCAAAGTCCAGTATATCCTGGTGGAAGCGCTCGCCTTGCTCCTCCGAGTACGCTCCCATGTTCTCCTTGAATTTATCAAGATGAGCATAAAGGATATGGACTTTGAGGGACATCCTACAGTACATTGTGCCGTAGTTCTTCACCAGAGTCTCAACCAGCTCCACATAGTTTTCGGCCTTGTGATTGCCCAGGAAGCCCCGAACCACTGCAACAAAGCTGTTCCAAGCCGCTTTCTCCTTACTAGTGAGCTTCTTGGGGAATTCATTGCACTCCAGGATCTTCTTTATCTGTGGTCCGACGAAGACACCGGCTTTGACCTTTGCCTCAGACAGCTTAGGGAAGAAGTCTTGAAGGTACTTGAAGGCTGCCGACTCCTTATCTAGAGCTCTGACAAATTGTTTCATAAGGCCCAATTTGATGTGCAGTGGTGGCATCAGCAACTTCCGGGGGTCCCAGCCGTACTCATCATACTTCAAGGCGTCCAGCAAGGTCTTGATTCTGTTGTAGTCCTCTTTGAGGTGCACCGAGTGAGCCAGGGGAAGAAACGGGTACTTGTTACCATTATGGAGCAGCACGGCTTTGAGGCTCCTGGATGAGCTGTCAATGAAGGACAGTATAACGAGAACATGATGGGAGACTACATTTGGGGGCTGATTCGTGAAAGTGATTTACAGTATAATCGTAAATCTCGAAAAACTACTCACTTCTAAATCTTTTGTAGTCATTTTTGTATTACTTTAGTATAAATACATGTTAATTTGGATTCATATGTTGTTTTTTTCTGACTTTATGTGAACGAAAAGACACAAATCCGCCCGTTTTCTCATTGGAAATAGGTAAATTTCAAAATATCACTGTCCTGGTCACAAAAGCAAAGTTTGTGGGGAATAATAGCCATTTTCTATACTTTTGAAGCATAAGCAATTAGGAAATAAATATAAATGCTCCATAAATGGCAGCTTTATAGTCCAAACTTAAATATGTTTTAATAAAAATAATAGTAGAGGACTTCATATGAGTGTTCTGAATTTTCCAACCCCTTGAACCATATTTCACCCTGGCATCAAAACGTTTTCTTTGGCTCTCCATCATAATGCATGGTTAACATTAATGTGCTCTCTTTACTTTTCACACTGATTTAGCTTGAAATTGAAAATAAAATCTAAACTGAGTTTTAAAGTGTCCTAGTTTAAATAGTACAATTGCAATCTATATTGATTAAACACTGGTAATGCTGCTTAATATATTGTTGCATTATAAAAATAACATTATAGTACATTATACAGGGTTGCAAAAACATATTTAAGGCCAGGGTATTACTCACTTCAAACACTGAGGCCAGTAGACAAAGTGGTCTTTTTCAATTTGTGAGTACATTATTTGCAAACTATTTTCATATTACTTACGAAAACAAATTCACATTTTCATTGTTAAATGAGCTGTATTTGACCTTTTTAAAGCAAGTTGCTTTTCACAAGAATATAATTGTCATGGGAGACAATGAAACTCCTTGGTAATGCTTATTAAAGACAGCTATTAAATGAGGACATCAATGTAAATGAATGCTACCAAATTTCTGGGAGGCTCAACCCGGTACACATGGTGAGCTTGTGGGTGGGAATGGGTAAAACTGGAACCTATTTCTATCAATGTAATTTTCCCTCACTGAACCACACTGGCTGTCTGAAATAATGAGGTTTCTGTATAAATCATTGCGCTGAAATAACATGAATGTGTTCTTTGTACAAATTACATTATGCAAAAATATTAATTTGTACACTACCAGTAGGCCTATACAGTATACAGTACAGTAGTAAAAGCAAAATATTCCTTTTAGGCTACCAGCAGGGGTGTAGTGCTGCAGGGTCGGTAGGGACTGGGCAGGTAGAGCACTGCTTCATTACAGAATATTTAACTGGTTTTGCTCCTATTAATATACAGAGAGAGATATAGATGTGTATAACCCATACAAATAACCAAAGAATACAATACCCATCAGAAATCCTTGATAGATAAATAATGAAAAAGTTTGAATATAGCGTGCCATTGTCTGGAACAACAGGTGTGAATAATGTGTAAAAGAGGTGAAGGGAACCTGTATTAACGCTGTGCTGAGGTGTCAGTGTTTTACAATTACATGTAATAATTGGAACAGTTCTTATTTTTAGACCCATATATCAGAAATCAAGTAGATAAAATAAGCTAAACATTTATTTAAAAGACAGAACTCAATCGCAACAAACAAATAAAGGGTACCTGTGACCTTACATAATTTTTTTTTTTGCAAACGGATGCACTTCTGTTTCAAAACTTCAGTCTCATTCGCTCTTAAGTGGCTGCAATATGACAGTGAGACGAGCTGATTCTGGACCAAACCATTCAAGTGTGGCAGTAGTGATTAGGGCTCTGGACCCTTGACCAGAGGGTTGTTGGTTCAATCCCAGGTGGGGGATACTGCTGCTGTACCCTTGAGCAAGGTACTTTACCTAGATTGCTCCAGTAAAAACCCAACTGTATAAATAGGTAGCTGTATGTAAAAATAATGTGATATCTTGTAACAATTGTAAGTCGTCCTGGATAATGGCGTCTGCTAAGAAATAAATAATAATAATAATATACGAGGGGGGAGTGTTACACATAGGATTAATAATAATAATAATAATAATAATAATAATAATAATAATAATAATTTCAATATTATTTTATTTTATTCACTTAGTAGCCATTCGTAGATTAAACCTTGTTTTTTATGTTTAAGTTAATAAGCTGTATGAAGGTCATGTATAATTTTATACATGAAGTGGTGTTATTTCGCTTTGTAGTTGTATTGATAGTTAGTCCCCTGGGTTTTAGTTACGTTTTATTCCAGTTGAGTTATTGTAACATGATCCCTGGTACAGCTCCAATAGCTGAAGGGGTCATGGGTCATGGGGAGCCACGTCCTGCCCAGATTCTAGTTCTGGTCCAGGCTAGCGTGAGCACCGTCTTGTAAAGGAAAATAAAAGAACAACAGTTAATTATAGTAAGTGTACGTGTGCCGTTTCTCTTAGTCAATAATTAGCAAATTATTGAGTTTATTACAGTAGTCCCCCACTCAAACAGTGCAATATTACTGTACATTTCTTAATATAGCTAAAGTTAGAGATGGAACCCATTAAACATTCACTGCTATGACTCGTGAGTTAAAGTTATGGTCTACTGCTCACTCGATCACAAGAAAATCAAGACTACTCTCACAGCCTCAGTGAGAAACAGTGATGCTTGTGATTTTTCTAAAGATGGGAACCAAACAAGTGGGGAATGGCCTGCAGTTTGGACTGCAGAAATGTGGCAGGAGAAACAGAAGGTGTATCCTTGGATTGGCAGCAGTAATGGTAAGCTTGGCTGCAATATCTGCTCAAACGTTGGGAGTCTCGGTGCTTTTAATAACGTACAGGGTGTCAACATTTCAAGTGAATGGCAGTCGTTTAAAGTTTCATTCGATGGACCAGACTGAGCAGCCCAATTGAAATCATTGCGAAAGAAAATTTTGCAGCACCAACAGTCAAAGACACTACTACTGTAAATAGATTACATGACAAGTCACAGGAGAAAACTCTTGAGAAAATGTGCAATAAGTGGAATGCATCAAAGTTTGATAGCACTGTTGCTATTTTTCGATCTGTGTATTATCTTGCAAAAACTGAAAGGCCCTTCTCTTACCACTTTAACTTATTATAGCATCAGAAGATTAACAGCATTGATATTGCACTCTAGATACAGTGCTATGAAAATAACAGACCACGTAGCTTCTGAAATGCGAAAGAAAATCTGTCAGCACCTTGTCCATAACAACTGCAACATTTCTGTGGTCATTGACGAATCAACAAGTCTGAGTAGCAAGTCAACACTTTTGTTTATCTGAAGAGCGAAAGTGACAAAAACAAAGAGCTTCATTTCATGTTCCTCAATCTAATTGAATTACCACATCAAAAAGCTGACACAGCGCTTGAGCAACTATTGAAGTGTTTGGATAAGTACGGATTCAACACCTGGTGGCGTTGGGGCAAGTGATGGGGCATTGTTTGCATTGCTTGAATCACAGACTGAAGTTGGCAGTAAGGGATGCTATCTCCGAAACTAAGGGCATTAATCATTTTCAGTTATATATGGACATATTATATTGTGTATACAGTCGATCTCCCCAAAATCAATGAGAACTGGATTAGTGTGCTGCACAGTTGGATCAACAAATAATGAAAATTGGCCATGTTCTTAGCACTAGATGGGTTGCAAGTTCTTTCTTGACAGTCTCCATGGTGTGGTACAGTTACGGCGCTCTTTGTGATTATTTTCGACGTGCAATGAATGACACAAGAAGGACACCGGCTGACAGAAAGATGTAAAGGGGGGTTCACTACCTTGTGAACTCCCGTCCAGCTATCGTGCTCAGTAACCCAATAGTGTGGGTATAAACTTACTCTACATAAAACTTAAATAACAATAACATATTTACTAACTATCCTAACAATTAAATCACAATCCTAAAAATAGTCCTTAAAACCCCACAGGGCTCTGTCTGGATGGGGCATCGTGACTGCCCCACTCCCACCATGGTAAGTGCTCAATTAACTTTATAATGGTAAAACTTACACAATTGTGCCCAAACCATTAGCACCTAAATTACACAATTACACTGTACTGATAATAGTGATACTGAGGCAAACACTATAGCAGAGGAAATAAACAAGCTTCCACCACTTTGAGCTTCAATAGTTACAGTATTCACATCTCTAGCATTTAAACTACACTTCCCGTATATTGTAAGTCTGCACGGGAGGGCTTGGCATGGTCCTCGCTTCCCTTCTCCCCTAGATGCACTTCCATTTTTCCTGGCTCCATCCACTGGCTAGTCGCTTCCATCAACTCCAGTGACCCCGCCGGTATGTACTCTTCATGGTGTTCCCTCGCATCTCTTGTTCTTTTCCTCTCTTTCGTTTTCTTATTTCTACCACTCTTAATTTGGACTGTCCAGGTCCACTGCGTTGTTTCTGTACGTAATCTCTCTTTTTGCAGTCTTTCTCTTTCTTCACAGTCTCTCTCTTTCTTCACAGTCTCTCTCTTTCTTCACTTTATCTCTCAGTGTTGCTCTATGCCGCTCTTTACTTTCTCTTCTCTCTGTCTCTTTACTTGTTCCCATTCTCTCCTGCTCTGCACTTTGTTCCGCTTCTTATCTCTGTTTTTTCCTCATGCAGCAGCCTCTCCCATTAGCCTCAGGTGCAAATCCTCAACCAAAAATCAAGCTCTCAGAGCAATTACCTTAGTAATAAATGCCTCATTTGTTACAAAGTCATATGATGGACTGCTCATCTAAGTTTTTGCTAGATCTAGCACTGATGTATGATACTGTGTGTGAACTAGGGATGGGACAAATATAGGAATAATTTTCCTTTAAGGTCTCACTGAACCGACACATTTCAATTGAAAGCTGGTTAAACTTTTAAATCACACAATTAGGTTGTGCTGAGTGTATAAAAACAAATTGTCGCCTTTTAATCTGTAGACAGGTGAATTTCGCATGGCCGAAGCAGATCCACATTATAAACACATAAGCATAACAATAGTGTGTTCAGGTAGGGTTTTAAAAAATCCCTCTTGTTACAATTCTTCAATCTATTGATGTTTAAAAGTTTTAAATTGAGATGAGGCAAAACATACATGATGATAACTGGACAGTTAAAAGCTGACAATTCCCTTTGAATGGAAAGCACTCTGCAGAACCTCATGGCATCATTTAAGAGCGTCACCATGTTCAAATTAAATGTCGGTTACGTTTTTTTTTTTTTAAACCCTACATGAAGACGTTCATGTTCATGTTGGTTCAGTGAGACCTTAAAGGAAAATTATTCGGAACCGCTGTATTCATTCTATCCCTAGTGTGAACTTGCCCTTCTTTCTGTGTGTCTGCAGAAACAAGACACTACAATTGTGCAAGCAGACAAACTCATTCGCCGTAGTATTTGTTTTATAGAAGCGGTCAAGGAACGACCTGGAACAAAAACTCTTGAGGCAGAAAATTTGGAGCCATATCCCTAACTGACAACAGCAAAATCATTGCCATCAACTGTCAATAGTTCCTGACGAGCATAGTCAACAACTTAACCCGTTGAATATTCACTACGACCTCATCACACACCTAGACTGGACAACCTGTATCTGATAGTGAAAAAAAAAATACCAGTCACTGATCGGAGAATTGAGCACTCTGGACTGTAATCACTGGCCTGAGGAACTTTATGCAGGATATTGGGAACCACAAGTGATGTCTCTGTGCAGGAGATTTAAAGTGCCAACTGTAAATGCCTGTAGGGATTATATTGATGCACAGGAACGTAAGACCCCAAGGGAGCTTAAAATATGGTAACTACTGTAGTGATAAACTGTGGTTCTGTTGTGTGTATGGGGAAACAGGAATGGCAGGCAGCATGGTAGGGTTGAGGAAGAGGGGGGCTGGGGTAGAAAATAGTGACCCCTCACTTCTAAATATAGCAGTACACCACTGGCTACCGCGACACAAAATAAATCATGCTGCTGCATTGTACAATGCAAAAATAATGCAATATTATTTTAAATTGAAACAAAATGATTTTACCACAGTTTCATTTTTACCATAGCCTACTTAGTAAACAGTTAACTAGGGCTGTGTTCAAAGGTTCGTTCGCTATGCAAGAATTATAAGTTGTTTTTAAACCTTGGAAGGTTCATCAGGTGGCATTCATGCACTGTATGTTTTTTTTATTTCTCTGTTAACAGAAACTGTTTGACAGTGTGTGAATACTATAAATCCCACATTGAATCACTCAAATGCAAAATTCAATCTTTTGATTTGTATGATTTCCATTACACGAGAGTAGATGTTAAACTTCATGCTGATTTGAACTCGGCTCTCGCCAAGATAAGCACCAACTAAGACGTAGCTTTACAGTAACCTAATGTGATCCATATGTGTCTCCATCCATTTACGTTTCCTTCCATATGATGATGTAGATATCCTTCTGTCTGGTGTTAATGGCTGAAGTGTAATGCTGGCTCCAGGGATCAGCTTATTTTGCCTCCCTGGCGCATCAGCACACACAACGGCTGCGACGCTGGCTCCAGGGATCAACCACAGTGCGGCCTCCCCAGCGCATCAGCATGACAACCGTCTGGACTGAGCTAAGTAGGGTACATCTCTGGGGTTTTCAAGTGGGCACCTTCCATCCTCAGTGTTTCGTCGACTAGCCCACGACACCTCAAGAGGGCTCGACGGTGATTCTGGCGTCCCAGCATCACCCCCCTCCGTCCCCCAATCAACTCAGCCCAGCTTACTTACCTGTACATCAGCGTTTCTTTCTTTCTATTGTGCTTGAGATCCCCAGCCAGAATCTTTCCGTCTCAACCACAGCCAGTTGCTGCTCCTCTCTGCTGCTTCAGATAAGTTCTTCACTGTGCGACGCAACTCTTGGCCACTGAATCCGACGTCTCTGAGAAACCGGGTTGTAGAGTGTGCCACAAATCCTCGACAACCCACTTCCACTGGGTAAACCCGGACTCTCCATCCTCGCTGTTCCGCTTCAGTGGCTAGTTGAGCATACCGCAGTTTCTTCCTCTCATACGCCTCATCTACAGCATCCTCCCATGGCACTGTTAACTCTACCAGGTGAACAAGGCGTGCTGATCCAGACCACAAGACAATATCTGGTCGAAGGTTAGTGGTGGCAATCTCAGGTGGAAAAATAAGCCGTTGACCAACATCTGCCAGCATTTTCCAGTCTCTAGCAGCTTCCAGTTGTCCTGGGCGAGGATTGGTTTTAACTCCTTTTCTTGGTGGTTGCTCTCCTGGGCGGAGGAATGTTGTCTTTTGTGTGTAATGTTTTGATGGAACAGGTGGCAGCTTATTGGTCATGTTACACTTGTCTTCCAATGCTAAGGCCAAACATCGCAGCACCTGGTCATGGCGCCAAGTAAACCGTCCTTGGCTAAGAGCCACCTTACATCCTGTCAAAATGTGCCTTAATGTTGCAGGTGATGAACACAAAGGACATGAGGGATCCTCTCCTACCCAGAGGTTTAGGTTCTGTGGTGATGGGAGAACATCATATGTTGACCTGATGAGGAAACTGATCCTGCTCTGTTCCATTGACCATAGGTCTTGCCAGCCAATCTTGCGTTGTTCCACACTCTCCCATCTCATCCATTCTCCCTGCTTGGCCTGGGAATTGGCCTTTATACACCTCATCCTCTCCTCCTGCTTTTGCACCTCGTTGACTACCAGCTTCCTCCTTTGAGCTGGGGCTGCCTTGTGCCATGTAGGAGGAGCTGAACTGAAACCAAGACCCCCTCTTCCATGCTGAACTTGCCCCATGATATCACCAATTCGAAGGGCAGCCTTTGCATCTTCCACAGCTTTCTTTGCTGCCCACTTTCTTCCAGTTTTCAACACAGGTGCTGCCTCCCTTACGCATTTGTCGCGTGACTCTACTAATGTCATTTTCAGTCTGACCTTGGCGCACTTAAACTCCTCAGTTAGAGCAGAGACTGGTAGCTGCAGTATTCCTTTACCATAAAGTCCCACTCTGCTGAGGCAGCGTGGAACTCCCAACCATTTCCTGATGTATGAACTGATTAAAGCTTCCAGCTTCTCTACTGTTGTCAAAGAAACCTCGTACACAGTCAGTGGCCACAGCAACCTCGGCAGTAGACCAAACTGAAAGCACCAGAGTTTTAGTTTACCTGGTAGAGCGCAGCTGTCTATGCTCTTCAACCCTTCCACTGCTTGTTGTCTAACTTCTCCCACACGAACTGTGTCCTTTAGATCCCCGTCGTACCATCTCCAAAGACTCTTCACTGGCTTCTCAGACACTGTTGGTATTGCCGCACCATTAATGAAGAATGTTTTATCTACTACTTTGCCTTTAATTATAGAGATGCTCCTTGATTTAGTGGGCTTGAATTGCATTCGTGCCCATTCAATGTTATTGGTTAATTTGCCCAATAATCGATTAGTGCAGGCTACTGTTGTAGTCATGGTTGTCATGTCATCCATGTATGCTCGAATTGGTGGTAGTCACATTCCAGAAGCCAAGCGCTCTCCTCCTACTACCCATTTTGATGCCCTAATGATTACTTCCATTGCCATGGTAAAAGCCAGTGGCGAAATGGTGCATCCTGCCATTATTCCAACCTCTAGGCATTGCCATGTAGTGCTGAATTCTGAAGCTGAAAAACTGAATTGCAAATCTCCAAAGTAGGCTTTCACTAAATTTGTTATTGTCATCGGTACACTGAAAAAATCAAATGCTGCCCAAAGTAGTTCATGTGGCACTGAACCATATGCATTAGCCAAATCCAGGAATGTCACATGGAGCTCCTTCCTCTCCTTTTTAGCTGATTGAATTTGTTGCCAGATCACATTGATGTGTTCTAAGCAACCTGGGAAACCTGGAATGCCCGCTTTTTGTATTGAAGTGTCAATGAAGCAGTTCTTTAATAGGTAAGCTGACAATCTCTGAGCAATAATGCTGAAGAAAATCTTGCCTTCTACGTTTAATAGGGAAATGGGACGAAACTGACTGATGCTTGTAGAATCTTTTTCTTTAGGTATAAAGACTCCACCTGCTCGGCGCCATGCTCTTGGTACAACCTGTTTTTCCCATGCCACTTTCATCAATTTCCACAGAATTCGTAGAACTCCTGAAGCACTCTTGTACACTGTACGGAACTCCATTAGGCCCTGGAGATGATGAAGCCCTTGCTTTTTTCACAGCTTGCTCTACTTCTTTCCACTTAGGTGCACAGTCCTCCATTTGGTATTCTGGTGGATTGATAGGTGGGATGTCTGAAGGAACTGACATAGGCTCCTGCCTTTTTGAATCTGTATGTGTTTCCTCCAAATATCTCTCCAGCTCAACCTTAGATGCTTTTAGTGTGCCATTCTTCTCACTGGTGAATAACTTCTTTACAAATTTGAATGGGTCTTTATAAAAGTTAGCTCTCGCACGCTCCTTCTTTTTGTAGCGTTTCCGTAGGTGCTCAGCTCTGCGCAATGTTGCAAGTTTATCTTTTATGACCCTTTGTAAGAGATTGAGTCCCTCCTTCTGACTTTGTTCTGCTCTTTTCCATTGGTTCCTCAGCTGTCTCCTTTCTCTAACTAAGCGTTCAATCTCCTGCTGCCGTCTAGACTTTCCAGGAATAGTTTGTACTTTTTCCTTCCTTTTTTCAACTCCAAACCTTTCACTTCCATATGTGTAGATGATGTCCCCAAATTTATCCAGCTCCTTTTCAACTGTTCCACTTAATCTTTCCAATGCAACGCAGAGATCTGTGTTTACTGTGTCCCATGCAGTTTTCTCACAAGCTCTTGGCCATTTAACTCCAGGCTTGTGCCCGTTGAGGTTCTTTTCTCTCTTATGCTGGTTTGTCTGACCGGGTTCACAAGGATCATTAGGTTCATCACTAACTGTGTCCATGCAAGTCCTCCTCACGTCTATGACAGGGGTGCTGATATCCTGCGAACTGTGGTTTGCTTCCTGTCGCTGGATTTCATTCGACTGACTTGACTGACTTCGTAAGAAGTACTGATCAATGCAAGGCCCTTGTCCCTTCTCCCTCAAGCATTTCATTCTCCCTTGATGAATCTTCAAACCCCTGACCATTGTCGCCTTGCTCCAGCCGCAGACACAAACCTGGAGTTCCATGTCTTTGTTAACTGCAGATCTTGAACTAGTCTTTTGTGAAATTTAATGCATATTACGTAAACAAAAGTTGTTGTATTAAAATCCACTACCAAATCGTTATACGGAGCAACTCTATATGGCACTGCTGCAGTGTATGGAGCAGGGTATAGTATGCCAAAGGGGGTACCTATAGTGGTTATAGTGCTTCAGTAAAATATGTACTACATACCTAGTGTACAAGATAGTGTAAGAGAAGTGCTATGGTAAAATATGTTTCAAACATACAAAATATACCCTAACACTAATAATTTAATTTCGAATACTGAGCACCGTCCGCCCCACCCCCCTCCAGCTCATGTTATTCAGAGGCAAACCTTTAATTTCTTCATTTACCATCTCGACAGCAAAGCGTTGTATATCATAAGCTGTACTGAAAGCAATGTCTCGACACCCCTTGCTGTTTGGGATTTTTTTGTTAAATGTCCAGACGACCAAAAAAAAAGTAGAATGCAAACTGTGCAAGCTGTTGATGTATCATGGAGGCACAACCCATCTCTGGGGTCACTTGACAAGCGTAAGTTCATATTATTAGTAGTGTTATTATTAATATTTTTAGTAGTAGTAAAATGTGACTGATAACCTGCTTGGAATGGTGACTGTTAAATAAAGCTTTGTCCGTTGCAGTTGGTGGTGCTGCAATGCAAGCATACTGTATCACAAGCAGCATCAATTAAGTGTAAAAATGTATCCTGTATGATAAATGATGCATACAAATGCAATGGAAATACTTTCCAAACAAATTTTCTGAAGCATACTTTTTTCAGTCATATGGTGGTATTTACATGATCAACGCAGCACATCTCAACCAGGATAGGGCACTTCATTAAAACTTAATGACACATGTAAATCAAATCTGCAGCTATGGCCAAAGGTTTTGCATCACCTACATTTTTAGGATTGAGACATAAGAGGCAGGCTTACCAGCGACTTAGGCAGTCTTACCAGCGACAGCATGTGGGAGCAACAGCGTGGAGAAGTACAGAGCAGTTAGAAGCAGTAAGGATAAATTAAATCTTTAATTGATTTAATCAGAAAACACAGTAAATTGGGAAATCACTGCAGCTTAAATTCTAACATCTGCGTGTCTTTTTCTGATAACAAGCTAAAGCTCAGAGCAGCTGATTCAAATTTGGCTCTGTTCTGAGACAAGGGGGAGGGGCGGAGCCAACAGCACAACAGATACAGACATAAGCGAGGCAGTCTTACCAGAAGTACAGAGCAGTTAAAAGCAGTTTGAAAGCAGGCTGACAGCTGCAGAAGCTAAATTAAGCTTCCAAAAAAAAAAAAAAATTGACATGGTCTTCAAGCCAGTAATCTGTGACACCTGCATGATGTGGGAAATCCGAGAAAACCCAGCAGAGCTAAACCAAGTGTGTGTAAAGTGCTGCATGATCCAGGACTTGCTTAAACGAGTAAGTATGCTAGAAATGGAGCTGCAGGAAATGACAGAGCAATAGGGGTGTGAGGAGATGGCACACCCACAATTCCTGAAAGTCTGCTACACAACAGTGCCTTTGTCACGTACATCACTGAGAATGTGGACAGGCTCCTAGAATGAACAGGAGATGACCCGGTAGTAGTCATCCACATCGGTACAAACAACATTAAAAGAGAGACCAAAATACCTGCAAAACAAATTCAGAGAGCTAGGAAGGAAATTAAAAGACAAGACCAAAACTGTGTTTTTTTCTGGGATACTGCTGGTACCTTGCAAAGGACAATATAGACAGCTGGAAATACATAATCAAAATGCATGGCTGAAATCGTGGTGCACACAGGAAGGCTTCACCTTTCTTGAACATTGGACCACATTCTACAACAAGGACTATCTATATAGGCGGGATGGACTGCACTTAAATAAAAAGGGAACCAATCTACTTGGAGAAAGGATCCTTGAGGAGGTTCAGAAGCATTTAAACTAGAAAGGAAGGGGGGATAAATCAATATGGGTCAGAATAATGGACAAAAATTCAAAGGGCATAATAATAGGAGCATTCTATAGACCGCCAAATTTAGACGCCAAACAAAATAATCTTTTATACAATGACATTCGAAATGCATGTAGCAAAGGAGAAGCCACACTAATGGGGGATTTCAACTTCCCCCTGTCACAAAGACGGCCAGAGTGGGTGGCGTCAGACCAGAAGCAGGAAGGAATACAAACACAGAGACTTGGATTTTGGTTAGGCTGAGCGCGTGATCGCGCTCAGCATTTAATAAACAGAAAATAAAAGGTTTGAAACACAAAAACACGGGACACGGCACTATACGCCAAAATAAAGAGACATACAAAACGGACTAACACTAAACAAACGGTGCACGGAGAGACAAACAAACACGGTGAGTACAAACACTTTTAGATTTCACTTTACTTTCCTTTACTTTCCTCCTCCTCACCCGTTCTCCACTCTCGAACACCCAACCACCAGTGAGTGAAAATGTGTCTCTATATATACTGTTGTGCTGGGATTCAATTACTAATTAATTACTCACTTGAATCCCAGCACGTGAATTCATTACGTGAAACCCCGTGTTCACATATTATATTTTAAATGCACGTGCGTGATGTGCAATCCCGTGCCTAAATACAAATCTACACTTTTTAAATACACGTGAAACACAGACCCGTTTATATCCCGTGTACCAATCTATACACCAACATTTACACACGCACGCATACATACATACACATAACACAAATGCACACAGGGGCGGGGCGCTTTGCCACACCCCCATATAAAATGTGAAAACCCGGTGGGGAGCACGACAGATGAAATTGAAATGGTAGAAACGATAAATGACTGCTTCCTAACGCAATTTGTCAAGGCACCGACTAGAGGGGAGGCATGCCTTGATTTAGTCTTTTCAAATAACGAAGACAGAATAACTAAAACAGAGGTCAGAGAACCATTGGCAAACTCAGACCACAACTAGGTCTCATTTGAAGTGATTTTTAAAACCCAAAAAGTAATGACTATAGCTAAGGTTTACAATTTTAGAAAAGCAAACTATGAAGGTATGAAACAGAAACTAACAGAAGTAGATTGGAGTAAAATAGAGAAAACATCCACAGAAAAAGGATGGCTGTTTTTTAAAATGTAATACTTGAGGCGCAAAACAATTACATCCCAAAAGAGAGATATAATGAACATTGCTAAGGGGGCTAAAACCAATTCCAAAAGGTTTCTCCAATATTATAAAGCAAGAGAAAATTCAAAGAGGAGGTTAAATGTCTAAGAGATACAAATGGCAAAATCATAGACAAAGAGAAAAAAATAGCAAATATATTAAATGATTACTTTTCACAAGTTTTTACAAAGGAGGATACGGACAACATGCCCCACATGTAAGCCTGTTCCTATCCTGTTTTAAATAACTTTAGCATGACCGAGGCAGAAGTGTTAAAGGGACTAGGAGCTCTTAAAATAAACAAATCCCCTAGGCTGGATGAGATCCTCCCAATAGTACTCAAAGAAATGAAAGAAGTTATTTACAAACCACTAACCAAGATCATGCAACAGTCTCTTGACACAGGGGTTGTACCGACAGACTGGAGAATAGCAAACGTAATACCGATCCACAAAAAGGGAGAAAAAACCGAACCAGGTAACTACAGACCAATAAGCCTGACTTCTATTATATGTAAACTTATGGAAACTATAATAAGATCCAAAAATGGAAAATTACCTATATGGTAACAGTATCCTGGGAGACAGTCAGCATGGTTTTAGGAAAGGGAGATCATGTCTAACTAACCTGCTTGATTTTTTTTGAGGATGCAACATTCGACAATGGATAATTGCAAAGCATATGACATGGTTTATTTAGATTTCCAGAAAGCTTCTGACAAAGTCCCACATAAAAGATTAATTCTCAAACTGAACGCAGTAGGGATTCAAGGAAATGCATGCACATGGATTAGGGAGTGGTTAACATGTAGAAAACAGAAAGTACTGATTAGAGGAGAAACCTCAAAATGGAGCAAGGTATCCAGTGGTGTACCACAGGGATCAGTATTAGGTCCTCTGCTGTTCCTAATTTACATTAATGACTTAGATTCTGGTATAGTAAGCAAATTTGTTAAATTTGCAGACGACACAAAAATAGGAGAAGTGACAAACACTGATGCAGCAGCAAAGGTCATCCAAAATGATCTAGACAGCATTCAGAACTGGGTAGACACATGGCTCATGACATTTGTGACAGAGATCGAATGATTCTTGGTGTTAGATCTCCCTCTCGAACCTGTGAGGACACTGGTTAAAAGGAACAGAGTACCCTTAATTAAATGGCACGACAATTTATTCCGTAGGGTAGGTGGAAGTCGGTCATTTAGGCAAGGGGCAGAGCTAACTCGATGAACCAGACGGTAAATGGTGTGGCATCTGAGGATTGGAGGTGCGGATGCGCTCGTTAACCTAGGGGTCATGAGCAAGGATATAAATAGGGGACATAGCGTACGTGATCTGTTCCTTGGTATATGGTTAGTGTTGAAAACCTACAAGAAGTCTGTGTTGCTGTATCGTGAACTGTGAGTTTTGTCTTGTGTTTGTTAACTGTCGTCTGTTTTTTAATAGACTACCAGTAGCACGATCCGGAGCTGTAGCGAAAGCCAGCATAAACACGGACATCACTTTCCCCCTGCATTCATGGAGAACTGTAATACACCACTTGCACTTATTCACTATCACTAGGAATTGTGTTTGTGTTTTGTGTTTAGTGTTGGTGTGTAAAACTGGACTTTTGGGTACGGGTCAAACCCAGGGATTTACAAATACCGAGTGATACACGCCGCTGTATCACTCCATCATTATTATTTACAGGTGTTTGCTATAAGGCTCTGGACATTGTTAATTAATTCAATAAACACCCTTGCACCTGGAAATCATTGTCTGTCTGTTTTATATCCACTCTGCACTGCACTCACCTTTATTCACTCACCACATTGCCACACATTTAATAGAGAAACGTGTAAGGTACTGCATGCAGGCAATAAAAATGTGCATTATAAATACCATATGGGAGATACTGAAATTGAAGAAGGAATCTATGAAAAAGACCTAGGAGTTTATGTTGACTCAGAAATGTCTTCATCTAGATAAAGGGAAGCTATAAAAAAGGCCAACAAGATGCTCGGATATATAGTGAAAAGTGTTGTATTTAAATCAAGGGAAGTAATGTTAAAACTTTACAATGCATTAGTAAGACCTCATCTAGAATACTGTGTTCAGTTCTGGTCACCTCACTACAAAAAGGATATTGCTGCTTTAGAAAGAGTGCAAAGAAGAGTGACCAAAATTATTCTGGTTTTAAAAGGCATGTCATATGCAGACAGGCTAAAAGAACTGAATCTATTCAGTCTTGAACAAAGAAGACTACACGGCGATCTGATTCAAGCATTCAAAATTCTAAAAGTTATTGACAATGTCAACCCAAGGGACTTTTTCAACGTGAAAAAATAAACAAGGACCAGGGGTCACAAATGGAGATTAGATAAATGGGCATTCAGAACAGAAAACAGGAGGCACTTTTTTTACATAGAGAATCGTGGGAATCAGGAACCAACTCCCCAGTAATGTTGTTGAACCTGACACCCTCGGATCCTTCATAAAGCTGCTTGATGAGATTCTGGGATCAATAAGCTACTAACAACCAAACGAGCAAGATGGGCTGAATGGCCTCCTCTCGTTTGTAAACTTTATGTTTTTATGTTGTTATGTTCTTAAAAAAAGAAACTACATTAACATAATTTAGATTTTTTATTTAACACTGTTTAATCAAAGAAACTACAAAATTATATTGCAAAAGCCTACCATAAGCCATACAATTGTAGTGTTTTCGAGCCTAGCGAGATGGTGGAATCAAGCGAAAGGGACAATAATCCATTTTGGGGCAGGTCAAGACTCGCTGCCCCTCTCGCTCTTCTCCGCCAATCACGTCCAGTCTCTATTCTTCCCTCTCGTCTGTTACCCCTTGTATCCTCCAGGTTGTTTTCCCCTCCAATTAATGGTCTTTTACTGTTTGTTTATTTTTGTCGTGTTGTTTCTTTTCTCTCGTCCAACTGCCACCCCCGCAACGACACAGAGCCCCTTTTTATCACCTCATAGGCTCCACCCCCAGTTGTCCCCTTCACCAATAGGGGCACTCTCCTGGTGTCACCCCACTACTGGAACGTCTCTTCCTCGCAGGGTCCGGGAGCCCCCTAAAGACGTTACACTGCCCCCTCAAAATAGCGAACCATCCTGTTCACTGCCCTACCCGACTGCTCCTTCGAGGAACCACAGTTAGGTCAGCCGGAGATGGGGCGACAATTGTGGTTAGTGGGGGAGAATTCAGCCCTGTGATGGGGCTGTCTGGATAATGGGGACCAGCCTCCGAAGACAGCTGGCCTGTAGAATGTCAGTCCTGGTTGGAGAAATACGGATTCCTCGGGGCCTCACTGGAGCCCCCTTTTCCGCCTCCGTCCTTGGTGTGATCCTGCATGACCCGAGGGAGTCTTGCAGAGGCTCCCTCCACCTCCCACCAGGGGGCCTTGACCGGTCTTCCCCTGTCTCCACTGGGGCCCTGTTCCCCTCTGGGTTACCATCTGGTCTGGCAGTGTCAGTGTTGGCTTCTCCCCCATGGCCCTCCGGCTGTGTCTCCCCTCACTCGCCCCAGGGGTGCTTCCCTCCGGCCCCGGACGGTAGGGTGCCAATCTATCCCTGTGCAAGACGACGCTTCGTCCCCGGTGCCAAAGCTGGATGTGGTAGGTCACCTCGGAGAACTTTGCTATCACCTGACAGGGCCCACCCAGTGGCTGTCCAGCATCGGGCTCCTCTCCTTCTTTCGCCGGCAACGCATGTTGTAGGCTCACTTCTGCCTGGTCCCAGCCCCGCTCAGATGGGTCCTGGCGAACTGATGGGTAGCGTCCAGCCGGTCTTGGAGCTGCTAAACATATTCTGGTCATGCAGTTGCTGGTGAGTGCCCTTCAGGCAGCTGGCCAAACATGAGGTCAACAGGGGTGCAGCTTCCTCCCAAACTGTAGTAGTGCCGGGGTACACCCAGTCGACCCCTGCACGGCTGCCCAATATAGCAGGAGGGCCAAGGGCAGATGCAAGTCCCAGTCCTGTTGGTCTTGGCTGGTCCACAGGGCCAGTTGGATGGCTAGTGTCTGGTTAAAACGTCTGACCATGTCATCGCTCTGGGGGTGTAGGGGGTTGGTCCGGGTCTTCTGTATGCCCAGCCGCTGGCATAGCTCGGCAAACCACCACGACTTGAAATTTCACCCCTGGTCACTATGGAGTTCCTCTGGCACCCCTAAACAGCAGAACATGCCCTCCAATAATGCATCTGCGATGGTCTATTGAACCCTTTCACCCCAGACGGAAGGGGGGACACCTCCTCCCAAGAGAGTCGGCAGCCCCTAGCAGTTTTCCCAGTTCCATATCCGACAACCCCTCCATTAGGCTCCTGCTGATAGAACCGGCATTGACTCGCTCCAGGGTTAGTCTGGAAGCCACTTTCTCTTCCAACCGTGCGCAATGACGGCACTGGTCACCCTCACATGGCCTGCGCGACAGGGCATCGCTGTTCCCATGTTGCCGATCTGCCCAGTCGATGAACTGGAAGTTGTACCCTGTAGCATCTCGATCCACCTCACCGTCTGCCCCTCTGGTTCCTTAAATTGCAGCAGCCACTGGAGCAACGGGTGGTCAGTCCTGATGGTGAATGGTCGCCCGTATAGGTATGGCCGGAAGTGGTGGACAGCCAGTAAGGCGGCTAGCAACTCACGGTGGGTCACGCAGTAGTTCCTCTCAGTCCGACTAAGGGCCCTGCTGAGGTATGCGACAACGTTCTCGCCCCTTGACTCCCCCTTGAGACAGAACGCCCCCAATGCCTACGTCTCTGGCATCTGTGTCCACAGTGAACAGGAGGGTAGGGTCTGGATAAGCCAACACATGGGTCTGGGCCAGGGTGGTCCTTAGTTGGCCAAAAGCCTCATCACACTGTTCTGTCCACTGGTATTCTGGCAGGCAGATGTCTGGGCTGACTGGCGGGCAGGCATGCTGGCTGGCTGGTATGCTTGCTCACTGGCCGGGTAACTGACAGGCTGGTATGCTGGCTGGCAGGTAGCTGGGCTGACTGGTCAGCAGGCTTGCTGGCTGGCAGGGTACCTGACAGGCTGGTATGCTGGCGGGCAGGCTTGCTCGCTGACATGGTAGCTGACAGGCTGGTACGTTGGCTGGGCCGGTCAGCAGGCTAGTTTTCTGGCTGACATGGTAGCGGACAGGCTGGTATGCTGGCTGGCAGGCGGCTGGGCTGGTCAGCAGGGCTAGTTTGTCGACTGACATGGTAGCTGGCAGTCTGGTATGCTGGCTGGCTGGCGCACCATCAGGGCAACACCCCTGGTCGAGGAGGGTGATAGTAGCGCTGGTGTCGACCAAGGCGATGCACAGAACCCCGCTAACAGTGCACGGCACGTACATGGATTGGCCTTGGCCGATGCGGCCCACCGTCACTATGTGTTCAGGGGAGGGGGGCTGACCCGGTGTTTTTTGATGCTTGGAGACCCTTCTGGACTAATTATTATTATTATTATTATTATTATTATTATTATTATTATTATTATTATTTATTTCTTAGCAGGGCGACTTACGTAAAGAAAAATACATTTCAAGATTGGTGACATCGGGCTTTCAAGTGGCCTGGCTGACCACATTCCCAGCATAGTCTCCTGTCCACAGCCCGGTCGGCTCCAAGCGATAGCCTGTTGCTGCGTCCCAGATTCCCTCAATAACAGTTGCTGCAGTAAATCAGGTGGCGTGACGGCCTGGAGGAACACGTCTCTTCCTGCCCTGTCCCTGGCAGTCTGGTCCCAGTCTGGATAGGTACGCTCCACAAGGGCCGTGATGTCATTCCCTAACGCCCCTAATGACTCCCCGGGATTCCTGCGTCGCTCCTGCAGGTGTTTGATCGGCTTTAGCCCTGCGACAGTCTGGACGTATTGTCGTTCGATGGCGGCTGCCAGCGCCGTGTAGTCCACTCTCTCACTTGAGGGAAGCACTAGCATGCAGTTGTGGGCCTCGCCATTCAGTGCTGCGATAAGCTGTCCCACCTTCTCAGGCTTTGACCAGCCATTCACCTCTGCAATAGCCTCCAAACTACCCCTCCCATCGAACTTCCCTACTTTCACGCGGGGCTGAAGACAGCATGCCAAGCCCGGGTTGCCACTCCCCCAGCTTGCGGTACAGCCAGTGACATTCCAGGTCTTGTTTCGGAGGCCCTGCCCGTGTTGACATCCCCAGGGCCGGCATTGCTAGTTACGCGAGCCCGTGGTTCCGTTCCGACTTCCTGGCCCGGCCTTGAGAAGATGGGCCTGTGGCCTCTCCCGCAGCCAGTCGCATATCCGGCCTCTCGCCGAGGGCCATTCCGGTGTTGACTTTCTCTGAATAGGTTTCCCCAGCTGCCCAAAACCATGGCATTGTTTCACCTCTCGCTGCAACATCCTCATTTACCTCTAGGCCAAACACCCCACGCCCAGCTTTGCTTACTGCCGTGGTCTCCCATAACTCGTCCCCAGCTGGCCTCCCTGGTTTCCCATTCCCTCCTCTTCTGGCCTCTCTGAGCTCGGCCTCTCTTACCATTAGAGCCCTCATCATCACATTTCCTGCCGGGCCTCTACCCATTGCAGGTGCACTGCCTGCCTTACCTCCCTCCGCTGGGACTAGTGGACTCCCTAGCTGGTTCCGCTATCCTCACTCTCACTCCCGCTGGTGGGGCTGTACCCTCCTAGCCTGTCTGCAACAGGTTGCATGGGCGCCGCCATCTTGGTTAGGGGTGAGGACATCCCGGGTAGGCGCACGGCCATCTTGGGTGTTCCTTTCCCGCTCCGCCGGTCGGCCATTTTAGGTGTACCTGGCTGCGCACGGCTCCCCTCGTCCACTCTCATCTTAAGCCAAGCAGGCTCCTGCTGCACTGCGATCCTGGTCTGAGCAGTCGCATCCTTTCCCTCACTACCGATCATCCCCGACAATGTACCTGGTTAGCGTTTTCGGTCCAAGCGAGATGGTGGAATCAAGCGAAGGGACAATAATCAATTTTGGGGCAGGTCAAGACCCGTATTTATTTAGAAATAAAAAGACAGGAAAGTGGTCAGGTAAGGGGGGTTGGAGAACACACACACACACAGACACAGACACACACACACAAGACTGAGGCCAGTTCGTCTCAGTCTACTCCGATTTCTCACTAGCCTCCGGCCTCTCCCCGCTTCACCTCTCTCTTTCTCTGGTCTACTCCGGCAGTGGTCTCACTGCCCCTCTCACTCTTCGCTGCCAGTCGCATCCCGTCCCTATTCTTCCCTCTCGTCTGTTACCGCTTGTAACCTCCTAAATGGTTTTTAAATGTTTATTTTTGTCGTGTTGTATCTTTTTACTCTCGTCCAACTGCCACCTCCGCGACGACGCAGAGCCCCTTTTTCATCACCTCGTAGGCCCCGCCTAAGCTGTCCCCTTCACCAATAGGGGCGTTCTTCTGGTGTCACCCCACTACTGGAACGTCTCTTCCTCGCTGGGTCCACGAGCCCCCTCAAGACTGCATTTATTTATTTCATTTATATAGCCATTTTTATATAAAAGTATCGCAAAGCACTGTACAGTACATAGCAGAACAAAAGAACAAACCACAATACATTTGTATAGCATGTCACACATACAATTGCCACAATCAGATAATTTAAATAACAGATCTAAATAACAGTATATATATAAAGAAGATAACTTTTAAAAAACCGCACATGCTGTATTTATAACGACACAAACTTTAATGTTAATGTATGTAACTGTTATTTAAAAAACTGTAAATTACTGCTAAATTAATTATTTAACAGGCTTATCTGAGTTGAATTAAATAATGAAAAAAGCTAAAAGTGTTTACTTTTTAATGTCGTTCAGATTTGTTAAAATTAGTTGTGCTGTAGTTTTCTTCCTAAAATAATAGGCCTACTTAATTTCAATGACTGGAAATAAACTAGAAAAGCTGCACATTTCAAACTCAATTCCTGGAGGGCCGTGTGTAGCCTACACTTTTCGTTCCACCCAAGTCCTCAATGACTTAATTTGATTAATTATTTAATTAGCTAGATACATTTAACACCTATCCAGGCCCCAAACTAGTATATGAGGCTCAGCAACTGTACCTTGAATCAAATGCACATTTAAACCATCAATTTTAAAATACCTTGCAATTTAAAATATATATATATATAATGTGTGTGTTAAATCGAATGAATAATTAGATCAATTAAGTAATTGAGGACTTGTGTGAAATGAAAACTGAGTTTGACACCCCTCGTTTAAACCCTTATCTCAAATATGGTTTGTGGTCGCTGTGGTCATTTTATATCGATTTCAAAAGCGCTGCATTGACAACAAGCCAGCACTGCTGCACAGTCTCGAGTCTCTGACAAAGCCGACGAAGCTCTGCTCACCACCACCCTGTTATCGGCAAACTTTTTTTTTTTTTTTTAATTTCATATTGATGATTCATTCATTCATTTTTAATATTAATTGTACCTAAATTATTCATTTGAAATATAAATGTTAACTTACATTTTTTGAAAGACTTTGACTTTCTAAAATCTCGCGATACTATCAAGCCTGGATGACGAAATGTCGTGGACATTACCTCGTGTGAACGAGAAACAAAGTTTGCGAGAAGCCATTTTATTTTTACCGATGCAAAACTCTGTTCGACAGAAAAACTTGAAAGGTGAGTTTGTGTTTGGCAACACAAAATGTTGTATGAATGATATTTTAATTGTACCCAAATGGAAAAAAAGTCTGTATTTTAATTAGAGCATGTCAGGAAATATGAATATAAAAATAATGGGAGATTTAGGGATAACCATTATTCACACATTTTATACAACTAAAGACAGTGTCCGTGCTTAGACGTGTTGTGTGTGTGTGTGTGTCTATATATATATATATATATATATATATATATATATATATATATTGTTGTATTAGTTGAACACTTATAAGAGAAGGAAATATTTTAAACTGTATCCCTCTACAAAGCGGAGCATGTGCTCCCATTGCCAGACTGCTAAGTACAGGCCTAAGCAATTTTATTTGTTGTATCTACATTAATGTAAGTGTGAAAGACTGACTAACAAGCGGCATGTGTGGAAGTAAGACTTAACTGCACATTTTTATTTTTCTTGTGTACAAAATTTTAATGTACGAATAATACTGTAAGCCCAGGAATATTTGCTAGCCTTTTATTACGCGAATTTGACATATGAAACATTTTTTGCGCGAATAATACTATTGTAAATGCTTTCATTTGTGTAATTCACCAAATATTTTGGCCACGATATTTCTGGACTTACAGTATTTAAATTTTACCCAATGAAGAAAAAAATACTACTGTGTAGGGCATGTTAAGAATTCTTGCATATTAAAAAAAAAAAAAAAAATCTGAATTTTAGGGAAATTAATTTTAGAATTTAAAGTGGTCAAGCTTAGCTAAGTATATTGCCATGTCGTTGTAATGTGGGTGAACAATAAATAGTAAATATGAAAATATTTTAAAGTACAACTATTATTACTCTACAGAATGTTCTTGGGGATTCACAGCAGCATTGGAGGTGTAGTACTTTGATAATCTTGTTCAGCCAACGCCATTTTCTCTCGCGGGATGTGCTCCATTTTGTGGCCATATTAGGAATTCTTAAACTCTTATGGAGGTAATTATTCAAACATTTAAAGAGTCCACGCCTATATAAGTGTGTGTGTGTGTGTATATAGATAGATAGATATATCTCTCTCCATTTGGTTGTATTGTTTTATGAACGATTACATAGTTAGGAAAGAAATATTTTAAACAATTACTCAACAAAGCGGTGCATGTGCTCGCTGTCCGACGAGACAAAGCATAAGCAATTTTATTTTTATTTGTTTCTGAAATAGGCTGTTGTAAAGAAGTGTGAAAGAATTAGACTGGTAACAAACAGCATTTGTAGAAGTAAGACTTGATTATGATAGTGTTGTGTAACGCCATAGTGCTTTAATTAAATAGGATTATGGGCTGTATTTTGTAATTCTGTTATAAAGCCTGGTAGAAAATTGGTAACATGTGGTTTAACTGCACATTTCATTATTTCTATTGTGTGCTAAATTTAGTCTAACATGTTTACATGTAAGTATTGTCACATACATTTGAAGACATTGAAAAATTATGTAGATCATTATAGGTTTCATAAAAATGAAGCACATCCTTCCTTTTGTTGTGGTATCATTGGTTGTATGCGTGATTTCGTTACATACAATGCATTCAAAAGCCACATTTACCGCAACCATACAGAGTACTCTCCCAGTCCACAGGTAAAGAGTGTATTGGGTTCATTTAAATGTGAGAAACAATGTAAAGATCTAAAAGATCTCCTTGCACATCTCAGAACGCGCATGACAGAAGGTCAGAAAGTAAATTGCCCTTTTAGTGGTTGCAACAGAACTTTTAAAGTTAAGTCATCTTTCAGTGCACACATTTCTAGACAGCACAGGAATTGGTCTTTAGAACAAGTATCCCCTGCATGGGTTTTCAATCCCTCACACCAAAACCCCTTAAGTGTGACCAGTGAAAATGACGCAACAGATCATTGTGTTGATGATAGCTTGGCTGTTGAGTTACCAGACAATGTTGCAGACTTGTACCTTAGAAATCTTTGTATGTTCTATATGAAACTACAGGCCAAATATCTTACTCCATTGTCTACTGTTCAGATGATTGTAGAGGAGATTAATCATTTAAATGAACCTGGACAGTTACACGTTCAGAAGCATCTAGAGTTAATCCTAAGAAATGACATTTCGTTATCGGAGTCGGATATTTGTGGGGTTGTAAGGAAACTCAAGAAATATGATTTACATGCAACATGCAGTGCTTCTCTTTCTACAACACATGCCAGACAGCAATATTTCCACAAGTACTTTGACTATGTACATCCACAACGTGTGTATTTAGGAACAGATGACAACAGAAAGGCCAAGTATGCACAGTACATTCCCTTGAAAGAGACTTTACAGACTTTGCTTAAAAACCCTGCTGTATTACAAGAGTGTGTCAAGTCTACAAACGATGACGCAGCACGTAATGTTTTGTGTGACATATATAATGGATCTGTTTTTAAATCAAATGTACTTTTTCAGGAGTCGGACTTAACACTGAAGCTGATTTTGTACCAAGATGCATTTGAGGTAGTTAACCCATTGGGATCTGCAAGGAAAAAGCACAAAATACTAGGGGTGTACTTGACTTTGGCAAATTTTGACCCTCACTTTCGGTCAAACATTGATCAAATGCAACTGGTACTCTTGTGTAATGAGAAAGATTTAAAATACTTTGGACATGACATCTTTTTCTCCAAAATGCTTTCTGATTTGAGAGATTTAGAAGTAAATAGACTGGTAATTTCCTCTGAACATGTTTTCAAGGCAACACTGTTCTGTATTGCAGGTGACAATTTGGGATCCCACTGCATTGGACGTTTTACAGAAAACTTCAGCACTAGTCAGTACTTCTGCAGATACTGCCTTTAAAGAGAGGTAAGGACAATCTCAGTGAGGTTGGTGCTGTATGTACCGTTGAAAGTTACAAACAGGCAGTGAAACATATGCAAGATAGTGATATCTGTGAAACTGAAGGAGTCAAATTGAACTCTGTGTTCAATTCACTGAAATATTTTCATGTTTGTCAGCCAGGGTTACCCCCTTGCTTGGGTCATGATCTATTCGAGGGTGTTGTTTCCTATGATATGACTTAAAGTACTTCATCAAGCAAAGGAAATGGTTCTCTTATCCACAACTAAATAGGAGCATTTCACAGTTCCGTTATCTGGAATCTGATGCCAACACAAAACCTTGTGAGGTTAGTACAAAGGGTGATCGGATTGGTGGTCAAGCAGCACAAAACTGTTGTCTTAGACTTTTGCCAATCATCATGGGTGACAAAATATCTGATGATCAAGACAATGTGTGGCAGCTTACAATGCAGCTTAAAGAAATTGTTGAGTTAGTTTGTGCTCCAAAGATTTCTGTGGCTCAAGTAACTTTCCTTCATATCCTTATCCAGGAGTATCTGGAAACAAGAAGGGAACTGTTTCCTGTTCAGAATTTGAAACCAAAGCATCACTACGTCCGACACTATCCTGCTTTAATTCTTAAATTCGGTCCTCTTATCCGATTGTGGTCAATGAGGTTTGAGAGCAAGCACTCTTATTTTAAGAGATGTGTACGTCGCTTTCAGAACTTTAAACATGTGTGTCAAACACTTGCTGAAAGCCATCAGCTTCTGCAAGCATATCTTAATTCAGGTTCCTTCTTTGCACCCGTTTTGCAAGTTAAGGATGGTTCTCCATTCCATATACAGTTATACAGTGACGCAGTACGTGACGCCCTGAGAGCCTGCGACTTGAGTGAGATGGATGTTGTTATGTCTACAGAGATTTAATTTATGGGGACCGTTTATAGAAAAGGCCTCTTCTTATTTGCTGGTCAAAATGAGAGGAATTGAATTTGTGTTAATCCGGGGAAACAACCTAGTATTATTTCCTGTAGCTCTTCACGATTCTTCATTTTTACCACAGTTGGGTGTGTATGCCTTAGAAACTGCAAGCAGGTGCATACAGTGTATAAATGCTGAACATCTTCCTGATTTTTATGCATTACCTGCTTATAACACATGTGGGAGGAAAGTAATTTCTTTGAAGCATAGTGTTGCATGAAGCACATTTCAACTGAGACATTTCACCCTTGTTGGGAGCCTTACACCTATTTTAATTTGGCTGTGTCCAATTCAGAATGTATGTGTGTGTTTTTGTTTTTTTTTAATATTCCTGGTGGTGCTTTATTCAATTTCTATTTTTGATCTTGGTTAAGAACAAAACTTAGTGCCATTTATTATATATTGCCATTTTTTTTTTTTTTTAATTAGTATATGCTAGATAGATGTATATTGATGGAAAAAACGCAAAACATTTGTTACCTGCTGTTTTATGTTTGCATGAAAAGTTTTAATATCTTGAAAAGTATGTCAGGGAGGAACCCACTAAATGGCATAACCAAACATTTGAAATATAAATTAGTAGAAAATTATTATTATTATGTATTTCTTAGCAGACGCCCTTATCCAGGGCGACTTACAATTGTTACAAGATATCACATTATTTCACATTATACAGATATCACATTATTTTTACATACAATTACCCATTTATACATTTATACAGCAATCTAGGTAAAGTACCTTGCTCAAGGGTACAACAGCAGTGTCCCCCACTGGGGATTGAACCCACAACCCTCCGGTCAAGAGTCCAGAGCCCTAACCACTACTCCACACTGCTGCCCTATGATATACTGTAAAATGTAGAAAGCTAATATGTTTACTTATTACTGAATAGATATTTTTCAATCAAAATGCAGACGGTAATATACCCCACACACACTTACATATGAATATATATTTCTGTATTTTATTTTAATTGACAGATGGAACAGGAAAGCACTGGGGATTCTATTTTACATATGAATATATATTTCTGTATTTTATTTTAATTGACAGATGGAACAGGAAAGCACTGGGGATTCTATTTTAATCTCCCACATTAGTTCTGTGTTGCCAAACCTTACCACCTGTGTGCTGAATTCTGTTTTGGACACACTCAAAAACCTGGGTGTAGAAACCCTGGATGATTTCAGATTTGTAAAAGATGATGATCTCCTGATGGTCCTCAAGCCAATAGAAGTTTGAAAACTCCTAGCCAGCTTTACAGTCACATGTGAGTATATTACAGTTCAGTCAGTTGTCTTCCAAGTGCTTAATTGGCAGTAAACCTTTTTATTTATTATATATATATATATATATATATATATATATATATATATATATATATATATACACATACATAAAACCTGCATTTTTGTATTTTGTCTCTTGCCTATATCATTGTGTATACTTTTATTTAGAATTGTTGAATGAGAGAAAATAATGTGGCAATTACATCACATAATCCTTTAACAAATGACAGAAATGTTTACTGTTTGGATGTACATACATTGCTTATTGCTAATTTAATTAATAAAAGGCCAGTTAAAATTAACTAATTGTGTATTACGGACGAACTTAAACAATTACAAAACCTCTAATAAGATAATTTTGTAAGTTTAAAAAAATCTGGAATGGGGGGGGGGGGGGGGGACAAAAACAAAAAGAAATGAAATAACTTAATGTTTTTCTGTAATTCTGAAGGTGAAACCACGATTTCCAGCAGTCCATGCTCATCCAGAACAGAGACCTCAACAGTCTCCAGCCCAGGGTGCTCTTTTACACAGAGTTGTATCGAGTTGGATGAATCACTTCCACCTTTGGAAGCTGACTGGTTCCTTCGGTTTGAGATACCATGGGAAAAACTCCCTTCTGACTTCCTTTACAAGTTAGAAAGGCAAGAAAGGCCATCGCCAAAGCAACGCAGAGAAATGATACGACTCATTATTAATGAAGTCACAGGGGTCTGCAAGAGGCCTTCAAAGAAACATCTTACAGATATAGCAAGAAGTATTGTGGCAAAATATCCTAAATCTTATCGAAGGCCACAGTTGGAAGTGGATACGATTCCTTGGTAAAACAGCTGCATAGCAGAGCAGATAATGTGAAGCATACACAGTTTTCTACCCCAAAAAGACAGTTTCAACAAAGTAGTGGGAGCGACACGGAAGAAGTTCCTGCAATGGATCGAGCTTTACCTCAAGACACTTACGTTTGCATAAACTGGGATCCCGAGCACCTGCCAATCACAGAGACACTTGCAAGTCAAAAACAGGAACAAGAAGAAATGAAAACTATGTTCAGAGAAAGAAACTGGGATACACAGATCATCACCAAAAAAATGATGGCAACGTACTACACTCAGAGAAAAGACATCATCCGAGGTATGGAAACTGAAAAAATAAGGAGGGAGTGGCCATTTCGGTTTGAAATGCCAGGATTACAAGCACACTTCAGGGCACTTACAGGTGTACAATTAGAAGGGAAATTTTTTGAGACCGTAAAAAACTAATCGCACAGAATTCTGGCCTACATGGACACTCTCAACAATGAGAAACAAAGAAAAACTGCAAGAGTTTTGGCACAGATCGAAGTTGCAAAGAAGGACACAAAGTCTAAATTACCGGAGATGCCAGAGTTAGTTTTGCTGCTGTTTGCTTACTTTGGTGAAGATGACAAGCAAATGTTTTTCCAGGTGCATGACACTTGTTTACCTTCTGAAGTGCCAACATCTGATCTACCTGCATCACCTTGCATTATTTTCTGTGGTATGTGTTTTGGTAATCCATGCATTTGTTTGACACATGCTGAATTAGTTTTATTTTATTTACTTTTGGCTGAGGAATAAGGGGTTGAAGTATAATCTGAATTTAATTAGCATTTTTAGTATCCCAGAGAAATGACTGAAGAGAAATGCTTTGTGAACAATCTGCTTACATCCAAATTACATTTTAAATAATTGCGTAAGGTTCATGAGCAGTTTTGCGTGTTTTTTAATTTTATAATGTTTCTTCTCGCATACTAAATAACTTAATTTGAGTCCAAAAATCATATCCAGATTCTTTTAAATACATAAATGTTTTGTACACTCTCTTGCTAGAATTACCTGGAGCATTATGTAAACTGCTAAGGAATGATTTAATATGAAAATTCAGCAGCCCTAAGGCTTTCTGTAAATTATATGATTAATTGTAGCTGGTTTGAGTGTTTTTATGAACTGATGTTTGAAAATGTTTGACTTCAGAATGAAAATAATGAAGTCAATTTAACAAATGTCTTGAATTTTATTTTTATATTTTTCCTGCTGCAGGAGATTCCCTTCTGACTGTATCCCGCTTAATGCTGAGCATTGATAAAGTTGCTGTTACAGAACAACTAACCAACTTTGTGGAAGCTTTGCTTATGATGTTAGCATCCTACTACTGCTTGAACATCCATTACCCGTCAGAGTTGGGAGCAACACTTGAATTCCTTCAAAGGTACAGTATATAACACATGGACATGTAGCTTGTTTTTGCTTTAACCTGTTTATAGTGGAGCGATTTAAACTTCTCAAACATTTGTGACACCAGTAATTTTCATATTTTGTATTTGAATGTTAAATTACCCACAGTTGACACTTCAAAGAGCATTTTAAGCATGTGTAAAATAAAAAAAAATATATAGATTAAGCTATTCATTGTAAATACTATGCCCATGTTTTATCTTTGTTATGGGTGTTTAAAAGGTAACGAATGTTCCCATATGTTGCTTCAACTGTTTAAGGTGTTAATTGTGTTTTTTTTTTTTTTTTTTTTTTTTTTATACATCTGTGGCAAAGTGGTGAATACTTGCAGGTGAGTGCAGTGCAGAGCGGATTAATCACACAGACAACGTTGTACAGGTGCAAGGGTGTTTATTTAATTTATTAAATGTCCAGAGCCTTGAGGCAAACCTGCAAACAATAATAGTGTTGGAAGTGGTACAGCGGCGTGTATCACTTCTGATTTATAATCCCACGGGTTTGACCCGTAACCCAAAGTCCCGTTCCGTCACCCACACAAAACACAAAACACAGACAAAATTTCGACAGTGCGTGATTTTAGTGCTAGTGGTGAAAAAAACAGTTCCTGTAGTGGAAAGTTGAGTGGTGAGGTCCGGGTTTTTCGCTGGCCTGCGGCTGCACCCCCGGATCGTGCTCAGTATTCTTTAGTGACAAAACGACACACAAGACACACAGTGTTAATACACAGACACACAAAACACTCACGGTTCTTTAGGACACAAAAACGGGCTCCTTCTAGGTTGTTTGATTTAACCATATGCAAAGGAACAGATCACGTACGCTACCCCCCTATTTATATCCTCACTCATGACCCATAAGTTAACGAGCGCATCCGCTACTCCAATCCTTGGATGCCACACCGTTTACCGTCGGGGTCATTGAGTTTGGATACCGTAGCTCCGTTCCTCTCCTAAATGACCGACTTCCACCTACCCTACGGAATAAATTGTTGTGCCATTTAATTAAGGGTACTCTGTTCCTCTTGCACCGTGCCCTCACAGGTCGAGAGGGAGATCTAACACCAAGAATCATTCGATCTCTGTCACAACATCTCAACCACTTTACACTTTTGAATTGCAGCGTTCTCTTGTTCTGAGTCCAAGATGTCTTTGCATGGACTTGCATGTATTTTTCAGAACTACATTTCCACATCACATATATATATATATATATATATATATATATATATATATATATATATATATATATATATATATATATATATATATATATATATATATATATAAATAATAACTCTAATAATATTATTGGAGGCGATGTGGTCCAGTGGTTAAAGAAACAGGCTTATAACGAGGAGGTTCCTGGTTCAAACCCCAGCTCAGCCACTGAGCAAGTCACTTAACTTCCTTTTGCTCCGTCTTTCAGGTGAGACGTGTAAGTGACTCTGCAGCTGATGCATAGTTCACACACTCTAGTCTCATAACTTGTAAAGTTCTTTGTGATGGTGGACCACTATGAAAGGTGCTATATAAAAATAAAGATTATAATAATAATACAAAAGCAGCAATTTTAAAGTTACATTAAAACCCACTAAGATTTTATAAAAGTGCATTTTTAGTCTTGACTTTTCACAAGAAAAAGCCCTCCCTCCCATGTTGCTTTTGTTGACCTTAGGAATAACCAGCTGTCCCGCATCCTGTGATCTCAGAGTGCGGTTTGGAACATACGGGGTCAGTAACTCCTGCAAATAAGTAGGTGCTAATCCATTCAGGGCCTTCAGTTAACAGAAAAATCTTAAAATCAATTTTATACTGCACAGGGAGCCAATGTAAAGAGGCCAAAAAGGGTTAATATGTTCACTTTTCCTGGTTTTAGTCAGAATTCTAGCGGCAGTGTTCTGAACAAGTTGCAAGAGGGATACCATAAGTTTTGGGATACTAGAAAAAAGTGCATTACAATAATCAATTCTAGATTAAACAATGCATGCAAAGTCTCTTGGTATCAGATACGGAAATAATTGGTCTGTTTGGCTATATTTCTCAAATGGTAAAAGTATACTTTAGTAACTTCCCTAATATGATAGTAGTACAATATATCATGTTAGATTAAGAATGTCACATTTTTCAAATTTTTTTTGTTAAGTATATGGAAAACTACAAAGTGGTATGTGATTCAACATGTTAACGTAACATTATTCAGCAAGTTTCATTCAAATTTATGAAGCAAAAAAGTTTTTTTCTGAAGGGTGCTGTAAAACTGTAATTGCTTCCAATAATTGTCAAAAATAATTATTCTTGACTCACCTATGCTTTCCTGTAATATAAAAAAAAACTTGCTTGAGGAGCACTGGACAGCGCACTTATGGTACTTCACCTCATATGTAGGGGTTGGCACAATCATGTTACATGAGGGACACCTTACAAAATACTGACCTCACTAATAGACGTGATCATATATCATGTCCGGTAGTATTATGTAATTAATTATAATATAATATAAACATACTTCACAATGCTGTGCTAGCATTACTGATGCACCGTCTGATTTAAACCCTATAATATTCTATACTGGATAATTATTTTGTTCATTTTCCAAACAACTGAATATGGCTGCAGTCAGATTTTCTGCATTACGGCATCCAGATATTTTTGGTCAGTGCTTTCATCACACATTCTGTGCACAAATGGTACATCTACCGTTGATTTCAGGGTTTCGCTGAAAAGGCAGTCAAACATTTCTAATTCTTTCTGGCAACAGTTGCACTGCAGTGCAGTCTTTGGAAGACAGTGGAACTGAGATCCATTTTTGCAACAATTTCTTTAAAGACGCTACCTGTTGTAATTTGTAACAGCTTTTGCCAGTCTATTGAGAAGAACGGTAGTTCCTCGTAGAAGTTAGAAAAACTTGTTTGAAACTACCGATAGTCTCTATACAGCTCAAAGAGTTTAGCTGTTTTTACCATGTTACAGCGGCAAAACTAAATCACTTAGAATTACCATCTGTAACAGTATCAAAAGTCTGAAACTTTCTTACATCAAATATATATAAAAAAAAACATACATACCACTTATACACAATGAGATATAAGTCGTCAAACTAAGGTAAAATTGTTATTCTCCTTCCTCTTCTGTCTACTTTTTAAGGTTGTGTAGCAACTATTCAAATGGAAAAGCTAAATAACCGGACATCTACCAATCATGTGATTCCACATGTTGGTCAATGTCAAAACAAACCAGGATATGCAAGCAGTTTGATATTCACACCATTTATATTAAACAATTTATTTATGTTTTAAAACTGCACATATCACAGGAAAAAAAAAATACAGTGGTTTGAATTTGCAACATGACATTCTTGAAGAGCACAGGACCTTAGCCCGCTGTGCCACTGCACAGTTGTTGAAATGCGTTCCTTTTTTAAGCTTACATCCAAACCTGACCAGCTTTCGCTGAAAACCTGAAGGTTCTGCTCGATCTAGAAATTTTAGATTTCCTGTTTGAAAATTTCTAGTTTCCTGTTTGTTTGGTAGATACCATAGAATGGAATTGTACACAAGAGTGGCATGTAGCTTCCTTGTCTAAATCTCTGATCTCTGATAAATTGTAGTTCCTCATTTAATTAAAAATTAATAAAGGAATAATTTATTTGGTAGAAATAAATAAATGATTTAAACAAATGCATAGAGGAATAAATACATTTAGAAATAAATATTTTTAAATAAATAAATTTAGAAATGAATACATGTTTATATTATAAATGTATAAATAAATTAATAAATAGCAAGCTAGAAAACTATGTCATATTAATTGATTTGGCAATTGACATTTATATACCTATATAAAAAGTACAAGTTTCATGTATATATTATTGCAAGTTACCTAAAATTAATAGCGCATCAAAGAAAGTCACAGAGGTTGAAACATTTAATGGTAGCTACTGATTCAACATTTACATTGTAACGTTTAAAACAATCTTTGAAAATGTAACAAACAAGGGTCATTTAAATGTGTTGGCTGAAAAAAGTAACAAGCAGACAAAACTGATTAAAACTAAACAAGTTTGAATGACAAATTCGGCAACATTGTCAAGTTTTGTAAACATTTAAAACTTAGGCTCATATAGTAATTAAACGGACTGTGTTGTATAGCGTTATGCTGACTTTGAAAAACAAAATGTTAAAAACTGGGTTAAGTGCAAGTGACAAAACCGAAACTTTGTGTTTTTCTTTACACACACTAAATTATATGACGTTTTAAAACCACATAACATCGTGCTACTTGAGCAAATCAACCTATACAAAATAATCTGAAGAACAAGAACAGGAAAAAGAAGAAGAAATCGTATGTGACTTTTTATCCATCTCGCATGTTGTGCACACACGCGCGCATGCAAGCACACACACACGCACGCATGCAAGCACACACACACGTGCGCGCATGCAAGCACACACACACGTGCGCGCATGCAAGCACACACACACACACTATTATCTGGCCCGTGAGCAGAAAACTAGTTATTTGTTAATGGCCAGCATGAGCAGCAGTGTGAAGTAGTGGTTAGAGCTCTGGACTCTTGACCGGAGGGTTGTGGGTTCAATCCCAGGTGGGGGACACTGCTGCTGTACTGAAATAAATAAATAATAATAATCATACATCTTGTTGCAGTTTCAACACTCATGGTTTGGTGATATGCTGTGCCCTTTAAACCTGTGGGGGGGGGGAAAAAAACTTTCCAACAGCGTGTCTAAAATAAACTGCGCTTGTGAAAATAAATTGGACCTGACGCCCTGAATAAATGGACCGCAAAGGGTATTAATCCCTATTGAAATAATTGCATAAGATAAGTTATAAATATATTTATTTCACGCCTCCACCTGCTGTTTTAATTGCATTTGGATCATTCCAGACACCACCTGACACGTGAGCGCAACAAACTCAGCAATGCATTGATCATTAAAAACAAAACATCAAAGTCCCAGCATGCATTATATTCGGGCCGGGACATTTCAATTTGATGAGAATAAGCAGAGTGTGACATTAACAGAAGTGACATTAAATTTGACTGTATTATGGCTACGTCTGTCTTCTTTTCATACATTTACACTGTAAAACACGAGGCTGAAGTTGGCTTCTTATTTGACAGCTTTTTATTCGCCCAGCTTCTTATTTGCAATCTTTTAGCATAAATGTATTTTACGTTGTTTACGTTGAAGAAGTAGCCTTGAATTTAATTGGTTAAATCACGTTGGGCCATCGATTTCTCTGCAGGTACCTGACAAGGGGCAACCCTCCTGCAAGTCCCACTTGTATTTAGCCCAGCCCAACATGGTTTACTGGGGAAGAACAGAGGGCAAACATGCCACATGTGCCAATTGCACAGCTTCTTCACTGGAAAAAACCTTGCATTTAAAGGATTAAATCACTTTGGGCCGCCGATTTCTCTGCAGGTACCCGAAGAGGGGCAACCCCTCTGTAAGCCCCACTTGTATTTAGCCCGCCCCAACGTGGTTTACTGGGGCAGAACAGAGGGCAAACATGCCACATATGCCAATTGCTCAGCTTCTTATTCGCTCTTTATGTATCTATGTTGAATAGGTAACCTGGCATTTAACTGGTTAAACCATGTTGGGCCGGGCTAAATACAGATGTAGCTTACAGAGGGTTTGCCCCTCGCCAGGTACCTGCTTATAAATCGGCGGCCTTAAGTGATTTAACCCTTTAAATGCAAGGCTTTTTCCAGAAAAGAAGCTGTGCAATTGGCATATGTAGCAAGTGTACCTGCTGTTCTGCCCCAGTAAACCATGTTGAGCTGGGCTAAATACAGGTGTAGCTTACAGAGGGATTGCCCCTCGCCAGGTTCCTGCAGAGAAATCAGCGGCCCAACGTGATTTAACCCATTAAATGCAAGGCTACTTATTCAATGTAGATACATGAAGAGCGAATAAGAAGCTGAGCGATTGGCATATTTAGCAAGTGTACCCGCTGTTCTGCCCCAGTAAACCACGTTGGGCCGGGCTAAATACAGGTGTAGCTTGCAGGAGGGTTGCCCCTCGCTAGGTACCTGCAGAGAAATCAGCGGGCCGACATGATTTAACCAGTTAAATTCAAGGCAACTTCTTCAACGTAGACAAATACATTTATGTACTAAAAGCCTGCGAATGAGAAGCTGGCCAATAAGAAGCTGGCGATTAAGAAGACAATTTCAGCCTCGTCTGTAAAACCACAGACATGTGAAACATTTGTATGTAAATGGCATGTGTGTATAGTAAAAAAAAAAAAAATTATAAAAAATAAAAATAGAAGTGCTCTATTCATAAACAGCAGTGTTTATACCTCATTAGGTTTAACACTGGTGTTTAGTCATTTGGAACTCTAAATAATTGTTAAACGTTATGGGTCAATTGCAACGAACTTGCAGAGTTAGTACAGAGCTGCGTACTAAGTTGTGTACTAGCTAGTACAGCATTATCTCATGATCATCCCCAGCTGCGTACTAAGTTAGTACCAATTGCATCGAAAAAACAAGCGGAACAAAGTTGGAGACTAGCTGATCCCCAGATTTAGTACGGTATTAAGGATCAAGCAATGTTGTTGTTACCAAACAGGAACTGAAGGGGGCTCTGAATCATTCTTTCATTCATTCATTATCAGAACCGCTTCATCCTTTTACAGGGAGCCAGACACGGCGCAAGGCGGGATGGCTCTGAATCAGAACATTTGAAATATTTGTAACAGTAATGTATGTATTTTACGATATTATGAGCTAAAAATCATTTTTACAATGTTACAAACAGGCCGACATTTATACATAAATATTAATATGTCTCTAACATATATTTATACAGTACTGTGCAAAAGTTTTAGGCAGGTGTGAAAAAATGCTGTAAAGTAAGAATGCTTTCAAAAATAGACTTGTTAATAGATTATATTTATCAATTAACTAAATGCAAAGTGAGTGAACAGAAGAAAAATCTAAATCAAATCCATATTTGGTGTGACCACCCTTTGCCTTCAAAACAGCATCAATTCTTCTAGGTACACTTGCACAAAGTCAGGGATTTTGTAGGCATATAGTCAGGTATATGATTAAACAATTATACCAAACAGGTGCTAATGATCATCAATTCAATATGTAGGTTGAAACACAATCATTAACTGAAACAGAAACAGCTGTGTAGGAGGAATAAAACTGGGTGAGGAACAGCCAAACTCAGCTAACAAGGTGAGGTTGCTGAAGACAGCTTACTGTCAAAAGTCATACACCATCAGCAAGGTCTCTCCCAGGCAGAAATTTCAAGGCAGACAGGGGTTTCCAGATGTGCTGTCCAAGCTCTTTTGAAGAAGCACAAAGAAACGGGCAACGTTGAGGACCGTAAACGCAGTGGTCGGCCAAGGAAACTTACTGCAGCAGATGAAAGACACATCATGCTTACTTCCCTTCGCAATCGGAAGATGTCCAGCAGTGGCATCAGCTCAGAATTGGCAGAAAACAGTGGGACCCTGGTACACCCATCTACTGTCCGGAGGACTCTGATCAGAAGTGGCCTTCATGGAAGACTTGCGGCCAAAAAGCCATACCTCCGACGTGGAAACAAGGCCAAGCGACTCAACTATGCATGAAAACACAGGAACTGGGGTGTAGAAAAATGGCAGCAGGTGCTCTGGACTGATGAGTCAAAATTTGAAATATTTGGCTGTAGCAGAAGGCAGTTTGTTCGCCGAAGGGCTGGAGAGCGGTACACGAATGAGTGTCTGCAGGCAACAGTGAAGCATGGTGGAGGTTCCTTGCAAGTTTGGGGCTGCATTTCTGCAAATGGAGTTGGGGATTTGGTCAGAATTAATGGTCTCCTCAATGCTGAGAAGTACAGGCAGATACTTATCCATCATGCAATACCATCAGGGAGGCATCTGATTGGCCCCAAATTTATTCAGCAGCATGACAACGACCCCAAACATACAGCGAAAGTCATTAAGAACTATCTTCAGCGTAAAGAAGAACAAGGAGTCCTGGAAGTGATGGTATGGCCCCCACAGAGCCCTGATCTCAACATCATCGAGTCTGTCTGGGATTACATGAAGAGAGAGAAGCAACTGAGGCTGCCTAAATCCACAGAAGAACTGTGGTTAGTTCTCCAAGATGTCTGGGCCAACCTACCTGCCGAGTTCCTTCAAAAACTGTGTGCAAGTGTACCTAGAAGAATTGATGCTGTTTTGAAGGCAAAGGGTGGTCACACCAAATATTGATTTGATGTAGATTTTTCTTCTGTTCACTCACTTTGCATTTTGTTAATTGATAAATATAAACTATTAACATGTCTATTTTTGAAAGCATTCTTACTTTACAGCATTTTTTCACACCTGCCTAAAACTTTTGCTCAGTACTGTATGTGTGCACGTAATAATTTATTTTTTCATTTGAGATATATATGCATGGTAAAATACTCCATATCAGGGCACACAGACTACCTATAAAATATTCAACCAAGTGCAATGTCATGAAATAAACTAGCAAAGCTGATTACAATATTAGCTTTAAAGGATGACCATGGTCAACACACAAGGGCTGTTTCAACACTGTTCTCATTGGACCACAACAAGAACAAAACAGGGAAGGGGTGGTATTCTGAAGAAGTATCATAGATAATCATTTCTAAAAACACCCTGAGAAGAGCACTGTTTATTTTATTTTTCAATGTGCCCCCAGGTCCTACTACGTAAAATAACACTTAACTCACATTCTACCCCCACTGTGTCCCTACTCCTCAATATCCCTGCTCGCCCCAAAGAATCATGTCGAGTCCCCTCCGTACAGGCAGTAGATGCTTCAAATATACTATAGTGATGACATATATATGTGTATATTATATGCACACATTATTATTTCAGCAAAGATAAACTGGCAGTACATTCTGGGACTTTCACATGTCTTCCACTATTCCACTTAGTACGATACTAAAATTCTTAGTCCATAGCAAGAGTTATACTAAGTTAGTCCCATACTTAGTATCCTCTAGAGCAGGGGTAGGCAACCCTGGTCCTGGAGTGCCACCATCCTGCAGGTTCTATAGGTATCTCTTAATTGTCAATTTCTAAATACCTGGAACACATGGTAATTCTAACCAATTAAACCAATCATTAAATCAATTAATTTATTAAAGGGCTTGGGTAAAACAAAAACCAGAAGAGTCTGTGGCACTCCAGGACCAGGGTTGCCTACCCCTGCTCTAGAGGGCAGCAGCAGTTATTTTGGTGTTTGTTGGAATTGAGACCTTTTTTAGTATGCAGCTGGGGACTAACTTCAGCCGCCAAGTTGGTATTTAACTTGTGTACTAGTTTAGTACAGAGCTGCGTACTAACCACCGGATCATCTCCAGTTAGTATGCTGCTTTCAGTTCGTTGCAATTGACCCTATGTGTTTAATCTGTGCCATTTTTGCTAAGTTTAATGTTTAGATGTTAACACCAGTCCTGTTATAAATGTGTATGAATGTTTAAAAAGTGTTACAAATCATAAACACGTCCAAGAGTTTCTAAAATAAACACCACACGATGTTTAAATCCTAAACACATTTAAAATCATAAACCCAGTGACGTGTTTTACAGTGTAGCTTTTATACTTTTTGTTCTATTATTTCACAAACACAACATTTTACCCAAATGTATGAAGGTCAGACACCTGGTTTTGCTCATTACACACTCCTATCTTAGCCACTGTACTATATGTGCTTAAACAATTTTTCTGTTTTCTTGAATTATCTGTAGTAGTTTTTTCTTTATATCAGTTTCCTCTACAAAATGTCTCCAAAACCATTACTTTGGTTCAAATCGACACATTACTTTGGGGCAAGCAGTGTGAAGTAGTCGTTAGGGCTCTGGACTCTTGACCGGAGTGTTGTGTGTTCAATTCCAGGTGAGGGACACCTTGAGCAAGGTATTTTGCCTAGAAACAACTGTATAAATTGGTAATTGTATGTAAACATAATGTGATATAATTCTGACAATTGTAAGTTGCCCTGGTTAAGGGTGTAAAAATAGAATAATAATTTAAATGCAATCTTCTGAACTTTTTGCATTTGACTTGGTATTTGTTTATTCTGAAATATAATTTGCATCTGAACTTCAAATCATGGGAAAGCTTAAAAAATATTTCAATTTTAAATACTTTTCAATAATAATGCTCATAAAAAAGCAGAGAGACTTTTCAGTATTGCTGGTAAAGTTGATTAACCTGAAAGATGCAAACTAAAGGACACTTTTGAGAACTTCATGTTTATTAAACATAACAAACAAAACAAGTAAAAAGAATAAATGTGCAATGCACGCATATATAAATATATACATATATCTCATCGTTTATGTCAGTTTTTCACAAACCTGGTCCTGTGGGCCCACTGTGTCTGCTGTTTGAGTTCTCAATGATTAAATTGATCCCCCAATTGAACTAACAATTAGTGGCAATGTTAGAAATAACTTGAAATATCCAACTCTTTTGGCTGCTTTCACAAACCCTGATCAGCACTAATTTTGGACTACCTTACCTGAGTTAACATTAGGTAGTCCTAGATTAGTGCTAATTGAGGGCTATGCAGCCAGCCATTTCTACAAATAATTCAAATGCTCTGATTAGACATTTTATTCATTGGAACACAAATCAGCAAACACTGGGTCCTCAGGACCATGATTGGGAAACACTGTTTTATGTAACTTACTTCCTATATTGGTACATACCTGTTAATTATTATGAACTACATGATTACTGTGTTTATGTTGTTATTATATAAACTGTTTTCCTTGTACGTCACCTTGGATAAAGGCCTCTGCCAAATTTATGTTAATAAATTAACATTTGTTGTATGGGAAAGTATTTGAAGTCCATTTAGCATTTGTCACATATTTGCATTTGTATTTAGTTTGGTAGTAAATGTATCACATTTGCATTTGTATTAAGCAAATTCGCAAGAACATTGACATTGCCACTGGTCTCATCAATTTCCTACTATCTGGAAAACACAAGTATGCTCAAAACCATAACCATCAAATTTAACAATGGAGTCACCAATACCTTTCAACGTTTATGCTCAAAGTTTGAAATCATGGATAGAGTCTACATTGTTCGAGAGCAGTTCCCAGTCATTGGTGCTCATGCAATCACCATTCACAAATATCGGGATGACTCTAAAAACAGGATTGTGGTAACTCCATTTTCTCCTATGGACAAGG
Source organism: Acipenser ruthenus (assembly GCF_902713425.1). Taxonomy (NCBI): domain Eukaryota; kingdom Metazoa; phylum Chordata; class Actinopteri; order Acipenseriformes; family Acipenseridae; genus Acipenser; species Acipenser ruthenus. The sequence goes on from NC_081192.1 coordinate 53,287,484, forward strand.
TTTCGTTGCAGTTTCCACAGTTACTTCCTTAAGCGGTATCCACCTTATCAATTTTGACCCCACCTGCATCTACACATGTCAAACTGCAGTTGAAGAGTACCATCGGCTCAGAGGGATTTATTGTCCGAAGTTGAAAAGCTTGAAGGAGACTAACACGCACAAGGGACACAAGGTAAAAGATCATGCGCATTTCATTCACCGAGCCATCATTAATGTTCAGGAACAGCAAAAGCCTCAGTCTTCTAAGAGAACATTGCACTTACACATCCATTCAGAGGCTTGAGCAACCCCAATTTCACCTCATGCTATGCAAATGGAACACTGCAGTGCCTTCTTCACTTGCAACCTCTGAAGGATTCATTAAAACACAGTCAACAAGAGGCTATCAGGAGCTTTGTTCACAAATAGGATCACTTGCCATCCACTGCATCTCCAACTACTGTGGATATTTGTGGAGAACCTTTCAATAGAGGTGAGCAGCAACATGTTGCAGAGTTTCTCACCAAATTGTCTGAAATTTGTCCTGAAGTATCTTGCATGGTTTCAGTCACAATAAGTCATGACATTCTATGTACTACATGTAACTACTGCTCATCAAACCGAGAGGTGTTGCATGTTTATCCTCTACATGTACCTGCTGGTACAGATTCCATGTGTTTGGAAGAACTCATTTATAGAAATGACAAATGGGCAATGATTCCTGGTAGCAAATGTAGGCAATGCAAAACTTCTCCAATCATGAAACATGAACTTATTTAATCAGCAGGGAGACTGATTGCAGTCCAACTTATGCTTTGGGAAACCAAACCAGACGGGACCGTTACAAAGTGACACAATGCTAAGTTTACTGCTGTGCAGAAGAGCACAATTACTGTGGACAACAGGAATTACCAATTATCTTCTATTATCATACACCAAGGACAGGGTTTTACTTCAGGACACTATGTGTCTGTTCTTGGTGTGGGTGCTACTGGAAAATGGGTGCATGCAAATGATGCACTTATTGAAGTCAAACCATGGTGAAGAAATTCAAATGAAATGTATATGGCCTTTTATGAAGAGATCTAATGCTTTACAAATGCCTTAGCCCAAGTTCATAACACCATTATATCAAGGAGAATAATGTTTTTTTTTTTCCAGCATTAAAATGTGTTAGTATACTACCCTTTAGCACGGACATGCATATGTACCTTTTAAACCATTCATAACATTGTAATTTTGTAGCTACGTAAATATCAATATATCAATATATCAATACCTACCAAAATAGACATATTGTTTTCACAACTCATGCAACTATAAGAATACAATGTTTACACTTTCAATACTGTCCAAAAGTCCGTTCTACCATTATTTTACTTTCAAATCTTTTCTCATTTCTCTTATATTACTCTACTTACTACTCTCTTGTAATGTCTGTCTGTCTATTTACCATACACATTCTCGAATATCTTTCCCTCGCTTTATTCATTATTTGATGAAGTAAAAAAAGAAGTGATATCTATAACAAAAACATTGTCAATGTAAAAAAACAAGTTAGAAAAATGCAACAGCTGTTTAAAGGGGTGATATCAAACACAAAAGCCCAAGTTAGGAGAAGCAATTGGGGCAACCTTGTCAAGCATCAAGCAAATAGACACAATTGGAAAGGTACGGGGGCCCAACATTCACACAATTGTTGCTTCTAACTTGGCTTCTTTTTTTCATTGCTCCACTTTAGAAGAAGCCAAGTTAGAATCAACAAGTGTGTGAATGTTGGGCCCCAGCACCTTTCCAATTGTGCCTATTTGCTTGATGCTTGACAAGGTTGACCCAGTTGCTTATATACACATATACCTTGTCCTCCCTGCTCATATAAACGGAATTTGATTGCTGGGTCGCTGAAACTCAAATTGAATGATTACAAGATGTTTGCTCAGTAATTCATTTTGTTAAAACATTTTTAGTTCTTTGTGTTGACGTTGTGGTTGCAAAAATCCCTGTTCAATATTACTGTTGATTTTAGCTAAGATGTCCATTTCCCCTTCAATTAACTCCTGGCTGCATCAACAGGTGTATTGACAACTCTGCTTGTGTGTGCCTGCTATATTTTCTTCCTGCTCAAGTGTGACCTCATCAAAAACAACTGCAGCACCTGGCTCAGCCTCAGAATCACCATCCACTGACACTTGCCCCAAATCACTCAAATTCTCAGCCCCAGCTCCAGGATTAGGATGAGGACTAGAATTCACACCAGGCTTTGGTGCTTTCCCAGGCCCCAAGCTGCTACTTCTTTAACAAAGTATCTCCATGGCGACTTTTTGAATTACAATATTCAGGATAACTTTTATAATCTAAATAATTAGGCCCCTGCTAGTTATGAAGTAGAGTCTCACTTTTTACTTGACACTATAATCATTGATTTGCAACCAGATGGCCATTTGTCAACCTTAAAGATATCTGGGGACTTAATTACCAACATAGTAGGAGGTAAGGTAATTTGTGATAAATCTATATATTTAAGCAAGATGTGTCCTGGAAAGTTTTTCTTTAAACATCAACACCTATGCTTTATGACACAAATAATAAATTACATTAGATATGTGTGATTTCAGTTTATCATTTCATATTGTTAAAGAAAAATAATACAATTATACATTAAAATAATGTTTAAAAAAGTGTTCATAATATCAAATTCACTTCCACATAAACATCTCCCCTTCTAATTATTATTTCACATTTCTAAAAATAATGTGATATCTTATAACAATTGTAAGTCGCCCTGGATAAGGGTGTCTGCTAAGAAATAAATAATAATAATAATAATATGAGTCAGGAAGGTGGGACATTGCCCAACTGCTTGTAAAGGTGTTTTGTTTTTTTAAATGGGGAAAGGGATGAAGTCAACCTGAATTGAGTAACCATTTCCAGTGTTTTTATGGTGTTTATTGGCTACACACTGGTGTGTTCTATCAGTTAGAACCAAAAATCAGAAGCCCTGAGCTTAAAATGATGTCAGTATTTTTTGTGATTACGTGACCCCCTACAATAGCTTTGCGACCCCCTTTTGGGTCAGGACCCCCAGTTTGAAAAACACTGCTTTACAACAGCAGTGCATGTTTCGGTTCTGCTTGAATTTGATTTTGCTGATACACTCCCAAACCCTGAACAATCCTTAACATCATGGTTTTAATTAGGTTGCATTTTAATCTTACCCTCACTGACAGCTTCCATTAAAATGAGTCACCTACAGCATAAAACTGAAATTAAAAGCTGGCAAACTATTCTTTTGGGATCAGCTGAAATCATTGTTAGGTAATCATCATTTCATTAAAATCTGCCAGACTGGCTTTGACAACATAATTCAGCTGTTAACATATATGTGGACATATTTTCTTATGACTTTATTCAAATAAAAAGAGAATAACACATGTTTGGATGGCACATTTGGTTTTCATAAGTACAAAGTTTATTGGCTCTCCGAAGTGAGAATATGTTAAAATAAAGTGCTGGTTGGAAGGAATGCACTTTAGTACTGTCTATCTTGCCAACTATAGACTACAATTAAATAAAACTGTATGGTGTAAAAGATTGTTGGTTTTATGCCAAGCAAAAGGCATGCTTCTGTTTACATTACTACTGCTGAACAGTGGGATATCGGGACATGTTCTTTTATTGCCTTTGTGCTATCATGGACTACTGAAAACAACTGCTGATAAACAGGTTTGTACGACTGCTAGTCACTGTAGTAAATATTATCTCGCAAGACTATATTAAATGTATGTGTGTACTAAAGTATAAACAATACAACTACCGTATTCCTTCGAATTTAAGACGCCCTTGAATTTAAGACGCAGCCCAAATTTACCACCCTTAATTTGAGGAAAAAATGAAACATCAAATAAATATGCATTTACAAAGATACAACCTCAATTACGCTGATGTATTGTTCAAAAGTGACACGAAACAGTATTGTAGATTAACCACAGAGCTTGTTTATTGTGCTGCGCACTGTATAATACTTCAGATGGTGTCTCTATCACACACACACCACCACTCACTTACGGCATCACACATACTGGCAACAGCAAGCACGACACAACACTCCAGGGCATCAGACAACATGTAACCCAGCAACCACAACAGCATTGAACGTTGCTTGGCATGTCGAAAAATACAGGGGTCTGATCTCTCCAAGCTGGTACTGCTTGTTAGAAATGCTAAAATTGTAAACATTTCTCTTGGTATTCCTCAGGAAGCTTGGTTTGTTTGTTTTTTCTCAGCAGTCAGTCACGTTACTGTTTGTGTACTCGGGCAGTCACGTCTTTTGTTGCCAATTTTAATACACGCATCATTATACTGTACTCAAATTTAAGATGCAGGCTATTTTTGAGAAGCAAAAAATGGTTAAAAAAGTGCATCTTAAATTCGAAGGAATACGGTACCTTTTTTTCCATGGAAATACCACTGAATACACAGTACTGGGTTATTAAAAAAAAAAAAAAAAAAAAATCAGAATGTATTTTTTTTGTGTGTGCATTGCATGGGAGTGATTTTGCAATACATTTATATCATTTATATCAGTGGAAACATGCACTTTGCTCTTCAATGCAAAGTGGTTCAGATTAATTGTATGTTAAAGCTCATGTTTCTTAGGGTCAGTCCAAAATTATCATCATTTTCTGAAAGCGTACTAAGCACATGCCGGGAGGGGATGGAGGTGTGGGTGGGTGGATGGATGGGAGAAGTTGGCAGTGTACATGTTTTCTTTAAAAAATGATGAAGACCTTGAACTATTCACATGCCTTCCTGCAAAAGTACTACAGACAGTGGAGACTTTTGTCAATGGTCATGATGTTTTACTTTTGGTTGAGAAAAGGATCCTGTTAGCACATGCGTCCTTCACAGTATACAGGCCTATACAGCAATTTTCTGATATAGCTGTGCACCAGTGTAAAACATGCTCTGATGCATTCCACATACTTCTTGATATTCCTGTAATGAGTTTGTTGTATTACATCCTCCTATGGATAATGAAATGCACACGGTTTTATTGACCCTGGTATCGGTTCTTAACTCTACATTCCTCTGCATACTTCTCATAGCAACCAGCAGTATACAGTAGGCTACTAACTCTGCCCTAGTGCAAGAAAAAGCAGATCAAGTTCAGAGTTGCAACACATTATGGAGCACTTATATTTATGGATTGTGTTCAGCAAAATATATTTGAAAGGTATTTGGTTTAAAAATAATACTCTTGAAATTAATAGTAAGGCTATATTTAATTTTAACGTGATGCCTTCTTTTGTCATCTCACTTCCTGCACAGCTTCAGGTAACATTAAATGTGATTTCTGGTTGAACATATATTTTGTATATAGTATTTCATGAAAAATACAAATCTGGTTAAATGGAGCTTTATATTGTCCATTTTGTTATAGCATTTGAAACCGAGTAAAAACTTATGTAAATTAAAAAAAATAGTTACAACAGGATTGGAAAATTCTGCCTGTGGGTAATACTGCAAAGGGACTGTATACAATGACTTCTGGCACCCAGACTGGAAAATAATTTTTCTAGAATTTGAACGTCATTGTACGCGTTCCAAACGTGGAATGCCTGGAGGGGGTAGGCTATTGCCAGTTTGGTACGATTAACATCGCCCCATGGGACAAAATGTGTCAAATTCAAGGGACAAATTGAAGAATCGTCATCTTACTGAGACAGAATTACACTTCCTTAACTCCTGTAATACTGTTGCAAATCTCATGTTAAGAAGCAAATAAGGCAAGGGCCAATGAAACTCAGGGACAGGTCACAAAGCTACATCATTGCTTCCCCATAACTGTAAAAAAGTACACTCTCAGGAATTTCAAAACATACATCTCTGAGTAATGTCAAGGGATTTTTTAAGGAATAATAACATTGTAAAGAATAGTGAGGAATGGTAAAGCATATGAATAAACATGGCAAACCAGGGTAAACTATGGTAAATGCATAGTATATCCATGGGAAAAACATGAGAAAACTGCAAAAATACTGAGCAAAAATACCAGTGTAAACTTTTATAAGGGAAATTCGTGCCAGTGCCAAGCTTAAACGCTTTAAAAAATTACAAAATGAAAGGGACCGCACAATTCCCAGCAGGTGTAAAGCACTTTATTTCATCAAAACTGGGCCCTGAATGTTCATATCTCATAACTAGGCTTTTTGTTATTTATAGTGTTCTTGTTGTCAGACAGTGATGTTTGCTTCTAATTCCTGTCATCCAATTGACCTGACCTTTGAAAGTTTGGTGGGAGTCAGGTCTGCTGTTGATTACACCAGCATTACACTTAGCCAGCATTACACTTCAGCCATCAACACCAGGCAGAAGGATATCTACATCGTCCGATGGAAAGAAACGCAAATGGATGGAGATGCAGATGGATCACATTAGTTTACTGAAAAGCTATGTCTTAGTTGGAGCTTATCTTGGTGAGAGCCCAATTCAAATCAGCATGAAGTTTTAACATCTACTCTCATGTAATGGTAATCTTGATCAAGGTTCAGAAGGCATACTCTGTTATTATTAACAGGCATAGTCTGTTATTGAGACAATCATGATACATCATGATTTTATGTACTGGTAATGTTCTTGAAATATCTGTCACTAAAAGTTACAAAAATGTGACAGTTGTAATACAAATATGTTTTAAACACATTTTGGCATTGATGGCACTACATATGTTGTCTACTCCACTACTTTGGGTGACTTCCAACACATGTTTTAACAGTTGCTTTGATCAGGCAATGAACGATGCAACTGTTCTAAATAGGTCTTGGATTCTTCCCAGATGCCTGGTTTATATATTTAACTGTAAGACATATAAATGTCTTTAAACTAGAAAATTAAATATTGAAATTCTGAGAAAAATCTATATTGTTAACATGTTGGTCAGTACAGGTTACAATAGTTAATTTGTTTAATTATTTTACTTAAACTTTTACTAAATAGCTGTCTCATGTATGTATCAAAGGCTAGTTGACTGGTGGTAATGTCTAGAAGGTCAGCTGTAGTATGTTTCTACATTATGGTTTAACTGTAACTAGATACACATACAATTTGGGATTCCCCTGTGCGTGGGTGTATAAACTACCTGCAAATACTGTCTTCACTAGTCTGCTACTGAAAATGCCTGTTCAGGGCAGGGATTAAGGCCTGTTCCAACCTTGCTTATGTAGCATGAATACAAATATCTTAGTGTATTTCCACCAAGATCCTGGCACGTTTTGAGCATGTCATCACCTCTGCATACGTCAGTCAGTTAGGTTTTTGTCTGAGTGGAGGAAATAAGAGGACCAGAAAAATGTGGAAGATGACAATTTATTTTATTTTAACTATTTTGCAGTCCTAAGAGAATAAAGAACCTCCAATCGGCAGTGCACTGTCTCGGTGTCCCTTATTGAGCAACACAACACAGCCAGTCCTGCAAGGGCAGGGAAGCACTTCACAACATATCACAACACAACACCGAGTTTCATAGAAGTGGTAACCAGCGCAGTGTGGAGTGTGTGTGGTAACCAGCACCCTGAACTACTCCTGCTAATAATCCTGAATCCGATCCTCAGTGAGGTTTGCCAGACACTGGCTATTACTGTCTCATATTGAATTCAATTTTGTACATAAGCACCAGTGTCTGTCCCGTTCATGGCCCTTGAGCTCCTAATGGTGGCTTAAACAAATCCATATCTATTTAAAATGTATAGTATTATAGCCATGCTTTAAAATTGCTCATCAAAATCTACTTTTGTTTTCTTATTTAAATTATTTTTTTTATACAACAGAAACAGATGGATAAACAGTAGATTTTTACTAAGTGTGTTATAAGTACAGACAGTGTGATGTCACAGTGGTTACAGGAGTGACTTCTGCCTTTGTGTGGGAGGTTACACAGTTCTGCTTGAAGTCTAAAAGCACCAAACACTTTTTTTTTTTCTTGCTGTATCTCACTAGATACTCTTTTCAGAAAATGCAAACAGCTATTTATGGACAAATATTACTGACTGTTCTTGCCTCATTTTCATTGGTACTGATAATTATGGTTCAAGGCATAGTAACAGTATATTCGTAAATGGAAACTTTGATTACACTAAACCCCATAGAGTTAACAATATATTGTACATGTGCATTTTTAGTGTCCATATGCTATATGGTGGCCATGCATTTTAATTTTTTCATTATTCCTTGTAGTCTAATAGTCCTTGTATTTTCTTTTCGTCTAATCAGGATTTTATTATCCACTGCTGTGGCTGCATACAGTGGAGGCCGCACAGTATGTCACACTTTTTGTCAATAACTGCTTGTCCAATTGTGACTCGCTATCATTACCTATTGGTATATCAGTGTTTTTCTTCTGTGATGAACCTTACTAAGGACCTTATTTAAATAAAAAAACACAAAACTGTATAACATTATAGCATTGTAAATATATAAGGGGTAATTTGTAGTGCCTAACAACACAAACTATAAAACTAAACTAACAAAGCTAAGAGAATCAAATAAAACATTATGTCACAACCACACTTACGGGGTGCGTTCATGACACTTTTTTGCCGGCTAGATTGCAGACGGGAGTCTGCGCGTAACGTCACGGTCTGTGCAGACAGAGCGTGGACAGCTTTGGTAGATGAACAACAGTTCTGAGCAGAACCAAAATGGAGGTGGTGTTGAGAGAAATTCTAATCGCAGAAGAAGTGGATGCAATCGAAGTTCCCTTTGTGCTCCACCAGCTTCATAATTTACAGCATGATCAGAAAAGGTGTAGTAGAAACAGTCCCTGCTATAAAGAGATAATGTAAACGTATGTTTTGTGATGTGTTATAACGGGCAGGATTTCCCCCGCAGTCTCACAAAGGGGTTGTTAGGCAGTACTGTATTTTGATCTGGGACAAAAATAGTTCAAATACTTGCACATATGGCCACATATCTCACTTCAACTACCTGTTATTAAAGCTGATTTATTCTTAATTCAAAGTAGGTTATTCCCTGTCCCTGATAGCCTTTCATCAATAACCAATTACACATGCTGACAATAACAGAGCGGTTGTAGGTTCATTTCAACCGTTTAGCATTATTATTATTTATTTTTTTACATGTTTAAACCTTTAGAATAAATATCTGAATATTTGAAAAGTATAATAACTGTGAAAAAGAGTCAAATCATTTTAATTTGTATTACAAATCATTCATATATAATTAATGACATGACTCGAAGGCGATTCACACCCCCTGACTAGGTGGCAGTAGCACATGGAGTGAGGATTGTATCTGGTTTCCTACACACTTCTTTGTCAGCCAACGCTCGTCTATTGTTTTGAGCCGCGGCTGCTCCAGTGATGTACCTGTCAGGAGATGCGCGATCTGCGCAGAATCTGCGCTCGCGAGATGCGTAACCTGGTGACGTCTTTTCCGGATGAGGAAAATATGCGTACGTGAACGCAGCCACTAACAACCACAACTGTTCCAGATAGATTCATCCTTAATCTATCATTAATTCAGTACAATATATAAATACATAACACTCTCTTTTGTTTTAAATAGTTAATAGATGCATTACTAATATATGTTTCAGTAAAAATGCAAATATAATAGTTACTGCTTTTCTTTTAAAAAAAAAAAAATTATTCATTTTGAGGAAATGTCAGAGTTGAGTTTCATAGTAAACAAAAAATACATCATATGTTTTATTTAATATATTTGCATTACATTTTTCAGCATATTACTGCATATTGTTTTGTAACTTTTTTAAGTTAATAATTGCCTCACTCACTGAACATAAGCAGAATCCTTGGACATAAAATAGCAAACCACTGCTCCTCACATCTCCTTACACATTTTAATAATACCTGACAATTATCTATGTTCTTGATTTACATCTGTCTTTGTTTTTATACTGGGGTGACCAGGTGTGCTCTAAAAATAGATAGTCATAGCTTAAATGACCTAATATGGGAAACTTGAATTATAATAAATGATACCTTAGCATTGCCAATAAGCCTTTCCCTTGCCAATATCTCACTCAGGAGCAAGTGCACTCAGTAATATGTTCAAGATGAACACATTGTTCTTTATTACATTTAAGCTGCTTTTATGACTGTTTTATGGTTTTTAAACCGTGAAGGCATATATCATATTGCATGTGCATAATTGTGTGCAAGATTTTATTTTTCTGTTGCTCATATGGACATGATTTAAGACAATGGCCTATTTCACTCATCAACATCAGGGGTGCTTAATATGTTTTTACTTTTTAGTAAATCAGCTTTGATTTATCATCTTTATATACCGTATTTTGTGATTTTCTAACTGCAACCTTTGTACCTTCTTAACTGTTTGACCTGCTGGATTATGAAGCTGACATTTGAAAGTGGAAAGTTTTCTTATAACCCACAAGTAAAACCATTTTGTGGCAGTAATCTTACAAAGCTGCTGTCAACGCATAGCCTCACACAATGTACTCACTTCTGCAGGATTCTATAGAACACTGCGGGAAAAAATGTCTGATTTGACATTAACCTGGGATTCCATATTAAAGTGCTGGTTTCTGCATGATGGGATGGTACATAACTGTATTATAGGGTTCACTCTGTCAAGAATTCAGTCTCAATAGCACAAAGATGGAAATGCCAAAATAAAACAACACCATGCACCTACACAAACAGTATTCTAAAATATTGAAATTAAGTTCTTGGCTCAGGAAATGTATTACTGCGTCAAGCAGACAGCCAGAAAAGAGAAGCTGAAAGGATTTGACATGTAAAAAAAAGCGTGTTTAAATATGGATTTCAATATGCAATCATTTGGCACATGATTCTAAAACAAGTGATGACATCCTCACGTTTGCAGTTGCTATGCAATATGGGTCAAAGTAAGATATTATCCATATTAGTCCTGAGGATAGAACTGGAATAAGTCAAATAGCCTTCTAATCCCTGCTGTAATATCAGTGGCAAATGATCACCAGCTGGAAACCGGGAGACAACTAAATATTGTTTGTCTTAAACAGTTATGGGAATCATGCCATACCACCTGGACGTGTATGGAGGCTTCTACTAGACGGTAGATGCCCACTGGAATGTTACAGTATCAGCTGTGAATCAAATTTAAATCAATCCATGCAAGTACTGGCTTTTTCATGTTGACTTGCCATATTGAAAGCTCAAGTCCCATCTATTGGACAGAAAATACTATTGGTCCAAACTGATTTTATTATCCACTGATTCATCCAATCATTGCTGTGCCTAGAAATCAGCCAATCAATACTGCACAGCTACAAAAGCAACCAGTCCTGTACCTGCCACTGCCACATTTACCAAATCAACAACCAGTCCTGTACCTGCCACTGCCACATTTACCAAATCAACAACCAGTCCTGTACCTGCTACTGCCACATTTACCAAATCAACAACCAGTCCTGTACCTGCCACTGCCACATTTACCAAATCAACAACCTGCACAACTGGACCTCAGCATTTTTCAGCAACACAACAAAACAGTAATATTGCTCCTGTCAGTTATCTGGCAATGCTACTATAAGCTCCTTCCTACAGATGTCAGGACTGCCCAGTCCCTGACCACATTCCGGCACCTCCTTAAGACTCACCTCTTCAAACAGCACCTGTAGAACTCCTCTGTTTGTATCCTGGGACACTATCACCCTTCATGTAAATGTGCTTTATTTTGCTCTTATCTGCCCCCTATTTTACTACATTTAATCCTGTACTTCAGAATACTGTAATCTGCCAAGTGTTTAACCTGTAGTACTTTGTATTTAATCATATCCTGATGTAACTATCACTATTTAATCATATCCTGATGTAACTATTACTATTATCTGCTGTATTATTGAATTGTGGTTTGTCACACTTGTACTTTGCTTGAACAAAAGTTATTGTATTTCTTGCTCTTATTGTATTACTTGTATTGTAACACTTGAAATGTATTTGCTTACGATTGTAAGTCGCCCTGGATAAGGGCGTCTGCTAAGAAATAAATAATAATAATAATAATAATAATAATAATAATAATAATAATAATAATAATAATAAGCAACTCTGACAGCCAAAAAGTCATTTGTTTTAATAGTCTTTTTCTCTCATTTATCAATGATCCTCGTTTCTTTTTATGAATATTTTCGGGACTGTTCCTCAAACTTTTTTCACTGGAAGGGTACCCGATGAATCATTACAAGTTCAAGGTAAATCAAGGTTTTAAAATAATGAGAAAACTATTTTTTTTTTTTTTAATTTAGAATCTCAGTGGGCGTCCTCCAATCCCATGGGCCAATCAGTGTCTTTTTACATCCAGGAACTCGAGAGCAGATGTCTGCAGGCTACCGGCCTGTGGAGGACAAAGACCAGCCCAGCAAATCTCCGCCCCCTGTCCGGCAGGGGTTGCTGCAGAGCAGTGAAGAGAAACATTCTAAGCCGGATCCCACCTCATCAACCCCGGGAGCACCAAAGCCAATGCAGCACCCCCATGGAATCCCCAGTGAAGACCGACCCGGCTGCATCGCACAACCAGGATTCAAACTTGCGATCTCTGGTTGTATGATTCACCCTGAATGCCACACGGCAGTGCTTTTACGAGGTGATCCATTCGGGGACCCGAAAAATTATTTTCTAATAGCGATAATGCCCTCTCAGTGAAGGTTCTACTGTGTGGTAGTGGTCCATGACTTTTGTTAGCCCATACTGCGGTCCTTCATCGACAGGCACTATTGCATAATAAGAGATAGCACCATCTAGTGATCTGCCACTTTGAATCAAGTTTCCTTTTGTTTTGCTGCCATTTCACTGGTGTGCACTAGAGAACACTGGTATTTACTAATATGAAGACACTTTATAAAGATGATCAAGCCTACATTACATACTGTAAGTCTATGGCAAGCAACTAACCCTTTAACTAATTTTTAAAGCATTTTAGCAAAGATGTATGAAAATACAATCTTGGAGTAATTGATTAGAATTTGAAGCTTCCATACTTATTGTTTAAGTTGATTTGATGTGATGGGGAAATGGAATGGACTGGCAGAGCCTGGTTAGATTCATGCTAATACAACTGAAGTAACGTCTGGTTCTGAGAGCCAAACAAGTCTTGGTTTTGTGTTTAAGCCCTCATAGACCCTATATTTTCTGAGGTACAGTAACATGTGCCCAAGTGTTGTTAATACATTTTATTATAAACACTTTCAAACCATTTACTATTTTGAAACCGTGTACTATTATAGTGTAATTACATAAAAATCCAAAGGGTCCTACTACATTAATTGCCACTTTGTTCCATGCACATGCTGGTATGGTGACTGTATTGGTGCAGAATGAGGTTCGGGGGACAGGAGCAGGGGTTTCAGCTATACACTATTAATCAACTAACACATTTGATTGCTACATTAACACCCTATACGTTAATCACCTAACTCACCTATTTAAAGCCTAAACAAAAGCACCTCTTTGTCTAAGTGGTTCAGTTCTTGAACAGGACACAGCAAGGCCTCCATTTTGCTATTCCATAGTAAAAGACAAGCCTGCTATCATGTCTACCAGCCGGATCCTTACCTTTTCATCCGATTCGGGCGAAAGACAGCAGCCAGGTCCCTCAACCACAGTCATCCATCCGCAGATCCAAGCGCCACAGTTCAGCCCTACAACTGCTTCATTACAAGGACTGGCCGATTGCAAAAATCCTGAAACATCGCTTTTAATAAGGTATAACCATTCCAGCAGGAAGTGATCAACTAACATTATTTCATATCCTCTGCATAGATCTTAGAGCCGAACCAGCGATTCCTCCTCACTTGGCAGCCAGCAGTCAGGCAACCTCCAGCAAAAGTAAACACCATACCATGAAGCATATAACGAAGCTCAGCAACCGTCAAGTCCAGCTCAACCCGATCCCGTTTACAGTCTGCACCAAGAGATATTTGAAGACATTAAAGGATTAATGCAACCAGTCATGGAAGCCATCTTAGCCATCAATAGCAGGCTTGACAATCTGGATAATAAAGTAGCAACTCTAGCTAGAGCCGCCATTATCCCTGCCTCCGCAACCCCAGCCTACTTCCGGTTTCTCAACACTGGTCCAATACAACATAAAACCTGGCTACAGCAACAGCATCAGGATCACAAGCAGCTAGCACCACTCAACGCCACTGCTTGTCTCCAGCACTTCATCGCAGCATTATAGAAATCTCATTTCCATTCTGATAGACTGTGACAGAAATACAATGAGTCTTGGTTGTAAATCCCCCTCCTGACCTGTGAGGGCGCTAAGCAGCGAGAACAGTGTTATTTGGACAGGCTGGTCTGACAGTTCTTTCCCCAGGTCGGGAAGTCGACCAGTTTGGATTAAGGTGAGACTCTGTTGCAAGAACGCATTGACCCAGAAGGGAAACGACGTGGCAGCCGCAGATTGGAGAGGCGGTTGCACTCGTTTACCAAGGGGTGTGACAGCATAAAAGGGGGCGGAGAATCGCAATCTGTTCCTTTCGCTTGGTTTGTGTTTTTAAACATAGAAGGACTGTGGAGAAGGACATAACAGTATCGTGAGTGTTTTTTTTGTTAGTTTATTCTGTCTGTTAGCAATTGTCTTGTTTGTGAATCACCAGACAGCTAACACGATCCGGAGCTGTTGCCTTGGGCCAGCACAAAGCCGGAACAGCACTTCACCACCATCACAAAATAAACTCTATCATCCACCATGAGCACTACAGCATGCACCCAGGACTGGTGACCATGTTTTGTACATTGTGGGAAAGATACTTGTATGTGTTATTTGGGATTGTAACCAGTTGATTTATTTTCAGTGCATTACACATTGTTGTGTATTGCCTGGAGTTATTGTTTGGTCACCAGACCAGGATTATAATCATTAAAACCTGTTTCCAACTGGATTACAATTCTCTGTTTGTTCATTGTGCACTGCATCACTCCTGCACCTGTACACAATCAGCCACTTTAACACATAGACACATTAGGATTCTTAGACCACTGGGTGATTGACAGTGGGGATTTATCAGTAACATTAAAATCCAGAGATCCACGCATTCTAAAAAATCTCACTTTGGGGGAATTTGCAACGGCTTTCTCAATTTACCAGGACATCCTCTGCTCTGTTTACCCTCATTGCCGGAACTAATTGGACCAATACATGGAGCTGTCAGTGAGATACAGAGGTACCACATTTTATGAATACAATAAATAAATTTCTGCAAAAGCTGCTTCTATCCTTGCAACAGATAACACCACATAACCGCATCTCCTGTCCAGATCCAGACCTATTTAACAGGATTTTCAGTGATCTGTGAGCCAACACCTGCAGAGTGTGCGCCTCCACTGCCCATTCTACATCACTGTGTCCAAAAGCAGCCTCAGCATCAAGCTCATACCGTCAAGACTGCCACACCTCCCCTCCTCGTTTCAACACCAGAATCTCAGCTCCCAACCCAATCCACAGCTCTGCTCCACCCGACTACTCGACAGTCACGGACAACTAAGGACACAACATTCCTCTCTTACCTTGATGTTGTAAGAGAGCTTTCCACGGCTCTGATCCATGGCGCTAAGTGGGAAAATGTTCTAGCCTGGAAATCAGCTGCTGATATCATAAAATCTATGTTGGTTGTACCATCTGTTAACGGGAAGTGATGTGGGTTCTCGAGGTACTATGGATGGCGGGTGGTTAGGGGGGTAGCTATGGGCAGGTGGAGGGGCGGTGGTTGTGGGTGGAAAATTGGAACTTAGGGTCTTTTTCTGTCTGTTTTATTGTAATTTGCTGTTTGTTACAAAATTTTTTTTTTTTTTTAAAAATGATCACAAAAAGAAAATCCTCTGTCTCATAAACAGGAAATGACAATCACCTTCTTTTCCTTCCAGCATCTCTCCTGCAAGTATCCACCCCAATACACGTGGCAGCTTTAGCTGAAGCCCTTCATCACCATCCAGATAAGCAATTTGTTTCCTACCTCATCCACGGTTTACAAAATGGATTTTACACCGGCCTATCTACCATTCCATCCTCATCTTT
This sequence comes from Acipenser ruthenus, assembly GCF_902713425.1. Classification (NCBI taxonomy): domain Eukaryota; kingdom Metazoa; phylum Chordata; class Actinopteri; order Acipenseriformes; family Acipenseridae; genus Acipenser; species Acipenser ruthenus. The sequence continues at coordinate 53,303,528 of NC_081192.1, forward strand.
CATCTGCAACAGCCTCCAGTAGGCATAGCTACTCGTAAGGTCTCAGGAAAAAAGAGGCTGATTATCGATCACAAGCAGCATTAATTAATTGATCTCTCACGAACAATGTTCTCTTCAATACATCACAATACATCATGTTCTCGTCATCGTCGACGCCATCAAAAGCATCAAGATGACAGGCCAAGGATCCTGTCTAGCAAAAGCCGACATTTCAGACACATTTACAGTTATGCTTATCCATACCTCCCTCCGCCACCTTCGGATCCCCCAGCTCAAGCTATTACCAGGCTCAAATCACTTTTTTCAAAAGAGTCTCGCTGTCAGAAGAGAAAACAATCAGGCCACTCAATTCCATTGAGGTTCTAGATACTTTAGTTTTAATCCCACTTGCCTCCTGCTACTGGAACGCACCCACCTACTCATCAATAGCTTCCAAATCTCTACAACTATTAGGAAACGAGATCTGCAGTCTTATTGGCCATTTCAACTATGCCATCCGAATCATTCTGCAGGGCAGAACCTTCATTTCCCTTTCCTGTCCGACATCATCAAAAAGATGTAAAAGACAGGTCTCGTCGTTTTTTCTCCGGAAAAAGCCGAGAAAACCATTCAATAGCCGGATGAGACCGATAGGAGCCGAGAGACACCGACAAAAAGGGGCGGATCTGAGCCCCGGCACCACAGAGGTAACACGGACATAAACAAACAAGATAGCTGCTTCTGCATCCAGCGCTCAAAGAATAGCACAGACATTTGCAGAGCTTCTTGAGATGTTATAGTAATAAAATAATGACTTGGATAATACGAGTGATCAGGAGATGATTTATCGGTATGTATGACTATGAAAAGGTATGTGAAAAATACAGCGACCAAGGGGTGGGGCGGGGCTGGAGATGCAGTACTGACCTGTTTTACTGTGAAAAAAATACTTTTAAACAGCACGTCTAAACTGCACGTGTGAAAATACATTGAACCTGATGCGCCTGAGACGCGCTGAATAAATGGACCGCAAAGGGTTAAGGAAGATATGGACCTGGCTGCTGGACCCTGAGGGGGACCTCAGGGAGGCCCTTCCGATGGTGATTGACATGCTGTGGGCCAGAGATGGAGAGCAATGGGAAGCCTGGGATCAACAACATTGGCCAGCGTCCCTCCCAGACATCGCAGCCATGGTGTGCAACTACTTGGCTGCAGATATGGGAATGCCCCCACTGTTTCTATTCCCATCGGGAGGGGCCATGCCTATTCCAGGTCCACAGGCAGTAGGCACGTCCATGGCAGAGCCCAGAGGAGAGCCGCACCAGTCCCCAGCGACCGAGGGAGAGCTGCAACTGTCTATAGTATTAGAAGGTGACTATCAGCTGCTCCTGCCTCTGCCGCCAGGGGGAGACTACCCACTTCTCCGGCCTCCACCACCAGGGGGAGAAGAGCTGCTTCCACCTCCACCACCAGAGGAAGACCGCCTCCACCACCAGAGGAGCTGATGTTGCCTCCCAAGGGTCATCTCCTGACCTGTCCTGCAACGCCTAGGACGGCAGAGCTTGCAACGCCTAGGGATGCCGAGCCTGCAACGCCTAGGGCTGCCGAGCCTGCAAGACCCTGGGTTGCCTGTCCCATACTGCCCTGGGATGCCAGATTTGCTGTCGCCCAGCGATGCCTGAACGTCATCGCCTGGGGATGCCTGCTTGTCATCGCCTGGGGCTTTGCTGTGTCCACCAGCAGCAGTTGCGTTGCCGGAAAGTCTGGGGCCGGAGCCCAAGAAAAGGGAGCCGCCAGCTATAGAGAAATGGGGGGTGAGGAGACCACCACCACCTGCAGTAGTTTCACTGCCGGAGTGCGCCACGCCTCTGCTGGAGGAGCCAGTGTCCCATGCTGAGGGCAGAATTACCGCTACCAGCCAAGCAGCATTTCCGTGGACAGGATTGCCGCTGTCAGCCTTGCCTCTGTCAGCATTGCCGCTGCCAGGATTGTCGAGGATAGAGGAGCCAGCCTTGCCTCTGTCAGCATTGCCACTGACAACATTGCCATTGATGCCTTTGTTCCTGGCCCAAGACTATAGGTGAGACTGTTGGCCTTTAAGGGGGAGGTGGCCTTTAAGGCCATGTGCGCTGCGCACAAGGGGGGAGATGTGTGACAGGGTACACCCCGTCCCTGGGTGTATTTTGTGTTATTTTTTATTGTTTGGGTTATGTAGCACGGGTGATTTAGAATGCATGTATTTGGGCACTATCTTAGGTCGGAAGGGAAGAGTCAGATTTTTAAAAGGAGAGGATTAGCCGCTCCTCAGGGTGGGTGTTCAGGGAGAAAGAACGAGAGAGTGTTATAAACAGTTGCTACCCGTGCTTGGTTTGTACTAGCACAATACTTGTTTGTTCTGTCTTGTTGAATGTCTGTCTGTTTTCTTTTGGCCACCGTGCCATTTTGTTTTGAGAAGTGTTTTGTTTGTTTAAACCTTTTATTTATAATAAATCTGTGCATCAGCGCTTTCACTCACAGTACTGTTTCTGTATTTCCTGGTCTGATGTCACCCACAAGCCATCCTTATCACAGGCTGCATATCATGTGTAAACGATCTTAAATTTATTCAACAGTTATCATTTACTGTACTGTATAAGTATGATGAAGGTAAATTCCCTGTATGTAATGGCATAACATTTTTTTTTTTTTCAATACCCAGTGATACTAAACCAGGATTGGCAAGATTAAACATGTTCTGTAGTCATTTTCATTTTTCTCTTTTTTTAGGCCTTTTTGCAAAATAAAGAGATCTGTTATCCTGTATAATTCAGAAGGTGCAGTCGACATTCGGTGGGTTAGAAATTAGCCTATGGTACACATAATTAGGTTAATTAGGTCTATTTATTAAGTTAATTAGGTACATCAGTAATATTTTTTCAATCACTATGATTATTAGGCTTAGGCGTACTATTAATTAGGCTTAATAATGCCTCTGAGGTGTTCCGCAATTAATTATGGCATGTTTATGCCTTAATTATTTAACATAGTGTCTTATTAAAAAAAAAATACATTGTATGTCTATGTAAATTAATAACAACTGTTTAATTTTAAAAAGTTGCAAATTTACGTCTTAAAAAAACTATCAGCTTGTATTTAGCCCAGTTCTCAGTTGCACAGTAGCTAACCATGACAGAACATTTTTGAATACTCTAAAAGTACACAGAAAAACATTATTTCACTTAATTATAGAGCAATAGTAGTTATTAATGTATTGGGATGGAGCCTGGTGGATCGCCAGCTCGTTACTGCATCGCCAAAAAGGTACAGACAGACACAAGGCATTATCTGCATCCATGGATGCTCCAAGGCCATGTACGTTACGGTTGGTTTAGAATAAATTCAACAAGTATTTCAACAAATTACATTTCTGCTATTACATATAATGTAAAAATAAAAATATTACGCGGCATGTGGACCCCTCTTCTTGATCTTGCTGAAAATCCCCTTTCACACACAATGTCACTTTTACTTATTCTCTTAAACTTTATATTTGATCTATGGATATCAATGTAGAATTAAATCCATTTTTAAAATCTGCTAAGAAATAAATCATAAAATAATATTTCTTACCATTCAAATCATCAAACATTTCTGCAATCTACCGGATATCAAGGATATAGAATCTTGATCACTGGGTAACCCAACCCCTTGACAGCCAAACCACGCCCCCGTCCTGTCTGCTCATGAATATTCATGAGAGGTGGTAATTTCAGACAGCACTTCGGCGATAAAAAGCCTTTGTCAGGTCAAGTAAAAACATCGATCGTAGAAATAATAACGTATGTGTTAAGAAGGGGTGTCTCCAACAGCCTGTGACCTCTGTGACGTATTTTTGACACTGATTTCACGCTCTATTCAACTCATAATTTTGTGAGTTGTACTCATAACTTTTTGAGTCGTAGTCGTAACTGTGATTTGTACCCATAGCTTTTCTTGAGTCGTACTCGTATTTTTTTATTTGTACTCTTTGTGATTTATACTCGTAACTTAGTGGCTAGACATGCAAGTACATTTTATTTGTAGATTCCTCACATACCAGCTAAAAATAGTGGTGCAACTTATCACATTTTTTTTTTTTTTTACATGTATTTATTTATTTATTTTGCTTAAGGCTACAATACAATCACATACAATATTGCACTTCAGACACCCGGCAAACATCATTGTCAATGAACTACACCGCAAAGGTTCCTCTGTCGTATCAGTAAGGTTAAGTTAACCTTTAAGTTAACATTGTCAGCTGCTGTCCTCAACGAATAAAGCTACTTGTGGCCACTGTTACTTACAGCCAGGCAGACACATGCAGAGGATGCTCATAATCGCAAAGGTAAGAACACGAAAGAGTGAATGTGCAGTACAGGTTAAAATATTTGTATAAATGTATCAGATTATAGTCCAATCCATATAAAATATCTATACGAGACTAGGAATGTATTATACAAGTTTGGTAAAGCCCTGGCTGCACTGGCTGTAAAAGCATTGATAATATTGAAGAATGATAAAAAAAAACAACTTATGTTAACATTCATAACTGTAAAGTCTGTATTTACTGCACTGTAATACATTATACTACATCTGTGTACATGTATTTGTATGAATGAGAATAAAATCCATGCTTCTTTCTGCACTGATTTCTGATTATTTTACATCCCGTAGCAACCATTGCTAGAGGTAATGTCGAAATTACCTTAAAACTTGTTTTTATTTTACTCTATGGTGGGTATAATATGTCTGTCAGTGTTCTGAGGATGAGAAAATGTTGCAAGAAAAGGGTTATGCATTATCATTTTCATGTTCAAACTGCAGCCAAAAAGCAAGGCAATGCATCAGAGTAAGGGAAAATGTACATGCAATGATGTGTTTGTTAAACTTTAAGACCTATGCATATTTCCTTAATGCTACTGTATTTACATACTCCCAATTAACTTAAACATGTCTGCAATTTCTACACTGTAGAAGGATGTGGGAAAAGAGTCAGTTCTTCTCATATTAACTGACACTGACAATTTTTTTTTTTTCATGGAGTCCAGTCCAGATCACTTTGTATTGTTGACAGTTCAGCACTTCCATGTAAATCTGAGTCATCAAAGCGAATGATGCTCCTGTTAAGTGGGTGGACATCACTAATATGGATCATAAACAGTAACATGACAAATTTGGCCCCAGAGGGGACTCCTTTATGACCAAAGCCCATCCTGATTGGAAGTGGCCAACACAGGCTCTCTGTCTCCAAAGGGTTGTTAATGACGTTACCATTTAATCAGGTCCGCATGTTTACCATATGTGATGGAGTGAAGACCCGTCACTTGTAAATAGTGTTTATTTTGGCGATTTATTGTATGAACCTGTTTTGACTTATTTCCTCCCATATCCTTACATATAAACGTGTACAATTCCACTAGATATATCCACAACTCTTTATTTTCATTAGTAACTTTGTTTACTTTTAGTGTAAATGTTTAATTGTGTCATTAGAGAAGTAATTGTCAATTAACTCCTGACCACACTCTATATAAAAGACAAATAAATGTTTGTTGGGGGAGAGATAGGTGCAACCAAAATGTTGCCGATGTTTATAAACTGAAATGCTTATATTTAAATGCAAGAAGAATTAAAAATACATTTCTAGAATTAGAAGCCGTAGTCAATGTGGATAACTATGACATTATAGGGATAACGGAATCCTGGTTAACTAGAAAAGATGCAGACAAGTTTAACATGGAAGGATATAGGTTAGTTAGGAAAGATAGACACGATAAAAAGAGGGGTGGGGTCACAATATACATTAAAAGGGAAATACTGGAAAGTAATGATAGCAATAATGAATAAACATGGATTAAATGAAAACAAATCGAAAGATTTAATAGTGGGAGTCTGTTATAGGGCCTCAAGTTCTAATGAATCATTAAATGAAAACATATATGCAAGCATAAAAAAAATAAGGAAGGAAGGGGACACCCTAATTATGGGAGACTTTAACTTCCCAAACATAAACTGGGACCACATGACCTCAGACAACAGTTTAGACATGGGAATGATAGAGTTAGTGTAAGATTGTTTCTTATCACAAATGGTGAATGCCCCGACTACATACAATTCATGTCTAGATTTGGTATTAACAAATAATATAATGTTACAATTGCAGGATAAATTTATCCCAAAAATGAGAAAAGGTAAACTTAAGAAAAATAAATCATGATGCGTAAATCAATCTATTAAGCTGGGTATTAAAAATAAAATAAAATAAAATTATATCTTTCTATTAAATCAAAGGGAGCAGCCTCACAAATAAAATACAGAGAGGCCTGTAGAGACCTTAAAAAGCAGACTAGGAGAGTGAAAAGGGAATTAGAGAGACAAGTAGCGGCAGATAGTAAACTTAATCCAAAAGGGTTTTCTCAATATGTTAATGCTAAAAGGAAACTAAAAGAGGAAGTCAATAGTTTACGTGACAGCAGTGGTAATTTAGTGACTAAAGACTACCAAATTGCAGATGTACTGAATCAATACTTTGTACAAATGGGGATTTATACAATATACCAAGGTTAACAGAATGTACACAAACATCATTACCAGAGTTTGTTATAAAGAGAATGAAGTACTAAGGGAGCTAGCAGCACTTAAAATAATCAAATCCACAGGGCACGATGGAATCTTTACAGGAGTCCTCGGGAAACTAGAGAACAGATTTTTAAACCAATATGTTATATATTCAACAAACCTATAAATAAAGGAGCCATCCCACTGGACTGGAAAATTGGCAACGTTGTTCCTATATTTAAAGGGAGATAAATTTGACCCTGGGAACTACAGACCTATAAGTTTAACATCAATCATATGTAAAGTCATGGAAACTATAATAAAGTGTGGCAGTCCAAATGAGGACAGGCCAACGAGGACCGGCTGCAAACAAAACAAAACAAAAAAAGCAACGAACATGAAGGCTCCAACTCCAAACCAGGTTTGCATACATTTTCCTTTCTTTTCTTTTTCTTAATGAATGCTCTGAACCTGTCTGTTTTTCACCTCCCTCTCAGCACCACCCTCTTCCATAACCATTTCTACTTCCTCTCATATACAGCTCCCTACCATAACTAACTTTAATATCCCTGTAATCCTCTCCTCTTATTTCCGTCCTCTGGCTTCTCCCTGCCACTGCACATCTAACTCCTTTAACCTGATCTCCTTGCCTCTCCCCCTTTCCTCTGCTCACCCTCCCTCTCCACGCTCTGTGGTGCCATCTGGAATTGCCGCTTGGCTTCCAACAAAGCTGACTTCTCTTGACTTCCTAGCTCTCACTGAAACCTGGATCTCCCCTGATAACTCTAACATTCTGACCACCCTTTCCTCTCTCTATGTCCTGTCCCACTCTCCTTCCTCCTCTGGACGGGGTGGGGGACAGGACTTCTGTTCTCTCCCTGCCTGCTCTTTTCTGCCCCCCTGCCCTCTCCTCTCTCTCTGTTAGCACCTTTTGAGTTTGACACTGTCTAAGTCACCTCTCCTCGTCGCCTCCTCCTCATTGTTCTCTACCGCCCTCCTGGACCCCTTACTCACTTTCTTGATAAGCTTGACTTCCTCCTGTCCTCCCTCCCCTGTCCATCCACCCCTGTTGTTCTCCAACCCCAACCACTCTGCTGGATTTCTTCCCCTTCTCCACTCCTCTGCCTTCTGTCCCTCCCCACCCCACCCCACCACACCCCCCCAACTCACACAGCTGGCCATCACCTGGAAATCGTCTTCACCAGGGACTGCATCCCCCCCGCCATCTCAGTCATTCCTCTCAATAACTCTGATCACTACTTTATCTGTCGTTCCCATCCTTTCCTGCTCCACCATCCATTCTCTCTCCCCCTCTGTCTTTTCCTCTGCTGCTCCCCTCAATCGACTCCCTCTCCCGTCTTCCACTATCATTCAATCTTCTGCTAACAATCCCTGTAAACTTTTCTCTACCTTCTCCTCCCTCCTTAGCCCTCCCCCTCTTCCACCTTCCTCTATCTCTGCTGATGACTTTGCCTCCTTCTTCTCCTCCAAAATCACTGACATCTGCAAACTCTTCAATACCTTGCCCCTTACCCACCCACCCCGTCCTTTGCTCACTTACTCCCCATCACCCTCTGCAAGCCCTACTAATTTACCCTCCACCTCCTCGTTCTCGCCCCTCGCAGACTCTAGGGCCACAAACCCACCACATGTGCTCTGGACTCCCTCTCTACTCACCTCATCCAGACTGCTGCCCCTGCTCTACTCCCTTTCATTTCCTCTCTTCTCAACACCTCTCTACTGGCTCCCTATTGCCGATCGCATCCAGTTCAAAACGCTTGTACTTGCCTATCGCTGTCTCAACCTTTCTGGCCCCTCCTACTTCCAGACTATTATTTCTCCCTACACCCCATCTCACCCCTCCTCTCCTCTGCCACCAGCAGATTAGCCCCCCCCCCCACCCCGCCTCCAGAGCCCGCTCCTTCTCCACCCTTGCCGCTCAGTGGTGGAATGACCTACCCACGGATATCAGGACTGCTCAGTCCATGACCATCTACTGGCGCCTCCTCAAGACACACCTGTTCAGACAGCATCTGTAAACCTCACAACTCTCGACTATACTGGACTTTATGGCACCTAATTGTATCAATACTTGCTTCATCTTGTACTTGCACTTAACTGCTCCACACTTTGCTGTATTCTACTGCTGCTCTCAATCCTAATTATATATTATGTATCTTGTACTTGATTTTACTCTTAAAGGTAACCGTATTCATGATTTTTCGTAATTGCTCTTATTTGAAATCGTTCTTATCCATTTATTGTACTTACTACTTGTTCTTATGGAATTTACTCTTATAAACAACTATTTTTAAGTTGAACTGCTCTTAGTCAAAATCCCTCTCAAACGTAATTATTTACTGTACTTTTTATTTTCGTTTGAATTTGCTTTTATTTACTACTGATTTTATTATATTTTATAACTGCACTTATTTGTAATGTAATATTTTGAATTGTGATACTTTGCAATGTGATATTATGTAAGAAATAAATAATAATAATAATCATGTTCAGTGAAGGCGATTGCCCAACCTCAACAGTGGGAAAAGTGAGTAAGAGATACACCTTGATAGCCAAAGCTTGGGTGTGTTTTGTAGTGTTCTGTAGAGCTTTGTTTATATTATTTATTAATTACACTTGTCAACTTTACAAATGGATTTGGAAGGAATGGAATTAACCTAAATTCAAAATAATAAATGTGTATTGTATAATAAATGTGTGGAGGCTGTGTGGTCCAGTGGTTAAAGAAAAGGGCTTGTAACCAGGAGGTCCCTGGTTCAAATCCCACCTTAGCCACTGACTCATTGTGTGACCCTGAGCAAGTCACTTAACCCCCTTGTGCTCCGTCTTTCGGGTGAGACGTATTTGTAAGTGACTCTGCAGCTGATGCATAGTTCGCACACCCTAGTCTCTGTAAGTCACCTTGGGTAAAGGCGTCTGCTAAATAAACAAATAATATTGCACACTATTCACACACAGCGCTTTCCAGCCACATCATTTCATTTTTAATTGAATTGTGTGGTGCTGTCATTCTGTACCATTTGTCATTCAAACGAAAGTTTTAAACATCTGAATAAAATCACTGGAGCTTGCTAACGCTCCATTGCCTTCTATACTTTCTCGTGCACTGGGAAGGAAACAAATGCTAATATTAGAGGATCCTTTTTCTGAACCAAAAGTAAAATATCATGAACTGTGACAGTTCTTTTTCAGGAAGGCATGTGAATATTTCAAGCTATTTTATCACTGCCCCTCAACTGCCCCCCTCCCAAAAATAAATCAAGCCCCGATCAGTGTTGCCAGTTTGGGCGGGTTCACGCCCAGTTGGGTTTGTATTTTTTGTATTGTGTGTGAAAAAATGGCTTTGGGTGGGTGCCTAATTTTTGGGCTAGTTTTGGGCATTTGTGCAGGTATTACATATTTTTAAGCAAAATACTAAGCTTTATGATACACAACCCTTAGTGTTTACATCACGGTTGCTAAACATTATAACAATAACATACATTAATATCTGTGTACATTCCATTATGGGTAGTGTATTACTTTGGGCTGCAAACGTAGCACTTTCTAAAAAGCACAGTCTGGTAACAGGCATTATTGCAAATGAGAATTTGTTCTCAAGGGTTTTACTTGATTAAAGAAAATGAATAATTGATTGATTCATATTTCAGATTAATGTTTAGTAATTACCAGGGATCCCAGTTTTCTGCAATAAAAAAATGAAATTCTCAGATAAAAAAGAAAAGTCATTCTGCAATTAAAATAAAAGCCTAAAATTGAGTGCCCACCTGCATCACATTATAAGATACTGTGGCAATTTGCCCCGCCCCTGTGTGCATGTGTGTGTTATGTGTTGTATGTTGCGTGTGTTAATGTTGGTGTATAGAGATTGGTACACGGGATATAAACGGGTCTGTGTTTCACGTGTGATTTAAATTGTATATCTGTATTTAGGCACGGGATTGCACATCACTGCACGTGCATTTAAAGTATAGTATGTGAGCACGGGGTTGCACAGAATTAATTCAAGTGCTGGGATTCAACTGAATAATTAATTAGTAATTGAATCCCAGCACAACAGTACATATAGATGCACATTTCTTTCTCTCAGGGTTGTGTGTTCGGTGAGTGTAGAACGGGTGTGGAGAGAAGTGAAGTGAAGTGAAGTATAGTTTAGTTTAGTTGTTTAAACACACCGTGTTTGTTTGTCTGAGTCCACCGTTTGTTAATGTTAGTCCGTTTTGTTTGTCTCTTTATTTTGGCCTCAAGTGCCGTGCCCTGTGTTTTGTATGTTACAACCTTTTTATTTTGCTGTTCTGTTTATTTATTAAATGCTGAGCGAAACCATTCGCTCAGCTCCACCAAAATCCACCTCTCTCTTGTTGTTTTATTTCCTGGCTCTGGTCTGACGCCACCCACTCCGGCCGTCTTTGTGACACGTGGTGTCAGAACCAGGACGACAGCGCCTCCAGACTCAGGCCAGAAAGGGTACTTATCAAAAAAAATAAATGGATAGCTGGAGAGACGGCTGCAGTGAGCTGGAGGATCTCCTCGGGGGCCTGGAGGACCAAGGCTGGTGCCTTGCTTGTGGAGTATACGGGCACACAGTGGTTGTCTGCCCTTTCCAAGAGGAGGAGAAACCAGCACAAGGGAGGAAGGTAGGGAGAAGGAAAAGAATGGGGAAAGGAAAGCTGCAACAGCAACCACAACACCAGCCGGAGGAACAGCAGCCCGGGTGTTACTGCTGCGCTGAGCCTGGGCATTCCAGTACCAACTGCCCCTGGTACCCCCTCGGACAACTACCCCAACTATGCCCCATTTGCGGAGGTGAGCACTACGTGGCCCGCTGCCCTTTCCATCAGGAGAGGGAGGAGCAGGGGTCGCCTCAGTCTCCACCACCAGCAGGGGGAGGTAGACTGCTGCTCCCACCGCCCCAACCACAACTGCAACAGCGGCCAGAGGAGCCAAAGAACCTGTTCCCCTGGTGCACCTGGTGCGGAAAGGTGGATCACCGCTGGAGGGACTGCTCCGAGGTGCCACCGAGCTGGTGCGGGCGATGTGAGGAAGGGGGACACGACTGGTCGGGATGCCCCTATGCCAGCTCGCCAGTACCTAAGTGGGAGGAGCCTGAGTGTCCACAGCCCAAGCGGGAGGAGCCAGAGTGTCCACAGCCCAAGCGGGAGGAGCCAGAGCGTCCACAGCCCAAGCGGGAGGAGCCTGAGCGTCCACAGCCCGAGTGGGAGGAGCCCGAACGTCCTACACCTGAGTGGGGGGAGCCCGAACGTCCCAGCCCAAGAGGGGGGAGTCGGTGCGTCCACAGCCCAAAAGGGAGGAGTCGGTGAGTCCACAGCCCAAAAGGGAGGAGTCGGTGCGTTCACAGCCCAAAGAGAGGGAAGTCGGGGCTTCCACAGCCCTAGGACCCAAGCTGCCAGCAGAGGGAGAATGCCTGCTGGTTCCACCTCCACCAGCAGAAGAAGAATGTCTGCTGTCTCCATGTCCACCAGCAGAGGGAGAATGCCTGCTGGTTTCCCCTTCAGAGGCAGAGCCGCACCAGTCCCCTGCAAGAGAGGCAGAGCAGCACCAGTCCCCTGCAAAAGGGGGAGACTACACGCTGCTCCCACCTCCGTCGCCAGGAGACTACACACTGCTCCTGGGGGGGAGGTCAGAAGACCAGCTCCCCCAGCAGCACTTTCACGGCAGGAAATACTGTGGCTGGAGCCCCATGAAGGGCAGCTGCCAGCCATGAAGAAGGGGGGGGGGAGGTCAGGAGACCAGCTCCCCCGCAGCAATTTCGCTGCAGGAGAAAGGGTGGCCTGAGTCCCACGGAGGGGAGCTGCCGGCCATGAAGAAGGGGGGGCACCCCCAAAATTTCCTTGGCCGGAGGAGCCGGCCTGTGCGTGGTTCACCGGGACGCTACAGTTGTTGGGGTGGGAGGAGGACATCCCGCTGTGGCCACCCCCGGAGACACCTTGCTTCCCCTGTTCCTGGGCTGGGACTGCTAGCCGGGACTTTGGGGACTAAGGGGGGAGGTGGCCGAAAAGAGAGGCAGAGCCGCACCAGTCCCCTGCAAGAGAAGCAGAGCAGCACCAGTCCCCTGCAAAAGGGGGAGACTACACGCTGCTCCCACCTCCGTCGCCAGGAGACTACACACTGCTCCCACCTCCATCGCCAGGAGACTACACGCTGCTCCCACCTTCACCGGCAGGAGCAGACCAGCCGGTGCTGCCTCTACCTCCGCCACCTTCACCGGCAGGAGCAGAGCAGCAGGAGCTGCCTCTGCCTCCGCAACCTCCACCGGCAGGAGCAGAGCAGCAGGAGCTGCCTCTGCCTCCGCCACCTCCACTGGCAGGAGCAGAGCAGCAGGAGCTGCCTCTGCCTCCGCCATGTCCACCAGCAGAGGGTGAATGCCTGCTGGGTCCATGTCCACCAGCAGAGGGTGAATGCCTGCTGGGTCCCTGTCCACCAGCAGAGGGTGAATACCTGCTAGTTCCACATCCACCGTCATGGGTAGGACTGCTCCTGCCCTGCCTCGCACCGCCCACGGATGCCTGCCTCGCACCGCCCACGGATGCCTGCCTCGCACCGCCCAAGGATGCCTGCTTCGCACTGCCCAAGGATGCCTGCTTCGCACTGCCCAAGGATGCCTGCCTTGCATCTCCTGGGGCTGCCTGTTGCTCCGCATCGCCTGGAGCTGCCTGTTGCTCCGCATAGCCTGGGGCTGCCTGTTGCTCCGCATCGCCTGGGGCTGCCTGTTGCTCCGCATCGCCTGGGGCTGCCTGTTGATCCGCATCGCCTGGGGGCTGCCTGTTGCTTCCCATTGCCTGGGGCTGCCTATTGCTCCGCATCGCCTGGAGAGCCACCAGTTACAAGGTAGAGGGAGAAGTGGAGCTCCCGCTGCCGCCTCCATGGCCAGGGGCTCCCCTCCCAAGTTTGCCTCCCAAGGGTCCGCTGCTGCTGCCGTCGCCTCCCGAGAGTCCGTTGCTGCTGCCGTCGCCTCCTGAGGGTCCGCTGCTGCTGCCGTCGCCTCCCGAGGGTCCGCTGCTGCTGCCGTCGCCTCCCGAGGGTCTGCTGCTGCTGCCATCGCCTCCTGAGGGTCCGCTGCTGCTGCCGTCGCCTCCCGAGGGTCCGCTGCTGCTGCCGTCGCCTGCCGAGGGTCCGCAGCTGCTGCTGTTGCCTCCCAAGGGTCCTGTTTTGCCTGGGGTCACTAGGAAATACTATGGCTGGAACCCCATGAAGGGGAGCTGCCGGCCACGAAGAAGGGGGGGGAGGTCAGAAGACCAGCTCCCCCAGCCGCACTTTCGCGGCAGGAAATACTGTGGCTGGAGCCCCATGAAGGGCAGCTGCCAGCCATGAAGAAGGGGGGGGGGAGGTCAGGAGACCAGCTCCCCCAGCAGCACTTTCACGGCAGGAAATACTGTGGCTGGAGCCCCATGAAGGGCAGCTGCCAGCCATGAAGAAGGGGGGGGGGAGGTCAGGAGACCAGCTCCCCCGCAGCAATTTCGCTGCAGGAGAAAGGGTGGCCTGAGTCCCACGGAGGGGAGCTGCCGGCCATGAAGAAGGGGGGGCACCCCCAAAATTTCCTTGGCCGGAGGAGCCGGCCTGTGCGTGGTTCACCGGGACGCTACAGTTGTTGGGGTGGGAGGAGGACATCCCGCTGTGGCCACCCCCAGAGACACCTTGCTTCCCCTGTTCCTGGGCTGGGACTGCTAGCCGGGACTTTGGGGACTAAGGGGGGAGGTGGCCGAAAAGGCCACGTGTGCTGCGCACAAGGGGGGGGCATGTGTGGCGGAGTGTCCCGCCCCTATATATTTATTTATTATTATTTGTATTTTTGTTTGTGGCGCAGATCAAAGCGCTGCGTATTTGTTATTGTTTTTATATTTAAAAACATCGTGAGGATGCGTGGCTGATCAGCTACTGATTATTTAACTAGCTGACAGTCACGCATCCTTACTAAACTCGTGCAGACTGTGGCCAAGGGGTAAGAAGATAATTAACAGGTAGTTAACCCCTCGGCTAGAGTATAATAACCTGCAGCTGTCCGTGCTGTGGGGTGGAGTGTACAGAGGAGAGTACAGGGAGTGGAGAGAGCGAGGAGGAAAAAAACTAGATTTAAAAACGACTGCTAAACCGTATTTGTTTATTAGTTTGGCCCTTGTGCCTTTTTGGTTTGTTGAGTGTTTAAATCTTTTGTTTATTTATTTAATAAATTCAGCTGAATGCCGTTACGTTCAGTTTCACCCGCCCATCCATTGTTTTTCTGTTACTTCCTGGTCCGTGACGTCACCACACCTCACCTCTGCAAGCCATCCTGCCACACTGTATTATTGTGTTGAAGTATTAATGCTGTTAAACCTGTAAAGGCACTGGAATCTCCCAGGTTGCCTATTAGCAGGGATCCAAAGTGGCTTGCAACCACTCGATCCATTATTAAGCATTTAATAAATAGAAGGAACACTACTACTGCTCTGATTCGTTAAAACTTCAAATTAAATTAGTCTCTGTGGCTTTCTTGATTATTAACCCTTAGCGGTAAATTTATTCAGCGCGTCTCAGGCGTGTCAGGTCCAATTTATTTTCACACATGGTTTATTTTAGACGCGTTGTTTAAAAGTATTTTATTTATCACATATCTGCAATTATCAGGGCAGCAGTGGTGGTTAAGGCTCTGGACTCTTGACCTGAGGGTCGTGAGTTCAATCCCAGGTGGGGGACACTGCTGCTGTACCCTTGAGCAAGGTACTTTACCTAAATTGCTCCAGTAAAAACCCAACTGTATAAATGGGTAATTGTATGTAAAAATAATGTGGTACCTTGTAACAATTGTAAATCGCCCTGGATAAGGGCGTCTGCTTAGAAATAAATAATAATAATAATAATAATAATAATAATAATAATAATAATAATAATAATAATAATATCTCTTCATAGTCATGCATACTGATAAATCATCTCCTGATCACTCAATTTATCACCAAGCTCCTCAATAATGCAAATGTCCACGATTTTCTGTGAGCGCTGGAATGTGGAAGCAGCTATCTTGTTTATTTATGTCCGTGTTATTTCTGTGGTGAAGGGACTATGCGTATTGCTCACACCTGCCTCCATTTTTTTTCCGGTTTCTCTTGGCCATTGAAAGCTTTTCTCTGCTTTTTACAGAGAAAAACCGAATAGGGACCTGTGATTAACGCCTTTTTGATGATGTCGGACAGGGGCCGACATTGGACCAGAAAGTAAAAATTTTAATGTCGTGGTTTTCTAGGGCAGAACAGAGGGCAAACATGCCGCATATGCCCATTGCACAGCTTCTTCGCTGGAAAAAGCCTTGCATTTAAAGGGTTAAATCACTTTGTGCCGCCGATTTCTGTACTTATTCAACATAGATACATAAAGAGCGAATAGGAAGCTGAGCGATTGGCATATGTAGCAAGTGTACCCGCTGTTCTGCCCCAGTAAACCACGTTGGGCCGGGCTAAATACAGGCGTAGCTTGCAGGAGGGTTGCCCCTCGCTAGGTACCTGCAGAGAAATCAGCGGGCCGACATGATTTAACCAGTTAAATTCAAGGCAACTCTGGACTCTTGACCGGAGGGTTGTGGGTTTAATCCCCAGTGGGGGACACTGCTGTTGTACCCTTGAGCAAGGTACTTTACCTAGATTGCTCCAGTAAAAAAAAAAAAACAACTGTATAAATGGGTAATTGTATGTAAAATAATGTGATATCTGTATAATGTGAAATAATGTATAATGTGATATCTTGTAACAATTGTAAGTCGCCCTGGATAAGGGCGTCTGCTAAGAAATAAATAATAATAATAATAATAATAATAATAATAATAATAATAATAATAATAATAATAATAATAATAAATACAGGTGTAACTTACAGAGTGGGTGCCCCTCGCCAGGTACCTGCAGAGAAATCTGTGGCCCAACGTGATTTAATCCATTAAATGCAAGGCTACTTATTCAACATAGATACATAAAGCGAATAAGATGCTGAGCGATTGGCATATGTGGCATTTTTACCCGCTGTTCTTCACCAGTAAACCACACAGGGCCAGGATAAATACAAGTGGGGCTTGCAAAGGGGTTGCCCCTTGTCAGGGACCAGCAGAGAAATCAGCGGCCCAACGTGATTTAACCCGTTAAATGCAAGGCTACTTATTCAACGTAGATACATAAGGAGTGAATAGGAAGCTGAGCGATTGGCATATATGGCATGTTGGCCTGCTGTTCTGCCTCAATAAACCACATTGGACCAGCCTAAATACAGGTGTAGCTTACAGAGGGGGTGCCCCTCACCAGGTACGTGCAGAGAAATCGATGGCCCAACGTGATTTAACCATTTAAATGCAAGGCTTTTTCCAGCGAAGAAGCTGTGCAATTGGCATATGTGGCATATTTGCCCTCTATTCTGCCCCAATATACCACGATGGGCTGAGCTAAGTACAAGTGGGACTTGCAGAGGGGTTGCCCCTTGTCAGGTACCGGCAGAGCAATCAGCGGCCCAATATGATTTAACTTGTTAAATGAATGTCTACTTATTCAACGTAGATACATAAATAGTGAATCAGAAGCTGAGCAATTGGCATATGTGGCATATTTACCCACTGTTCTTCCCCAGTATACCAAGTTGGGCCGGGCTAAATACAAGTGGAGCTTGCAGAGGGGTTGCCCCTTGTCAGGTACCTGCAGAGAAATCAGCGGCCCAATGTGATTTAACCAATTAAATGCAAGGCTACTTATTCAACATAGATACATAAAGCGAATAAGAAGCTGAGCGATTGGCATATGTACCTGCTGTTCTGCCCCAGTAAACCATGTTGGGCCAGGCTAAATACAGGTGTAGCTTACAAAGGGGGTGCCCCTTGCCAGGTACCTGCAGGGAAAACGGCAGCCCAAAGTGATGCTTTTTCCAGTGAAGAAGCTGTGCAATTGGCATATGTGGCATGTTTGCCCTCTGTTCTGCCCCAGTAAACCACGTTGGGCCAGGCTAAATACAAGTGGGGCTTGTAGGAGGGTTGCCCCTCTTCATGTACCTGCAGAGAAATCGGCGGCCCAAAGTGATTTAACCCTTTAAATGTAAGGTTACTTCTTCAACGTAGACAAATACATGTATGCAGTTAAAAGCTTGCGAATAAGAAGCTGGCGAATAAGCCAACTTCAGCCCCGTGTTTTACAGTTTAAATGTATGAAAAGAAGACAGACGTAGCCATAATACAGTCAAATTTAATGTTACTTCTGTTAATGTCACACTCTGCTTATTCTCATCAAATTGAAATGTCCCGGCCTGAATATAATGCATGCTGTGACTTTGATGTTTTGTTTTTAAAATGTATTAATGTTCAATGCATTGCTGAGTTTGTTGCGCTCACTTATCAGGTGGTGTCTGGAATGATCCAAATGCAATTTAAAAAGCGGGTGGAGGCGTGAAATAAATATATTTATAACTTCTCTTATGCAATTATTTCAATAGCAATTAATACCCTTTGAGGTCCACTTCAATAAATTAAAAGTAAATCAGCTCATTTTTGCTGTTTAATCTACTATTTGTTAATAATACAAGTAAAACTTCAAAGAAACGTTTGAAGTATCTGGTACTGCCAGGCAGTCTCCCGTCCAAGTACCAACCAAACACGCATATTATTATTATGTAACACAATTTTTGTTCCTGGGTAGTAAGTGTTATTTCCTAATTGCTTATGCCTCAAAAGTATAGAAAATGGCTATTATTCCCGACAAACTTTGCTTTTGTGACCAGGACAGTGATATTTTGAAATGTACCTATTTCCAATGAGAAAACGGGCGAATTTGTGTCTTTTCGTTCACATAAAGTCAGAAAAAAACAACATATGAATCCAAATTAACATGTATTTATACTAAAGTAATACAAAAATGACTACAAAAGATTTAGAAGTGAGTAGTTTTTCGAGATTTACGATTATACTGTAAATCACTTTCACGAATCAGCCCCCAAATGTAGTCTCCCATCATGTTCTCGTTATACTGTCCTTGGTAGCGGCGTTCAAAGTCCAGTATATCCTGGTGGAAGTGCTTGCCTTGCTCCTCCGAGTACACTCCCATGTTCTCCTTGAATTTATCAAGATGAGCATCAAGGATATGGACTTTGAGGGACATCCTACAGCCCATTGTGCCGTAGTTCTTCACCAGAGTCTCAACCAGCTCCACATAGTTTTGCCCAGGAAGCCCCGAACCACTGCGACAAAGCTGTTCCAAGCCGCTTTCTTCTTACTAGTGAGCTTCTTGGGGAATTCATTGGTCCGACGAAGACACCGGCTTTGACCTTTGTCTCAGACAGCTTAGGGAAGAAGTCTTGAAGGTACTTGAAGGCTGCCAACTCCTTATCTAGAGCTCTGACAAATTGTTTCATAAGGCCCAATTTGATGTGCAGTGGTGGCATCAGCACCTTCCGGGGGTCCACCAGTGGCTCCCACTTGACGTTGTTCCTCCCCACAGAGAACTTGGTCCGCTGTGGCCAGTCCCGCCTGTGGTAGTGCGCCTTGGTGTCCCTGCTGTCCCAAAGACAAAGATAGCAGGGAAACTTGGTAAATCCGCCTTGGAGACCCATCATGAATGCCACCATTTTGAAGTCTCCTATGACCTTGATGCCATCTCAGAAAAATGCAGATATGTATCCACTTAGGCAGCTGGAACTAAACTGAACTGGTGGGCTTAAGGCCCCTGTATTTATACTACTATTTATATTACTGGAAAGTTCTAGAAAGTTCTAGAAGTTACTCCAAGTTTACTCAGCACTGAATCTATCTGGAATGTTCTGGAAAATAGGTAAATTTCAAAATATCACTGTCCTGGTCACAAAAGCAAAGTTTGTGGGTAATAATAGCCATTTTCTATACTTTTGAGGCATAAGCAATTAGGAAATAACACTTACTACCCAGGAACCAAAAAAAAAAAAAAAAATTGTTACACAGTGTTATTACACCGTGTAACAATTTCTTTTTGGAGTAGTGGTTAGAGCCCTAACCACTACTCCACACTGCTGCCCATGCTGGCCTGCAACAAATAACTAGGGGCCAGATAATTTGTGTGTGTGTGAGAGCATGCTTGCGTGCGCGTCATACAATTTAGTGTGTGTAAAGAAAAACAGTTTTGTCACTTGCACTAAACCCTGTTTTTAACACTTTGATTTTCAAAGTCAGCATAACGCTGTACAACACAGTCCGTTTAATTACTGTATACAAGTTTTAAATGTTTACAAAACTCGACAATGTTGCCGAATTTGTCATTCAAACTTGTTTAGTTTTAATCAGTTTTGTCTGCTTGTTACTTTTTTCAGCCAACACATTTAAATGACCCTTGTTTGTTACATTTTAAAAGATTGTTTTAAACGTTACAATGTAAATGTTGACTCAGTAGCTACCATTAAATGTTTCAACCTCTGTGACTTTCTTTGATGCGCTATTAATTTTAGGCAACTTGCAATATATATATATATATATATATTACATGAAACTTGTATTTTTTATATAGGTATATAAATGTAAATTGCTGTGCATAAACACATCAGCCAAATCAATTAATATGACATGTAGTTTTCTAGCTCGCTATTTATTAATTTATTTATACATTTATAATATAAACATGTATTCATTTCTACATTTATTTATTTAAAAAATATTTATTTCTAAATGTACTTATTCCTCTATGCATTTATTTAAATTATTTATTTATTTATACCAAATAAATAATTCCTTTATTTATTTTTAATTAAACGAGGAACTACAATTTATCAGAGATCAGAGATTTAGACAAGGAAGCTACATGCCACTCTTGTGTGCAATTCCATTCTATGGTATCTACCCTAACAAACAGGAAACTAAAAATTTTCTTGGATGTAAGCTTAAAAAAATAAATATATTTAAATAATTGCGCAGTGGCGCAGCGGGCTAAGGTCGTGTGCTCTTCAAGAACGTCATGTTGCAAGTTCAAACCATGTTTTTTTTTTGTTTTGTTTTTTCCCCACTGCGATATGTGCTGTTTTAAAATATAAATAATTTGTTTAATATAAATGGTGTGGATATCAAACTGCTTGCACACCCTGGTATGTTTTGACATTGACCAACATGTGGAATCACATGATTGGTAGATGTCCAGTTATTTAGCTTTTCTGTTTGAATAGTCGCTACACACCCTTAAAAAGTAGACAGAAGAGGAAGTAGAATAACAATTTTACCTTAGTTTGGCTTCTTGTATCTCATTGTGTATAAGAGGTATGTACGTTTTTTTTCACATTTGAGGTAAGAAAGTTTCAGACTTTTGATACTGGTACAGATGGTAATTCTAAGTGATTTAGTTTTGCCGCTGCAACATGGTAAAAACAGTTAAACTCCTTGACCTGTATAGAGACTCTTGGTAGTTTCAAACAAATTTTTCTAACTTGTACGAGGAACTACCGTTCCTCTCAATGTACCGTAAAACTGCCAATAATTGCCGGGTCTCAAATAATCGGCGGTCTCCAATAGGCGCTGGTGCTACTGGGAAGTACTGTAATTCAACTTAAATAACACATATCATATGCAGGTGTCGGCACAGTCATGTTACACGATGGATACCTTACAAAATACTGACCTCACTAGGACATGATCATATATTTTGTCCGTTAGTATTAAGTACATTTAATTATAATATAGAATAAACACACCTCATAATGCTGTGATAGCATTACTGATGCACTGTCTGATTTAAACCACACAACTTTCTGTACTGGATCATTTTGTTAATTTTCCAAACAACTGAATATATGGCTGCACTTATATTTTTTGCATTACAGCCTCCAGATATTTCTGTTAGGTTAAAAAATGATGGTAAATAATAAGTTGACTCGTGTCACTTTGGTCAGTGCTTTCAGCACACAATCTGCCACTAATGCTGATTTCAGGGTTTAGCTGAAAAGGCAGTCGCCACATTTCTCATTGTTTCTAGCAATAGTTTATGGACTACAGTGCAGTTTTTGGAAGGCAGAGGAATTGGAGTCAATTTTTGTGGCCATTTCTTTAAAGATGCTACCTGTTGTAAATTGTAACAGCTTTTGCCTCTGTAGGCAAGACAGAGTTCCTTCTGTGTGGCTTTTTGGCCCAAGTTTACAAATGCTGATATACACCTGACCCTCCTACTTTCTTTCGCTTCTCTTACAAACATATTTTCTGCTGCAGACAATGTTTCGTCATCTTTTTACACCATTTTTTAGCATGATCTCTGGCCACTGTATATGTTAATTCCACCTCTGACCGTTCAAAAACAAAATATTCATTTTCCCAAGCAGGATTGAAAGATCTTCTTTTAGGTTTCGGTGCAGCTATCTCTGGAGGGTATCTGGTACATTATTATTATTATTATTATTATTATTATTATTACACTATGTAACACAATTTTTGTTCCTGGGTCGTAAGTGTTATTTCCTAATTGCTTATGCCTCAAAAGTATAGAAAATGGCTATTATTCCCCACAAACTTTGCTTTTGTGACCAGGAGTGATATTTTGAAATTTACCTATTTCCAATGAGAAAACGGGCGAATTTGTGTCTTTTCGTTCACATAAAGTGAGAAAAAAAAAACATATGAATCCAAATTAACATGTATTTATACTAAAGTAATACAAAAACCGACGGATGGTGCGATCAGAAACTGACGTACCTTCACCTTGGAGTTCAGCTTGTATCTCTTTGGCAGTTATCCTTGGTTCTTTTTCTACCATTCGCACTATCCTTCTGTTCACTCTGGGGTCGATTTTCCTCTTGCGGCCGCGCCCAGGGAGGTTGGCTACAGTTCCATGGACCTTAAACTTCTTAATAATATTTGCAACTGTTGTCACAGGAACATCAAGCTGCTTGGAGATGATCTTGTAGCCTTTACCTTTACCATGCTCGTCTATTATTTTCTTTCTGATCTCCTCAGACAACTCTCTCCTTTGCTTTCTCTGGTCCATGTTCAGTGTGGTGCACACAATGGTACCAAACAGCACAGTGACTACTTTTCTCCATTTAAATAGGCTGAATGACTGATTACAAGATTGGAGACATGTGTGATACTAATTAAAGAAACTAATTAGTTTGAAATATCTCTATAATCCAATTATTTATTATCTTTTCTAAGGGGTACTGTAACAGGGCGAGCAGCCCTGTACATTGGTTATTTATTTTTAGATCAGGGTCTCCCCCTCCGCCCCTGTGCAGAGTATTGTTTTTGTTTATTATGATTTATTGTATTTGTCGGCGAGCGCCGTATGTTTTATTGTATTATATTTATGATGGCGTAGCGCCGTGTTATTGTTTTGTTTATTTTTAAAACGTGTCCTGGCGAGATCGGTGCTCGTCCTCTGCCAGGAGTAATAATTAAAACTCGTGCAGAAGGTGGCCATCTCCCGAATGAATTAAGTAATTTAATTTGTTGCTAATCGGGAGATGGTCACCTGTTATAAAAAGCCTGCAACTCGTGGTGGGTGTTGTAGGTGCGGAGAGAGCGAGACGGAGATTAAAAGCGAAACTAAAAGAAAATAACATAGGAACAGTGAAGGCAATTTGCCCAGCCTGACCTGTGTTTGATTTATTTTGTGTTCGTGATTTGTTTTTGTTTAAACTTTTATTTTGCTCGGTGAGCACAGTGCTTTTTGTTTAAATATTTATTTTTTGTTTGCTTTAAATAAAACGGCGCCCGCGCCACTGCACCATACCTTTTTGTTTTGTTGTGCCTTCTTCTGCCGTGACGTCAGACCCTCAGCCATTCCTGTCACACGTGGTGTCCTGCGTGGGATCGCAGCGCCTCCAGGACGCAGGCAGAAGTAGGGTACTGCATCTTTTTCATTTTTTTTCGTTTTTTGATTGTGTGGAGAAAAGGTGAGTGAAGAGGAGGATGGGAGGAAGAAAGATGAGAGGAGAGAGGAGGAAGAGCTGCAGAAGGCAGCAAAAGGAGCTGCAACAGCGGCCACCAGGGGTTGTTGTGGTGGAGGAGTGGTGCCCTGGTTGTGGGGAGTTTGGGCACACCGTGGCCATCTGCCCCACCCAATACCAGGGAGAGGAGTGGGCTGCCCAAGCGAGCCAAGACCAGATACCCCGGGGGAGACCCCAGAAGCGGGAGCTACCAGCCGCGGCCACCAAGCGGGAGAGCAGCTGGGATGCCATCCTCCGGGCGGTCATGCATGACTGCTGGTGCCCCATCTGTGGTGAGCGGGGGCATTCTCCACTCAACTGCCCTCTCCTGTCAGGGGGGTGCCTGCTATGCCCATTCCCACCAGCAGAGGGAGAGTGCCTGCTGGTCCCATCACCACCTGAGAGAGGAGACCTGGAGAGGGAGACTGAGCGTCCACAGAGGGGGCAACATTCTTTCCCTGCACACTCTCACTGAAAAATAAATACAGAAATTAATTAATACATAAACACAATACCATGAGATTTACAGTCTGTATTTTATTTTAAAAATATATACTGTATATTGTACAGATAATCTCATTTATAAGCATTTCATTTCTATCATTGTAAACATATTTCTCAATCTTCATGTTTTAATAGTTTCACAAATCGATGGATTGTGCATGTCCAATAAATAACTAATATCCCTTCTGATCAAATCTAGTAGAAAAAATAAAATAAATAATAATATAGCATTTAAATCTAAAAAAAATATGTAAATGTGATTAATAACAAAAGAACAAAAAATCATTACATTTTTTTTTGCCAGGGACAGTTTGTCTTGAAATACTTCTAAACAGTAAACTGCGTTTTTTTTTTAAAACATCTCAACAAGTACGTTGACCACGAAGTGTTATAAATTACACAACACGATTCTTCTAATCCGCTAATACCTTAGTGACTATGGTGTTTTCTTATTTTTTTTTTTTTTATCTTTACTAGATTGCAGCACTTAAATATCAGGTTCATGTATTAAGAAAGCAGTATCACTATTTTGCTAATTTACAAAAAATTTAAATAATACCTTGATTAAAAGATTAGTCTGTGCTTTGCCAGAGGCTCTCTTGGCAGCCATTTCTGGGTTTCTTTGTAACCAATGGAAGATCAGCTTCACCACAGCTAGCCAATTAGAAGTGACAGGGGTGGGATGTAAACACTTTTTTAAATGCTTTTGTGCTAGACTTCAGCAATTCAGTTTTCATAAACTTGCATGGCTCTCTACAAATATACCCGGAGTGTCTTTCTAGTAACAGAACGAACATAGGACAAATAAATAAATAAAAACTATTTGTCCAACGGACAAAGTATAATGACAAAACTTGTTGTCCGTCACACAAATTGTGTTGCCCCAGGCGTCGGGCGATACGAATTGCACACCCCTGCATTGGCTTTAACAGATTTGTTGTATTAATTCAAACGTATTCATTCAAAGTATTAAACAGTGCTGCTTGCATCAATTAAAAAAGAAAAAAAATAAATAAAACTAAACAGTGCACCATAATAACCAGTGCAGTACAATTACATTAAACTTCCAGCTGTACAAATGCATTCATTTTGTTTTGTTAATCAAAACCATAACCATACACGTACTTTACAAGTGTACCACTGCGTTGCACTGACATGTACAACAAGTTACAATATGTATTGAAGTCATCCAAAGTACTCGATTCAAATAAAATGTATTCTACATCAGGCCATAAACACGTTCCTCCTCTTTTTTGACACACTGGTGCATACGTTGCACCAGTGTAATAGTCATTCTACCCTTTTAACACAAGAACCGCCGAGATTTCGGACTACATATAATCGCCTCACCCACAAAATGTGCGGCTCCATTTTAAAACGGCTTCGATATGAAAATGAAAAACAAACAATCGATACAACTTAATACTTTTTATTTATGAACCTCATACATAACATTTTCAGAGCAGAAACACCGTATTTACATTAAAAATTAAACTTTTTTCTTATTTTTTTCAAAAAGAGCACATATACAACAACATGAAAAACTGTAATAAAATAAACTTTACGCAATAAACTTCTGTGTAAACAGGTGTAGAAAGCTGTATGCACATATAAAATATAAAACATAAATAACTAGTTATAAAAATAGTATAAAACAAAAATATAACTTATGCAACGTGAAAGCGCTTTGAGTGAAACAGAGTTCAAAGGCTCTGTCTGGTCAGAGTTCTATTACAGCTTTATAAGTACAATCTACACAGAAAACACGCTTTTCAACTGAACCAATGCATTTGCCACAGACTACCTTTTCACAACGGATGCAGACATCAAAAGTTCAGTTTTTATTGCATTTAGGAACCTGGCATTGTCTTTTATTCTGTGTGCCAGTAGGCGCAGCGCTGGCTGAAGGTTGAGGGGCATTTGCCAGTTGGCTTTCATGTCTCTTACCAAAATGATTCTGCCGTAGCTCCAGGGCTGGCTGCAAAATGAAGTCCCTCAGAGTCAACAGGATTATAATACGTTCTTTCACAATGACTTTTATTACAAAGCCAAGACTAAATTGTTAGCTATATTGTATTGATTTCAATATCCTGCATAAACTGAGTGGCTGGCGGTTGAAGAAGAAAGTGCTTATAACTTATTCATTTTTACGATTCTGCAGCTGAAACACCATACAGGTATTTAATTAAAATATTTAGTGACACATAAGAACAGACATGCACGAGATATTCACATACGCGGAGATATTTAATGTTTGAATGGCAAAAGCCATTAAAAAAGTGGCTATGGCAGTGCTAGTGTTAAGGGCCTAGCAAAAATGCCTAGAAAATCGATTTATACAACATTTTTTACGGTAAGACCAGCAGTCCAGATAAGCTGTATACCTGCTGTTTTTACACATTAAAAAAGAAATACACACTAAATTTAAATTTAATGCATACAAATACGCATAACAATTTTGCTGCACAGCTTGTCTGCTTCCCCTCCCACCTCCCCTAAAACAATTGTACGTCGCCCTGGATAAGGGTGTCTGCTAAGAAGTAAATAATAATAATACTAGGAAACTGTACACAAGAAAAATCAACCGAGCAAACATTATCCAGTCTCTGGCTAGTCTCAGTAAATCTACAAATCCTACCCCACAACTTCCAAGTGAAAAAAAAATTCTAGAAATTTGTAGAAAATTAATTAAAAATAAAAACTGAAATAGCTTGGTTGGATAAGTGTCCACCCCCCTTGTAATAGCAATTTTAAATTAGCTCAGGTGTAACCAATCGCCTTCAAAATCACACACCAAGTTAAGTAGCCTCCACCTGTGTTAAATGGTAGTGATTCACATGATTTCAGGATAAATTCAGCAATTCCTGTAAGTTCCCTCTGCTGGGTAGTGCATTTCAAAGCAAAGACTCAACCATGAGCACCAAGGTGCTTTCAAAAGAACTCTGGGACAAAGTTTTTGAAAGGCACAGATCAGGGGATGGGTATAAAAAAAATATCAAAGGCCTTGAATATCCCTTGGAGCATGGTCAAGATGATTATTAAGAAGTGGAAGGTGTATGGCACCACCAAGACCCTGCCTAGATCAGGCTGTCCCTCCAAACTGGATGACCAAGCAAGAAGGAGACTGATCAGAGAGGCTACCAAGAGGCCAATGGCAACTTTGCAAGAGCTACAGGCTTTTATGGCCAAGACTGGTCAAAGTGTGCATGTGACAACAATATCCCAAGCACTCCACAAATCTGGCCTGTATGGTAGGGTGGCAAGAAGGAAGCCATTACTCAAGAAAGCCCACCTTGAATCACATTTGAAGTATGCAAAAAAACACTCAGGAGATTCTGTAGCCATGTGACAAAAAGTTTTGTGGTCTGGCGAAACTAAAATGGAACTTTTTGGCCTAAATGCAAAGCGTTATGTTTGGCGCAAACCCAACACAGCGCATCACTCAAAGAACACCATCCCTACTGTGAAGAATGGTGGTGGCAGCATCATGTTATGGGGATATTTCTCATCGGCAGGGACTGGGGCACTTGTCAGGATAGAAGGGAAAATGAATGGAGCAAAGTACAGAGAAGTCCTTGAGGAAAACTTGCTGCCCTCTGCAAGAAAGCTGAAACTGGGATGGAAGTTCACCTTTCAGCATGACAACGACCTTAAGCACACAGCCAAAGCTACACTGGAGTGGCTAAGGAACAAAAAGGTAAATGTCCTTGAGTGGCCCAGTCAGAGGCCTGACCTAAATCCAATCGAAAACTTGTGGCATGACTTGAAGATTGCTGTCCATCAACGCTCCCCAAGGAACTTGACAGAGCTTGAACAGTTTTGTAAAGAAGAATGGTCAAATATTGCCAAGTCTAGGTGTGCAAAGTTGGTAGAGACATATCCCAACAGACTCACAGCTGTAATTGCTGCCAAAGGACTTATCTAATTATGATCTTTCAGTTTTGTATTTTTAATATATAATTTTTTCTCTATAAAAACTTTTTTCCCCTTAACCGTGTGGAGTATGGTGTGTAGATGAGTGGAAACAAATCCTCATTTAAATGCATGAAACTCTGAGGCACTGACACAACAAAATGTGAAAAAAGTTCAAGGGGATGTAGACTTTCTATAGGCACTGTATATCATACCCTGATAACCATTAGCTTGATACTTGCTTGTACTTTCTGTTCATATAGTTCCTGTTTAGGTAAAGCAGGAAATCTTAAGCCAGGGAGACCTGGTGCACCAAACTCGACAGCTTTGCAGCCATTGTGAAGGGATGACTTTAAGTTGTTAATACTTTCTGATTGGCTAGTCATATCAGAGTTTCAGACACTGTTTGAAGTGGAGGTGTCAATCACTGTCTCCTTTGTCGGCCAGACCTTGAGTAGATTACCATGATTAATTATTATTATTTATTATTATTATTATTATTATTATTATTATTATTATTATTATTATTATTTATTTCTTAGCAGATACCCTTATCCAGGGCGACTTACAATTGTTACAAGATATAACATTATTTTTACATACAATTACATTATTTTTTACACATTATTTTTACATACAATTACCCATTTATTCAGTTGGGTTTTTACTGGAGCAATCTAGGTAAAGTACCTTGCTCAAGGGTACAGCAGCAATGTCCCCCACCTGGGATTGAACCCACAAACCTCCGGTCAAGAGTTCAGAGCCCTAACCACTACTGCACACTGCTGCCCCTAATTAGTAATAACCCATGTCTCTGCATTTGCATACTGAGTAAATTACCTTGATTCATTGGTGATAATTTGCATACTTAAACTGATTACTGAGAATACCAATCTGCCTGCAGTATTACCTACAATTGACCATGCCTTTACCAGGTGAGTCAATGAGGGATATCAGTGTGAATGTAACAGAATTAGCTAAGAAAGAACAAAGTTTTTACATAATCTGCCTTTTTAAGATCATCATTCTGTATTTATCTTTCCCAAGAATGTATGTAAATTCATTTTAAAGTAACCATGCTTTAAAACATGTTTCTTACCACTCATTAGCAAACAGTGTCAAACATTTACTGATATGTTTGTTTTCCACACTTTTCTCAGGTTGACAAAAGAAATCAGCTACAAAGGCTGGTAAATGATTATCTGAGCATAAACAGCAATAGTTAATCATAGAGAACACATACAGTAATAGGAAATTAAACTTGTAGGAATTTAAATATCAAGTACATATAGATCATATATAGTGTTAAACTAAATAAAGTCCCTTTAGCTGCAAGTGATAAAGATTCTCTAACAAAACATCCACAATTCTAGCAATAATGAGATAACTTGGTAAAAGTGTACACCCTACTAACTATAATAACATTCTCTTTTTCAAATGTAACACTTCAAGTGGTTGAATATGCAATCTCATCAACATACCTCCTGATTGTCTGCAGATCTAAACAGTGTGTTCTACTCTACATAACCGTCCCCTGAAAGATAAAACTTTCCACTACATTAAATGTGGCAGTACTTTAGCTAACTAATCCTAGAAGGCAACAGCTCAATGGAAATGCATGACTGGAGAAACATTAAAGGTGAGAGGAAGGGAGACATAATTAATGTTCTTCCTGCAGTTTCTCCCCTTTTTACTTTGCAACTTCCAACCCCAAGGTCATATCTTTTAAAGTTGATCCTTTTTACGGCTTAAATTTCCTGTGGGGCCTCACTTCTCAGGCAAGTTCATACACTTGGAATCACTGATTAATTGGAGCTGCTATAATCCTCATAACCTGCAGCACCTTAGTTTCTAGCTGTTGTATTTAAGCTTGTACTCTAAAAACCATACACATCTTTTTTGTCTAATTTGTTTATAAAGTGAGATGCTTGAAATTCTTTGATAATAGTTTGTGGTTGCTTAAACATGTAACATTTTATTGCAATGATGTTCTCTTAACCATTTATCTTATGTTGAAAATGATTCTAATAAAAAACAAAATGCATTAGAAAAAGGCTTATAGTAAGAAACCTTAAAAATATGTTTTCGATGTTTTCGATTTTATTAATAAATGTCTTGTTGGGCTTGCTTTCATCCAAGACAAAGTGAAACATGGAGGCAGTAATTCTGCCAACTCGGTGCTCAAACCACACAAAACTGGCACTCTCCTGTTTGGTCACCTCAGACAGATGGTCTGACAGCTTAAAAAAAGAATTTCTGACCTCAGTTCTTATGTAATTTTCAGTTCCTGTTAATCCATGTTGGTACACACTGGTGTTAGTGGCTCAGACAGCCAGTTGTCATCCTCAGAGCAGCTGTCAGTGTCACTGGCATCCTGCTTTTCCTACATTCCAAGATTCTCTTTTGTGATGCTGGTGAAGACAGCTGACTTGTTAGAACATTTGTAGAGCTCCTGCAGCTTTGCCAAAGGTATAGCAGCAGTAGGGTCAGTGTAGCTCATGTGGCTTTTCCCAACACCAACTGGCTGGTGATGCATGATGACTCCAGGCAGACTGGCTTTCTTTGGTTTTCAAAAATCAAGAGGGGCAGGGTCCACCTGAAACCACAAAAGCAGTCCAATAAATTCTTATTAACCTCTTCAACTCCCGATGTAAAAATGTATGTGCTTGCCAAGTATCAGATTTTTAAATATTTTTAATTGATATTTTTACCCCTGAAATTGCTATAAAATACTATTAGAAAGAGAAGAATATATATATTTATAATTTAAGCGATAGTGCCCACCGATGAGGGCTCGACCGTGTGATAATTAACTGCGACGGGAGTTATGTGTCTCAAGCCGAAGACGAAGGTGCTAAAGAAAGTCAAGGTCAATTAGGTACCTTTCCGCTGAGTAAAGACGTTCTAAGAAAATAGTCCAGAATAGTTCTTAAATAAAAAAACAAGGTTGGCATACATACATACATACTTTTTCACACGGGGGCATTGGGTGTTGCATAACTTTCTTTAATAAATAAATGAAATATGTACCAAATGTTTGTGTTATTTGTTCACTCAGGGTCCCTTTTATCTAATATTAGGTTTTGGTTGAAGATCTGATAACATTCAGTGTCAAAAATATGCAAAAATGCAGAAAATCAGACAGGGGGCAAATACTTTTTCACGGCACTGTATATATGAATGGAGCAATATTACTGAACTGTCCATGTCTCGCTTTGTTGCTGTTGAAAGATGCCTTGTCTGTGACTCCAGTCGAGCTGACAGTCTGTGATTGGCTCTCGGCAGTTGCAGGTAACTTACAGGATTGGTTGCTTTCGTCAATGCAAAGTATTGATTGGCTGGTTTAGGTGAATAATAAATAAATTTGGACTAATTGTGTCTTTGTTTAGTATTTACTGTCTAATAGAACTACGCTTAAAAGATACAAAAAATCAAAAAGAAAGCCAGCACTTGCGTGGATTGATTTTAAATTTGATTCACAGTCGGTGCTGATATGTTCCAGCTACCATCTATTAGAGCCTGCTAGAGCTGGAAGCTGATTGGCTGACAGTACTGAATCGTTTTCTAAATATATATATATATATATATATATATATATATATATATATATATATATATATATACATACACACACACAGTGCCTTGCATAAGTATTCACCCCCCTTGGACATTTCCACATTTTGTAGTGTTACAACCTGGAATTAAAATGGATTTAATTTGGATTTTTTGTCACTGATCTACACAAAATAGTCCATAATGTCGAAGTGGGGAAAAAAATCTACATATTTTTCAAAACTGTTTACAAATAAAAAACTGAAAAGTCTTGATTGCATAAGTATTCACCCCCTTTGCTGTGACACCCCTAAATAAGCTCTGGTGGAACCAATTGCCTTCAGAAGTCACATAATTAGTTGAATGGAGTCCACCTCTGTGCAATTAAAGTGTCACATGACCTCAGATTAAATACACCTGTTTCTGGAAGGCCCCAGAGTTTGTTAGAGAGCATATCTAAACAAACATCATCATGAAGACCAAGGAGCTATCAAAACAAGACCGGGATAAAGTTCTGGAGAAGCACCAATCAGGGTTGGGTTATAAAAAAATATCCCAAACTTTGAACATCCCCCGGAGCACCCTTAAATCCATTATCAAAAAATGGAAAGAATATGGCACAACCGCGACTCTGCCTAGAGAAGGCCGTCCACCAAAACTCAGTGACCAGGTAAGGAGGGCATTAGTCAGAGAAGCAACCAAGAGGCCAATGGTAACTCTGAAGGAGCTGGAGAGATCCACAGCTGAGATGAGAGAAACCGTCCATGGGACAACTATAACCCGGACGCTCCACAAAGCTGGGCTTTATGGAAGAGTGGCGAGAAGAAAGCCATTGCTGAAAAAAACCTGTTTGGATTTTGCCAAAAGGCATGTGGGAGACACAGCAAACATGTGGAAAAAGGTTCTCTGGTCTGATGAGACCAAAATTGAACTTTTTGGCCTTAGCGCAAAACGCTATGTGTGGCGCAAAGCCAACACTGCTCCTCACCCTGAGAACACCAACCCCACGGTAAAGCATGGTGGTGGCAGCATCATGTTATGGGGATGCTTTTCATCGGCAGGGACTGGGAAACTGGTCAGGATTGATGGCAAGATGGATGGAGCCAAATACAAGGAAATTCTAGAGGAAAACCTGTTTCAGTCTGCAAGAGACCTGGGACTGGGTCGGAGGTTCACCTTCCAGCAGGACAATGACCCTAAACACACAGCCAAATCTACACTGGAGTGGTTTAAAAACAAGAACCTGAATGTCTTAGAATGGCCCAGTCAAAGCCCAGACCTCAATCAATCCGATTGAGAATCTGTAGCAAGACTTGAAAATTGCTGTTCACCAACGGTCCTCATCCAACTTGACAGAGCTTGAGCAATTTTGCCAAGAAGAATGGGCAAAAATTGCAGGATCCAGATGTGACTTACCCAAAAAGACTCACAACTGTAATTGCTGCCAAAGGTGCTTCTACCAAGTATTGACTCAGGGGGGTGAATACTTATGCAACCAACAAATGTCTTTTTTTTGGGTTTAATTAACTTTTGTGTCACAATAAAAAATATTTTGCACCTTCAAAGTGTTAAGTATGTTGTGTAAATCAAATGGTAGAAATCCCAATTAAATCAATTTTAATTCCAGGTTGTAACACTACAAAATGTGGAAAAGTCCAAGGGGGGTGAATACTTATGCAAGGCACTGTATATATATATATATATATATATATATATATATATATATATATATATATATATATACACGTAGAGCTCAGGTTCATTTTCACCCTTAAAACCACAGACCCAGACACACGATTTATTATTTTAGCGAGTCTGCACAGTTTATTATTTACAATAATAAAATTAAACAAAACAAACAAAAATCCTAACTCCACACAGGAGTGCTAACTAAACTTTTCAGGAACCTAACTATACAAACTGGACAGCTAAGCTTTTTACTTGTTGAAATTTAAGCATAAACAAAACACAAAAAGGTTCACAGTACCTTTTATAAAACCCACACAGGTTTCTTCACAGTGACAGCCTTGCTTCACACAGACTGGAGAATGCCCAGCACAAACATTTTGGCTCCTTAACATACCTGCCTATAATTTGGAGCCAGGTGAGTCCCATCCTGGCTCCCTCCTGTGGCATTCTGGGGGATGTAGTCTTTTGGTCCCTTCTTGACTACATGTTCTTCCTCCCCCCAGTCAGACCCAGACACCAGAACTGCAGGTTTAGAAGGGACAACAAGGTTGTCCTGGAAGAAAACTTGCTTCCTTCTGCTCTGACAATGTTCCCCAACTCTGAGGATTGGTTTTTCCAGCAGGACAATGCTCCATGCCACACAGCCAGGTCAATCAAGGTGTGGATGGATGACCACCAGATCAAGACCCTGTCATGGCCAGCCCAATCTCCAGACCTGAACCCCATTGAAAACCTCTGGAATGTGATCAAGAGGAACATGGATGGTCACAAGCCATCAAACAAAGCCGAGCTGCTTGAATTTTTGCACCAGGAGTGGCATAAAGTCACCCAACATCAATGTGAAAGACTGGTAGAGAGCATGCCAAGACACGTGAAAGCTGTGCTTGAAAATCAGGGTTATTCCACCAAATATTGATTTCTGAACTCTTCCTAAGTTAAAACATTAGTATTATGTTGTTTAAAAATGAATATGAACTTATTTTCTTTGCATTATTCAAGGTCTGACAACAATGCATGTTTTTTGTTATTTTGACCAGTTGTCATTTTCTGCAAATAAATGCTCTAAATGACATTATTTTTATTTGGAATTTGGGAGAAATGTTGTCAGTAGTTTATAGAATAAAACAAAAATGTTCATTTTACCCAAACACATACCTATAAATAGTAAAACCAGAGAAACTGATAATTTTGCAGTGGTCTCTTAATTTTTTCCAGAGCTGTATATATAAACATTTTAAGCCCCTGTGTGCCCGTAAAATAAAGTAAAATAAGTAAGACACACACATTTGATTTCTACTTTATTTATGAACAATACATATATTTGTTTTTGAAAAGAATAACACATAAGCTGTACAATTGACAAAAAGTTTTTTTTCTTTCGTGGAAACATGTCCGGAAGCAGTGCCATATGCTTACGAGACTGCAGCAGTGAAAATCCTATTTGTGATATAACCTCGTGCAACTTTCTACTGTAACTAAGGCCATACCAAGCAATCATTTTTCATCTGAGATCTGCTGGAAGTAGCCCTGGCAAGCTTCTTTGACCAAATAGGAAAAAATAAGCATACAGTATGAGGGGTTTAGAGACCTCTTCATTCAGTGTTTTTTGTTTTGACTTTAATCTTTTCTGTCCCTTAACAATAAGATGCAATTCATTGTACACTAGTGTTGCAAGACGTGGGGGTGTCACGGGACAACTGTTGTAGCCGCTACATCACTTGGTGGTTGTGGACACCAGGACCCAATAGAACTGTACTGTATTAACCAAAATTGTACAAGACACCAAAACAGTACTGGCGAAATCACTACTAAAATCACATTGGCTTAGTTATTTGTTGGAGCTCCTTACTATTCCAAACGTGATAAAATAGGTATAAAAAAGATAAACCAAATACACTAAAATAATAAAAGCACTCAGGGTAAAAACTGGATAATGAAACTAATAACAGGGATTAAAAACACTGTTCACTTCCCTGAACTCAGCTGCTTCTGTCCTTTCAGACCCAGCTCCAAGCTGCTCGCACCTTGTCCTGCGGTTACTTGCAGTTTCATTTTCGTCCTTCCTCTCTCCCGCAGTTCTCTACCATCCCTGTTCTTTTTCCAGCTCCCTGAATCACAGCGTGTTCCGTCTCGTCTCCCCATCTGCTTTCGCTGCCCCACTCCTCCTGCTGCTCTCCTTTTCCTGTCTAAATACAGGGACGCTACTCCCCTGTTGCCCTGCCGCCCTGTATAATTCATATTGCACCTGATCCAATCACCAGTTTACTTTTAGCCATTTCAGTAATAACTACATCACCCAGCAGCCTCTCTGCCATCACATCTAAACCACCTCATACAGCCTCGTACCTCTACAAATACAAACAATATTCTTTGTGAAACAAACATGAAAAATCAAAAGGGCAAATAATAATAAAGCAAAAACATATATTTATAAAACATGCTCCAAATAATGTAAATCAAAAAGTGAATAAAAATACACACACATACACAATTGGTAACGTACTCAAAAGAAAAATGCTTAAAAACGCTACATGAAAATGGCAAATTCAATCACCCTGTGACACTAGCCTTAAGTAGCATCTATCACGGGTAACTACAAAGGAGAATTAAATTAGCATAGCTGTATTATTGCTGCGGGCTACCAACAATTTGAATCACAGAGTGACTCAGAAATAGGATTTACAAGTTACAAGGAGATAAAAAAAGACAACATCACAAAAGCCTGGCTTCACATGTTACAAGAAATATCAATTGTAAAGGCCTGACAAATTCAATCTAAAAATCTTATTTTTTCCATATCATTTACTTCTATGTTTTTGTTATTTGTTAAACAGTGAATTATTTGTATGTTTTGCACCCTGAGCTCATTTGACATTAGACACTCAACTGGTACCTTTGTGGGCAGCAAGACAGAAGGAGAAGGTAGACCACCTATCACAGGATTGAAAAAGCCTATACAGTGATTTTCTGTTCATTATCTAAATCATAGGAATACTGAATAGGATATACTAGTAGATGAGTATAATGTAGTATTTAATTTTTGGCCTTTAGAACATAACACATAGAACATGGCCATAACACATGAACATGTTTCTGTAGTATGGCAAGGAATTATATTGAAGCTGTAATGATAGGCTTCACATATTCAGAGAAAAAAACACACACTCAAATATATTATTTCCCAGAAACCTTGTCTTGTGGTTTACACTCTTGCACTATAAAATGGAGACATGGGCCTGGGGGGTTTCGTGATCTTTTAACACAACAGAAAAAGCAAAATACTTAAGACCACCAGTGGCAGGATGCCCATTTCTATCAAAGCCAGCACAGCTAAAGGGCATATTAAGAGTGGTAAACATCTGCAGCACCACAACATTGAGTGTGCACAACGGGTATTATTAGCAGAAACCACAGCAATCAGAGAAGGCACGATACATTGTGGGACGCACATGCTGAAACTCACACCAGATCAAAACAGGTGTTGGGAGATTTTATCATTAAATTGACGTACCTGCTGAACTTAATAACCGTAAGACCCATATTCATTTAAACAAAGATGATCATCCATTGTTGTCATGACTAGTTTAATGATTTGCCACATTAAAATCTACAGTAAACCATGTGTTCACCTTAAATGACCAGACAAAGAATTTTTATTAGAAGAATACAAGGACAAGTTTTTGGTTATCTGAACATGTCATATCATTCTCCATGAAACCAAAATAGAACAGTGTCACAGGACTGAGTACTGTTGTAAATCTTTATGTGAGTAACTCGGTATTGTATGCATGCGATGGATTATCTAAGCCAAAGGCTTCATTTGAATCGGTTCACAGTAAGTTATATGTTATGATTTTGAGGGTAGGTTGAAAGAGACCCTATAGTAAACATGACCTTGGCTTGAAGTGTATTGACACTGCAAAGGAGACAAAGCTTCTCTAATGTCTATCCAGGTGCAAATGTTGACATTAAGAACATGCTACTTGCTGTCATAGGGAAAGCAGTGATTGGTACTCAAATGAGAGCCAATGCATCTAGTTTCTGGGAGTTTGAGTTATTTTGAAGAAAATGGCTTTGTAGTTATAACAGGTTGACTGGTGGTGTTTTTCTTTTTCAGAATTATTATTATTATTATTTATGGCTTTGTAGTTATAACAGGTTGACTGGTGGTGTTTTTCTTTTTCAGAATTATTATTATTATTATTTATTTTTAATTAAAGCATTTTATTACGCCCTATCCTGAGGTTATGTAAGATGACTTTAAACATCCACCTGGGCCTGAAAAAGCAATCTTTCCAATAATTCTACAAAATAAAATGTTTCTTCTTTTGTCACATTTGGAAAATATTTGGAAAAAAACAAACTTTTAAAGCTTGTCATCCTGACTCTGTGCAAATTGTGGTTTTACTGTGGAATTCGTTTAGCAAATAACATATCAAGTTAATTTCCACAACATAGAACAACTGCTTTGATCACACAGTTGAAACTGAACCCACCAATTAACTAATGAATCACTCATGATTGCACGTAATACATTCTTTAATATCTATTAATCCACAGGTGCAGAAATGTCAAACCCTTCCAGTCAACTGTTTTGTTTTTATATAAATTGTAAATTGAAAAAAGTTTGTTTCCCGGATTCAGCGTGACTCACAATTGTTGGAATAGAGGAGAGGACTAATTAGGGAGAAAAAATAAAACAGTTTCCTTATGGAATGCCCCTGCTGGTGTATTTGACATGTTAACAAGCAATGTGGAGTTGCACAGTCTTTCCTCAAGTCAGCAATTTCAGTCACCGAGGGGATGTGATGCCAAATAAGCCTCTCTATAAGTTCATAGGAGAAAATCATATATATCCAAGCCAAACACACATAGGCCCATTATAAAGTTTTTTATTTTTTTAATAAAAGGTAACAGTATGACTTCACAGCTGAATGCTATCTGCCAGGAGCGGAAAGCAATTCTATTCACAGCAGACAAGATCAAAATGGTAGTGTGACAGACAAAAGAGGCGAGTATCAAACTATGAACTGCAGTCAATTATTAAGAATGTTGTAACATGTCAGGGCAGTTGGTGTGGGAATACATCAACCAGCCTGGGAGCACACTGTCATATTAACAATATGGGAGAATTCCTCTGCTAAATTAGTCCCTTCATGCCAGAGAAGTATGTGCACTAGACACACACTCAGGTGCATGCGCTCACTGGGAAGAGAAGAGCAGAGGGGCATGTCTGGGCGAGTCCCAGCACGTCATCAGAGGGAAAGTGATCACTGGAAGAAGAATGGCATGAGATGGAGCTACTGATGTTACTGGACATAGTTGGTCCTTCCCAATCCACCATGCCAATGGCACCACGCAGGCCTCCACTTTCATGCAGAATGCGATGGGTGGATAGAGTTGGCAAGTAAAGAGGAACAGCTGTGATCCAGGGGACTGAGGAGTCTTTGCTAGTGGCTACAGGGTAAGAAGACAGGCCACTAAAATAGCAGGAGTCACAACATCTCCAAACTGTTAAGAGGGCAGACTTTGAGGTGGCAAGGCACATTCACCCCAAGGACCTCGTGGTGGGGGAAGCCAACCTTGGATTAAGGGAATGTATCAGAGTGTCACTTATAGTGCATATTTATGAAGACATAATATTTAACATTAATACCTCAATATCATAGGCCACCCCCACTATGTTGGTAATATACAAACATATAAGTTAATATTCATTTCTTAATATACAGGACAGTGCCTCCATTATGTGACTAATATTGAAATAAAATTTCATATTTCTTATAAAATTATATTTACAATTCCATTATTCGATTTTTCAAATATATCAAAGAAACTACGAACAAAATATAAAATATGCTTTCCAGTTTCAATTTCAAGAGAGGATAACCAGTCAAATAACTAAGTCAATAAACTAACATTAAAGGTTCAATATATATATATATATATATATATATATATGTTTTAGGATCTCAAATCATAAGAACATAAGAAAGTTTACAAACGAGAGGAGGCCATTCGGTCCATCTTGCTCGTTTGGTTGTTAGTAGCTTATTGATCCCAGAATCTCATGTAATGGAAGTTTTAACCACCCTTGAACCTAAGTATGGTAAGGGGTTATCCTTCCAGGTCCTTTATCCCAGCCCGCGTGTTGACTCAATGAGGAGACGTTGTAGTTCTTATTCAAAACATGTTTAATAAGTTTGCAAACTGGAGCGTTCAACAGAGTGACACAGACTCTGTTAGCAATCGCAGAATCGCACACCGAGCTAAGTTTTATGCAGCTTATATAGTTTTCTGGATCATTATACAAAGAAGGAAATTAAACAGTGTAACCATATAAGGATTGGTTATAGAACTTAAAGGAAGTGGAGACCATATAGGGTCACAGTCAGATTATAGAACAAGAAATTATCTCCATTTCGGAGAATCATAAAACAGTCATAAGACAAGTTTATGCTAGACATGACAGCTAAAATTAGTTTAGACTGGTTGCTCCTTGTTACCCGCAAAGTTTGTTTACTTTAGATCCTCATTGGTTCGTCCGAATAGGAGATTAATAGTAAGTCTCTGATTGGCTGTCGGTACCCCTGTCGGTGGGGGATGTGGTTGTTATTGAAAAACAAAGTTGGAATACAGCTCATCTCATAACATGTAGAGTTGCAGGATGTAGCAGCGAGGAACCTTCTTCAGGACGACGATACATACAATGCTTGAATGGGTCCCCATTACAAGTGAAGGCTCAGGGTTACTTCATGACGAGATGAGTCCGGATCCAAGAGTCCAAGAGAGAAAGAGAGCATGTGCATGCTTGTTTTTCTTTAAATATTCTGTTGCAAGAACACATTGACCCAGAAGGGAAACAAAGTGGCAGCCGCAGATTGGAGAGGCGGTTGCACTCGTTTACCAAGTGACAGCATATAAGGGGACGGAGAATCGCAATCTGTTCTTTCGTGTTGGTTTTGTATTTTAACCTAGAAGGGCTGTGAGAGACCCCAGAGAACGTAGCAGTTTTGTGAGTGTTTTATTCTGTCTGTTAGTATTTGTTTTGTTTGTGAATCACCAGACAGCTAACACGATTCCGGAGCTGTCGCCTTGGGCCAGCACAAAGCCGGAACAACATTTCACCACTGTCACGAAATAAACTTGTATCAGCCACCACAAGCACTACTGCACGCACCCAGGACTGGTGAACATGTATGTATTATTGTGTGGCGGATATTATTGTTTATTATTTGGGACTGCAATCCTATTGTTATTTACCCTGTGCAGTACACATTAGTGTGTATTGCCAGGGATTATTGTTTGGTCACCAGACCTGGAAAAGAAAATAATAAAATCCTTTCCAAACCGGATTATAATCTCTGTCTGTTTCATTCATGCACTGCATCACTCCTGCACCTGTACCCAATCAACCACTTTGCTACATGCACAAAGAGGAGTTTACTTTGGTGATCCAATCACTTCAGGACAGGAAGCTAAAACAGGAAGATAATCCCTGACCAAAATCAGTCCTTTCATTGTCTTAAAAAGTTTGAATGATGCTTCCTTTTACACAAGCAATGAGTGTCATTAACATAGGTAGCGTCCCCTCCTCCATGGACAATAAGATTTATAGAACAAAACTCATTTTGTTCTAACTTTAGTATATTGATCATAGAAGGATAATGTAGTAACTAAATTACCGTTACAAGCACATTATACAATAATTAAAGTAAAATAATGCAAGAACAATTTTCACTTCAAACACATTAAAACACAATAAACATATAAATTTTATTGGGAAAACATACTTAAACAACTCTTAAACTTTTTTTTTTTTTTGAAGGCCCAACGCACCGAGGTGGGTGGGCCGAGGCAGCCGGCGAGGTCTACTCGACAGTGGGGCAGGCTAAAG
This sequence comes from Acipenser ruthenus, assembly GCF_902713425.1. Classification (NCBI taxonomy): domain Eukaryota; kingdom Metazoa; phylum Chordata; class Actinopteri; order Acipenseriformes; family Acipenseridae; genus Acipenser; species Acipenser ruthenus. Next base: position 53,344,548 of record NC_081192.1, read on the forward strand.
CACAGCCCCGATGAAGGAACACGCAGCTGAATGACAGTTTTTTTTTTTTCAAAGCTGCGCAGATCACAGCCGGAATGTTCTGCCTGAAGGTGTAGGTTGAAAGACAACACAAACACACACACACCGATACTGCACAGACACTCATCCCAGATAGCATGCTGACGTTGGGCCAGCGTTGGCTCAACGTCATCAGAGACGTCATCCCAACGTTGGCCAATGACGTTGGCCCAATGTAATTTTGTCCATCGACCCAACATTGGCCCACCGTTGGCGAACAATGGTGGCCCAACGTTGCCAATGGTGGGCCAATGTTGGGCCACCACTGCTTGCTAACGGTGGGCCAACGTTGGGCCACCATTGTCTGCCAACGGTGGGCCAACGTTGGGTTGATGGACAAAATTACGCTGGGCCAACGTCAGCATACTACTGGGGTTGTATGCACAGTATATGTGCAACATTACAACATGAATGACGTTGCCCAAAGCTGTAACAAATTGAATTTGAGAAAGAAAGAAAAAAGAAACAACTAGCTTTACATTCAACAGTGTTTATTAAGCTTATTTGTGTTCAAATATCTGTCTAGAATGCAAAAAGATGGCTCAAACAATCTCTTAATCTTCTTCAATGTCACTGGCAGCACTAGCAGCAGCAATTGTAGCAGCATTTGCAGACTCTGCATCTGTAAATAATAAGAGAATGAATGAAGTAAGTAATAAGACCCTCCACATTGGGCATTACCAGGCATTCCACAGCCTACCTCTGTAAAGCGCTTTGTGATGGTGGTCCACTATGAAAGGAGATATATACAAATAAAGATATTATTATTTTATTATTATGGACTGTTTGGCCAGACAAAGTAAAGGGATTACATACAAATAGCACATGAAGCCCAATGTGGAGGGTCTTGCTTTTGGCTTCAAAGTTACAGCACAATTATCATTTTTATTTTAACTTGTACCCATGTCTCTATAAAAGTGTATGAAACATTTTTAAAACAATGGACATGTACAATTCTATCTGAATAAACTGAGAACAAAGACCTACCCTTTCTTTGATTTATATATTTTTTATAGCTTGAAATTGACTTCAAATGTCTTGTTGGTTGCAGATGTAATTCTTTTTTGTAATGTTATTACAAACATTCTAAGGGCATATACAGTGCTATGGATTGTATATCGCTATCTCAGCCAATCGGAGTGCAAGTAATCTTTCCACTGAAGTATAAGTGACAGTAACAATTAGTTAATTTAACAACTAAACATATTATATACCTGTGATGGGGTGCAGCCTATTTTGTGGTGGTTCTGTGTTTTTTGTATTGTTTAGAGTGGATGTGAGTGAGTTTGGGGTGTGGTTCAGTGAATTTATGTGTGTGGAATGTGCTTGGGCTAATGAGGTGCGAATTGCCCAATTAGCTCAGGCACCTGTATAAAAGGGAGTGGTTGGGTATGTTAGGAGGAGAGTGTTTGTTAGGAGGAGAGTGTTTGTAACTGTGAGACGACATGTGTGAGAGTGTGAGAGTGTGAGAGTGTGAGAGTGTGAGAGTGTGAGTGGTTCTTTTTGGTTTGTTTAAAGCCTGTTTTTGTGTTTGTCTTTTTGGTTGGCCATCGTGCCTTTTTATTTGTGTTTTGTTAATTAAAATATTTTGGTTTCACTGCACTTTCTGTCTCTGAGTCTTCCCTCTGCTGCTATCCTGCCACAGGTTGGTGTCAGAAGTGGGATAGCGCCCCCTGGAGACTCAGAGCGGAAGTGCAGTTTTTTTGTTTTGTTTAAAAAAAAAAGAAAAAAAAAAAGGGAAGAGAGGATGAGGTGGAGGAAAATGGAGCTGGCCCAGGAGGAGGCAGATGACAGCTGGGAGCTATTTTTAAAAGGGCTCGCGGCAGAGTTGTGCCCCGGCTGTGGGGCATATGGACACATAGTGGCCATCTGCCCCACCCAATATGAGGAGGAGGAGCTGCTGCTGCAACAGCCCGAGTGGGAGGAGCCCGAACGTCCACAGCCCGAGTGGGAGGAGCCCAAACGTCCACAGCCCGAGTGGGAGGAGCCCGAACGTCCACGGCCCAAGAGGGAGGAGTCGGTGCGTCCACGGCCCGAGTGGGAGGAGTCGGTGCGTCCACGGCCCGAGAGGGAGGAGTCGGTGCGTCCACGGCCCGAGAGGGAGGAGTCGGTGCGTCCACGGCCCGAGAGGGAGGAGTCGGTGCGTCCACGGCCCGGAGGGGAGGAGCCGGTGCGTCCTAGGTCCGGAGGGGAGGAGCCAGTGCGTCCTGTGTCCGGAGGGGAGGAGCTGAAGGCCCAAACCCCTATTTTTTTTGGGAGGGACGAGGGCGTGAAGCTCAGGCTCCACAGCAGCCGCTGTTTTTGCTGCTGAAGGGAGCCCAGCGGAGACGCCCGCCACCAGCTCTACCCCCGCTGTCGGAGGAGCCGGCAGTGCCACCAGCCCTACCCCCGCTGTCGGAGGAGCCGGCAGCGCCACCAGCCCTACCCCCGCTGTCGGAGGAGCCGGCAGCGCCAACAGCTCTAACCCCGCTGGCGGAGGAGCCAGCAGTGCCACCGGAGGGAGACGAGCTGCTGTTCCCGCCGCCACCACCCGAGGGAGAGGAGCAGGAGCTGCCTCTGCCTCCACCACCCGAGGGAGAGGAGCAGGAGCTGCCTCTGCCTCCACCACCACCACCCGAGGGAGAGGAGCAGGAGCTGCCTCTGCCTCCACCACCACCACCCGAGGGAGAGGAGCAGGAGCTGCCTCTGCCTCCACCACCACCACCTGAGGGAGAGGAGCAGGAGCTGCCTCTGCCTCCACCTCCACCACCTGAGGGAGAGGAGCAGGAGCTGCCTCTGCCTCCACCACCACCACCCGAGGGAGAGGAGCAGGAGCTGCCTCTGCCTCCACCTCCCGAGGGTCCGCTGCTGCTGCCGTCGCCTCCCGAGGGTCCGCTGCTGCTGCCGTCGCCTCCCGAGGGTCCGCTGCTGCTGCCGTCGCCTCCCGAGGGTCCGCTGCTGCTGCCGTCGCCTCCCGAGGGTCCGCTGCTGCTGCCGTCGCCTCCCGAGGGTCCGCTGCTGCTGCCGTCGCCTCCCGAGGGTCCGCTGCTGCTGCCGTCGCCTCCCGAGGGTCCGCTGCTGCTGCCGTCGCCTCCCGAGGGTCCGCTGCTGCTGCCGTCGCCTGGGGTCGCCAGGGATCCTGCTTCGCCTGGGGTCGCCAGGGATCCTGCTTCGCCTGGGGTCGCCAGGGATCCTGCTTCGCCTGGGGTCGCCAGGGATCCTGCTTCGCCTGGGGTCGCCAGGGATCCTGCTTCGCCTGGGGTCGCTACACTGTGGCCGGAGCCCCACGGAGGGGAGCTGCTGGCCATGAAGAAAGGGGGGGGAGATCAGGAGACCAGTTCCCCTCGCAGCAGTTTCGCTGCCGGAGATCGTGTGGTCGGAGCCCCACGGAGGGGAAATGCCGGCCATGAAGAAGGGGGGGGAGGTAGGGGACCAGCTCCCCCAGCCGCACGTTTGCAGCAGGATAGTGTGTGGCGGGAGCCCCGGAAGAGGGAGCTGCCGGCCACGAAGAGTTGGGGGGTGCCGGACCTCCCACCATGGCCACCCCCATGGACACTGTGCTTCCCCCTCTTCCGGGACTTTGAGACTGAGGGGGGAGGTGGCCATTTAGGCCATGTTGTGCTGCACACAAGGAGGGGAGGTGTGTGATGGGGTGCAGCCTATTTTGTGGTGGTTCTGTGTTTTTTGTATTGTTTAGAGTGGATGTGAGTGAGTTTGGGGTGTGGTTCAGTGAATTTATGTGTGTGGAATGTGCCTGGGCTAATGAGGTGCGAATTGCCCAATTAGCCCAGGCACCTGTATAAAAGGGAGTGGTTGGGTATGTTAGGAGGAGAGTGTTTGTTAGGAGGAGAGTGTTTGTTAGGAGGAGAGTGTTTGTAACTGTGAGACGACGTGTGTGAGAGAGAGTGTGAGTGGTTCTTTTTGGTTTGTTTAAAGCCTGTTTTTGTGTTTGTCTTTTTGGTTGGCCATCGTGCCTTTTTATTTGTGTTTTGTTAATTAAAATATTTTGGTTTCACTGCACTTTCTGTCTCTGAGTCTTCCCTCTGCTGCTATCCTGCCACAATACCCTTGTGGTACAACATTTTTAAAAAAAGCATTTAATTGGCAATGAGAAAGCAAAGTATTTAAGCAAAATGTATTTGAACAGTACATTGCGTTAAATAAAGGGAACTTATTGAATCGTTTTACATTAAATTTACCAATTAATAAAATATAAATATAATTCATGGGAGCATCATATATTTACCCTTTTTCTTTTCTGCCCTCCTCTTCCGCTCCCCATCCCGGTCTCCACTGTACTTTAGCCAGCTCCTCATCCTGGCCTCTGTGTCTGCCTCCGTGACAGAAGACTTCTTGGCTGCAGCTGGAAAAAAAAGAATGAAAGATTCAATATTTTTACAATATTTTTATACACAATAAAACATTTGTTAAATCTAAGTTTGTTCAAACAAGGACAACACAATTCATTGGTAAAAATCAACAAACAATGTGTTTATGTCTGTGTTAAGAATTGTGTTTGTTGATTTTTAACAAAGGCAAATGTATATGTGTGTTACAACACTACTGCCATCTTTAAATTGAATAGTCATATGACATACCAGTCAGAAAAGTTTTAAAATTGAATTTATATAAAATTGTAGTATGTACTAAAACTTTGAGACGATGCAATAATAAAATCTTACCTATACAACATTCTTCAAAGTTTTAATGGCTTCCCTCCAGAAAAAAAAAAAAAACGTTACCGTTTTCAGATCTTGTCACTTTACTTGTTCTGTATCAACTTTCCTCTCTCTCTCTTTCACATAAGAAAATAACGGTTTCTGCTATTATAAATTCACAATAAACTATTATGAAGTTTCTGCTATTTCACCAACCCTGATGGTGAATTTATAATGGCAGCTGAACAAGTTGAGCATATTTTATTTTTTTCATCCATTTTTCTCCCAATATGGAATGTGCCCAACTGATGCACTAGTTCTGAAGCAAAATGAATGTGCGAAAGACTGAGACATTAGCATACTTCTAAATCATAAGAAATTGCGCTGCAGAATATGAAAAAGTAAACAAACGACTACATGTGAAACACAAGGAAACTTGTAGTGTTATTTTTTACACCTTTGGATATATATATAAATGGATATAATAAATGAACACCATAGAAAAACGCAACAAAATTACTTCTGTACAGAATCAGGAATAATTATGTAAAGCTCTGAGAAAAACCTGAAGATATAATTCAATAAGGACAGAAGCTTTTAGCATCTGTATTGCATTTTTTTTCAAAAACTATTAATGACAAAGTATTGGTTATTATAATCTGAACAGAAAAGGACTTTGTTAACAATCGCACATCTGTCACATACCAGTGCCTTTTCTGTAGCTTGGTCCATTAACATCCTCTCCACTCTGTCAATGTCCTCCTTGATGGCAAAAGAAAACTGGAATTCATCCAAGCGCAGGCTGCCATGCTCTTGCTCTACCTGAGGCTGCCACTTGAGAAGTGCCTGAAGCATCAGGGTGTTTTGTCTCCCCTGGCCCTTGATTTCTTCTAAAATGGTGAAGATCATCCTATCCCTGTCTATTTAATAGAACAAAAAATGCACATACATGTATATAAACTTCTATCTTTAACTACACCAGTTGGTCATTAAAAAGAGAACCATTATATGTAATGCGCACAAGTGCATATAGGAAAATTACAGACAGATACTGCAGTTGTAAGAACGCTGTAACCTTTTCATGATTCATTGTAGGGATGCAAAATAATTAAACATTTAATTAAATATGTACCTGATAGCTGCTCTTGTCACTGTCCCTGTTCCCAGTTCCAGTGTCATTGCTGCTGGTGTTGCTGTTGTAGTTCCTGTCATCACTGCTGATATTTCCATCTTCACTGTTGCTGGTGTTCTTGCTGCTGCTGCTGTGTGATGCTACTGTTGTTGTTGGACACTTCCGCTTCTGTGTTTGTTCATATCGGATGTTTCTGTTGCCCTTTCTTGCGCGCCTTCTGATATGTCACTATAACAACAAAAATGAACATATCTTGCGTGCATGAAAATGAAGCAAATCATTTATTAAGCATGATAACATCTGTTTGTTAAATTAAACACACAGTCTAAAATTGGATTGACACATGTGCAACGTGTGTGTGACCCCTGTATTTCAATAGGGGTGTCCACACTGCAGTGAAGCGATAGCATCTCTGTTGAGGCTCCATTGCCGATCTCCACAGAGATGTTTTCACTCTCGCTGTACATTGTAGCCAATCACAATGAAGCAACAAGTGTAGGGAGGGGAAACCAGATTGTCAATCTACTGTGCTGGTAAAAAGCAGTATAGTAAAAACCTTAGATACAGTGTCTACAACAATGATTCACTACTTGCAAACAGCATCAGAGTCTTGTCTTTTCTCTTCACCATATTCGTCTCTGTAAGTCGCCTTGGATAAAACTCTGCTAAATAAATAAATAAATAAATAAATAAATAAAAATAAATATTGAGGCAATTATTCTGAAAATAGTGACTCACTAACCTGTGTGCTTTTATTTCCATAATTAAAACTAATACCTGGTGAAAAAATATTTTTAAGAAATGTATTCTGGATTCTAAATCTGCTTGATTCATTGTTTTGAGATTGCCTAGATAATTGTTGGCACACATTTGGCATAACATCTTTTAAATTAAAAAAGAAGAAAAAGTTTTGCCTGAATATATACTACAAATAAGCAGCTTTTCACTGTAACATTCATTACATATATATATATATATATATATATATATATATATATATATATATATATATATATATATATATATAAAATACTGTGTGTGTGTATATATATATATATATATATATATATATATATATATATATATATATATAGTGTGTGTGTGTGTGTTATATTTGTAAATAAGAAATATGACACTGTTGGAATTGTTGCAGACTCTGTACATCAAGTACAACGCAGTTAGAAGCAGAAAGGAGGAATTACATCTTTAAATCTGGAGTTGCTTTAATCAGAAAACATTGCAGCATAAAGCCTTGCAGCTGCGTGTATTTTTCTGATAACAAGCTGATTCAAATCCCGCGGCGTTCTGGGACACGGGGGAGGGGCGGAGCCTGCAGCACAAACACAAACAAAGGCAGCCAGGCTTCCCAGCAACAGCGTGTGGAAGCGACATCGTGTGAGAAGTACGAGTGGACAAGTACAACGCAGTTAGAAGCAGTTGAAAGCAGGTTGACAGCTGCAGAAGCTAAACTAAACAAAAAAAAAAATGGTATTCAAGCCAGTAATCTGTGACAACTGCATGATGTGGGAAATCCGAGAAAACCCAACAGAGCTCAACCAAGTTTGTGTAAAGTGCTGCACGATCCAGGACTTGCTTCAGCGATTAAGCCTGCTAGAAAAGGAGCTGGAGGAAATGAGACAGCAACAGGAGCTTGAGGAGCTGACACACCCACAATTCATGGAAGTCTGCACCCCTAGCAGACTGAAAGCCAACAGGGAGATGGAAGAGAGTCGAAACAGCTGGGTTCAGATAGGCAGAAGCAGGGAAAAAAAGAAACTTCGTCAAACACAACCACCAGAAATCCAGACAGCCAACACATTTGAGCCACTTCAACATTTAGATGACCAAAACCAACATCACGAGAATGAAAGAAACAACACCCAGGACCCTATAAACAGTGCTGACCAGGCAGCAAAAAGAAGGGAGGTCATGATTGTTGGGGACTCCATACTGAGAAACACAGCACGTTCAGTTCGCAGTTTGGACCCCCTTACTACAACAGTGTGCTGCCTTCCAGGAGCCTCAGTCAAGCACATCACTGAGAATGTGGACAGGCTCCTAGAACGAACAGGAGATGACCCGGTAGTAGTCGTCCACATTGTTACAAACAACATTGGAAGAGATAGGCCAAGATCCCTGCAAAACAAGTTCAGAGAGCTAGGAAGGAAATTAAAAGACAAGACCAAAACTGTGGTATTTTCTGGGATACTGCCGGCGCCTTGCATAGGACCATATGGACAGCTGGAAATACAAAATCAAAATGCATGGCTGAAATCGTGGTGCACACAGGAAGGCTTCACCTTTCTTGAACATTGGAGCACTTTCTACAACAAGGACTATCTATACAGGTGGGACGGACTGCACTTAAACAGAAATGGAACCAATCTACTAGGAGAAAGGATCCTTCAGGCGGTACAGAAGCATTTAAACTAGAAAGGAAGGGGGGAGAAAACAAAAAACAGAAGGGAGACTACATCAAAACAAGAGCAACAACTCAGGTAAGACCACTATTAAATGTATTTATCTTAATGCTAGAAGTCTCAGAAACAAAATGTTAGAATTTGAAGCTACTGCACTAACAAGCAACTACGATGTGATAGGTGTTACAGAAACTTGGTTGTCTGAGAGTGATGGAGACGAATATAATATTAGTGGGTACACACTGTATAGGAAAGACAGGCAGGACAGAAGAGGCGGAGGGGTAGCGCTATACATAAGAAATAGCCTTGAAGCCCAGGTGTTAAATCAGGACAAAGAAAACAATGCAGAATCAATATGGGTCAGAATAATGGACACAAATTCAAAGGGCATAATAATAGGAGCATGCTATAGACCGCCAAATTCAGACGCTGAGCAAAATAATCTGTTATACAATGACATTCGAAATGCGTGTAGAAAAGGAGAAGCCATACTAATGGGGGATTTCAACTTCCCCTGTATAAAATGGGAAAACCCAATGGGGGGCACGACGGACGAAATTGAAATGGTGGAAATGACAAATGATTGCTTCCTAACGCAATTTGTCAAGGCACCGACTAGAGGGGAGGCATGCCTTGACTTAGTCTTTTCAAATAATGAAGACAGAATAACTAAAACAGAGGTCAGAGAGCCATTGGCAAACTCAGACCACAACATGGTCTCATTTGAAATATTTTTTAAAACCCCAAAAGTAATGACTAAAGCTAAGGTTTACAATTTTAGAAAAGCAAACTACGAAGGTATGAAACAGAGACTAATAGAAGTAGATTGGAGTAAAATAGAGAAAACATCCACAGAAAAAGGGTGGCTGTTTTTTAAAAATGTAGTAGTAGAGGCACAAAACAATTACATCCCAAAAGTAGACAAATCTAAATCTAAAACAAAATGGCCAAAATGGTTTAATAGATCAATTAAAAAAAATATTCAGCGAAAAAAGGCACTTTACAGAGCGTTTAAAAGGGACCAAAAACAAAGCACACAGAAAGAGTACTTGGAACTGCAAACACAAGTCAAAAAGGAAGTTAGAAAGGCCAAGAGAGAGATAGAAATCAATATTGCTAAGGGGGCTAAAACCAATTCCAAAATGTTTTTCCAATATTATAACAGCAAGAGAACATTCAAAGAGGAGGTTAAATGTCTAAGAGACACAAATGGCAAAATCATAGATGAAGAAAAAAAAATAGCAAATATATTAAATGATTACTTTTCACAAGTTTTTACAAAGGAGGACACGGACAACATGCCGCACATGTCGACCTGTTCCTATCCAGTTTTAAATAACTTTAGCATAACAGAGGCAGAAGTGTTAAAGGGACTAGGAGCTCTTAAAATAAACAAATCCCCTGGGCCGGATGAGATCCTCCCAATAGTACTCAAAGAAATGAAAGAAGTTATTTACAAACCGCTAACCAAGATCATGCAACAGTCTCTTGACACAGGGGTTGTACTGACAGACTGGAAAATTGCAAATGTAATACCAATCCACAAAAAGGGAGACAAAACCGAACCAGGTAACTACAGACCAATAAGCCTGACTTCTATTATATGTAAACTTATGGACACTATAATAAGATCCAAAATGGAAAATTAATTATATGGTAACAATATCTTGGGAGACAGCCAGCATGGTTTTAGGAAAGGGAGATCATGTCTAACTAACCTACTTGACTTTTTTGAGGATGCAACATTGAAAATGGATAACTGCAAAGCATACGACATGGTTTATTTAGATTTCCAGAAAGCTTTTGACAAAGTCCTGCATAAAAGATTAATTCTCAAACTGAACGCAGTAGGGATTCAAGGAAATGCATGCACATGGATTAGGGAGTGGTTAACAGGTAGAAAACAGAAAGTACTGATTAGAGGAGAAACCTCGAAATGGAGTGAGGTAACCAGTGGTGTACCACAGGGATCAGTATTAGGTCCTCTGCTATTCCTAATCTACATTAATGATTTAGACTCTGATATAGTAAGCAAACTCGTTAAATTTGCAGACGACACAAAAATAGGAGGAGTGGCAGACACTGTTGAAGCAGCAAAGGTCATTCAAAATGATCTAGACAGCATTCAGAATTGGGCAGACACATGGCAAATGAAATTTAATAGAGAAAAGTGTAAAGTATTGCATGCGGGCAATAAAAATGTGCATTATAAATATCATATGGGAGATAGTGAAATTGAAGAAGGGAACTATGAAAAAGACCTAGGAGTTTATGTTGACTCAGAAATGTCTTCATCTAGACAATGTGGGGAAGCTATAAAAAAGGCTAACAAGATGCTTGGATATATTGTGAGAAGTGTTGAATTTAAATCAAGGGAAGTAATGTTAAAACTCTACAATGCATTTGTAAGACCTCACCTAGAATATTGTGTTCAGTTCTGGTCACCTCGTTACAAAAAGGATATTGCTGCTCTAGAAAGAGTGCAAAGAAGAGCAACCAGAATTATCCCAGGTTTAAAAGGCATGTCGTGTGCAGACAGGCTAAAAGAATTGAATCTATTCAGTCTTGAACAAAGAAGACTACGCGGCAATCTGATTCAAACATTCAAAATCCTAAAAGGTATAGACAATGTCAACCCGGGGGACTTCTTTGACTTGAAAAAAGAAAAAAGGACCAGGGGTCATAAATGGAGATTAGATAAAGGGGCATTCAGAACAGAAAATAGGAGGCACTTTTTTACACAGAGAATTGTGAGGGTCTGGAACCAACTCCCCAGTAATGTTGTTGAAGCTGACACCCTGGGATCCTTCAAGAAGCTGCTTGATGAGATTCTGGGATCAATAAGCTACTAACAACCAAACGAGCAAGATGGGCTGAATGGCCTCCTCTCGTTTGTAAACTTTCTTATGTTCTTATGTTCTTAAGCTACATGCCTTCTTATCCTCTCTATCTGATCCAGACATCGTATCTTCACTTTCAAAATCAGCACTGTCATTCCTGACAATAAGATCGTCATTCATTTCAAACTGCATCGCAACGTCTTGGCTTTCACTATCACTAGTATTTTGTTCATTATGCTCTTCACAATTCCACACTGCACTACTACTGCCAGTATTGTTATTCACTGCAAATTGCACTTGGCTTTCACTATCACCATGTCCATTTTGTTTACTTACATGCTCTGTGTTCACTACTTCTTCCGAAATTGCACTCACTAAATCATCTGCCCTTTGTGTTTTGACTGACGGCGGAGAGTTCTCACAGAATATATTTTACCAACTGCAGACATAACAACAAATACAAACCAATTACATAAACGCATTAAACTTCACAGAAAAATCATAAGCCTATCTAATAAAATGCATAAATACCTTAGTCGAGTGTCTAATGCCAACGGTTGCACACACACACACACAAACAAACTTCACATTCAAACTCGCTAGCAATCAAATGGGCGGGAAGTCCGCTAACTGTAGTCCCAGCTGGGAAAGCCAGACCCACGCGTAAGGACACACCGCACTATATTTTGAAAATAAATTGAACACCAACAGTTTATATACGTAAACACTGTACTTTTGCATCTCGCGTAAGTAGACGTCCGTCCAGAATAGTCAATGATTTAGTTTAGAGGCAAAAAGAAAAAAAACTGGACGTGTGCTTGAACCTGGATGGAGTATTAAGCACAGCAGCCACTTGCACTACATTACAAAGCCAAGCTTGATCACTGCGCAATATGCTTTGCTGATCAAAAACACACATTGTTAAATTCTCCAAACTCTGACTTTTTAAGTGAAAATTATGCAACATGGATATTTGCAGAAAAACATAAAATAATAAAAATGTATGCTCGAGAACTCCCAGGATTCTTTTGATGCAATTTTATCGGGTTTCAGCAGCTATCCATACAAATGTCAGCACAAGGTGGCATTTGCCAACCGTAGGCTGACAACTATTTGACAACGTTGTATCGACGTTGGCAAAAAGACGTCATTTTTCCAACTTTTTGCCGATGTTGTGCCAACGTTGGAAATCCCACTGCGACTTGCCAACCTTAGCCTACGTTGGGCCAACGTCAGAATGCTATCTGGGATACGACAGACAGCAGAGAAAAGACGGCAGACCGCAAGAAGAAGGAAAAAGACACTCAAAAATGCAAGGGAATTACAGTCGACTCAGAAGAGCTCTTTCAAAAAACACACTCGGGTTAGTGACACAGAAGCGTACCTTACCGTAGGTGAGAGGCAAAAGGGGAAGTGGGCTCCGCGGAGCGACTACTTATTTAATCAGCAGGCGGGACCGAGGACGTCACTCCACAGAGGGGCCCATCAGCAGCTCTGACATAAAATGCTCAGCGAAAACCTACCCAAGGCAGGCATATCCCAAAAGTATTGGTTGGTGGTCGTCTTCTCTTTCAGGGAACCAGGGTTACGGTAAGTAACCTAATGTTATTACAATGATTCTAAAACCAATTTAATCAGTTAGGTTGTTACTTATTTGTTCAATTTCAATCTCCTAGTTTGAGTAAATCTAAAACCCTAGAGATTGTTAAACAAGTCAAAATTATACCCTTGTAAAGGTTTTTTTTTTCAATTAACTTTTAGAATAAGGAAATTAGTAATTTCTATTAACTTAAACGTTGAATGTTTCATGGTAACAATTCATTTTGTGGGAGAAAGTCATGGCACTTCGTATTCACCAGGTGTCACACTTTTTAACCCTTTATAGGAATAAAGTTGTATATTGTTTTTCAGACAGACATTAACAGATAAGAATCAACGTGTTTGTTTAGACCAGACTGGTAGGTCAGCACAGCAGGTAATCTCAACTATTCCCGAATTTAAATCTTTACGACCCTCTGTTACTCTGATACTCTGTTACCAATAGCTTTTACAGTTGCATGTATAGGCAGCGTGGATGGTGTTGGAATCCATCAACCGACCTGGTAATGCACTGTCACGTCAATAATAGGGAGGGTCCCCCTGCTAAATTAAGGCAGATTTACATATACACGACTTGAGCGAGGCGAGGCAAGCAGTATGAAATGATAAGGCAAATGGGTGTCGTCTGGTATCTTGTCTACTGTGACGTATTCTGCTTTAATCTCCCTCCCCTTTGTCATCATATCGGATGCCGAACATGAATGCTCGTGAGATAATCAGACAGTTCGCCCTGAGGCATGCTAGTTTGATCAGCGGCGGCCTTGTTGGGAGCTGTAATGTGCATGTCATACCTGAGCAGAAATGCTATTTCTCGTGAAATTTAAAAAGCAGGGTACATTTGTAACATGCTGAAGTAGCAAATGTTAGCTCTACCCAAGGTGTATTTCGATAGTACCCCAGCTGACAAAGACCCAGTCTGCGTCCAGCTTGTTACAATATAATTAGCAGTACACATTTACATCTGTATAAACTACAGAAGTTTACTTCTGTATTATTAAAAGAGGTTTAGTTGTTGTACCTCAATAGAATATAAAGACAGCGCATTCCACAACATAATAAACACACAAATCTTCACCTACTTTGCCTGAGAACAGTTATAGAAATGATTATCTAATTATCTTGATATTCAAGAGAAGAAAAAAAAGTATTACAATTTAAGAAAATGCTGAAACAATGAAAAAAAAACTGAGCAATATACAAACTTTATACAAACGTAGCAAACCAGAGTGTGGCAGGGCAGAAGCTCTGTGTGGTTGTATATCTCTGTGTGAATAAAGATGGATTATTTTGAATGTAAAATCCATGTGTCCAATTGATCATCAATCAAGTCCTTTGTTTGTGGGTGAGTTTAGGGAGGATTGGTCAGTGAAGGTGACGGCCCAGCCTGAACAGTAAGGTGTGTATTTTAAGTGTTTTTTTAGTGTTTTGTTTAACCCTTTAATTTGTTCCTGTCTTTGTTCCTGTCTTTGTCGTTTGGGGCAACTGTGTACACCTCCAACAAACAAAAACAAAACAACTGTGTATCCGCAGTACTTCTCCTGAATGATGGTGGCGTTGTTATCCCAGGTTCTGACATATGTGAACAGGATAAATGATGGGTGGCACAAGTTAGAAGTGTGCCCCGAATGGTAACTGACAGGCAGGTCTGCCTATTAGGAAGATAGTAAACACACCCTCTGCGAAAACCAGCCTCCTCAGTTACATCACAAAGGAAACAAGCCTTACAAGTGCATAAACAGCCTGTTTCCACTCCCTCAATTTCAAACTGAAAACTGCGCGCAAAGATATTGCAGAAGAATTGATTTTGGAAGAAGGTAGGATGTTTAATTCCTCTTCTTAAAATATAGCCTGTTTAAAAAATACGATGAATGCAGTCAAAAGCATTTTAATACATTAAATACATATATATATACACTACCGGTCAAAAGTTTTAGAACACCTCAATTTTTCCAGTTTTTATTGAAATTTATGCAGTTTAATGTCTCAATGTACTCTGAAATTAAAGCATAGAACAAATAAACAATTGGAGATAAAAAAGAAATCATGGAATCGTTTTGTTTAACAAAATTTAATCTAAATTTTTTACTCATCAAAGTAGCCACCTTTTGCAGATATAACAGCCGAACACACTCGTGGCATTCTTTCTACAATGGAAATCAAATATTGTTCGGAAAGTTCTTCCCAACACTGTTGCAGAAGTTCCCACAAATGTGTTGCACTTGTAGGTTGCTTTGCTTTCACCCTTCTGTCCAGTTCATCCCAAACCAGCTCGGTGGGGTTTAAGTCTGGAGACTGTGATGGCCATTCCATGATTTGAAGCCTACCGTCTTGTTCTTTTCTTCTAAGGTAGTTCTGACATAGCCTGGAGGTATGTTTTGGGTCATTATCTTGCTGTAGGATGAACCCCTGACCAACTAGGCGTATACCAGAGGGTATTGCATGGCGCTGCAAAATGCTGTGGTAGCAGTTTTGGTTCAGGGTGCCACTCACTCTGTGCAAGTCGCCGACTCTGGATAAAGCAAAAGAGCCCCAGACCATCACGCTTCCTCCTCCATGTTTGACAGTTGGTGTCACACACCGAGGAACCATCCTTTCGCCTACTCGACGGCGTACAAAAACCCTGCGTGATGAACCGAAGATTTCAAATTTTGATTCATCGGTCCATAAGACCTTCTTCCAGTCTTCAGTAGTCCACTGGCGGTGCTTCATGGCCCAGGCAAGCCTCTTTTTCTTATTTTGCCATCTTAGCAATGGCTTTCTTACTGCCACTCGATCTGTCAAACCTGCAGCTCGAAGTCTTCTCTTCACAGTTGAAACTGAGACTTGCTTACTTCGACCAGTGTTAAGCTGTGCTTGAAGCTGTTGTCCTGTGAGCCGCCTATCACGCAAGCTGTTGACTCTCAGAAACTTGTCTCCTGATTCTGTTGTGGCTTTGGATCTGCAAGACCTCTTCCTGTCAGAGTTTCCTCCAGTTTCCAAGTGCCTTTTGATGGTGTAGGAAACTGTACTCACTGACACCTTGGCTTTCTTTGCAATTTCTCTAAAGGAAAGACCTACACTTTTAAGGGTTATAATGGTCTGTCTGTCTTCCTTTGTTAATTGCCTTTTTCTCGCCATTATGAGAGCAATATACTACTTCCTGCAGTACAATACTGTCCAAATAATGCTTAAGAGGGTGTAGTAACACAGTCTGTTCCAACACTGCTTTTATACAGACAGAGGGTTTGTAAGTAATCAACAAAAGTTGGGACACCTGTAGGAATTGTTAGCATCAACTTTCAAGGCTTAATTTACTTCCATTGCTGCAGAACAGCTGTAAGTTGTTAACCCATTACTTGTTCCCTGAAAAAGGCCTTTTTGTATAACTCTGAAATGTACATTATTTTTCAGTTTTTGGTAACCTAAATTTTTTTTTAACCTCTGGCAGTTTACCGCTTACCTCTGTACCATTTCAGGTTATTCACTGGACTTGAACTGCTTAAATTTCAATAAAAATGGGGGTGTTCTAAAACTTTTAACCGGTAGTGTATGTGTATATATATATATATATATATATATATATATATATATATATATAGGTAGCTGCAGATAGGTAACTGCAGATAGAGTGAGGGAGGTGTGGCTATACAGGCTATTGATGGTATCGCAGGCTATTGATGGTATCGCAGCACAGTTTCAGGAAGGCAACGAAGCAAGCAGAAATGCAGTCAAAGAACTGAAAGATCCTTAGTTGACTTACGAGGTTGGTGGCATCACATTAATTGTTCAATGATACCTGTGTGGATTTACTTGAACAAGATGAGTAGTTGTTCCAGTTTGACCGAAGAATCTCGGTGTGTTTTCCTCCACTGTGGATTTGTTACTTACAACAGAAAAGGAAGCGGAAGCAGTTGTCTGTGAGTACTAAAAACTTACCTGCAATTATTGTACATTATTATACATGTTAAACTGCGATTAATTGATAGCCCTAATATATATATATATATATATATATATATATATATATATATATATATATATATATATATATATATATATATACAGTGCCTTGCGAAAGTATTCGGCCCCCTTGAACTTTGCGACCTTTTGCCACATTTCAGGCTTCAAACATAAAGATATGAAACTGTAATTTTTTGTGAAGAATCAACAACAAGTGGGACACAATCATGAAGTGGAACGAAATTTATTGGATATTTCAAACTTTTTTAACAAATAAAAAACTGAAAAATTGGGCGTGCAAAATTATTCAGCCCCTTTACTTTCAGTGCAGCAAACTCTCTCCAGAAGTTCAGTGAGGATCTCTGAATGATCCAATGTTGACCTAAATGACTAATGATGATAAATAGAATCCACCTGTGTGTAATCAAGTCTCCGTATAAATGCACCTGCACTGTGATAGTCTCAGAGGTCCGTTTAAAGCGCAGAGAGCATCATGAAGAACAAGGAACACACCAGGCAGGTCCGAGATACTGTTGTGGAGAAGTTTAAAGCCGGATTTGGATACAAAAAGATTTCCCAAGCTTTAAACATCCCAAGGAGCACTGTGCAAGCGATAATATTGAAATGGAAGGAGTATCAGACCACTGCAAATCTACCAAGACCTGGCCGTCCCTCTAAACTTTCAGCTCATACAAGGAGAAGACTGATCAGAGATGCAGCCAAGAGGCCCATGATCACTCTGGATGAACTGCAGAGATCTACAGCTGAGGTGGGAGACTCTGTCCATAGGACAACAATCAGTCGTATACTGCACAAATCTGGCCTTTATGGAAGAGTGGCAAGAAGAAAGCCATTTCTTAAAGATATCCATAAAAAGTGTCGTTTACAGTTTGCCACAAGCCACCTGGGAGACACACCAAACATGTGGAAGAAGGTGCTCTGGTCAGATGAAACCAAAATCGAACTTTTTGGCAACAATGCAAAACGTTATGTTTGGCGTAAAAGCAACACAGCTCATCACCCTGAACACACCATCCCCACTGTCAAACATGGTGGTGGCAGCATCATGGTTTGGGCCTGCTTTTCTTCAGCAGGGACAGGGAAGATGGTTAAAATTGATGGGGAGATGGATGGAGCCAAATACAGGACCATTCTGGAAGAAAACCTGATGGAGTCTGCAAAAGACCTGAGACTGGGACGGAGATTTGTCTTCCAACAAGACAATGATCCAAAACATAAAGCAAAATCTACAATGGAATGGTTCACAAATAAACATATCCAGGTGTTAGAATGGCCAAGTCAAAGTCCAGACCTGAATCCAATCGAGAATCTGTGGAAAGAACTGAAAACTGCTGTTCACAAATGCTCTCCATCCAACCTCACTGAGCTCGAGCTGTTTTGCAAGGAGGAATGGGCAAAAATTTCAGTCTCTCGGTGTGCAAAACTGATAGAGACATACCCCAAGCGACTTACAGCTGTAATCGCAGCAAAAGGTGGCGCTACAAAGTATTAACTTAAGGGGGCTGAATAATTTTGCACGCCCAATTTTTCAGTTTTTTATTTGTTAAAAAAGTTTGAAATATCCAATAAATTTCGTTCCACTTCATGATTGTGTCCCACTTGTTGTTGATTCTTCACAAAAAATTACAGTTTCATATCTTTATGTTTGAAGCCTGAAATGTGGCAAAAGGTCGCAAAGTTCAAGGGGGCCGAATACTTTCGCAAGGCACTGTATATATATATATATATATATATATATATATATATACAGACGTGCTCAAATCTGTTGGTACCCCTCCACAAAAAACGAAGAATGCACAATTTTCTCTGAAATAACTTGAAACTGACAAAAGTAATTGGCATCCACCATTGTTTATTCCATATTTAATAGAAATCAGACTTTGCTTTTGATTTTTTATTCAACATAATATTGTAAATAATAAAACAAATGAAAATGGCATGGACAAAAATGATGGGACCGCTAACCTAATATTTTGTTGCACAACCTTTAGAGGCAATCACTGCAATCAAACGTTTTCTGTAGCTCTCAATGAGACTTCTGCACCTGTTAACAGGTAGTTTGGCCCACTCTTCCTGAGCAAACTGCTCCAGCTGTCTCAGGTTTGATGGGTGCCTTCTCCAGACTGCACGTTTCAGCTCTTTCCATAGATGTTCGATAGGATTCAGATCAGGACTCATAGAAGGCCACTTCAGAATAGTCCAATGTTTTGTTCTTATCCATTCTTGGGTGCTTTTAGCTGTGTGTTTTGGGTCATTATCCTGTTGGAGGACCCATGACCTGCGACTGAGACAGAGCTCCAGAATGCCTTGATAGTCTTGAGATTTCATTGTGCCCTGCACAGATTCAAGGCACCCTGTGCCAGGTGCAGCAAAGCAGCCCCAAAACATAACCGAGCCTCCTCCATGTTTCACTGTAGGTATGGTGTTCTTTTCTTTGAAAGCTTCATTTTCTTGTCTGTGAACATAGAGCTGATGTGACTTGCCCAAAAGCTCCAGTTTTGACTCATCTGTCCAAAGGACATTCTCCCAGAAGGATTGTGGCTTGTCAATATGCATTTTAGCAAATTCCAGTCTGGCTTTTTTATGTTTTTCTTTCAAAAGTGGAGTCCTCCTGGGTCTTCTTCCATGGAGCCCACTTTCGCTCAAAAAGCGACGGATGGTGCGATCAGAAACTGACGTACCTTCACCTTGGAGTTCAGCTTGTATCTCTGGCAGTTATCCTTGGTTCTTTTTCTACCATTCGCACTATCCTTCTGTTCAATCTGGGGTCGATTTTCCTCTTGCGGCCATGCCCAGGGAGGTTGGCTACAGTTCCATGGACCTTAAACTTCTTCATAATATTTGCAACTGTTGTCACAGGAACATCAGGCTGCTTGGAGATGGTCTTGTAGCCTTTACCTTTACCATGCTTGTCTATTATTTTCTTTCTGATCTCCTCAGACAACTCTCTCATTTGCTTTCTCTGGTCCATGTTCAGTGTGGTGCACACAATGATACCAAACAGCACAGTGACTACTTTTCTCCATTTAAATAGGCTGAATGACTGATTACAAGATTGGAGACATGTGTGATACTAATTAAAGAAACTAATTAGTTTGAAATATCACTATAATCCAATTATTTATTATCTTTTCTAAAGGGTACCAACAAATGTGTCCAGGCCATTTTAGAATATCTTTGTAGAATAAGCAATAATTCATCTCTTTTCACAGCTTCTTTGCTTTATTCTATGACATACCAAAGGCATGCAAGTACACATGATAAAATAGTTTTAATTTCATTACTTTTCAGGAGGAATGAAGCATTATTTCAATGAGCTGTAAGGGTACCAACAAATTTGAGCATGTCTGTATATATATATATATATATATATATATATATATATATATATATATATATATCATAAACTTATCAGGCATGTCAGACTCAGACTCTATACTGAGAGTCATATTTCTTAAGCAATTTTTACTAATAGAATAACAAGGTTCGTTACTCTAAAGTAAAATATTCATTTATCAATGATAAGGGGCTAATAGACACAGAGGCCTGGCAGGCTGGTTTATGATGGGCACAGGTGCCTGGCACGCTGGTTTATGATGGGCACAGGTGTCTGGCAGGCTGGTTTATAAAGGACATAGGTGCCTGGCAGGCTGGTTTATAAAGGACATAGGTACCTGGCAGGCTGGTTTATGATGGGCACAGGTGGCTGACAGAGTGGTTTATAATAAAGGGCACAGGTGCCTGGCAGGCTGGTTTATGATGGGCACTGCTTCCCCACTACCACAGACATGCCCTCATTCCTCCTGCCTAATAACATGGATACACCATAAGTATTTGCTGAAGTTGAGAGCCTTCTCCCTCTTTCTTTCAACAATAAAAAGAAAAGGTAGTAAAAAATAAACAGATGAATGTGATATTGGAACATATTCCACAATTTTAAAAGTATTCTCAAGTTCATTCCAAAGGCGCAATTCAGTAAATTCTGAATTAAATATAAACCTTTTATGGTTTAATTAAATGTCATGTTGTGTACCACTGATTTTATAACCTTGGCCATATTTTGAGATCAGGAGAAGGATAGGTCCACCAGGGAATATGTCAGCCAATTCCCTGGTTGTATATCTAAAGGTAGATAAAAATAAAGAATGAGCTTAAGAAGAAGATTGAAGAGACAGTCGGCATTAGTCCTGGCCCAACAACTTCTGTAACTTCTGTGTTCCTGTGACAGCAAGACAATGATTGTTGGTGGTAAATCTCCCTCCCGACCTGTGAGGACGCTAAATAACAGGAACAGAGTACCCTGGACTGCTTGACCTGACACTTCGTTCCTAGGGTTAAAAGGAAGTCGGTCATTTAGAAAAGGGGCAGAGCTTCGGTACACTAACTCATCGACCCGGAAGGGAAATTATGTGACAACCGCGGATTGGAGGAGCGGCTGCAATTGTTTACCAAGGGGTCATGAGTGACGGTATAAGTAGGGGTCGAAGCGACGTAATCTGTTCCTTTGTTTTGGTTATTGCAAAAGAACCCTTGTCTAATTGTTTTGCCGTCAGGCACTGGACATAAAACTAATAAAACAACCCCTGCACCTGGATTATAATTGTCTGTCTGTTCATTGATCACCTGCACCTGCACACTATTAACCACTTTGTCACACGTGGTGTCAGAAGGCTACTGGAGGCGCTGGACAGCAGATAGGAGGCTGTGGAGAGATGGAGAGAGGAGCGGTACATGGTGTTGGTTGAGGTCGGTCTGGCGATCTAGACCACAGTACCAACAGGACACGTGATGATGGCCCCAAAGGTGAGGGCACTGAAAATGACAGCGGAGGATGACCCCGAGGCTTACCTGGTTGTTTTCGAACAACTGGCTACCATGGTGTCATGGCCCAGAATGTACTGGGCGAGCCAGCTGGGATCCTGCCTGATCAGGTAGGCTCAGGCACCATATCAGGCCATGACGGACACCAAAGCCGCCGACTACGACCTGGTAAAGCGAGCCATCCTACGCCTGCTCAACATCACGGGGGAAACACACAGGGTACATTTCCGGGAGTACTGAAAATCCCCAGATACACGCCCCAGGGTGGTTGCACAGCAGTTGTGTGACCACATGGTGCACTGGCTAAGCCCCGCTGTGACAGAAATATAACGAATCTTGGTGGTAAATCTCCCTCCCGACCTGTGAGGGCGCTATGCAGCGAGGACAGAGTTCTTTCCCGGGTCGGGAAGTCGGCCAGTCTGGAAGAAGGCGAGACTCCGTTGCAAGAACGAATTGACCCGGAAGGTAAACAATGTAGCAGCCGCTGATTGTAAAGGCAGCTGCATTCGTTTACCAAGGGGTCATGCGTGACATCATAAACAGGGGACGAAGACTCCTAATCAGTTCCTTCATTTTTGGTTATTAAGAAATGACCTGGAAGGACCAGTGTTTTTTTTTTGGTGAAAATTGGGAGTGTTTGTTTGTCTTGTCTAATTGTTGCTTGTTGTTATTAGACAGCTAACATGTTCCAGAGCTGTCGCTAGAGGCCAGCACAAACCCGGAACAGCACTGCACTTGTATCATCATAAACTGTATTTGCACCACCAGCACTCATTCACGCACTAACAGACTTGTGTATGTGTTTTGTGTTTCATGTGGGGGTACAATAAATGGGACTATTATTTCGGGACCAACCCGGGGATTACAAAGTAAGTAATACACGCCGCTGTATTACTTACCATCTTTATTGTTTATTGTTTGTTTTGCCGTCAGGCACTGGACACAAAACTAAGAAAACAACCTTTGCACCTGGATTATAATTGTCTGTTTGTTCATTGATCACCTGCACCTGCACACTATTAACCACTTTGCCACAGTTCCAAACTGACTGAGGGCACATTTGTAAATGTCCACTGCAGCACCGACACACTAAACATTGATATATATTATCAATCAGTACTATAACATATTGTATACATACAGACCACTGTATTCAACAGCATCAGAAGACCTTATCTCTAAATTATATAGTATGGGTAGTCTTGTATTTAAATCTATTTGTCTGTCTATCTATCTATCTAATGATATGTTCCCATTCTAAGTTGTCTTGCATTCAGGCATCAGCTAAATTCACATGTAACATGCATAACATTATACAGAGTATTTATTATAAATCCATTAATTGAATTATAGAAAGATGTAATGGCATTCTTTTTGTAAGTTAAAAGTTGATTGTTACAATAGTAATACCTTTTTTTTTATTTGTCTTCAGGAGAAGCCTGTGATTTAGGTGTGGGCATCGGCAAGTTGGCAGTAAGGATGATCCCTTTTGACAGGATCACAGTTTTAGTGGGCTCAATCGCCAACAAAGATGTTGCCATTGGAAAGCTACATGACTTTAAGTATGTTTCTTTACAGTTTTACACTTCTAGTGTTACCAAATGTTGATTTTTTTAAAAAGTCTGTAACCAAAACATTAAATCACATCAAATCTGTAACACAAATCTCTATAAAACTATCATAATAAGTGTATATAACATGAATATGAAATACTAAATTACACAGACCCTATCAGTAAACTTAAAATTGGACCAAAAAGTTTCCCATGTACAAAACAACCAAGGTAGAAAGAGGGATCAGCCAGAGAAAGATACAATTACAGTCCGAGGTACCAAGTTGGTAACACAAAAAAGGTGTGGAGTATCAAGTCAACAGAAAACTAATTTAAACTATGCCACTCATGAAGACGGAAGCACAAATTTGTCATCATATATAATTATAAAGCACTGTTTTTTTATCCTGAAAATGTGATTGCCACTGTCTGCAATGTTATTTGATAGTGTATTTTGTTTTTTAAAACTGTAAATCTACAAATTAACATCTAAATACACTTTTAAAGTAAGTTGCTTACAAATTCACCAAGGATGATTTCTTCTGTTGGGAGTCTCTATTTTTTATTTACATACCATTACAAGATAAAATGTTGTGAGCAGCTAATACAATCCTCATTAAATACTGGGTAAAATCTGTGTTTATTATTTATTTGGCTGATGCTTTTATACAATAAGACTGGCTTATTGAGTATTGCAGTGAGAATTGTATTTTTCATTATTTTCAAATGTATTTCTTTTTTTCAATGGCAGGGAAACCACTGGAATGACATAGCTACTCAGAGCCTGCCTGGCCTTTCAAATGCTTGAAGTTTACAGTTCTGTGCTTCAAAAATGTGCCAATTCCCAGATTGAAAAACTGCAGATTGTGTAGTCTTTTAGATGACATTGAAAATGAGACAAGATTCTGTTTATCTGTTCATTATTTTAAAAAGTGCTTGTTCAAAACATTTCTAAGCAAAGAAAAACTAAAATAGGATTTTATGTAGGGATTTATTTTTTATTTTTATGCTTCACAGCCATAACCCTGTTAGATTTTTTTTTGACAATAAACAAAATAAAGGTACCTTACAACATCTCATATCTACCGTCTACAGTTTGTTTTCTTAGTTTATAATTTCCATATTAACAGTATTGAAATGTGCAATTGCAAATATAGGGTTCCTCAAAAAAAAAAAAAAAAAAAAAAGCAGACTGATACATAACAATACAAAGTATTGGACCCAATTGTGGAAACATTTATTACAATGTATATTTTACACTGCTCACTACTTAGTTTGTATTTACTATTTATAATTTGCTACAAAATCATACAACTTCTATTTACAAAGTGTTACTGTAACTGTAATGCACATTTAACTGTCAGTCAAGTCTAATCTGATAAAGACAGAAAAGGAAGACATACAATAACAAAACCAAATATTGACCAATTTGGCCAGATTACAATCAGAATTTAGAAGTATGCAAGATATTTATTTTTTTGGAAGCGTTCTGCTGCCACCATATATGTAAATATCTATTTCTCTCTTACTTTCACTTGAAGAGACCTTTGAGGTTCTGAATGGTTGTGATTAACCTTTGCAGGGGAAGTTCACAGTACATTATTTTGTATCAAATATCACATTTTATGTCCATACACATTCTTAATTATATAAAATTACATATTACCACTTCAAACATTCTATAAGCTATAAATTATGCAATGATGAAATACCAATGCCCTGTAAGTCATTCATATTAATCTATGTATCTTTGCATTTTATACAAAAAACAGAACAAAACAAAAAAAATCAGAATGTTGATAATGATTTAGACTTCAACTGTGATTTTACAACATACCTTGGCAGAAACTCTAATAAAAAAATGCTACAGGTATTCCTCGACCTTGGTTGCTCTTCACTAGCACAGCGTAAAATGCAAAAGCATACTGAGTTATACCTTTGTATGTTGCATCAAGGAAAATCATTGTTGGTCCATACTTTTTAAACTCTGTGAAAAATCTTTACATTTCAGCATGGTCTCTCCATTTGATAACCCCTGGGATGTGCACATATGAATATAACCCATTAGTTCCGATTCACTGCATTTTCCTTAGGGTCTTCTAGATCAAAAGCCAGAGTGCTTTTGCATTAAATGCACAATGCACCCATGTGTTGAATTGCTGCTCACAAATGTAAAAGAAACGTACGCTCCACATCTATTGGCACGAGTTACTGAAGGTGCTCCAGAGGATTCACCTTTAGGTTTTTTGGACCTTTCACACCGCCACTGAAATTGATCTTCGCCTTTTTTTTTTTGCTAGCTACACATTTACCAATTCCACTCTCTTCAAGACATGCCAAATAATTCTGCATCAAATCCTCTTGCCTCTTCTTTTACAATATGTATAGTTCTCTGCACATGTGCGTCAGACTCCTTGCGCAGAGTCTTCAAGTGATGAGATCAAGAAATGTTCAATTATCTCACTAAAAGAGAAATGTTAAACAATATCTCAGTGACATTCAGTAACAAATCACTCAAAGGTTGGATGTAGAAGCAGAATACCTCTGATTTAACCCAACTTTAAGAAAATAGCCATACGCAAACATGAATATACAGTGCTTCTGTAACCAGCCTGCCAGGTACCTGTGTCCTTTATAAACCAACCTGCCAGACACCTGTGTCCATCATAAACCAGCCTGCCAGACCTCTGTGTCTATTAGCCACTTATCATTAATGAATAAATAATTTACTTTAGAGTAACCAACCTTGTTATTCTATTAGTAATAATTGCTTAAGAAATTAATTGCTGCATCAATGATTTGCTTCTCCAGTTTTATTGCAAACGTAAAGCTTTCAGATGAAAACCTCTGTCCTATTGCAACTTTGCAAGCATCAATTGTCCTTATGTATGTTTGATGAAAATAGGCCTTAGGGTCACTGAAGGTGTTCGGAGAGCTTCCTTCTTCGAGATGTCTTGGTGTCTTGCGCTTTCTAGGAAGTGTAGGTTCTTCTAAGAACAGACTTTTGGCCTTATCTATTGTTGTTTCCCAGAAGTGACCATATGAGGAGTCGGTGTGCATGCCACTCAATATCTCTTGCAGCAGGTCAACGTTTTTTACAACGCTGGACAACGACATATTTGGACTGAAATGTTGCATTTGCTTCTTCTAAAGGACCCATGGCCCGTGTTAATGTAAAGTAGGTTGAGAAAGACTGTAGTTTATTTGAGAATCCACTTAATTTTGAGCCAAATTCACCAGAAGAGTTACTAAAGTCATCCAGACAGTTCAACATTGCCTCGTAGTTGCAGAGCAACGATCTGATGCTGTTGATCCGCAGTGTCCTTCTTGTCGGACACAGTGGGCGTAAAGAGGGTTCCCCTTCCACCTGAAAGTCTTTGAATTTTCGCAATATGCTTTGGCGATTCCCTGATGACATTAACGAGATCCTTAATCATAGAAAAGCAATCACGACGGGCTGGAATATTTTGTAGGGCATCCTGAGTGGCAAGCTTAAGGGAATGGGCAGTACAGTGAACAAATCCTGCTCTTGGTTCCCGTTCTTTTACTCTGGCCTGTAGCTCAGTCAATTTACCAGCTATATTACTGGCTCAGTCATAACACTGACCCCTAAAATCAGAGAACACCTGATCAGCAAATCTTCCACAATTTTGAAAAGAGAAGCAGCATCGGTTGCGTCTGTTTGATAAAAACCCATAAACTCTTTGTGGGTTTCCCAGTCTTTATCCGAAAAGAATCTTAAAGAAAAACGTACCTATTCTTTTCAAGATAGATCCATTGTTTCATCCATCACAATGGCGTAGTACTTTACAGCCTTTACGTTTTGCATATTCTTTCGGAGCGCTGGTAATGAAATCATTTCTATTATTTCATTAACAACATCATGAGACAGCCACTAGTATTTTGTGCGACAGAGCCACTGTCTTAATTCAACTGAATCTGCACTGCGTAATGGTTTCAGAAAACAGTTTGCCTTGGAAGCACTTAATATGCCATGTACTTCAATGTTACTTTGTTGTTAGTAACACACTGAATAATATGGGTGATCTACCATAATCTGTGTGTGTCATTTTCTTCTATTCAGTGCTTGTTAGGGATTTCTTCTTTGGTATTTTTATTCATTAATGTCAGTAATGGAACCAAATATATTGTTTTCAAATTCACACTAATGGACTTTCTATGATTGATTAATTAGCCCACCAGGAAGAAATATGCTCCTATAAATGTGTGTGAGGAGATACATCAAATGGGTCACTTCCCAACCAACTACCGCACTGAAATCTGCAGTTGCAATCAGCTAATTTTCTTTTTACTATTACATTGTGTTTGCTTGTATCAATGTAGTATTATTATTTTTTTTAATTGAGATTGGTTTAAAGTTTTTAAATACGCTTGATAAAATAATGGCTGAATTAGCTGTGACCGACAGAGGAACAAGGGACATCTCCAAACGGTTTCACTTTGTTGTTCATTCTAGGCAGAAGTACTAAAACAAACACGACTGAAGTGATTATTTGCTTCCTCTCAGTGGCTATGTTTACAATGACTTTTAGCAAGCCAGAATGTACACTATTATCCCATAATGCACTATGTTGTCACACATTTATTTTTGTGTAATAAAAACTGGTATGACACAAAGGGAGGTTCCTGGCCACTTTGGCTTGATAAGCAGCGTATTGTACCAGTCACAATGGCATATGGAAGAGGCAACTAAAATAATTATTCATATTTCTGCGACAAGAACACACAAAAATCTCAATCCGAAATTCCTAACTTGTCTAAAGCCTGATCCACAAGGGACTAAAAGTAACCACATAAACAGGTGGTGTCTAAATTTTTACAGACTGTGAAATTTAGTGTCGTGTGAACTATCCAATTCTTTTTATCCCAGATCATTTTCTCAGAGGTCGTCTTATTTTTTTACAGAACAATGAGACCTTCCGTAAAATGTCAAACTCAAGCATGTCTTTTTACTCCTGCACGAATCGACCATGTCAGTCTTATGTTAGAATTGATATAAGCATTTAAGAGGGTATTCGCCTCAAAGCAATACCAGCCTTCACAATAAACTGCAATATAATATTAAAATTGGTACGATCTGTCCTGAGATTCTCTAGTTCCCTAAAACGCTACGATTGTGCATAACCAAATTGAGGACAGGTGAAAATACAAAACATAATTGTCAACTTCAAAAAACGTATGCTTTGAAAAGTGCATTTGAAGATATGTATGGAATAGATATCACTCAAAGGCCAAAATGGTTATTATAGCCTTTGGAAAATAAATTACAATGAAATTAGTTATTTACACGTGGTTCACTGTTTATAAATCATGCACAAAAGTAACTTCTCTGGCCACAGCATTTCAATTTTGAATTTACCGACTTTGCTTGTTGAAAACTAATCCACGTCTGGGAGGTTACTAGACGTCCTCTGCTTTTGACCAGCTCTGAGGACCTGATTTTTAGTCCCGTGTGAATCAGACACAGGCACACCATTTTTTTGTGTCACTTTATAGGGTGATTAAATTAATATTTATTTAAAATACTTTTTTTTTTTCTCAAAGTGTATTTAGTGATTCACTGTTCCTTGGCATGCTTACATTAGACACTCATTTAGCAGACTTTATTTGTAAACATTTATAAAAGTAATTATGTGCTGATGTACATGTGTTGCTTTTGTTGATGGTGATGGCCAAGCATAAATTATAAACTGGTTGTTTTACATTATATATCTGCATATTTATTACAGTGCCGTGAAAAAGTATTTGCCCCTGTCTGATTTTCTGCATTTTAGCATATTTTTGACACTGAATGTTATCAGATCTTCAACCAAAACCTAATATTAGATAAAAGGGACCCTGAGTGAACAAAAATTTGATACATATGTCATTTATTTATTAAAGAAAGTTATGCAACACCCAATGCTCCCGTGTGAAAAAGTAATCGCCCCCTTAGACTCAATAACTGGTTACGCCACCTTTAGCAGCAACTGCAACCAAACGCTTCCTGTAGTTATTAATTGGTCTCTCACAGCGCCATGGAGGAATTTTGGCCCACTCCTCCACGCAGAACTGCTTCAACTCAGTGACATTTGTGGGTTGTCGAGCATGAACTGCTTGTTTCAGGTCTTGCCACAACATCTCAATGGGGTTTAGGTTTGGACTTTGACTAGGCCATTCCAAAACTATACATTTCTTGTTCTTCAACCATTCTGATGTACTTGCTTGTATGTTTCGAATCATTGTCTTGCTGCATGACCCAGCTGCACTTCAGCTTCAGCTCACGGACGGATGGCCTGACATTCTCCTGTAGAATTCTCTGATACAGAGCAGAATTCATGGTTCCTTCAATGATGGCAAGGCGTTCAGGTCCTGATGCAGCAAAGCATCCCCAAACCATGACACTACCACCACCATGCTTGACCGTTGGTATGAGGTTCTTACTGTGGAATGCAGTGTTTGGTTTTCGCCAGACATAACAGGGCCCATGTCAGCCAAAAAGTTCCACTTTTGACTCATCTGTCCATAGAACATTGTTCCAGAACTCTTGAGGATCATCCAGGTGCTTTTTGGCAAACTTGAGACAAGCATTCATGTTCTTCTTCGTGAGCAATGGTTTCCGCCTTGCTACTCTGCCATGAATCCCATTTTTGCCCAGTGTCTTTCTGATGGTGGAGTCATGAACACTGACCTTAGCCAAGGCGAGAGAGGCCTGCAGATCCCTGGATGTTGTTCTAGGGTTCTTTGTGACTTCCTGGACGATTTTACGCCTTGCTCTTGGAGAGATTTTGGCAGGACGGCCACTCCTGGGAAGATTCACTACTGTCCCAAACTTTCTCCATTTGGACAATATGGCTCTGACTGTGGTTCGGTGGAGCCCCAGAGCCTTAGAAATGGCTTTGTAACCCTTTCCAGACTGATAGGCATCAACAACTTTTTTCCACAGGTCTTCAGGAACTTCTTTTGTTCGTGGCATGATGTGCCTCTAGAACCTGTGTGCTCACAACTTCACTCTGATGGTAAGGGCCAAAGTTAGTCAGATTTATATTGGGCAGGGCTGGCCAAAATCAGGCCTGGTTGTTAACAAAAGTACTCAAACAGCTGACCCTAATTATCCCTTTAACTAGGGGGGTGTGACACGCTGAATGGTCTGGTGCAGTAGAAAGTGAATGTCCAGACTGAATTCTCCCAATAACAAAAAGGTTTTAATAATTAACAAACAAAAAGATCATAAAATAAATCCCCTTGGAAAAATAAATAATAATTATAATGATAATAAATAATAATAAGCCCCAGTACCAGCTATGGGACTGGGGCAAAACTCAACTGCGTCCAGCTAAAACAAAAGTAAACAAAACACACTCCAATAACCACAGTCCTCCATGCACGAAAATGTGCTCTTCTCTTCCAAGGATTGTGGTGCATGCGCTGTGCTGTGAAGTGCTGTGCAATGAGGGGCATGCTCTGGGGTAAGTGCAGGTTCGCTGGCTACAGCCTCCCGTCCTCCCGCTCCTCTGTTAACACACAAAAACAAAACATGTAATCACAGAAAACAAACATCGGCTCCGGCCGATCGCTTTTTAACTCAGCGCAAGGGGAGGTTTTGACGTAGCTGCTTCCCCTTTGTACCCAGCAAACTCCTCCCAGCAGTCAGCGCGTCGCCATGGTTTCTCCAATAGAGGGCTGCCCCGCAGCTGACCGCAATGGAATCGTCCCGAGTACTTACAGCTACGCGCCCCTCCTAATGTGGTCACCTTCCGGTTTCCACTTACCACCGAGGTGGCAGATCTAGGAGGCAGCATACCTTCCCCCTTACACAGCGCCCTTTCTAATCGGGAGGGAGATTTACAGCATTGATACTTTCTCTCTCTATCACAGGGGGGCAATAATTTTTTCACCCCTGAAGATTGCATGTTTGATTACCTTGCACACCAAACAAATGAAAGAAGCACCAAACATTGGTGTCATTTTTTCTCTCAGACTCTCTCTATATACTACTACAACCCACAAAAGAATCTGACCAAATACAATGTGAAAAATGCAGAAAATCAGACAGGGGGCAAATACTTTTTCATGGCACTGTATGTATATATATATATATATATATATATATATATATATATATATATATATATATATATATATATATATATATATATGGAAGCTTCATCCTTTTTTTATATATATTTGTAAATATTTATTTAACACCGAACAGAACACTCTGTAGTGTTTAGAAGAAACTAATTACTTATCGTTCCTACACACTACTTATCTCTACAATTTTAACAATAATTTTAAAAGTATAATGGTCTGTCATTAATCAACCAAGGGATGCAGCCAAAAATATTCAGTTATATTATATCCACAGGAATAATCTGGAGAATGTCATAGCCCCGGAACATGAAGTCCCTGGTGGTGTATCCAAATAAAAGCTCTTGCAGTACTTACAAATATGTGACTGGTTTTCTGTTTACTGTCTAGACAAGCTCAGCAGACAACAGTGTACAAATGTTAAGTGATTAAGAAAGGAAACATAACAATGATCAGTGTTATAGTCAGGAAAGGGATTTGTTTGGGGTTTTTTTGATGTGTTTTTTGTTGGATGGTTGTTGAAACCATGAAGCCAGTGTTTGACTGCCGTGAAACATGCAAACAACAGCTAAAATGTTTTTGCCGAGGGGCAGGATACAAACCAAAAATTTATACTGTTTTTGCTATGAAACTCACTGGTTTGACATCAAGTACACATTCAACAAAAAAAGGTTAGATTTTTAAAGATACTATATTGAAAATCTCAAACTTCACCTGCCAAACCTAATGTATCCTACTTTTAAAAAATCCCATCTACACAAATGGCAATGCAATGCTTCCAACTGTCCAGCCAAGCACAATGAAAAGAAACAGAATAAATATGATCATAATGGGAATATTATCAACACATTGCTTTGCTCTGAAACACTATTGAAAGCACATGGTCAGCAATACATGTAAGCTTATTGGCTTTGCATTTTTATTGCCATTGCAAAAAAAGTATATTCTGTAAACTGATCGTGCTAATTCTGTTACAAATGTTACAGCGATCTCAACTAGTCTCCTTGGCACCAACTACAAATGAAAGCTATATGTAAAATGGTAACCCCTTTCTTTTTTAAACCACATGATTCTGTATGTTTTTTTTACTTTCGTCTGTAAATACATCAAAGACGTTATCTCGAAAAATTATACAAGAGAGCAAACAGTCCGGTTTTAGGAAATATATATATATTCTCTACAAAGAAGTACAAACATCTTCTAACAGAGCAAACGTTCAGTAACAGCACATAATGATCTGGGGTTGGCAGTTTTGAGGTAGCACTAGTAAAGGGCCACAAAAAACACTAAAAACGGGCAGGTTATGTATTTATTTTAGTAGGCTACATAATGCATAACTGAGAAATATTTGCTACAATGAATGCAGCATGTCAGCAGCAATTAACCACATATTAACAATGCAAAACTGTAAATGTCCCTTATAGCAAATAACCTGTTAATTAAAATATATATATATATATATATATATATATATATATATATATATATATATATATATATAAATTAAACAAATCTTTTTTCAATGTGGGGGCTAATACTCAATCATACACAAAAATAAATGTTTCAATGTTTTTGTTTCTCATTTTGGTATCTTGGCAGTCACTCAGAGTGAAACTTGTGGGTCAAGTGAAGCTATATTCCATTGGCACTGCCTCCATTTGGAGACATGAGGCTCTGGGGCTTGCCTGCAATTTCTTTAGGAAATCACACTCCCGCCATGTATGGAAAACCTGTTTTTTCTATCTATCTATCTTTTATGATAAAAAGGCAGAAGAATTGCAGACTGATTTGAATTGTAAATGCTTCACTTCCCACCTCATTCACAGACCTGACACTTCACATGTTGAATTTAGTTCTACCGGTCTTTTTTGTTAAATTTAGTTAGATGCCAGTTTTTGTTAGCACCCCCTGGGCAACTGGTGTGGTCCCCCTACTGACACTAAATAGGACTAGTCCTACTGTACCGCATAGACGCTACCCAAACAAGCGCGCAACCCCGCCCTCCAGCCAGCGGTCTTCCACTTTTAAAAAGGCACTTTAGACTTGCAGCATGCTTATCATAGAAAAAAAGAAAACACTACGGTATATTAAGTGCAATGGATTGACGTTGCTTTTTACAGTTATGGTACTACATTTGTATTTTACCAAAACGTTTTCCAACTAAAGTTAACTGAATTATTATTATTATTATTATTATTATTAATTTCTTAGCTGACGCCCTTATCCAGGGTGACTTACAATTGTTACACGATATCACATTATTTTTACATACAATTACCCATTTATACAGTTGGGTTTTTACTGGAGCAATCTAGGTAAAGTACCTTGTTCAAGGGTACAGCCTATTTAATGGCCGGTAAGAAACTGCGTTGGCTGCCTATTGGCAGCCGGCGCACCAGCCACCCGAAGGCAGCCGGTGGAAAGATTCGGTTTGGCACCCCCTAATCAAAAAGGGGGGGCCAACAAAAACCGGCCGTTAACTAAGCCAGTGGGTAAATTAAATATTCAAAACAAAGGGGGGGGGGTGGTACAGAGCACGCCACCCAGAGCCCACTGGTCAACAAAAGACGTCATGTCGCCAGTGGACTCCGCGTAGGCGTGCTCCAGCGCCACCCGGGAACGAAGGAGGGCCCTGAACATGGCCCCACAGTCAAAGAGACCCTCCCCGGTGATCTTACGCTTCCTGGTCTTGTAGATGGTAAGTTTGCCAAGAGCCAGGAGCAGATTCACCAGGAGGTCCCTCTTCCTGGTGGAGCCACGAACAGGGTGCCCAAAAATAAAAAGGGTAGGGGAAAAATGCAGCCAGAACTGCAGCAAGAGGTTCTTGAGGAACAGAAAGAACGGCTGCAGCCTGGCGCAAAGGAAATAAATGTGGAAAACCGACTCGGACTCACCGCAGAAAGGGCATGCGGGGTCCGAGTCGGTGAAGTGACGCAGGACCTCTCCTGACGCGAGCGCTCCGTGTAGCACCCTCCAGCCCAGGTCCCCAGCGCCTCTGGGGACCAGCGGGGAGTACAAAGCCTCCCACTGGGGCCTCTCGCCCTCCGGGGGTTGGAGGGGCTCCCGCCAAGCGGTGTCTCGGCGGGAGACGAGGGCGAGGAAGTGGAGGGTGTGGAGCGCCATCGCGTACAGGGTCCTCCTCGACACGGAACGAAGGGGGGTCGAGGAGAACTGCGAGGTCCTGCTCAGGTGATTCTCGAGGGGAGGCTGAGGGGGAGCCCGATCCTTTGGTTTGATCAGCAGGACCGGAGAGCCGGGGGTAGGGAGGGACGATGGCTCCCCGGTCCTGAGGACCCCCTCGAGATACCCGACAGAGTCTGGGTGCAAAGCTGCCTTGCACTCCCGGATCGCTCGGCGGGCCGTTCTGAGGGTCCCCCGAGTCGCCCTGGCGACCAGCGACTCGGGAGTCAGCCACGCCAAGCGTTGGTGATCCAGGAGATCCCAGACTCTGGTCACCTTGGCCGAGATCAACAGGCTCCGCACCGCGGGGGATTCCAACGCCTGCGCACCTAGATGGGGGTTGTGCAGCAGGGGCTCCAGAAGGAATTCCTCCCCCTCGGTCGGAACCGCGTCTCGGCCGATAGAAAACATGCTCCGGGTCCTGAGCAGGTCCTGGTAAAAGACCGGCAGCTCGGGGAGACGGATTCCCCGGAGATCGATCCAAAAGAGCTGCCGGTCGTAGCCCAGGTCGTGCAGCTGGCGCAACAGAAGGGACGCCAGCGTGCACCACTGCGGGGCCGGGTCTGCGTACAGGAATCTCTGCAGCGT
The DNA here is from genome assembly GCF_902713425.1 of Acipenser ruthenus. Classification (NCBI taxonomy): domain Eukaryota; kingdom Metazoa; phylum Chordata; class Actinopteri; order Acipenseriformes; family Acipenseridae; genus Acipenser; species Acipenser ruthenus. Next base: position 53,379,425 of record NC_081192.1, read on the forward strand.
CTGGAGGCGGAAGGTGTGCACCTGGCTCTTGATGCACACCAACCCTTGCCCTCCCTCGGCCAGAGGGAGGCTCAGAACCGCCGCAGAGACCCAGTACTTTCCGGCCCAGAAGAAGTCCGTCAGCTTCCTCTGGACCCTGGCCACAAACTCAGGGGGCGGGCTCAGGACGGTGAGTCGATGCCAGAGCATCGACGCCACCAGTTGGTTAATCACTAAAGCCCGTCCCCTGAAGGAAAGCAGTTTCAGCAGACCCGACCACGACCTCAGCCCTGCAGCCACCTTGTCCTCCAACTCCACCCAGTTGGCTGAGACCGAGGTCTCCGCGGGGCTCAGGTGGACTCCCAGATATTTAAAACCGTCCGCGCTCCACTTGAACTGTTGGAGCGCGACAGGGAGGGAGTCCACCCGCCAGGGACCTACCAGTAACCCGGAGCACTTGTCCCAGTTGATCCTGGCAGAGGAAGCGGCAGAGTATACACTCTGGCAGCTCCGCATCCTCTCCAGGTCAACCGGGTCGGAGGCCACCAGGAGCACGTCGTCGGCGTAGGCCGACAGGACCACCCTCGTGTCCGGCGCGCCGAGCGGCATCCCCGTGAGCCTCCTGCGAAGGAGGCAGAGGAAGGGCTCGATGCACAGCGCGTACAGTTGTCCGGACAGAGGGCAGCCCTGACGCACTCCTCTCCCAAACGCGAGGGGCGCAGTCAGGGACCAGTTGACCTTCACGAGGCACTCGGCAGAGGCGTACAGCATCCGGAACAGGCCGACGAAACGCGGCCCGAATCCGAATGCTCGCAGGGTTCCGAAGAGATACTCGTGATCCACCCGGTCGAACGCCTTCTCTTGATCCAGCGACAGGAAGGCGACCGACCGACCGGTCCTCCTGCAGTAGTGCAGGAGGTCCCGAACCAGAAAGATGTTATCGAAAATCGTCCGGTTCGGGACCGTGTAGGACTGGTCGGGGTGGATCACGTCTGCCAGCACGGACTTGAGCCTCAAGGAGGCGGCCTTGGCCACTATTTTATAGTCCGTGCATAGCAGCGAGACCGGGCGCCAGTTCTTCAGGCAGCGGAGATCCCCTTTCTTGGGCAGCAGCGTGATCACCACTCGCCTCATCGAAAGGGGCATCTCCCCGGTCTCGTAGGCTTCCGCCAGGACCCGCGCAAAGGCGGGCCCCAGCAAGTCCCAAAACTTCTTGAAGAACTCCACGGTCAGCCCGTCGATGCCCGGCGATTTGTTATAGGGCATCCGACTGAGGGCGTCGGAGAGCTCGGCCAGGGTCAGCTGGCCCTCGAACTCGTCCCGCACGCCCTCGCCGACCGTGGGAAGCCCATCCCACAGAACCCTGCACGCGTCGGAGTCGACGGGATCCGGAGAGAAGAGGTCAGAGTAAAAGGCTCTGGCCCTCTTGTTCACGCTCTCCGGATCCGTCAGAAGGGAGCCGTCGTCTGCCAGGAGGCAGGTGATGTTCCTGCGGTCTCCCTTCTTTTTCTCCAACGCATAGAAGAAGTGTGAGCCGCGGTCCATCTCCCGAAGGAACTGGATCCGCGAGCGCACAAACGCCCCCCGGGACCGCTGGAGCTGCAGGTCCCGCAGGGTGCTTTTTTTTTTTTTTTTTTTTTATTATTATTATTTATTTCTTAGCAGACGCCCTTATCCAGGGCGACTTACAATTGTTACAAGATATCACATTATACATTATTTCACATTATACAGATATCACATTATTTTACATATAATTACCCATTTATACAGTTGGGTTTTTACTGGAGCAATCTAGGTAAAGTACCTTGCTCAAGGGTACAGCAGCAGTGTCCCCCCCCGGGATTTGAACCCACGACCCTCCGGTCAAGAGTCCAGGGCCCTAACCACTACTCCACACTGCTGCCCTGAATTAACCAACATAACAATTTACTGATAGAAACTGTAACTGTACAAACATATTGTATATCAAAATACGGAGAGTTGAAATACAAAGCAAACAAAAAATAAAAATTGCCAAAATTAACTATATACACAGTAAAGAAAAAAAACACAGTACTACATCCAGAAACACACATACACACACACACACACACACACACACACACACACACACACAAATACAGTAAATTCAAGCATACTGGTTTGAGTTCTTTCGCTGATAAAACGTGTCTGTTTTGTGGCTCCTACCTTTTTTGTTTTAAGACTTTTGCCTTAAGGTGAGGGGTCGCAATATACATTAAAAATGACTTAGAATGGGAAATACTGGAAAGTAATGGTAACAATGGTAACAACAATGAATCAATATGGATTAAATTAAATGAAAACAAATCTAAAGGTTTAATAGTGGGAGTCTGTTATAGGCCCCCAGTTCTGACGGATCACTAAATGAAAACTTATATGCAGGTATAACAAGGGTAGTTTAAGTTGAATATCTGAATGCTGATATGTGGGGAAGCAGTACAGAACATTAGTGTAGGCAGCATAGTTTAATGATGTATTAATAGTTACCAGCCTATCGTTCTAATTCCAGGTCTGGCTTTGATTATGATCCCGTAGCTAGCTGGAGGGTGCGAGATCTCACTTAGGGGATCTTGTGAGAATGTTAATGTAGAAGCTACGTGCAATGTTTTCCTGTACTGTGTTATTCTGAGAAGCCGTGTAAAACGTCCCTCCTGATGTGTTTGATTTGCAGGAGGAGGAAATAAAGCCCCATTGAATTGACCAGCGAGCTTGGGAGTATAGTGTTAAACGAGTCTACATGCTTTTACACAACGCAGAGAATCTGAATAGGCGGAGCCAGGCCCAGGGACACTACATGACTGACAGCCTGTATAGCAAGTAGCCACCATCCTGACTGACAGTAGATTAGATTTAAAGGGGATTTTAGAATAGAATAGCTCCAGTTTGCTACACCTTGTCTAGTCAATAGGTTAATATATAACTCAGCCAGCTATGTGATCAACCCTAATTAAGGTTTAAGTACTTAGCCCTGGTTACAGATTTTGTCCCATGTTAATGGGTAATGATTAGAAAGCTTGTAAGTAGGGGTTACACAAGCATCAAAAAAATAAGGAAGGAAATGGACACCCTAATTATGGGAGACCTTCCCAAACATAAACTGGGACCACATGACCTGAGACAACAGTTCAAACATGGGAATGATAGAATTAGTGCAAGATTTTTTCTTATCAGAAATGGTGAATGCCCCGACTAGATACTGCATGTCTAGATTTGGTATTAACAAACAATGAAGCAAGGATACACAACTTACTGGTAATAGAAAAACTAGGAATAAGTGAACATATTATGACAGTTTGTGGCAAATAAGTCAAGGGCAGTACATAAACCAAAGACAATGGTATCCATTTTCAGCAGAGCTGATTACAAAGGAATGCAACAACTAAAGTTCGGGGGGAGGGTCAGACACCAATCTCCGCGTCACTAAATTGAATCTTTCAATTTACACATTAGCTAATTAAGATTGTTAGCACTATATATACCATCTTCACTAACCTCTCATTTGTGTTTCAATTTCATCATACCTGCACGCATCATGGAGAACATTCGCGATTATTCTGTTTCGTCGGATGATAATTTGTTTGCCGTTTCCCTGGAGCTGAGATCCCTTCGACCAATTCAACCAGCTCCTCCCGGGCCTGACTTATCAACTCCATGACAGCTTCGACCGGCCGTGTTTACTACTCCAACCTTCTCTGCTCGGATGTCTGCTTCTCTAGCGCCATCTCCAGATCCCTTGTCTTTCCTCCATCGCCCAGCACAACAAATGGCTCGCTCTCCTGTCCGCCACATCTCCTGCTTGGCCACTCATTCCTCTGCAACCCCTGACACCAGAGACTGGACAATCCCCAGGCTTCAGCATTATGTCCATAGCAACAACATCCCCATCAAATCTGCAGCATGTAAGGAGAATTTGTTTAATATTTTTCTCTCCACTCTGCAGCATCCTTCCCATCACAGGCATTATGACGACAGCACAGATCGTCGCTTTCCAGCTCGCCCTGCACCCACAATGCTCCACTTTTTTGATAACCACCCTTTACTTCCTCCCTCCGCAGTGTCCAGTTTTTCTTAAAAAATGCTGTGGCCCTGCCTCCTCCTGATCTACAACTCCAAACCTGTGTCCCTTTGCCTACGTAATCAGATTTTAGCAGGTGTGGATACTAACTTAGTTTCCCTACTCACTAAGACATTAGATTCTGTCAGTACCAGGGTGGTTCAGTGCGCCAACCTCTCAGTTACACTTAAAACCTCCGACCCCCACTTATTCAAAACACTCACCATTTTCGAGTTCATTTTAGCTTTCAGCCATTTCAGGGACATAATTTGTGAGTTCTGTCCCAAAGCAGAGACTATCGGATCTTTCAAGAACAGAGTGGATGCTGTCAAGAACAATACTGTATAACCCTCTGTGACAGAGATTGAATGATACTTGGTGTTAGATCTCCCTCCCGACCTGCGAGGGTGCAGTGTAAAGGGAACAGAGTACCCTGGACTTGATGGCCTGACAGTTCATTCCCAGGGTTAGGTGGAAGTTGGCCATCTAAAAGGGGGCAAAGCTACAGTACACTAAATCAATCAATCAATCAATCAATCTTTATTTAATATAGCGCCTTTCATAGTGGACCACCATCACAAAGAGCTTTAGAAGATGCAGTAACAACAAGAAAATCCATAATACTTTAAATACAGAGAAATACATAATACATGCTATACAGTAAAAAAAAAAGCATAATACATTAAATACAGTGGAAAGTGCATAATACATTAGTAGCAGCAACATAGCAGCTAATCATCGACCCGGAAGGGAAATGATGTGGCATCCGAGGATTGGAGGAGCGGGTGCATTTATTAAACAAGGGGTCATGGTTGACGGTATTTAAGGGTACATAGTGATGTGATCTGTTCCTTTGTGAATGGTTAAAATTGCATGACCAAAAGGAGAACCTGTGTTGTGAAACGTGAGTATTTTGCTTTTGTTTCTTGTTAATAATACTGTTTGTTGTTATTTAGACGGCTAACATGATCCAGAGCTGTCGCCAGCACTAAACCATCAACATCACTGCACTTTGTTTTCACTAAAGAACTGTATTCACCACGAGCACTAGAGCATGCACTGTGGACTGGCGTTTGTGTTTGCGTATGTGTTACGTGTGGGTGAACTGAAACGGGACTGTTATTATTATGGGGCAAACCCGCGGATTACAAATAAGAACATAAGAAAATAAGAAAGTTTACAACATTGCTGGGGAGTTGGTTCCAGACCCTCACAATTCTCTGTGTAAAAAAGTGCCTCCTATTTTCTGTTCTGAATGCCCCTTTATCTAATCTCCATTTGTGACCCCTGGTCCTTGTTTCTTTTTTCAGGTCAAAGAAGTCCCCTGGGTCGACACTGTCTATACCTTTTTGGATTTTGAATGTTTGAATCAGATCGCCGCGTAGTCTTCTTTGTTCAAGACTGAATAGATTCAGTTCTTTTAGCCTGTCTGCATACGACATGCCTTTTAAACCCAGGATAATTCTGGTCGCTCTTCTTTGCAGTCTTTCTAAGCAGCAATATCCTTTTTGTAACGAGGTGACCAGAACGGAACACAATGTTCTAGGTGAGGTCTTACTAATGCATTGTAAAGTTTTAACATTACTTCCCTTGATTTAAATTCAACACTTCTCACAATATATCCGAGCATCTTGTTAGCCTTTTGTATGCTTCCCCACATCGTCTAGATGCAGACATTTCTGAGCCAACATAAACTCCTAGGTCTTTTTCATAGTTCCCTTCTTCAATTTCAGTATCTCCCATATGATATTTATAATGCACATTTTTATTGCCTGCATGCAATACTTTACACTTTTCTCTATTAAATGTCATTTGCCATGTGTCTGCCCAGTTCTGAATGCTGTCTAGATCATTTTGAATGACCTTTGCTGCTGCAACAGTGTTTGCCACTCCTCTTATTTTTGTGTCGTCTGCAAATTTAACGAGTTTGCTTACTATACCAGAATCTGAATCATTAATGTAGATTAGGAATAGCAGAGGACCTAATACTGATCCCTGTGGTACACCACTGGTTACCTCGCTCCATTTTGAGGTTCCTTCTCTAATCAGTAATTTCTGTTTTCTACATGTTAACCACTCCCTAATCCATGTGCATGCATTTCCTTGAATCCCTACTGCATTCAGTTTGAGAGTTAATCTTTTATGCAGGACTTTGTCAAAAGCTTTCTGGAAATCTAAATAAACCATGTTGTATGCTTTGCAATTATCCACTTTCAATGTTGCATCCTCAAAAAAGTCAAGCAGGTTAGTTAAACACAATCTCCCTTTCCTAAAACCATGCTGACTGTCTCCCAGGATATTGTTACCATATAGGTAATTTTCCATTTTGGATCTTATTATAGTTTCCATAAGTTTACATATAATAGAAGTCAAGCTTATTGGTCTGTAGTTACCTGGTTCGGTTTTGTCTCCCTTTTTGTGGATCGGTATTACGTTTGCTATTTTCCAGTCTGTCGGTACAACCCCTGTGTCAAGAGACTGTTGCATGATCTTGGTTAGCAGTTTGTAAATAACTTCTTTCATTTCTTTGAGTACTATTGGGAGGATCTCATCTGGCCCAGGGGATTTGTTTATTTTAAGAGCTCCTAGTCCCTTTAACACTTCTGCCTCTGTTATGCTAAAGTTATTTAAAATTGGATAGGAACAGGTCGACATGTGGGGCATGTTGTCCGTGCCCTCCTTTGTAAAAACCTGTGAAAAGTAATCATTTAATATATTTGCTATTTTTTTTTTCTTCATCTATGATTTTGCCATTTGTGTCTTTAGACATTTAACCTCCTCTTTGAATGTTCTCTTGCTGTTATAATATTGGAAAAACATTTTGGAATTGGTTTTAGCCCCCTTAGCAATATTGATTTCTTTCTCTCTCTTGGCCTTTCTAACTTCCTTTTTGACTTGTGTTTGCAGTTCCAAGTACTCTTTCTGTGTACTTTGTTTTTGGTCCCATTTAAACGCTCTGTAAAGTGCCTTTTTCTGCTGGATACTTTTTTTAATTGATCTATTAAACCATTTTGACCATTTTGTTTTAGATTTAGATTTGTCTACTTTTGGGATGTAATTGTTTTGCGCCTCTAGTACTACATTTTTAAAAAACAGCCATCCTTTTTCTGTGGATGTTTACTCCAATCTACTTCTGTTAGTCTCTGTTTCATACCTTCATAGTTTGCTTTTCTAAAATTGTAAACCTTTGCTTTAGTCATTACTTTTGGGGTTTTAAAAAATACTTCAAATGAGACCATGTTGTGGTCTGAGTTTGCCAATGGCTCTCTGACCTCTGTTTTAGTTATTCTGTCTTCATTATTTGAAAAGACTAAATCAAGGCATACCTCCCCCCTAGTAGGTGCCTTGACAAATTGCGTTAGGAAGCAGTCATTTGTCATTTCCACCATTTTAATTTTGTGCGTCTTGCTCCCCACCGGGTTCTCCCATTTTATACGGGGGAAGTTGAAATCCCCCTTTAGTATGGCTTCTCCTTTTCTACACACATTTCGAATATCATTGTATAACAGATTATTTTGCTCAGCGTCTGAATTTGGCGGTCTATAGCATGCTCCTATTATTATGCCCTTTGAATTTGTGTCCATTATTCTGACCCATGTTGATTCTGCATTGTTTTCTTTGTCCTGATTTAAAACCTGGGCTTCAAGACTATTTCTTATGTATAGCGCTACCCCTCCGCTCTTCTGTCCTGCCTGTCTTTCCTATAGAGTGTGTACCCACTAATATTATATTCGTCTCCATCACTCTCAGACAACCAAGTTTCTGTAACACCTATCACATCGTAGTTACTTGTTAGTGCAGTAGCTTCAAGTTCTAACATTTTGTTTCTGAGACTTCTAGCATTAAGATAAATACATTTAATAGTTGTCTTACCTGAGTTGTTGCCCTTGTTTTGATGTGGTCTCCCTTCTGTTTTATTGTTTTCCCCCACCTTCCTTTCTAGTTTAAATGCTTCTGGACCTCCTCAAGGATCCTTTCTCCAAGTAGATTAGTTCCCTTTCTGTTTAAGTCCACCTATATAGATAGTCCTTGTTGTAGAATGTGCTCAAATGATAAAGCCACGCCACTGTTTTGCTTTATTAACATTGTTATTATTTACTGTTGTTTGCCATCAGGCCATTGGATATAAACATGAAATCACCATTGCACCTGGATTATCGTTGTCTGTCTGATTTATTGATCACTTGCACACTGTTAACCACTTTGCCACACCCTCTCTGTGACCATAATAAGACCTTTAGCTAGCCACCTGGAGGAAGGGCGGTCCATTTACCCACGGATTCCCAGAGGTTTCATTTCCCCTGCTAACTTGGTTAGGGTTTTTTTGTTTTTCCTTTCCTATTAAATGACTACGCATGTGTCACCTATATGGTCTCCCAAGGCATTGGTGGCTCTCAGCTGATGATGAGTAGAACTGTACTTCTTTGAAGAAGCAGTAGGAATGCTGGAGAGCAGAGCATGTGCTTGTCAGTGTAGATGTCAGGATGATTCCTCTGAAATATTTGAAGACAACATTGAAGCAACCTTTGAATATGGACAATGTATGTTTCCAACACCCCATATATGGAATTAAGGATTACCAATCTTTTTATATTGTGTGGCAATTAGAGAGTATGTATAAACAGTGGAAATAGCAGGGGATGTTTTCATTGTTATTAATAAAAACACTTATTTATTTGCCACAGTAGTGTTATAGGATTATCAAGTGGTAATTGAAAACTGTATTTTGGTTTAGCATAAAAAGGGTTAAAACAGAGTCTTGAGTTGACAGTAAAGAAACTGAATTTCCCAGAAAGACTAGCACAGTCAGGAATGGGCAGCTGGGAAAAAGCTGACAATTTAAGACGGTGCTGCTTTAGTGTTAGCGAGTGAGAAAGCGAGAACGCAGGATACATGCTGTAATCTGGAACAAAGAAACAAAGTATCAGGTCGAAGCAACGTCGGCTTCTACTACAAACTATTTGGCAAGTACGAAATATAAGCTTTGTGTTTAAACGTGGATGTCATGAGAAATACAAGTTTTTAAAAAGAATTAAATTAATCTTAGCGGTTGTCTTTAAAACAAACCAACAGCAAGGGAAATGCTGATTCTGGAAACAAAGGAACTCTGTTATAATCGACTGAACTACGGCTGTTTTATTTTATTAATGGACAAAAATATTACCTGTACATAGTAGCGTGTTGTGCAGCACGAAAGAAACGAGCACACTGGTTTATTGTTTGATAACATACACTTGGGCAAAGGATGCCGAAAGATACAAGATGGTTTTGGATATATTTGTAGTTATATTATTATGTTTAAACATATTTAATTGTTTGGATTATTGGTCCTTGGAAAAACCCTGCTTAATAGAAATGGTGATATATAGAAAACTGCAGCTGAGTCAAAGGGCGGACTTTAAAGAAGGACTGTGTGTTTTTGGAAACAATTAATTATTTAAACCTATGAGCTGCACACGGAGACACATAGGAAACCTGGGGTACCTGAAATAAAAACATTACAGAAGGAAATGGAATAACAGAAATTGATTAAAAATACACACAAGGACAGTGTTAGTTTTAAAAGTGTGTTTATTATTGGAAAGGGACTGTTTTATTGAATGCTGTTTGTTGTATACTGCAACCGGGTCCTGGAGACCAGTGCAAAAGGCAGCTTTGGAATCAACCAGGGAGTCTTGACCTGGAAGACAGAAAATCACTGGGATTACAATTATATAATAACACTGGACTTGGGTCAATTTAAGACCTAAGGATACTTACCTCTGCAACGACTGAAGAAGACCACAAGAGGTCAACCAGATAACTACCTCTTGCATCATCCATCGACCACATGGAGGGGCGCCACTGCACCCGAGCTACCATTCTCCGACTGTCCAGCAGAGGACAGTATACTTACCTTCCACCCAGCGCCCTCTAATGGAGAACCTCTACAAAACCTGGACAAGCTGAGGAAGAGGGAGAGAGTCTGGTAGATTCCAGAGGAACAGAGAGAGAGAGAGAGATCAGAGGAGGGGGGAGGAGGAGGGAAAGAAAAGGAGGTCAGATTTAGAGAGGTTGAGTTTGAGGTGATGCAAGTGCATCCAGGAGGAAATAGCAGACAGACAGGTAGAGATACGGGAGGAGATGGTGGAGTCAGAGGTGGGGAAGGAGAGGAAAATCTGAGCATCATCAGCATAGAAATGGTATGAGAAACCATAGGGTGCGATGAGGGGGCCCAGGGAACAGGTGTAGAGAGAGAACAGGAGAGGACCCAAGACTGACCCTTGGGGGACTCCAGTTAAGAGAGGGTGAGGTGTGGAGGTTGCTCCACGCCAGGTTACCTGGTAAGTGCGGTTGGAGAGGTAGGAGGAGAACCAGGCCAGAGCAGTGCCAGAGATCCCCAGGTCAGCGAGAGATGATAGTAGAATAGAGTGATCAACAGTGTCAAAGGCAGCAGAGAGGTCGAGGAGAATTAGGACAGAGGAGAGAGAGGCAGCTCGGGCACACTTAAGTGAGTTGGTGACAGACAGGAGGGCGGTTTCAGTGGAGTGAGCAGAGTGGAAGCCAGATTGGAGAGGGTCAAGGGATGGGGAGGGGAGGGGCGAGCAGGTCGGGAGGTGAGGGGACAGAGGGAGTGGAGGGAGGAGGTGAGGGAGGAGAAGAGGGTGGAGGTAGCAGAGTCTACGGAGAGTTGTGAAAAGGAGTCGATTGGAGGGAGGTGAGAGAGAGCAGTGGAGGCAAGGACAGAGGGGGAGAGAGATCGGAGGTTACGGCGAGAGGTGACAGTGCTGGTAGGAGGAGCAGGGAGAGGGGGAGAGACAGAGAAAAAGAGATGAAATAGTGATCAGAGAGGTCCAGGGGGGTGACAGAGAGGGTGGAGGGGCAGCAGGCCCTGGAGAAGGTGAGGTCCAGTTGACGGCCAGCTCTGTGGGTAGGAGGGGACGGAGAAGACAGAAGTCGGAGTGAAGGAGAGGGAGGAATCCAGAGTGGCTGGGGTTGGAGGGATGGATGTTGAAGTCACCCAACAGGACTGTCGGGGTAGACAGAGAGGGGAGGGAGGAGAGTAGATAGTCGAGTTCATCCAGAAAGTGAGTGAGAGGCCCAGGGGGGCGGTACAGAACAATGAGCAGGAGTTGACAGGGAGAGGTTAGTTGGACTGCATGAAATTCAAAGGTATTGACAGAGAGTGAGGTGAGATCGGAGGGGACAGGAACGAGTAAGGAGGGAGAGAGGAGAAGACCCGTCCCACCTCCCCGTCCAGTGTGACGCGGGGTATGGGACAGGACGTAGAGAGAGGACAGGGCAGCAGGAGTAACAGTGTTATCAGGGGACAGCCAGGTTTCAGTAAGAGCAAGGAAATCGAGCGAGAGGTGGGAGGCAAAGGCAGAGATGAAATCAGCTTTGTTAGCAGAAGAGTGACAGTTCCAGAGTGCACCAGAGAGTGTGCGGGAGGGGGGGAGAGGCAGAGAAATGAGGTTAGAGGGGTTGGAGGAGCAGCAGCGGAGGGAGGGCAGAGGACGAGGATGGGGGGACAGAAAAGGGATGTTAGAGACAGTCATAGCAGGACAAGCAAGACAAAAGGCACAGTAGGAGCAGTGGGGTGGAGGATACAGACCTGACTAGTAGATGGCTTCTTCCAGAGCGCTGTTAGGTTCGGATCTATTTCGACCAGTGTCTCAGCACAGGCCTCCCCTTGCTGGACTCCCACAGCTAGACTCCCGGCTCTTTTGTTGAGGCTCTTCTGTTTGCTGGCGCCAAAATAAGCTGCTTGATTAAATGTTACACCTGCTTGGCAAAAGAACCAACTAAACTGTGTGGAAACCAATCAAATAGCAAAATCAACTGCTAATCAATTTAGCCACTCACCTGGTACTAATCACACACTAACTCAGCCAATTCAAACACCACCTTACAATGTCACCAAATGTAGTTAGTTACAATTACTAAAAGCAGGAACTTATCTGTCTGCCTCTGTCCCTAGTTACCTGTAGACTGTTTATAGCAGCAGTGGTCCCTTAGTGTAACTTGACATGTGACTTCATTTGCGATGGGGAATGGCAGGTTTTATGTTAGGTCTTGCGATTAACTCATGATGGTTCTCAAACGAGGAGAATGCTACATACACATGTTCAATTCATTATTCAGAACAGACCACTTTACCAATTGAGGTGAACAGAGCTAAACAGTGAGGAGTTAATCCTCTCAATTACCCCTGGACAACTGCTCTGTTAATGGCAGCAGGTGTAATTGGTTATTGATGAACAGCTGACGAGGACAGGGGTTAACCTGCTTTGGATTCAGGATATAAATTAGCCTTTCATTACATTTCCTTCCATAGATAAAGATGGTTGAATATATTTAACTTTATTATATCTATTGTACTAGTATTTAATTATTTTTAAATACTATTTGATTTCTGCAAAAGTTATTTAAATGTTTTCAAATTGTATTTACTTTCCACGAATTATATTTAATTATTTCCAATTATTCTTTACATTGCGTGGTGATATTTAATTATTTCAACTATTTGAATGAGTTGGTATTTTCAATTTTATCATAAGGTCTGGCCTGGAGGCAAGTATGTTTTTGGTGAGCGTAGGATATATTAATTGTGTGAATTCTATTTGGCTGTTGCAAATATTTAGAGAAACCTACAGTATATTCTTTGGGGTCCTTGAGTCATACAGTAGATTACTAGAAATTGCTTCTTAATTACTAGCAGTTGTTTGATCAATCAATCCAGTTTGAAAAGCTACTATTCAAACATTCTGTGGTTGATAATGACATTTAGACCAGCGGGGTGGCTATACAATACATTACTGTGGTACAATTAGTCAAAAAGGAGCTGTAAGCCTATACCAAAAATTAAAAAGCTAATTATAGCTGCAAGAAAGCAGTTACATTAAAAAAGGGAACAGTTAAACCAAAAAAGTAAGATTGACTTACTTAATGTGAGGTCTCATAATGGGAGGCTGCCACCAGTGGAGTTCCAGCATGTGCACACAAACACTGGTACTCTACTGATGATTTCCTTTATCTTGTACGCTAGGTTTTTATTCATGCCAAATTGTGACTAAAGTTTCAGCAAACATGCTGCAGATTTAACATTGTCTTGTTGAGTCCTTTGCGAGACAGTGTTGACCTGGTTCTTTTGTAACAGGAGTAGTATTGGCTACCTTGTATATTTTAAAGCTGAAATCTTGCATGCCTTATGGTAATATATTGCTTTGACTGAGTTGAAGCTCAGAGATGTTTGGCTCAGTAGTTGTCTGCTTCACTCACCACTGAAAGCTTTGATAATCCACAGTTTTAGAAGCACCACCATTGTTGTTTATTAATTACCGGTAATACCTGTCAGTGAAGAATATACAGCAGATATCAGTTTAACAAATGACAATTTTGTGTGCTTTTGGCCAATCTAAACAAATAATTATTTTCTAAAATGATCTGGCCATTTTAGAAAATTTCAACCTTAAAAAAATGTTTACTAAAGGAAGCCCAAAACTAGCTTCAATCACTCACATTAAAGGCAGTGTGCAGTTAACACAATTCCATTTAACAAGGGGACTCTATTTGTGAGCTGCCTTGTTTTTAACTCTTGCCCTGTTCAGTCCCCAAGATAGTGGTCTTTTAGTCACACAGATTCTTGGAGGTATGTGCAGCCGAGCATTTGTGACAACCAACTGCACGATGTCACAAAGCAGCTCGAGCATTTGCTTGCACAGAACAGAAAATACTTTTATAGTGAAGAAGAACATTTTCTTTACAAAACAATGCTATTTAATTATTTGCATCTCATTAGTAATTAATTTATATATACAGACGTGCTCAAATTTGTTGGTACCCTTACAGCTCATTGAAATAATGCTTCATTCCTCCTGAAAAGTGATGAAATTAAAAGCTATTTTATCATGTATACTTGCATGCCTTTGGTATGTCATAGAATAAAGCAAAGAAGCTGTGAAAAGAGATGAATTATTGCTTATTCTACAAAGATATTCTAAAATGACTTGGACACATTTGTTGGTACCCCTTAGAAAAGATAATAAATAATTGGATTATAGTGATATTTCAAACTAATTAGTTTCTTTAATTAGTATCACACATGTCTCCAATCTTGTAATCAGTCATTCAGCCTATTTAAATGGAGAAAAGTAGTCACTGTGCTGTTTGGTATCATTGTGTGCACCACACTGAACATGGACCAGAGAAAGCAAAGGAGAGAGTTGTCTGAGGAGATCAGAAAGAAAATAATAGACAAGCATGGTAAAGGTAAAGGCTACAAGACCATCTCCAAGCAGCTTGATGTTCCTGTGACAACAGTTGCAAATATTATGAAGAAGTTTAAGGTCCATGAAACTGTAGCCAACCTCCCTGGGCGCGGCTGCAAGAGGAAAATCGACCCCAGATTGAACAGAAGGATAGTGCGAATGAGCTTTTTGAGCGAAAGTGGGCTCCATGGAAGAAGACCCAGGAGGACTCCACTTTTGACAGAAAAACATAAAAAAGCCAGACTGGAATTTGCTGAAATGCATATTGACAAGCCACAATCCTTCTGGGAGAATGTCCTTTGGACAGATGAGTCAAAACTGGAGCTTTTTGGCAAGTCACATCAGCTCTATGTTCACAGACGAAAAAATGAAGCTTTCAAAGAAAAGAACACCATACCTACAGTGAAACATGGAGGAGGCTCGGTTATGTTTTGGGGCTGCTTTGCTGCGCCTGGCACAGGGTGCCTTGAATCTGTGCAGGGCACAATGAAATCTCAAGACTATCAAGGCATTCTGGAGCGAAACGTACTGCCCAGTGTCAGAAAGCTCTGTCTCAGTCGCAGGTCATGGGTCCTCCAACAGGATAATGACCCAAAACACACAGCTAAAAGCACCCAAGAATGGATAAGAACAAAACATTGGGACTATTCTGAAGTGGCCTTCTATGAGTCCTGATCTGAATCCTATCGAACATCTATGGAAAGAGCTGAAACTTGCAGTCTGGAGAAGGCACCCATCAAACCTGAGACAGCTGGAGCAGTTTGCTCAGGAAGAGTGGGCCAAACTACCTGTTAACAGGTGCAGAAGTCTCATTGAGAGCTACAGAAAACGTTTGATTGCAGTGATTGCCTCTAAAGGTTGTGCAACAAAATATTAGGTTAGCGGTCCCATCATTTTTGTCCATGCCATTTTCATTTGTTTTATTATTTACAATATTATGTTGAATAAAAAATCAAAAGCAAAGTCTGATTTCTATTAAATATGGAATAAACAATGGTGGATGCCAATTGCTTTTGTCAGTTTCAAGTTATTTCAGAGAAAATTGTGCATTCTTCGTTTTTTGTGGAGGGGTACCAACAAATTTGAGCACGTCTGTATATATATAAATGTATTATGCAGTCTAGGTTCTTGACTTATTAAACTGCTTTTGTATATGTATCTAATTTAAAAATATGTACTTTGAGTGATCGGCATTCAAAAATGTTAGTCTGAATAATAGGGGTGCGTATTGGGACAGGGATAGTCTTTAAAAATAAATGTAAAAACAATTAAAATTGCACTGATACAGTTCTTACAGTTCGCTTACTGAGCGTTTGCGTAATTCGTAGTTTTATTGAATGCAGGGCTCCAGAAAAAACACACATGGGGGGGGGGGGGGGAGGACGTGATAAACTATACAGGGCATCGTGGTGATTGAAGTTCTGTGCTGGAGATGACCTCATAATCAAAAGAAAAAGAAAAAGAAAAATGCATGATAAAAATAGCCAAAAAATAAACAAACCACCAAATTTGTCTGGAAAACCGCCAATATGGCAGCACTGATCAAGGGGAGTAGCCTAAAAGTTGCATGCGAGATGCAAGCATTACCTATTAAATGTTACCTCAAGTTCAGTGTACAAATAAAATGTGAATTATATATCATTTGTTTTAGAAAAATCAACATTGTAATTGATGTTCCGGAACTTTAAGATGTAGGACTACACCACTGTATTATTATTATTATTATTATTATTATTATTCATTTCTTAGCAGACGCCCTTATCCAGGGCGACTTACAATTGTTACAAGACATCACATTATTTCACATTATTTTTACATACAATTACCCATTTATACAGTTGGGTTTTTACTAGAGCAATCTAGGTAAAGTACCTTGCTCAAGGATACAACAGCAGTGTTCCCCACCGGGGATTGAACC
This sequence comes from Acipenser ruthenus, assembly GCF_902713425.1. Taxonomy (NCBI): domain Eukaryota; kingdom Metazoa; phylum Chordata; class Actinopteri; order Acipenseriformes; family Acipenseridae; genus Acipenser; species Acipenser ruthenus. The sequence goes on from NC_081192.1 coordinate 53,395,650, forward strand.
CACAACCCTCCGGTCAAGAGTCCAGAGCCCTAACCACTAACCACTACTCCACACTGTATGTAAGGTTGGTAGTACCGCCAGCATATTTTACTTCAGCCTTACATAAACAACATACCGCAACATTTGACGGCTATCCTTTTTAGATTTTTTTATTAGGAAATGATTCCACACTTGACTTTCTTTTACACAATTTAAGCAGCTCCAAATCTCCATGTGCTTCTGCCATATTTTCTTTTGTGTTAGCACTGCTCGCGTTACAAGTTCTCGCGGGAAGTGATTAGTTTGCATCTGCGATGGCATACACAAGTACAAGGGGTGTACATGCGGTTCTTTTCTCCCTGCTGTAAGTGACGTCACGCAGCACAACTAGAACACCACAAGACTTACTCAATTTCAAATATTTGTTCATGTAAGTGACGTCACGCAGCACAACTAGAACACCACAAGACTTACTCAATTTCAAATATTTGTTCATGTAAGTGACGTCACGCAGCACAACTAGAACACCACAAGACTTACTCAATTTCAAATATTTGTTCATGTAAGTGACGTCACGCAGCACAACTAGAACACCACAAGACTTACTCAATTTCAAATATTTGTTCATGGCAAAAGTATTGGCACCTTTAAATTAAAATCCTGTAAAAATGTAATAGAACTAATTAAAAATATATTCATTGATTAAAAACAATTACACAGAAAGTAAGCTGCATTATAAAGTCAATAGCCAAAAAAATAAGGTCATCTGTTGAAGAATGTTTTGGCAGCACAGCAGATGATGGTCAAGAGTTGGATTTACCGTTGAGTAAAGCAGTCATAGAAAACTGTAACAAAGGAAATAGCTACACAACAGTATCAAAGACATATGGAATACCAAAATCCCCAATCAGTGCAACAATCAAGTACCAAAAACAAATTCAACAGAAATGTGTGAAAGAACAGATAAAAAGATTCAAGACAGACACAGCATGGACCTTCTGAGGGCGTATGAGCATCCTCCCATCTCACAAGCCTAAAGCCATAATCGCTTTTACACTGAGAAATCCAGAGCCGAAGTGGGCAGGCTACCGATCCCGCAAGGCAGAGATCAGCCCTGCTTCTTATCCACTCTGAATTTGCTCGGTGTCTGGCCAGTAGGGTTCTCTGTTGCGTGAGGAGGAGAATAATCCCTGCCGGTTTCCCATCCCCACCCCTGGGAGTATTAGAGCCAATGCGACGCCCCCTTCGGAGTCCCCAGCAAAGTTTGCAAGCTACATGAATCAACTTTCGGTTTCATATATGATTTAAAAAAAAAAAGATTTTGCAGTTACTATATATATATATATATATTAAATAATTGGCAACAACTAAATTTAATATATATACATATATATATATATATATATTAATTTAGTTGTTGCCAATTATTTTTTTTATTATTTTCTCCCAATTTGGAATGGCCAATTATTTTTAGGCTCAGCTCACCACTACAGAGCCCAATTACAAATGCTAAACCATCCAAAAAAGTCCAATATATTTACACAATTTATAGATTACTCGTTGTTCCATGTCTAAAAAAAAGTATAATATTGACTAATTTGTGTCATAAAGCACTAGAAATCATTAGACCCATTCATGACCCATTCATGTTACTGTATATAACACTGTGGTAATGCATAAGTATTGAAATATTTAAATCACTACTTTCCTTCATGAATGACTATGACCAGGACCACACCAGCCTTTTTACATTATTTGTGAATTCTAAGGTGTGCAGGTTTGCATGTGGGTCATTTCAGACCAGGAGATGAGGTTGGTGCTTACAACATTCAACAGCAGAATGCTGATGAATGAATTCGGAGGAACAATTCACCAGTTGTAAGGAATGTATTTCATGACAAAACTCTTTAATAACATAATCTTTAATAATCATAACAGGCTGGCTGTAGGGGTGACGTCAGGCCAGAAAGAAACACACAGACAATACTTATTTATTATACTGAATCAACTGCTAAAAAATCTTTAGGAATCACACATTTGCCAAATCTGCCATCATGCAGGATAAATGCAGTTATTTTTTATGGATACTGTGGAAGGGTGGTGGGCAATTCACTGACACACACGGGAGACAGAAGGTTTTATTTGAAACACCGCACTGGAGCCCAGTTTTATTTTGGAAATGTTCTTTTTTTATTAATATTTGTCGCCAGATGGCGCTGGTGCTGCAACTCCCCTTATACCAACGATGGTAACTGGGTTGCACTTGTATCCGTAGGCACGCACAGGTGCTCTGAAATAATAATGAAAACCAAAAGCGAAATAAAAAGAGAAAATCAAACACTGTAATAAAACTACAAAATAAAGGTGCTGCTTACGCAGTGCTTCCGCCAGCATCACAGGTATCCCCTCTCCAGCCACCTGAATGCATAACCAAGCGCAGTCCTTATGGGCCGAGCAATCCCCCAAGGCCCGCCTCTCAGCCACTCAGAGAGAGGGAAAGCCAACACACCCTGTTCCCCACCTCTCCATGTCATCGCCATGACTGACAGGCGGATCTTACAAGGCTGCTGCCCTCTTCCTGCAGAACCACGCATGTGCCAGACAGTTAGCACAGACCTCCCCCGTTACAGATACAATCATACTTGCCAACATTTGGAAACTGTTCAGCGGTACGCTGATCATATATATTATCATATAATAGGCATATCCCCCAACTCAACACCACACGACATCATGACAGTAGAAATAGACATAATGAAGCGTTCTTACCTTTGTATAAGTTAGTGATCAGCAGATGTGTCAGCCGCACGAAGAGCACAGCATGTGGTTTTCACAAACTCTGTGCAGAATAAATTATTTTTTTCTATGGGTAAATAACGGGATTTTCTTCCTATGCATCGGGATGCGGAAAATTTGCTCGGAAATCGAGACTGTGCCGACCATATAGGGACTGTTGGCATGTATGTACGGTATCAAAAGTCAATAACAAAAACTACCTACGTTACAGCAACTAAAATAATGTTAAAACGCTCTCATGACAAATACTTGCATTGTTGCCCATAACCTCATTGATAACTACACAGAGTGTAACAACAATAAATGAAGCATAATACAAAATACATATTTTAACAGCTTAATCTGTAGGAGTTAATTGTTGTTAATCTTGGCCTTTTTTCCGCTGCTCAGCAGGTGACTCGGCAGGTAAAAGTTCCTGTCTTTGGCTCTGGGGCTGTTTAAAATTATTGTTAATTTAAAATCTTTTCTCCCCCCCCCCAACCCCCCCCCCCCCCGGATGACAACTGAAAGTGCAGAGCGAGGGATAAAAAAAAAAAAAAAAAACAGAGCCAAGGAAATCCACCCCCCCCCCCCCCCCACCCCATCAAATCACACCCTGGGTTTAAGGGTTTGAGTTCTGTAGATCTTTTTATTTTACACTATTATTATTATTATTTATTACTTAGCAGACGCCCTTATCCAGGGCGACTTACAATCGCAAGCAAATACATTTCAAGTGTTACAATACAAGTAATACAATAAGAGCAAGAAATACAATAACTTTTGTTCAAGTGTGACAAACCACAATTCAATAATACGGCAGATAATAGTGATGGTTACATCAGGATATGATTAAATAGTGATAGTTACATCAGGATATGATTAAATACAAAATACTACAGGTTAAACACTTGGCAGATTACAGTATTCTGAAGTACAGGATTAAATGCAGTAAAATAGGGGGCAGATAAGAGCAAAATAAAGCACATTTAAATGAAGGGTGATAGTGTCCCAGGATACAAACAGAGGAGTTCTACAGGTGCTGTTTGAAGAGGTGAGTCTTAAGGAGGCGCCGGAATGTGGTCAAGGACTGGGCAGTCCTGACATCTATAGGAAGGTCATTCCACCACTGCGGAGCAAGGGTGGAGAAGGAGCAGGCTCTGGAGGCAGGGGAGCGTAGCGGAGGTAGAGCCAGTCTTCTAGTGCAGGCGGAGCGGAGAGTGGGGGTGTAGGGAGAGATGAGGGTCTGGAGGTAGCTGGATGCAGTATGGTCAAGGCATCTGTAGGCTAGTACAAGAGTCTTGAACTGGATGTGAGCGGTGATCGGGAGCCAGTGGAGCGAGCGGAGTAGTGGAGTAGCGTGGGCGAAGCAAGGCAGAGAGAACACCAGGCGGGCAGCAGAGTTCTGGATGAGCTGGAGCGGACGGGTGGCGGACGCAGGGAGGCCAGCCAGGAGGGAGTTGCAGTAGTCTAGGCGGGAGAGTACCAGGGCCTGGACCAGGAGCTGGGTTGCATAGTTGGTGAGGAAGGGTCGGATGCTTCGGATGTTGCTCAGGAAGAATCGGCAAGTGCGTGCCAGAGTGGAGATGTGCTGGGAATAAGAGAGGCAGGGGTCCAGGGTGACTCCAAGGTTCTTAGCGGAGGAAGAGGGAGAGAGTGTGGTAGATTCCAGAGGAACAGAGATAGAGAGATCAGAGGAGGGGGAGGAGGAGGGAAAGAAAAGGAGGTCAGATTTAGAGAGGTTGAGTTTGAGGTGATGCGAGTACATCCAGGAGGAAATAGCAGACAGACAGGTAGAGATACGGGTGGAGATGGTGGAGTCAGAGGTGGGGAAGGAGAGGAAAATCTGAGCATCATCAGCATAGAAATGGTATGAGAAACCATAGGATGCGATGAGGGAGCCCAGGGAGCGGGTGTAGAGAGAGAACAGGAGAGGACCCAAGACTGACCCTTGGGGGACTCCAGTTAAGAGAGGGTGAGGTGTGGAGGTTGCTCTACGCCAGGTTACCTGGTAAGTGCGGTTGGAGAGGTAGGAGGAGAACCAGACCAGAGCAGTGCCAGAGATACCCAAGTCAGCGAGAGATGATAGTAGAATAGAGTGATCAACAGTGTCAAAGGCAGCAGAGAGGTCGAGGAGAATTAGGACAGAGGAGAGAGAGGCAGCTCGGGCACACTTAAGTGAGTTGGTGACAGACAGGAGGGCGGTTTCAGTGGAGTGAACAGAGCGGACAGGAAAGCAGAGAGCTGGCGGTGTACAGTCCGCTCGAGGGTTTTGGAGAGGAAGGGTAGGAGGGAGACAGGACGGTAGCTCTGGAGGGAGGTGGGGTTGAGGGTAGGTTTTTTGAGGAGGGGAGTGATAGAGGCTTTTTTGAAGGCAGAGGGAAAGAGACCAGAAAGTAGAGAGGTGTTGAGGAGGGAGGAGATGAAGGGGAGTAGAGCAGGAGCAGCAGCTTGAAAGAGGTGAGTGGGGAGGGGGTTCTGATTCTTGCCGAGCGGAGCGCAGAGGAGAGCCAGAGGGGACAGAGGGAGTCGAGGGAGGAGGTGAGTGAGGAGAAGAGGGTGGAGGTAGCAGAGTCTACGGAGAGTTGTGAAAAGGAGTCGATTGGAGGGAGGTGAGAGAGAGCAGTGGAGGCAAGGACAGAGGGGGAGAGAGAGCGGAGGTTACGGCGAGAGGTGACAGTGGGGGTAGGAGGAGCAGGGAGAGACAGAGAAAAAGAGATGAAATAGAGAGGTCCAGGGGGTTGACAGAGAGGGTGGAGGGGCAAACGGCCCTGGAGAAGGTGAGGTCCAGTTGACGGCCAGCTTTATGGGTAGGAGGGGACGGAGAGAGACAGAAGTCAAAGGAGTGAAGGAGAGGGAGGAATCCAGCAGAGTGGCTGGGGTTGGAGAGATGGATGTTGAAGTCACCCAACAGGACTGTCGGGGTAGACAGAGAGGGGAGGGAGGAGAGTAGATAGACTACTGTCAAGATTTAAATCTGTCAAGATTTAAAAGCTTATAAACAGAGGAAAATAATAGTGCTCATACCAAATACTGATGTATTCTACAGTGTTTTTATAAATTGAATGTTAAGTTTCAGTGTATTTGTCTTGACTATAATGTATTGCCAGAAACATTAGCAAGAATTCTAGCTATGTAGCATTACAACATAGTGAGCACAACTGCAATGGGTGCATTGTTGTTTAAACGATGTAATGTGTGTCTGGTGTCTGCCTTTAAGGAAGTGACAAGTTAGAGTGTTTCAGACTGTTACCAACCTTAAAAGTTATTTTTTCAAGAGTTCATTGAAATCCGCTGCATCAGACTATGAAAAAAGAAGACAGTATTACCCGACTGTCACTGGCTCCTTTAACAGCCAGTCCAACGTTTGAACAAACGGCTGAAGCACTGGTTTTTTTTTATATCAAATTGTTTTTCTTACTGCTGCTGTCAAACTAGTCAGTGTAATTTGAGTAGAATAATATATGGGACAATTTAAGAGGAAGTGCACTGGTAAATTAACAAGTTAAAATCAAAAATAAAAATACAAAGGTTGCTGTTTTGTTTGTCTTGAAAGTGTGTACTCAGTTGAATCTAACTGAACTTAATCAGTTTTGAGGGGGAGGGGGAGGGGGGTCGTCAATGTTTTGTCATACAAGTAAGTGCAGGTGTTACATATGATAGATTTCTGAACCCTATAGAATTCGGTACCCTTGATGATTACATGCTGATACAGCTGCATTTTTTCCCAAGGATTGCTGGATGTGAACGTTTGATGTTTCTGTACAGTATTTACATGTAATAAAATGAAAATGTGTTTTAAAAGAAAAGAAAAAAGTTTTATAAGGTTACTTTAATCAAGGATTTCGTGTATTGAGCAACTCAGGAGGCTGAACATACTGTATATCTAGAAAATCAGTGGAGAGGTTTGGGTGGTCTTATTTTATCTCGAAATCCTGCCTGTAAAACTCTTCATCTCAACTAGAAATTACATTGTTAAATCAAAAGTTCAGGGACTAAATCATAGGTGGTCCCTGAGAAAATTACCAAAATTACTGCTGCTACCCATTTCCACACACCCACACGTTAAACATTTGCTACACTATCCATAACACCAACATATAAGACAGATTGTTCTATCACCCTCACCCAATACAGTGTCCGATCCTTTGGGTCTGCCTTAAAACAGTTTTCAGCTATTCATGCTAATAAAAGATTGTTTTTAAAGAAAACTTAACTGATTTGCACTTGAATCCAAATGGTAATGACAATGGTAATAAACCGCTCCTACTTCTAAGAGAAGAGCATGCAGCGCAAAAGACCACTGCCAATTGCTGAAAAGGAAATCCCATTCCTTCTTGTTTCTCTGCATCTTAATAATAATGCTACAATGAATGTTTTTTTTTATTACCAATGCTATAAATAAGGGGAACGTCTTTATTTTTAACTGTGAACTACATCCTTGTATTTTCCATTGCAAACATTATTCTACCATGTTCTGAAGTTCAAAGCCACATACTTTATTAAGCTGCAGTTGTATTGTCACCTTGAAAGTGTATTATTTCTAAAAGAACCAATTTATCTCATTAGTAGTACTTCATTTTTAAAGAATAGTATATTCCACCTAAGCATACATCACTGTAATTCTAACTGCGTTATCTGACAACGCATTATAGACAACATTCTTTTTGCACCGATATTCTCTGATATATTCTCATTTTGATGACCATTTTCCTCTTGTTTTATACTCTTTTCATTTAACCTGATATTCTGTCTTCCAACAATAGACCACTTATGTGTTATCTGCCTCTTTAGATTTATTCCAGGAAGTTAAATCAATATCGTTCCTGTTTTAAAAGTTTGTTTATTTAGTCAGGATTTGAAGGCCTCTGTATTTTAACATCTTTAGTATTTTACAGTAAAACCAAAGACTGCATAAATTATCACACACCATCAAAGATGCTAAAGGTTGCATGATCTCAGAGAGTGAGACTTTTGCCAGAGAATGTATGTCAGTACTGAAAGTGCACAATGAGGATAACAAAACCAGGAGGAAAAATAGTACTGAACTGTCTACTGATGGAATTTGCAATGCTCCCCCCTTGTTAAACTGTATTGTTATCATACTTTGTGTAAGAGGGAAAGTTCAAAATGGATTCTCAGATGCAAAAACAAATCCTGCGATGAGTCTCTCAGTCTGATCCTTTCTGGATTTTTGATGTTACAATTACCAAAGCAATTATCTCAGACATGCTATTAAACACAGTTGATGTTACTACAAGTTTCAATAACCCAATTTCTTATTTTTAGTTGTTTGAAAAGTTATTTTTCCTTGAAATGTTTAGATTGAAGTTGCTTTCAATTAGTGCAGATGTAATGTACTTGGTAATTTTTCAAGAGATAGCGTCAGGAGTCTTTCAGAAACAATTTATTTTTAAGAGAGATTGTGAAGGGAACCAACAGGAAGGGAAGGGATATACTTGTCACTTACAAAATTCTTATTATTAAAAGGTATCTATGGCTTACCGGTAGCTATCAATTAAAAAAATTATACTGCTGGAACTGTCTTTTGTTCAGTACAGAAAAGGCGATATGGAACAGCACTGGCTACAGCAATCTAGGATGTCTAACAAAGTCAGCACAAAAACACGAGCGTTCCCAAATCACTTGCGAGCCACTGTAACACTCTCTTGGACAAACCTGGATTGATGTTCAACTGGATAAGCAGAAGCATAGGGATACAATACCACAATGAGCAAGTAAGAACTGTCTTTCAGAAGGTGCTATGAAGGCACCAATTCCTCAAATAGAGGTAATTATGTGGAATTACTTTCTCTGATATTTTCTATGATAGCATGTTAAGCAATCACTTGTCAATAGCCACAGTATTCTAAGGTACCTCTAGCAAGATTCAGAATGACTTAATCTCTTTGGTGTCTCAGGTTTTGATAGATACAATAAAAAGGAGACGTACAGGAAGCCAAGTACGTAGCTGTAATGGTAAACGCAGTTCAGCTGTCTTGTGTTTTCAGATATGTGACTGACAGTGGCCCGAATGAACAGTTGTTATGTGAAAATTTGTTACATTTACTAAATAATAATAATAATAATAATATTTTTCACAGCCATTTAGTCCTGCCTTAATAATATTATAGTCTAGAAAGTTGCCACTCTCAATGTAGTTAGTGACTGCGTTATTTATAGTTTTCTGTAAATCTTCTTTTCTCAGTAGATTGTGCTCTCCCTTTCCAATTTGACAGACATGCTCCCTAAAAATAAAAAAAATAAATATCATTTAAAAAATTGTAGCTATACTGCACTATTGTAAATAAGAGAGGTAAATTAATAAGTTAGGTTGAGGGGGACTAATAATGTTGAAAGAAGGGTGGGAGGAGCAAACAAAAACTTCCAAAAATATAGTCAAGTATGTAATCATGTTAAGAGACCGCCTAGCATTGGTTGGTCATTTGGCGCAAGAAAATCTAAAACTAGTTCAGCATCGCTAGGAGCAGCAGTACAACAAACAAGCACAAATACTGACTTTTCGGCCAGGTGATAAAGTACTGTTGCTACTTCCCACATCGCAGTCTAAGTTGTATGCTAAGTGGCAGGGGCCATACGAGGGAATTGGTAATGTAAATTATGATTGCCGAAATAAGACAGAAATTGATCATATTAACTTGCTAAAACCCTGGAATGAAAAGGAGGCCATTTATAGCTTGTGACAGTTTAGATCAGGATTTTGGTCCCACTGACAAACAGTTACTTCCGGATCAGAAACGCAAGCTCTACCAGTTGGTGGAAAGGTTTAATTATGTTTTTTCTGACTTGTCCGGTAGAACTAATGTTATTTCACATGCTAGTACTACTCCACCAGGTGTCAGGGTCCAGGAGAGACCATACCAGATCCCAGGGGTCCCGTCCGCAAGGAGGTGGAGAATATGCTCGGGCTTGGAGTCATTGAAACTTCCCGGAGCGAGTGGTGCAGTCCTATCGTGATGGTGGGCAAGAAGGACGGCTCCACTTGGTTCTGTGTAGATTTTTGAAAGGTTAATGCCATCTCCAAGTTCGATGCGTATTCAATGCCCCAAGTGGATGAGCTCCTCGACCGACTGGGTAAGGCGCAGTTAATCTCAACCTTGGATCTGACAAAGGGATACTGGCAGATTCCACTCACTCAGAGCTCGAGAGAGAAACTGCTTTCTCTACCCCAGAGGGCTTGTTCCATTTCTGGACCATGCCCTTCAGGTTGCATGGAGCTCCCGCCACCTTTCAGAGACTGATGGACCAGGTCTTAGCTCCCCATCATCAGTACGCAGGCGAAGACATTGATGATGTATTGATTTTTAGCTCCACCTGGAAGGAGCATATTATTAAACTTTTAGCCGTCCTACAGTCTCTAAGGGAGGCAGGGCTAACAGCCAAGCTGGGCAAGTATGCATTTGGCAAACAAGAGACACAATATCTTGACTACATTATGGGTAATGGCCGGGAAAGCCGATCGCCTCCAAAGTCCAGGCGCTGGTGGAGACGACGATCCTGAGAACCAAGTCACTGGGGTTAGCCGGCTATTATCGCAGTTTTATCCCCAAGTATGCCACCATAGTCAGCCCCCTAGTATATCTCACCCGAAAGGCTGAAACTGGAAGGTAACCATATTAGGGGGAGCCAGTTGTTGCATGTACCCGGAAGGACTCCATTGCAATAAGCTGTGGGACAGCCCTCTATTGGAGAAATCATGGTGACGGGTTGATTGCAGGGAGGAGTTTGTGGGTACAAAGGGGAAGCAGCTACGTCAGTACATCCCCTTGTGCTGAAAATGTAACTTACGACCGGAGTACTGCTTGTTTGTTTTGTTTGTTTGTGAATTTTGTTTGTTACAAAAGATGTATTTACAAACAACAAAGTTTTATACATACAGCCCAAAGTTAAACAAAGTTGTTGTAACTCAAATTGCCTTGCCAAATTGTGTTGATCTGCAGGTAATGATTCACAGGGTGTTATGATGGGCTGAAATATCACAATGGCTGTGGGCCATTACTAGTATACAAATTAGACACACTCTTGACAATGATTTTCATTGGTGTGTGCTTCTGCCATTTAAAAAAATGAATATTCAGGTGAGCAATGCTGTGTGCCTATACCCCTAAATTACTCTCGCGATGACAAGTCAGTTTTGAAATGATTGAATAAACCATTTAAATTTGAGTTTGATGATAATACGTTATCATGTTACAAAACAATACTGTAGCAGTTCCTGTTCCTTTAGGAGGCGCATTTACAATGAGAAAATTCTGTTTTACCACAAAGCTGTTCCCTAAGCCGGAGTGTTCTCTTAGGAGGTGTTCCTATACGCCGTGACTACTGTACTAGGCAAGAAAGAATAAAATAATACATATATTTATTCTTTTACAAACAATTCGTATGTGTTTTCAATATATTTACATTTTACAAGAGAATATTTAATTGCTTATTAAGAAAATGTGGCAGTTAACAGTAATTTCACAGAGGTTAATTTTAATATTGTCATCAATGCAACAGTTACTAAAAATGTGATTGCTATTGATTGCTTGAATGTTACTGAAAGAGGGAGGAGTTTTTGATTTTTTTTATATGTTACTCTATAATGCCAACATTATCCTTCATTTTGTCTATGGAGATTTTTAATTACATTTTCTCAAAGATGCAGAATTTTACGAGTTTTCAAATAAGACTTGTCAAATGTTATCACAATAGTTTGCCCTTTTAGTAAAGGTTTTTTTTTTATTCAATATGTTTACTGATATGTCTGGAAGTTTGGTTAAGTAGCACCACAGAAGAGGGAAATAACAAAGTATTACAATATTTGTTGATCGAGTACATCCCTGTGTCTGGATTTCAGTATCTTGCTTAATTAGGAATTGCAATTGTTGAATAATAACACCTTTTTAAGAACTCACTATAATGTTTATCTAAGTTGTACAAAAATTATAAAAAAAAAACTGCAGTTTGGACTCAGTGTCACATGAGCGATTCATTTGGTATGCAGGTAGCATTCTTGACCTGTATTATTTAATACACAAAAGCTGCAAATCCATATTATCAGTTTGCTTCAGTCATAATGGATAAGACAGTAGATCTGAAAGACTGAAAGGGGGCTAATAGTCATTGTTTGGTTGAAAGATGCTTCTGTAATCTTCACTCACATTTTTCCACTTGTGTGGATAAAATGGGACAAAAACAGCCCTTGTTACAAGCCATCCTTTCAATCCCAAACATGTCTTCAGGGAATAATCATCGAAGAGCCATCCCACATCCCTGTAAAACAGGGGTGTCCAATCCTGGTCTTGGAGGGCCGGTGTCCCTCCAGGACTAGGATTGGACAACCCTTCTATAAAACAATTTAACCTCACTTCAATCTGTGCAGTCTTGGCAGCCCATTGTGGCCCTTTACCGTTTTGACAGTGTTATGGTTGGTGTTTCTATTTTAATTTCAAATGTGGCCCATGGTGTGAGGGGCATAATTAAACAATGTTGTTACGCAGGGACTTGACACAACTATTGCATGTCTTGTATGCCATTTAGCTAAATGAAATAAAATGAAGGCTATTCGCATGCATTTCTTGTGCTTGTCGATACAATGTATTATATTGCCAGAAAGTCTGTAAAATATGGATGATAAATTATCTTGAGTTTAGTCTAAACAACATCTAAACATATCTAAAATAATACAACATAGTTTTTGATTTGGCAGAGCATTTTGAAACAAAGACCAAATTAATGGTTATATCTTAGATGGTGCTTGTCCATAATTTCATACTGTGGTTGGTCAGAAACTCACATCCAACTCCCAAGAGAGTGTAATTTAAAATAACATATTATTATAATTATGTAAAATACATTAAAGCTGGACTAGAAAGGATTTATAAAATGTTTTATTCTCTTGTGTCCATGTGTCATTCATGTGTATTTCTATCTTTTTTTTAAAAAGTTTTTCATCAAATCATTCAGACCTAAAAAGTTTAAGCTCAATAAGGTTCATAGCCACAAGCCTTGTTGGTAAAGACCATTTTTAATTGCCTTAGTTTATAATTCCATAAATGCTGTCTGCATCATCGATAAAGATAAGTAGAACAGTGTAACTTGATTATTTGTCTCACCTTCCACACCTCTGGGACCTGCTGACAATTGCCTTTTTATGTAATATACATTATTATAACACCTGTTCATGTTATTCAGCCTTTCTTTTGTTTTTCCAGCTACCTGCTTCTCTTAAAATACATGTTATGCATAGTATTTTAAAATGCATATGTGGTGGAGTGTCCCGCCCCTATATATATGTGCGCTCTTTTATTATTATTTGTATTATTATTGTTTGCGGCGCGGACGTAAAGTCGCTGCCATTATTTGTCATTGTTTTGTATTTGATTTTAAAACCTTGTGATGTGTGACTGATCAGCTACTGATTATTTAACTAGCTGTAGTCACGCATCCTTATTAAACTCGTGCAGACTATGGCCGAGTGGTAATAAGATAATTAATAACTAGTTAACCCCTCGGCCAGAATATAAAAGACTGCAGTTGTCTTTGTTGGGGGGAGAGGGTGCAGAGTTGGAGAACGAGAGCAGAGACAGGAGATAATAAGATAACGATTGCTAAGCGTGCTGGTTTAAACACCAGCACAAGACTTATTTGTTATTTGTTTATTAGTTTGGCCAACGCGCCTTTTGTTTTGTGTTTGTTTAAATCTTTTGTTTCTTTTATTATTTGATAAACAGGCTGAGCGCTGTTGCGCTTCAGTTTTGCCCCACCAGTCCTTGTGCTGAGTCTGTGTTTCTGGTTTGCAAAGCCATCCTGTTCACAGCATACAACAGCAACAATAATTTAAAAATGGCACAAGGAATAGGGAAAATGTTATTAGAACTACAGTTAATATAAAATCTTTAAAATCACTTACCATGCTGGGTCTATTGAAATAAAGGACCAAAATAAAGTTTCACTGATGGCTAACATTTTAAATACAAAGGCATAGTTTCACAGAAGGCCCTTAAAACATCTCTGTGGTGTTTTATTGTATAATATCTACCTTTAACAGCAGAAACTAACTCAACTGGCTCATCACAGGAAAGAAGTCCCTGAAGAGGGTGGGGAAAATGTCACTCTCCAGGTGACCATGAACGTGTAGAACTATCGAAAATTAAGAATTGGAAACTAAATAGCATGAATGACACATGGGTAATAACATATTTTTAAACCCTTTACGTTCTATCTTGAAAATAAAATTATAGAACAAGTTATACAATATCACATGATTTACAAATCCTTTGTTTGTACTTAAGAGAACATTTGACCACATTTACTGTAGAGACCCCAGACTAGAAAGTCACTCCCTTCAGTTTAGAATGAAGGCGCATTGCCAAATCTCTCCAGGTTACCATGGCACAGTGCCCTCTTGCTCTCCCCATCTAAAGCAGTACCCACTGTATGGATAAACAGAGCTTCATTCAACAGGGCTGTCAGTCCCATTCAATTCCAAAATTTAAAAATATAGGTGGTCTTGAACTACAGCCATTGGCACAAACAGCTTTTCTCCATAATGGAAAATATTGCTAAAGGGGTTTATAGAGAGACAGGAACGAGGACAAGAGACACGGATAACAAACAGTTTCAGACTGCAATTTATTTTAAGGGATATTAACCTTTTTGCCAGTTTCTGCAATTGATTTATAATACATATGCTGATGCCAGTTACTTTTTTTCAAAAACTTCAACTTACAACATTAAGACATCTGTTTTCCATACACTTTACAGTCGTAGTAAGGGAAAAGTGGTTCAAATCTGCCATTGTATTCTAGTGAATGTTCTTTGACAGCTTGTTTTGAAGCTGAGTGAATTACAGGCACCTACCAGTTCCATGCAATATTTAAGTTTACTCTCTGCAGCATTACACAAGTCAAATAATTTTAATCCTAAAGCACTCTTGGAACAAACATTAACAAAGGCACTTATAACATTAGTTTGTTGAATCTAAAATAATATATATATATATAGTGAGCCAGCTCACAGTCCTGCCGACAGAGCGCGCTCATGGTGGGCCAAAACTGGGCATGCAAGACCCGAGAGACACCACTAGGGAAACTGCTGGCAGCTCTGGAGCCAGTCTGCCGTGAACAGGAGGAGGTAATTGAGCAATGGGCTACAGGTGCTGATAGGTAGGATTGGTTAATTGAAAAACATTAATTAACTGGTTGTCTAAATTGTCCAGGCAGTTGCAGAGAAGCAAGCTCACAGGGAGATCACTGTCATTTCTGTCTACAACCAGGGGATCACTCTTGCGATGGAGAACTCAACCCCAAACCCACCCCGGAGATTTGGATACCAGACTAACACCTAAAGGTCTGGGTTTTGAAGTACAATTATTATTTTTCAGGGGACTTGGAAACTGGATTCTTTTTTGGTGTAATTTTGTAGTTGTTAGAATGCAACGCTATTTTGGATTAGGGCTTTAGGGAACAGGGTTTTGTTTTGTGAAAAAACAAAACCCGATTTAAACTGTTCTCAACTGTCACTTATTTCCATGCAATTATCTGTGCCTTCCTTTGACTAGCTTACAATATGTAAGTATGTATGTATGTGTATGTATATATATATATATATATATATATATATATATATATATATATATATATATATATACAGACGTGCTCAAATTTGTTGGTACCCTTACAGCTCATTGAAATAATGCTTCATTCCTCCTGAAAAGTGATGAAATTAAAAGCTATTTTATCATGTATACTTGCATGCCTTTGGTATGTCATAGAATAAAGCAAAGAAGCTGTGAAAAGAGATGAATTATTGCTTATTCTACAAAGATATTCTAAAATGGCCTGGACACATTTGTTGGTACCCCTTAGAAAAGATAATAAATAATTGGATTATAGTGATATTTCAAACTAATTAGTTTCTTTAATTAGTATCACACATGTCTTCAATCTTGTAAATCAGTCATTCAGCCTATTTAAATGGAGAAAAGTAGTCACTGTGCTGTTTGGTATCATTGTGTGCACCACACTGAACATGGACCAGAGAAAGCAAAGGAGAGAGTTGTCTGAGGAGATCAGAAAGAAAATAATAGACAAGCATGGTAAAGGTAAAGGCTACAAGACCATCTCCAAGCAGCTTGATGTTCCTGTGACAACAGTTGCAAATATTATTAAGAAGTTTAAGGTCCATGGAACTGTAGCCAACCTCCCTGGGCGCGGCCGCGAGAGGAAAATCGACCCCAGAGTGAACAGAAGGATAGTGCGAATGGTAGAAAAAGAACCAAGGATAACTGCCAAAGAGATACAAGCTGAACTCCAAGGTGAAGGTACGTCAGTTTCTGATCGCACCATCTGTCGCTTTTTGAGCGAAAGTGGGCTCCATGGAAGAAGACCCAGGAGGACTCCACTTTTGACAGAAAAACATAAAAAAGCCAGACTGGAATTTGCTAAAATGCATATTGACAAGCCACAATCCTTCTGGGAGAATGTCCTTTGGACAGATGATTCAAAACTGGAGCTTTTTGGCAAGTCACATAAGCTCTATGTTCACAGACGAAAAAATGAAGCTTTCAAAGAAAAGAACACCATACCTACAGTGAAACATGGAGGAGGCTCGGTTATGTTTTGGGGCTGCTTTGCTGCGCCTGGCACAGGGTGCCTTGAATCTGTGCAGGGCACAATGAAATCTCAAGACTATCAAGGCATTCTGGAGCGAAACATACTGCCCAGTGTCAGAAAGCTCTGTCTCAGTCGCAGGTCATGGGTCCTCCAACAGCATAATGACCCAAAACACACAGCTAAAAGCACCCAAGAATGGATAAGAACAAAACATTGGACTATTCTGAAATGGCCTTCTATGAGTCCTGATCTGAATCCTATCGAACATCTATGGAAAGAGCTGAAACTTGCAGTCTGGAGAAGGCACCCATCAAACCTGAGACAGCTGGAGCAGTTTGCTCAGGAAGAGTGGGCCAAACTACCTGTTAACAGGTGCAGAAGTCTCATTGAGAGCTACAGAAAACGTTTGATTGCAGTGATTGCCTCTAAAGGTTGTGCAACAAAATATTAGGTTAGTGGTCCCATCATTTTTGTCCATGCCATTTTCATTTGTTTTATTATTTACAATATTATGTTGAATAAAAAATCAAAAGCAAAGTCTGATTTCTATTAAGTATGGAATAAACAATGGTGGATGCCAATTACTTTTGTCAGTTTCAAGTTATTTCAGAGAAAATTGTGCATTCTTCGTTTTTTGTGGAGGGGTACCAACAAATTTGAGCACGTCTGTATATATATATATCCCTTAGCGGTCCATTTATTCAGGCATGTCAGGTCCAATTTATTTTCACACGCGTGGTTTATTTTACACGCATGGCTCCACCGCGTCTTTCTTTATTTTAACTGCAGTCCCTGGTGTCAGTCACCGCCCAGTCACCCTGTCACACATGGTGTCCTGCGTGGGATTGCAGCGCCTCCTGGACGCAGGCAGAAGAGGGTACTGCAGTTTCTTTTTTTTTCGTTTTTTGTAATTGTGTTTGGAGGGAGAAAAGGAGAGTGAGGATGAGAGGAAGGAGGAGGAGGAGCTGCCAGAAGCAGCAGCAGAAGAGAGGTGAGAGGAGATGGTGGGCACGGGAACCCCATACTGGGACACAGAACAGGAGCAGCGGAAAGCTGAAGGGGCCCCCCTGTGTGTCATCTGCAGGGAGTTTGGGCATGACCAGGGGGACTGCCCCTATGAAGACCCCTGCTTCTGGGAAGCCTACACAATGAGGAGGGTGTCCTGTCCGTCACGGTGGTTTTGGCTGCTGGAGCCGCAGACCCCATCACCTCCACAGGCCAAAGGAGACAAGGGGAAGGAGTCCACAGTGCGTCCACAGCCCAAGAGGGGGCGGACTGAGCGTCCACAGCCCAAGAGGGAGGAGTCGGTGCATCCACAGCCCAAAAGGGAGGAGGTTGAGTGTCCACAGCCTAAGAGGGAGTAGCCAGTGTGTCCACAGCCCAAGAGGGGGGAGGCCGAACGTCCACAGCAACAAGAGGGATGAGCCAGTGCGTCCACAGCCCAAAACAGGGGAGGCCGAATGTCTACAGCCCACATCTCCACCAGCAGAGGGAGAGTTCCTGCTGGTTCCACCTCCACCTCTGTGGGAGGACTGTGTGTCGCTCCCACCTCCGCCAGCAGAGGGAGAGTTCCTGCTGGTTCCGCCTCCACCTCCGTGGAAGGACTGTGTGTCGCTCCCACCTCCGCCAGCAGAGGGAGAGTTCCTGCTGGTTCCGCTTCCACCGCTGTGGGAGGACTGTTGGTTGCTCCCACCTCCGCCAGCAGAGGGAGACTACCTGCTGGTCCCACCTCCACCAGCAGAGGGAGCATGCCTGCTGGTTTCCCCGCTGCAGCCAGGGGCTGCCTGTTGCTCCGCGTCACCTGGGGCTGCCTGTTGCTCCGCGTCGCCTGGGGCTGCCTGCTGCTCCGTACAGGGTACAGGGTACGAGGGAGAAGTGGAGCTCCCGCTGCCGCCTCCATGGCCAGGGGCTCCCCTCCCGAGTTCACCACCAGCAGAGGGAGCATGCCTGCTGGTTTCCCCGCTGCAGCCAGAAGAGAAGGAGCACCTGCCTCCTTCGCAGCCAGAAGGGGAGGAGCCCCTGCTGCCTTCGCAGCCAGAAGGAGAGGAGCCCCTGCCGCCTTCGCCAGGAGCAGAGCAGCAGGAGCTGCCTCTGCCTCCACCACCACCACCTGAGGGAGAGGAGCAGGAGCTGCCTCTGCCTCCACCACCACCACCCGAGGGAGAGCAGCAGGAGCTGCCTCTCCCTTCATGACAGGATCGACCGGGACAGGAGGCTGGCGGTCCGCAGCCACCCTTGCATAGGCTGCTGAGCAGAGCAAGGGGGAAAACCGCTGGGTCGCAGCGGCTGAGAAGTGGGCCAACCCCAGCACCACCGCTGGTCCTGGCTCCCTTCCTGCAGTCGCCTCCCGAGGGTCCGCTGCCACCGTCGCCTCCTGAGGGACCGCTGCCGCCCTGTCGTGCACCGCCCAAGGATGCCAGCCTCGCACCGCCCAAGGATGCCAGCCTCGCACCGGCCAAAGATGTCAGCCTCGCACCGCCCAAGGATGCCAGCCTCGCACCGCCCAAGGATGCCAGCCTCGCACCGCTCAGGGATGCCACGCCTGCATCGCCTGGGGCTGCCTGTTACTCTGCGTCGCCTGGAGCTGCCTCTTGCTCCGCGTCGCCTGGGGCTGCCTCTTGCTCCGCGTCGCCTGGGGCTGCCTCTTGCTCCGCGTCGCCTGGGGCTGCCTCTTGCTCCGCGTCGCCTGGGGCTGCCTCTTGCTCCGCGTCGCCTGGGGCTGCCTCTTGCTCTGCGTCGCCTGGGGCTGCCTCTTGCACCGCGTCGCCTGGGGCTGCCTCTTGCTCCGCGTCGCCTGGGGCTGCCTCTTGCTCCGCGTCGCCTGGGGCTGCCTCTTGCTCCGCGTCGCCTGGGGCTGCCTGCTGCTCCATACAGGGTACAGGGTACGAGGGAGAAGTGGAGCTCCCGCTACCGCCTCCATGGCCAGGGGCTCCCCTCCCGAGTTCACCTCCCGAGGGTCCGCTGCTGCTGCCGTCGCCTCCCGAGGGTTCGCTGCTGCTGCCGTTGCCTCCCGAGGGTCCGCTGCTGCTGCCGTCGCCTCCTGAGGGTCCGCTGCTGCTGCCGTCGCCTCCCGAGGGTCCGCTGCTGCTGCCGTCGCCTGGGGTCGTCGAGGATCCTGCTTCGCCTGGGGTCATCGAGGGTCCTGCTTCGCCTGGGGTCGTCGAGGGTCCTGCTTCGCCTGAGGTCGTCTGGGGCTCTGCTTCGCCTGGGGTCGCTACACTGTGGCTGGAGCCCCATGAAGGGGAGCTGCCGGCCATGAAGAAAGGGGGGGAAGGTCAGGAGACCAGCTCCCCCAGCTGCATTTTTGTGGCAGGAAACACTGTGGCCAGAGCCCCATGGAGGGGAGCTGCCGGCCACAAGAAGGGGGGGGAGGTTAGGAGACCAGCTCCCCCCGCAGCAGAGGGAGCTGCCAGCCATGAAGAATTGGGGGGTGCCGGACACTGTGCTTCCCCTTCTTCCGGGACTTTGAGACTGAGGGGGGAGGTGGCCGTTGGGGCCAAGTGTGCGTTGCACAAGGGGGGGTGGGGATATGTAACAGGGCGAGGTGCCCTGTACATTGTTTTGTTTATTTATTTTTAGAACGGGGTTTTCCCCCTTCCGCCCCTGTGTTATTTTCTATATTATTATTATTATTATTATTATTATTATTATTATTAGTATTATGGTTTATTTATATTTAGATTTGTCGGCGAAGCGCTGTATGTTTTGTTTATAGACATGACGACGTAGCCGAATGTTTGTTTATTTTGGTTAGCAGCGTGGATGGGAAACCCCATCCACAGTAATTGAAAAACTCATGCAGATTGTGGCCACGATATAAAAGCCTGCAGCTCGCTGCACTCTCGGTGGGTGTGTTAGAGAGGATAGAGGTGCGTAGAGAGTAGAGAGAAACAAAACAGAACGAAACGAAAATTAAAAAAAGATTCCAGGAACAGTGACAGCAACTGCCCAGCCTGACCTGGGATCGTATTATTTTGTGTTCGTGATTATTTTTGTTTACCCTTTTGTTTTGCTCTGTGAGCACAGTGTTTTCTGTTTAAATATTTATTTTATTTTTGTTATTTGTAAATAAAACGGCGGCTCCGCCGCGTCTTTCTTTATTTTAACTGCAGTCCCTAGTGTCAGTATTTTTCCCGTCCCTGCTTCTGTCTGACGTCACCGCCCAGTCACCCTGTCACAGTGCTAAACAAAAGTATTATGCGTGCAATAATCACAAATATGCGTGAATGTGGAACAAATATATTAAAAACAACTCATGATGTGTTGGTTTCAAACACAGGTACTTTGTTGAAATATTGAAATTAATTATGCAGAAAATGTGGAAACTTACACAAACGCTGTTAATATAATAAATACATAATTTGTGTGTATTTGCTAATTAGTTATAAGGGTGTATAAAATCATAGGCCTACTTACAACGTAGTTGCGACAGAAATGGATGAATGGAGAAGACGCAGACAAACACTGGCTAGATTAAGTCTTGTATGGGAAGAACTCCTTCAGTCCCATGCAATGGGTTTGCAGGAAAGGAATTGTGCATCTATTGCTTTCTTATCTAGAGCTTTCTTTCCAGCAGACACCCTCATCCACTTCTTCCCTATGTACAGACCTCTGTGCATCGGCAGGAAAGACGAATGCGGGCGCATCATCGTCCCTCTGTTTGGTGGGAGGAGGTTGTGCTTCACAAGTCTTTCTCTGACGAACAATGGATTGAAACATTTCGGGTCATCCGACCTACGTTTGACCAACTGGTGGAACTTGTATGGATGGACATGGAGCCGTCACCAATACATGTCCGTACACCTGTGCCGCTGCAGAAGCGAGTGGGTATTGCTCTGTACAAACTTCTCGGACCGCTGATTCGGCAGGACTGCGCACAGCAGAACGGGTGCCCACCTCAGCGGGAGCTGGGGTAGGCACCTGCAGTTCACTTGTTATTATGCGCAGAAATTCGGCGTGCAATGCAACCACCTCTTGGTGCTGTTGAGCAGCGTGGTCCAGCCTTTCCAAGAGGTGGCTGTATTGCCGATCCTGCCTGGCAGCGGTGCATGCAATCAGATGGTACATCCTTCTGTACTCCAGGCGCATCAGACGATGCTCCTGGATCAGCAGATACAGCTGCTACAGCGTTCAAACCAACTTTAATTTAAAGAAGAACAGTTGTAAATTGCTTCACAGCTTTTGTTTTACATGTGAATCCTAAGAATAATATGTGAAAAACAAAACATATCGCATATGCGCACACACTTAGCCTGACATGCGTAAAATGGCTTGATATCCCCAACCATTTGTTTTTTCACAAATTATTATTAGGATTCACATGTAAAACAGAAGCTGTGAAACAATTCACAACTGGTCTTCTTTAAATGAAAGCTGGTTTGAGCACTCTAGCTTCTGTAGTTGGCGAGATACAGCCATTTTCATTCATGTCGGGTTAGCTTGAGTCGAATATCAAACGAATATCAAACGTAAAGCTAACTTTACCACAGTGGCATATTTTTGTTTAGAAAAGTAAATGATGGCTGGCACAATTACCATATTCTATTGATGGGGCTGGTATTTCACAGGACGTCTGGGAGGATGAGGATTCCAGCAAATGGTCCGATGCCACTGCCAATGGCTGGTCACCCATTAACCCGTGCATTTCCTCCCAGAACCAAAATTGGGACCTCGAGCTTTGACCGCAGGACTGCAGGTGTTTTCTCTCCTGCAGGTACAGATATTTCAGTTTCTTGAATTTATCTCGTACCTGCAGGAGCGTTCTATTTATACCAAGTTCAGCCAGAGCACCGGTAATAATGGTGAAAATGGTGGCATTTCTTTGGCGAGGTCGATCCAGTTCATCCATAACCCCCAGGTCCGCAATAATTTGGAGGAGGAACGAGTTTCCTCATCCGTCCAGCGGAGCTGGTGTTGCTGCTGTCAGAAGGGGTGGAAGCTTGAAACATCCTGCGGGAAAAAAAGCTACATTATTCATAGTATTATTATTATGATAATAATGCTGGTCATAACGATCTAGTAGTTCTCATGCATCGTTCATAATACACTGAAATTAATAAATAATGGTATAAATCAACATCTCTATATGCAATTTATATATAATTTAGCCGTGACCCTCATCAGGAGAAGCGGATTGATAATAATGGATATATATGTATTAGTAAGACTGGGATAAGGAAAATCTTACTTACGCTACAGAGGAGGACAGAAAGACCGTATCCCAGAGAAGATCGTTCTTTTACATAGGGAAAGTGGAGGAGGTATCGTGTTATTTCATGAAAGTCTATCGTTAAGTATTTTGCACGACTGTGGAGTTTGTTGCTATGGGACTAGTTAGGCCAATTAGCGTGCACTTTACCGTGCTTTACCAAAGTGTAATGACACTTGAGTCACACACTTTTTTTGCCGTGCACTTTTGGAACGAGCACAATCATGCATCATTTGTGCGTGACACGTCATGAATGCACTATAGTAGCGCGATTAAAACTTGCATGTAAACACCGCCAATGTCTTTGAATATCCCTTGGGGCACTGTCAGGTCCATCATTGTAAAGTGGAAACAATTTGGCACGACCAAGACACTGCCTTGATCAGGCTGTCCCTCCAAAGTCAGTAGCCGTGGCTTAAGGAAACTGCTGAGGGAGGTCACTGTGAGGCCTAAGATTACTTTAAAAGAACTACAGAGGTCTCTTGCTTAGATTGTTGAACAGTCAACATTTTCCCCAATTTCAAGAGTACTCCACAAACATGGCCTGTATGGGAGGGTGGCAAGAAGGAAGCCACTGCTGAATAAAGCGCCATATGATGTGCCGCATAGCTTTTGCAAAGAAACACTTAGGGTACACTGCATGCATGTGGGAGAAGGTTTTGTGGTCTCATGAGACCAAACTTTTTGGTCTCAATGCTAAGCGATATGTGTGGCGTAAACCAAGCACAGCACATCACCCTGCTAACACCATCCCTACAGTAAAGCATGGTGGTGGCAGCATTATGTTTTGGGGATGCTTTACAGCAGCGGGGACAGGGAGGTTTGTGAAGATCGAGGGAAAGATGGATGGTGCAAAGTACAGGCAGATCCTGGAGGAAAACTTGTTCAAGTCTGCCAGAGACCTGGGACTGGGGAGAAGATTTACCTTTCAGCAGGACAATGATCCTAAGCACAAAGCAAAAGCAACAATGGAGTGGCTCAGCAAGAAGAAAGTGAATGTCCTCGAGTGGCCTAGTCAAAACCCAGACCTGAATCCTATAGAAAATCTGTGGCAAGACTTGAAGACTGCAGTCCACAGACGATCCCTAGCCAACTTGAAAGAGCTTGAGCTATTCTGCAAATAAGAATGGGCAAAAACTGCACCATCCCGCTGGGCTAAGTTGGTAGACACTTATCCAAAACGACTCATGGCTGTTATTGCTGCAAAAGGGGCTTGCACCAAGTATTGACTCAAGGGGTGTGTAGACTTATGCAATCAAGACTTTTTGGTTTTTTATTTTTAATTACTTTTTGAATATTTCTATAATTGTTTTCACATTGAAAGTGTAGATGATGTTGTGTAGATCAGTGAAACAAACTCCTACTTTAATGCATTTTGAATTGTATTTTTTAGGCAGCAGAATGTGAAAAATTTTCAAGGGTGTGAAGACTTTTTCAAGGCACTGTATATATATATATATATATATATATATATATATATATATATATATATATATATATATATTAGGGCTGTCAATTAATCACAGTTTAACATGTTAATTTATTTGGATTTTTTTTTTACGTACGTTAAATCGCACTTCTCTGTCTTGACCCTCTTAGCATTCCGTAATTCATTTCCTGTGGCACCATTTTAAATATACAGTACTCGAGTGCATGCAACGCAATTGAGTGCAGTCTGCATTTGCATAGAAAGTTATAGTCCATGAGCCGCAACTCAGTAAGCCCTTAGTAATAATTTTGTTCCTTAATACAGTGCTCACCCATTATAACACACCCCGTTATAGTGCGGAATTGGTTATAACACAGTGGGGTCCTGGCTCCCATTTCCCCCATAATGCAATTTGACTCACAAACGTCCGGTGAACATTCCAACTAAACTGTAATAAACATGGCAGACCGCAAAAAACAAAAATGAGAAAAGGTGAAACTCAAGCAGCAGTTTCTAAAGATATAAATGTTGCAGAATCTACATTGTGTTGATGGCTAAAAGAGGAAGAAAAACTAAGGTTTTCTTTATCAAATTGACTCCAAAGAGGGCTACTCATGGAAAGAAATGTGCTGCGCTAAAGACAATGAATTAGACAATGCTTATTCACTTGGTTTGTGCAGGAACGTCAACATTGAGTCCTGAACCCGAAATTTAACAGGGAGTTAGAAGGTCCACCCGATTTTAAAGCAAGCATTGGGTGGCTGCAACTCTTTCAGAAGAGGCATGCCATCAGTCAGGTTTCCATATGCGGGGAAATAAAATCTGCCGATCACGAAGCTGCAGAATCGTACGCAGAAGAATTAAAATAAAGTAATAGCTGATGGTGGATACTCTCAAGATCAGTGATGAAACAGGGCTGTGTTACAAGCTTCTGCCAAACAAATCATTAGTGGTTTCATCAGACTCCCAGAAAAAAGAGGGATTCAAAAGTTGAAAGACGGGGACACACAAATTAAAACCCCTCTGCACTGGAAAATTCGCAAACCCCAGGTGCTTTCACCACATCATCGTGAGCAGATTACTGTTCTGTATGATAACAGCAGGAATGCATGGATGACAGCATCCATATTTGATAACTGTCTTGCAGACAGCACTTGGAGGAAAAGGCCCTTCTGCTGCTCGATCACTGCCCAGCTCACCCTTCAGCAGAAACACTCGTAAGTAGGGATGGCAAAATAAGAGTGCACTTCTTGCCAAAAAACACCACCTCAAAAATTCAGCCACTGGACCAAGGCATCACTTTGACTTTCAAAATGAACTTCAGATGTGCTTTGGTACAATTATCAGTAGTGACAACCCCGTAACCGACTTCCTAAAAAGCCTGAATGTAAAGGAAGTGATCTACTTATGCAGCAGTGCCTGGGATGCTGTTACTGCCAAAACCATTGCGAACTGCTAGATGAAGGGTCTTGAACCAGCCTTTGCTCAGAACAGGGACACTGAAGAGGAAACTGACGAAGAGGAAACTGATGAAGAGGAGACATTTTTTGGCTTCTGTGCAGAAGACGTTGATGCTGCCAGAGCGATGCTACGTGATGCAAAATTAAATGAGGGTGAACTGGAAAGTTGGGCTTTAGCAGACAATGACTGTCAAACAGATTAACTTTTAACTGATGCTCAGGCAGGGAATATCTCAAACGACGATGAGGACTTGGAGGATGAAGAAGTTATCCCCCCAACGAGCTGTTGCTGAAGCATGTTGTGGCTTATAATTGGCTTGTGTTGGCTGGAAACACAAGACGTTGATCCAGTAAAGGTGATGCAGCTACGCAATATTGTGGACTATGCGAAAAAATAAAGTCGTGTTAACTTGACACAGACTGAAATGACAAGTTTTTTTTTCAAAATGAAAGGACTGTTAAACAGTTAAACAGGGAATCAAATCAACTTTAAACTACCAATTGCACTGACATTTTATTTTATTTTTTTACTTTCTCTTTGAATCGGATTTTATTGAGATCAGGCACTGAAAATTGTAGAATACTAGCTTTGAATAATTTTATTTGCTTTTTTTTGTAATAGGCCTAGTAAATAATGAATAGTTTTTGGATGCATTTTAAGCATTTAAAATATCTTTGCATTAATATTTGTTTTCCTTTATGAATCGGACGACATTCGTGTATAGAGTGAAATCCAGCTACAAAATTTTGAGGAACAAATGACTGTAAGTTATATTTTATTTTTTTGTAAATGAAACAGTAATAGTTATAGTATGTTCTTGGCAGTTATTTTCCTGCAATTTACATGTTTAGTATAAATGAATAATAACTTGTTATTATTAGTGTGTTTAGATTTCAAAATTACTTTACCTTGTGTTGGCTAGAAACACAAGACTGGAATACTGACTTGTACTGTGATCCTGGGGATGTTATTGTGAATTATGTTGGGAAAAATTGTTTAAAAAACAAACAAAAAAAACAAAACAATTAACAGCACAAAAAAAGGTTGGGGTGTCCTCCGCTCAGCGCATACCAGCGACCCCTGTAGACTGGCTGGGCGACTGCGGGCTTGCCTGTAAGCTGCGTTGTCCTCCGACGCTGTAGCTCTGGGTTGGCTTGTGTGTTCATCTTCACCACTCCCGAGTCAGCGGATGAATTTTTTAGGTAAGTGAATAAATATATTTTTTGTACAAACTCCACGTGTAATAGTCATTAATTGGAAGTTTACTTCAAATAACATACGTTTTTAGAATAAACTACATTTTAATGGTGTTGCTATACACTATTTTATTTATCCCGTGCCAAAAATAAACCACTCATCTCTGCTCTTAACTAAAAGAGTGGTGTAAACTTTAAATTGGTGGAATAGCATATATATATATGGCAGCCTTAGTGCGGGAGGATATTTACAATACAATACCTGAATAATAAAAATGCAAAACAAAACACTGTGCAAAAACAACTAGGGAATAAAAGGTGGCCAAGCTCCCTACATAAACTAAAATAAACTTGGGTAGGATTAATAAATCCCTAAATGAATCCCTACCTCTTGTCCTAAGGATCACAGTTAAACCTGCAGTAGTGAAGGTCTCCTCCTCCTCCTCCTCCTCCTCCTCCTCCTCCTCCTCCTCCTCCTCCTCCTCCACCACCTCCAGGTTTGCAAAGCACAGACCCCAACATCAAACAAACACAAAACAGAGGAAGAACCAAGAAACTGGCTTTTCAGCCTCTTTTTAAAGGCAGGTGACCAGAGTTAATTAATTGTCAATTCTTCAATTCGCCCCTGGCCACCTGCTGCACATTCATTTTAATAGGCAAGCAGGGGGGTCTAACGTCCCAGCCCTGCCATCCTATTAAACTAATTAAACACATTATTATTTACAAACCAAACCAAAACATATTTTATTTAGAAACCCAAAGCAAAACATACTATTTACAGGGTCAGGCCTCAGCCCTGCCACATACCCTCTCACTTAGAATGGAACCCCTCTGGGTCCATTTGACATTTTCACCCATACTCTCCACAATAAACACATGGGTGGGTAGGAGGGAAAGCTGGGGCTCAGCCAGCCTCTATCAAATACCAGATGGACAAGGCTGCTCTCCACCACTGACACACCCTGCCATCTGATGCCAGCTGGCCCCAACATTAGCTCCACGTGAAAACTGGGCTTCTATAAGGAGGCACCCGTTCAACCCTCATTGTGACCCCTGGGCTTCTATAAGGGGGCACCCGTTCAGCCCCCATTGTGACCCTTGGGCTTCTTTAAGGGGATGCCCATTCAACCACTAACCCTAAACCCAGTGTCCCCTTTGTCCCTTCTTGGGACTCCTCTCCATAGGACAGCCTCGGCAATAAAGTGTGACAAATTGTCATGGCTGTGAACATGATCTTGTAACATTTGATAAACAAAATAAGAAATGAGTTTAGTCTACTAAGAGTAAATACGAGTAAATACTAGAGGAATTTATTCATCAGTGGTATGAGCATGTGGTTAGTTTGTAACTATAAAAAGAATGTTGCCTTGAGTACAACAAATAAACATAGCAACTAAAGACATTCAATAAAACCTCCCAAAAAAATTAAAAAGAAGATAATTGGGAACGTTCTGTTCGCAGTATTAGTTGTTTTTATGTTGCAAAAGTAAAAAGTGAATAATTTACACTGTTGGTATTTCAAAGCCTTTGATTTCTTTTTTTCCCCCTTTATGTTAGATAGTGGGAAGTTTTTCTGTCTTGGATGCTGTCACAAAGACGGCCGGAGTGGGTGGCGTCAGACCAGAAACAGGAACACAATAAACAGAGAGATGTGGTTTGGTATAAGCTGGGCGCGTGATCGCGCTCAGCATTTAATAAACAGAAAATAAAAGGTTTGAAACACAAAAACACGGGACACGGCACTTGACGCCAAAATAAACAGACATACAAAACGACTAAACACTAAACAGACGGTGCAGGACAGACAGACGAACAAACACGGTGAGTGAAAACACTTAACTATTATTCTTCTTCTTCTTATTATTATTCTTAACATTTACCTCCGCTCCAATCCCGTTCTCCACTCACCGAACACCAACCCCCAGTGACTAAAACGTGCATCTATATATACTGTTGTGCTGGGATTCAATTACTAATTAATTATTCACTTGAATCCCAGCACGTGAATTAATTCTGTGCAACCCCGTGCTCGCATATTATATTTTAAATGCACGTGCGTGATGTGCAATCCCGTGCCTAAATACAAATCTACACTTTTTAAATATACGTGAAACACAAACCCGTTTATATCCCGTGTACCAATCTATACACCGACATTAACATACGCACGCAACATACATACACAGAACACACAAATGCATACAGGGGCGGGGCACTTTGCCACATATACCCCCCCTTGTGCGCAGCACACATGGCCTCAACGGCCACCTCCCCCCTTAAAAATCCAGCAGTCCAGGACAAAGTCTCGGGCTGGGAAGGGAGGCTCCAGTGGGCCCATGGCTGGCCATGCTGTCAGCACCCCTGCCGGTAGTGGCACGGCTGACAGCCTGTTGGTCCTGTCCTGCAGCGAAAAAGCTGCGGGGGCAGGTGGTCCCCCGACCTCCCCCTTCTTCGTAGCCGGCAGCTCCCTCCTGTGGGGCTCCGGCCACAAGAACTCCTGCAGCGAAACTGCTGCTGGGGAAAGTGGTCTCCAGACCTCGTCCCCCTTCGTGGCCGGCAGCTCCCCTTTCTGGGGCTCCGGCCACCGTACTCCCTGCGGAGGTACGGGCAGCAGAGGCAGCTCCTGCTCCTCTGCTCCTGGCGGTGGTGGAGGCAGAGGCAGCTCCAGCTCCTCTGCTCCTGGCGGTGGTGGAGGCAGAGGCAGCTCCAGCTCCTCTGCTCCTGGCGGTGGTGGAGGCAGAGGCAGCTCCAGCTCCTCTGCTCCTGGCGGTGGTGGTGGCGGAGGCAGAGGCAGCTCCTGCTCCTCTGCTCCTTGCAGTGGTGGTGGCGGAGGCAGAGGCAGCTCCTGCTCCTCTGCTCCTGGAGATGGTGGAGGCAGAGGCAGCTCCAGCTCCTCTCCCTCGGGTGGTGGTGGAGGCAGAGGCAGCTCCAGCTCCTCTGCTCCTTGCGGTGGTGGTGGCGGAGGCAGAGGCAGCTCCTCTGCTCCTGGCGGCGCTGGCTCCCTCCGCTGTGGCGGCTGGGCTGGTGCGCGCCGTGCTGCCTTCAGCAGCATGAATAGAGGCTGCTGGGGGACACCAGCCTCCTGCCCCTCTCCCCCCCAAAAATTTCCAGGGGGTTGGGCCTGTAACCCCTCCTCTTCCGGCTCTTGGGGCTGAACCAGCAGGCATTTTCCCTCTGCTGGTGGCTTGGGTCCCAGAGCTGTGGAAGCCCCGACTTGCCTCCCTTTGGGCTGTGGACGCACCGACTCCTCCCTTTTGGGCTGTGGACGCACCGACTCCTCCCTCTTGGGCTGTGGACGCTCGGGCTCCCCCCACTCAGGCGTAGGACGTTCGGGCTCCTCCCACTCAGGCGTAGGACGTTCGGGCTCCTCCCACTCAGGCGTAGGACGTTCGGGCTCCTCCCACTCAGGCGTAGGACGTTCGGGCTCCTCCCACTCAGGCGTAGGACGTTCGGGCTCCTCCCCCTCAGGCGTAGGACGTTCGGGCTCCTCCCCCTCAGGCGTAGGACGTTCGGGCTCCTCCCCCTCAGGCGTAGGACGTTCGGGCTCCTCCCACTCAGGCGTAGGACGTTCAGGCTCCTTCCGCTTGGGCACTGGCGAGCTGGCATAGGGGCATCCTGACCAGTCATGTCCCCCTTCCTCACATCGCCCGCACCAGCTCGGTGGCACCTCGGAGCAGTCCCTCCAGCGGTGATCCACCTCTCCGCACCAGGTGCACCAGGGGAACAGGTTCTCTGGCTCCTCTGGCCGCTGTTGCAGTTGTGGTTGGGGCGGTGGGAGCAGCAGTCTACCTCCCCCTGCTGGTGGTGGAGACTGAGGCGACCCCTGCTCCTCCCTCTCCTGATGGACAGGGCAGTGGGCCACGAAGTGCTCACCTCCGCAGATGGGGCATCGTTGGGGTAGCTGTCCGAGGGGGTACCAGGGGCAGTTGGTGCGGGAATGCCCAGGCTCAGCACAGCAGTAACACCCGGGCTGCTGTTCCTCCTCCTCCTCACCTTGGAAGGGGCAGATCGCCACCGTGTGTCCTTGGACCCCACAGGCCATGCACCAGCCTTGGTCCTCGAGGCCCCCGAGGAGGTCCTCCAGGTCCCGGCAGCCGTCTCTCCAGCCTTCCATTTCCCCCTCGGGGTACACCAACCAGTCCCATATTTCTCGGGACGGTGGGGAACCCGGTGGCAGTGGGGTGGCTACTGCTGGTTGGGGTGACCACTGCTTCTGCTGCTTCCTGCAGCTCTTTCTCCCCATCCCTCTTCTTGCTCTTACTTTTTTTTTTTTTTTTTTTTTTTTTGTAATCCAGACCCCTCCTGGTCTGACGCTTGGAGGCGCTGTTATCCCACGATGACACCACGTGTCACAAAGACGGCCGGAGTGGGTGGCGTCAGACCAGAAACAGGAACACAATAAACAGAGAGATGTGGTTTGGTATAAGCTGGGCGCGTGATCGCGCTCAGCATTTAATAAACAGAAAATAAAAGGTTTGAAACACAAAAACACGGGACACGGCACTTGACGCCAAAATAAACAGACATACAAAACGACTAAACACTAAACAGACGGTGCAGGACAGACAGACGAACAAACACGGTGAGTGAAAACACTTAACTATTATTCTTCTTCTTCTTATTATTATTCTTAACATTTACCTCCGCTCCAATCCCGTTCTCCACTCACCGAACACCAACCCCCAGTGACTAAAACGTGCATCTATATATACTGTTGTGCTGGGATTCAATTACTAATTAATTATTCACTTGAATCCCAGCACGTGAATTAATTCTGTGCAACCCCGTGCTCGCATATTATATTTTAAATGCACGTGCGTGATGTGCAATCCCGTGCCTAAATACAAATCTACACTTTTTAAATATACGTGAAACACAAACCCGTTTATATCCCGTGTACCAATCTATACACCGACATTAACATACGCACGCAACATACATACACAGAACACACAAATGCATACAGGGGCGGGGCACTTTGCCACAGATGCCTTGTTCAAAAACATTAGTGAGAGCTTTGTGTGTTAAAGTCTTACATCTAATTATACCCTGCATTAACATAGCCACAAACACTGCAGTTTTGATTTCCCACCAGCCAAATAAAGTGAGGGAGTTCTAGCAAGTAAAACAAAGAATTTTGACCTTCTTGTGTTTACATTTTGCTTAGAACATTAGTGGGCATCAGAAATTAATGAAAGGTCAACATGTGTGGTCCTAAACAACCCTGAGGGACACCAGACCCAAAATCACATCCAAATGCCAGAAACCGCCAATTAAAATACATAGATAAAGAAATAATTAAAAATACATTCACTTACTAAACTATAAGCAATGTTACCATTTCAACTGAATAACAAATATGATTCCCAGTAAGAAATGTGCAGTTCCTACCATTAATGTGACTTTTGGGAGACCATAGTTTCCACCAGCTTTTTGAAGTCAGGCATAAGGCTGGTGCAAGCACATCGTAGCTCAACATAGAGATTTCCATCAGTCAGTCTGTTTTTAATTGTTCGCTTATTTATACTGCCCTCACCACTTTCCACCTACTCTTGTCATAAATGTATCAATTTTAAACTCTTTGCTTTCACTAACTCAAACCTTTTCTTCCCAATTTCACTGCAGTAAAGTATTGTCTATCATATTGTAATGTTTTGGTTTACCTTTATTACATAGGTGCTTAATACGTGTTATGAAATGTGCCTCCTGAGGTTCCGCTGCTGGAGCTATCTCCCGAGGGTCCGCTGCTGCCGTCGCCTCCCGAGGGTCTGCTCCTGCCATTGAAGGGGGGAGGTCAGGAGACCACCTCCACCCGTAGCAGTTTCACTGTCGGTGTATGTAGTGCCGCTGCCACTTCCGGAGTGCCCAGCACCTCTGCTACCGCCGGAGTGTTCCACGCTGAGGCGGCATTAACGCTGCCTACACACCGCCACTTCCGGAGTGCGCTGCACTGGTGCAAGATCTGCCTTGGCTGGAGGAGCCAGCCTTGCCACTGTCAGCATTTTCACTGACAGCATTGCCTTTGCTGGAGGAGCCAGCATTGCCACTGCCAGCATTTCCATTGACAGCATTGCCTTTGCTGGAGGTGCCAGCACTGCCGCTGTTAGCATTTCCGCTGACAGCATTGCTGCTGCCAGGATTGCCTTGGCTGGTGGAGCCAGCCTTGTCACTGTCAGCATTTTCACTGACAGCATTGCCTTTGCTGGAGGAGCCAGCATTGCCACTGCCAGGATTGCCTTGGCTGGTGGTCCTCCCACCGTGGCCGCCACCCATGGACCCATGGTTGCCCCTGTTCCTGGGCCGGAACTATGACCGAGACTTTGGGGATTTTGAGGGGGGAGGTGGCCATTAGTGGGGGAGGGAGGTTGATATGTGGCAGGGGCTTGTAAATAAATGTGTTGTGTTGTGTTTATTGTATTATTATATAAAGAAAATGTATTGTTTGGTGCATTGTTTGTTTATTTAAATGGGTATTGTCTTTTGTGTTTAGTTAAAAACACAATGTATTGTTATGATTTAAATGTATTATATGTGTTTATTTAGAAAGGGTGAGTGTGTGTTATTTGGCAGCATGGTGAACTTGTGTGTAATGTGACCATCTACAAACTGAATAATTTAGTGTTAATTCAGAGACGGTCACACCCCGAATCTTTCCCTGCAAGGCAAATGTAAGAAGGTGAGTGACATGCTTCAGTCTGTGCTTTCCTTCTAAAGCTAAGTGGGGCTTCTTATCAGCGACTTGCAAAGTGTAGAGTTCACACACCATTTCCCAAAACCTGCGTGCATCACCACTGACAGACCTGAGCTGAAGGATCACTACAGACTTGATATATTTGTGACCTACATGACTCAACTGAGGGAGAGGTTTGAGGCATGATTTAGTGACTTTTGCAATAGGAAAGTGTTATTCCTTTTGTCATACCCGTGAGAGTCACCCCTTACTGAACTCGCACAAATGGGGGTGGAAACTGCCAAGTGAGACTATCAAGGTTTGGAACTTAAAGCTGACTTTGACATGCAAGCAGTACATTGGACATGCTCCGTGTCTGAATTCTGGTTTAAAGTACCCCAAGAAAAATACCCCACATTGGTATCCTGTGCTTTTAACTGTCCATGTTTGGTAGCACATATGTGTGTGAAGCCAGCTTTTCAGCAATTAACTCAATAAAGAACAAGCAGCGTAAAAGACTGCGACATAACCATCTGCAGCATTGCCTGCGCGCCACAACCACATCCTACGAGCCACGTTATAGCAACATTACAAGCAAGTTCACTCGTTTCTGAAGTTTCAACGAATAAGGGTAAGTTAAAAATGTATTAGGGGGTTATATTATATATATGTGGCCCACCAACGATTGCGGAGTTACTTATGTGACCCTCCACAATATTTTAGTGGGGAACACTGTTGTATTGTGTTTTATAGTGTTGTCACAAATGCACAATCAGCAATCAATGTTAGCTTAAAATATTTCCCAACAGGACTATAGCAATGTTTTAATAATAATAATAATAATAATAATAATAATAATAATAATAATAATAATAATAATTTTATCATATAAAAATCAAATGAAATTTTTCAATTTCAGAAATTTCACCTATAAAGTCATTCTTGAATAAACAGGAAGGCCCCACAATCAGAAACGCTAACCTGGCACACTAACCTAAACTAATCTTCCTAAATATTTTTCACTTATTTCTTATTTTCTTTGGGGTTTCTTATCACTGTATGGGGTTAAAGGATCCTGCAGCCCTTGTTTTAAATAAGCCTGCTAATCCTGGCTGACTGTCTGTG
Source organism: Acipenser ruthenus (assembly GCF_902713425.1). Classification (NCBI taxonomy): domain Eukaryota; kingdom Metazoa; phylum Chordata; class Actinopteri; order Acipenseriformes; family Acipenseridae; genus Acipenser; species Acipenser ruthenus. Next base: position 53,430,112 of record NC_081192.1, read on the forward strand.
ACAGTTGCTTCTTTTTCAAACCAAATGCTCAGCTGCGGCACATCCCCCCAAAACCGCTCAGAGAATCACACTGGCCAAGATAACATTTTCAAAATAATCATGCAGCTGGTATCCGTCCTGACGGAGAGCGCCTGGTACTTACTGCATTTTTGTAAACAAACTTTATTTACAATCAAAACAATGACAAAATAACACATTCCAAAACAATCCCTTGTGGCAGGACATTATGGAAGGTCATTATGGAATTTTGAGTTTAAACTCTTTGCTTTACAAATCAGAGGCCCTGTGTGGTTTTCTACAGTATGAAAAACAACTGTACATAGAAAAATGTCTGCTCAATAATGAAATTGTGCACTCTGGCTCAGGTTGGCAAATGATGACATGATTTACAAAATACTGGTATGTTTTAAATATCTGTAAAAATAATTTTTTTATTTAATTTATTCAATTTATTTATTTAATTGCTTGGATTCTACTTACTTTATTTCAAATTGTGTCCCCATATGTTCCCCTGAACAAATGATCAGTGGCAACCCAATAGCTCTACACTGACAACGTTCCTTTATGATTCTATACTTAGGGCAGAAACTATGAGCAATGTTGACACATTTTCACATTTTGACATACCAGTAGTATAAATGATTGCATTACCATAGTTTCATGCGAGGACCGCTGTGTATCCTCCTCGTTCCAACCGTGCAGTATACTGTACATTTTTCGTTTGAGATTTGCATTGCACAGATCAGCAATATAGCAACTAGAGTTGCCACGATTATCGTCACCCACGATATATACGATATTAAATTGCTACGATACAACTTATCGTAGTATTTTCAAAATATTGTATGTTTCGGTATTTAAAAAAATCTAGTCCACCCTCCCCTCTAGTTTGGGATTTTATTTTAAATCTCGTGAGATTTTAATTGACCTTGTGAGATTTCAATTGTAAACAAAGAAAGAGATCTGTAGGTCACACCCCTGGCCCGCTTTTCATACTCAAACAAAGAATACAGCATGAACAAACACCCAGAAGGAGAGAGTCACAGTATGTTTGCAGAACCCCCACCACCTGCAGCTGCAGAAGTAACACAAGAATTGGAACTAGCACAGAAATTAAAAAGACGCCACTCCCGAGTTTGGGATTATTTTGGTTTTAAAAAAAACGAAAAAGGTGAAGCAATTGAAGATGGCGAACTGCTCTGTCTAGCTTGTAAAAAGAAAGTTCCATCGAAAACTGAGAACACTTCAAACTTATTCAATCATCTTCGCAATTACCACGCAGAAAGTTACGCAGCTGCAAAAGAAGCACAGCAAGCATGCAGCAAGAAAATGAAAATGCCTGTTAATCTTGGGACCAAGGTAAAATAATAATAATAATGATGAAGATGATGACAACTTAAAATGTATTTCATTTGCATTGTCTACGTTATTATAATTATTACTATTTTGTACAGCTTGTACAACTACTGAAATTCTTAATTAAAAAAAAAACAAACATTTTAGCTAATTATATTTGAATACATTAATCATTATCTTAATATGTTTGCACAGCTAAGATATTTTTTAATTAGAGAAACAAGGGTAAAATATGAGTATTTAAAACCTAAAGTAGTGTAACTAATAATTTTCTCTTTTATTAAAAAAACAGTGTAGCATGTAAAAAATAACACTATCCTTTCACCACAGTGATTAAAATACAGTTTATGCGGTAGTTTGTAGTTAAAGACTGCACGTCAATGTAAAGCTGTATGTATTTTGAGTAATTATAAAGTTCATGCACTTAAATGTGCTTTTTTTATATAATAAATATATATTAAGAAAGAATATTTGGTTTTTAGGCAGACAGAGCAAAACTAGGTGCAGAGGAGATAGATTGTCATCAGTGCAACAGTCAGCTTACAATTTTTCAAAGTTTAGAAAGAAGTCAGAAATATGAATCTAAATCCATGCAGGCTAAGGAGATTAACAAGGCAGTGGCAGAGTTTATTGCAAGGGACATGATTCCCATTTATACAGTGGAGAAGCCAGGTTTCAAAAATCTTCTGAAAAAGCTAAATCCCAGATATGTACTTCCAGGTCGTAGCCACTTCATGGAGGTGGAACTTCCTCGCCTTTATGAATCATTGAAAAAGCAAGTCAAGGAACGGTTGTCCCACAGTGCTTACTATGCTGCAACTTCAGATCTGTGGACAAGCCAGGGTGGTGGTGGAGAACCTTATATGAGCTTAACAGTTCATACCATTGACGAAAACTGCACTGTGATGAAAACATATGTGAAACCTTTGAAGATCTCTTGCAGGAGTGGTCACTTGACAAAAGCAAGCTTGTAGCTGTCGCTACCAATAATGGATCAAATTATGTCAAAGGCTGCGACATTATTTTGAAGATCCCAAGACTAAGCTGCTTTGGTCATAATTTAAACCTCGCTGTGAACAAGGCCCTTAAAATCAGTGAGGTGGAAGATGCTGTCAAGACCTGTAGAAGCATGGTTAGCTCATTCAGTAGAAGCTGGAAAAAGAAAAGGGAGCTTTATAAGAAGCAGAAAGAGCATGGCATTGCACAGCATCGGCTAATTGGAGATGTCGTAACTCGCTGGGGCTCAACCTATGGCATGGTATCTCGCTTTTTAGAGCAGCAGGAGACCATTTGTGCAGTCCTGGCAATGGATCGGGCCTCCTGGAAATTAATGCCAAATAAAGACACAATAGATGTCTTGGAAGACACTGCAAAGGTTTTGGCGCCAGTTCACAACTTTACAGATTCTCTGTCCGGAGAGTCTCATGTCATAGTTTCAACCGTCAAACCAGTTCTCAACATTCTTGAGAAAATTCTGGCTACAATGAGGAAGATCGGCCTTTGGTGTTGCAAAACTTGCATCAAAGAAAATCTTCTTTCCAGATACAGCAATGAAAGGAATGATCAGTTTATCACTGTTGCAACTTTCTTAGACCCCAGGTTTAAACACAACTTCCTGCAAGACATTGCCACTGTTGAGGACATTGTTTTGAAAGAAGTCACTGATCTTGTGCAGGAAGCTCTTCCTGCCACTCCTAACATAGGCAAAACCACCACTGCTAGTGATAGTGACACAAAGACAAAGCACAAATCAAAGGGACTTGGGGCACTGCTAAGAAAATATACTAAAGAGCTGAATACCTTCTCCATGGGCTATACACCAAATTTTGACGGAAAGACACTAGAATGGTGGAAGACAAATCAGTCAGTTTCCTTTGCTGTCCAAACTGGTCAAGAAATACCTCTGCATCCCTGCTTCCAGTGTCTCCTCTGAAAGGATGTTTAGCTCTGGAGGTAAATTCGTCACACAACTGGGGAACCGTTTGGATCCTGAAAATGTCAACATGCTAGTTTTTCTGTCAAGAAATCTGAAATGAACTAAACTGTTGGAAAAATGGACTGAAGCATAATTTGCATATCTTTGAAAGTACTTTATTTTCTTTTTTTTTTCTTTTTTTTCAGTTTCAATTTTTACTTTTCTGGGGGCCAGGACTAAAAATCTCAGTTTAATCTGCTGGAGATCCAGCAGTTTGATTTTTACTCTTTCATTGATAAATTGATGACATCAAACACTAACAAATAGCATTATATGGTGAAAGTGTACATATAAAATGTTTTGGAGTATGGCACAATCCCCACCACTAACAAAGACCTGGACTGAAAATTGCCAGTTGTAATGTAACTGGTTGGATTTTAATTGAATACATAATGACAGTGTTTATTAAAGAAAGTTATTTTAATATTAGTTTATAGTAACTTATTTCACATGTTATGCCCTTTTATAGACATGTACATTTATACAAAAATGATGCTTCATTTTTCAATAGGATTACATTTTTGTGCCATTGTGAACTAATTTAAATATCGTATCGTAGATATCGTAGGTATCGTAATCATAGGAAAAAAATGATTCAATAATCGAAAACTGAAATTTTGATATCGTGGTAACCTTAACAGCAACCAGGTCTGTGTGTGCAGATAGCTGGACACCTATGCTTTCTATTGGTGTGCTGTTTGCTGGAAGACTTTACGTCAATCAAAAGAAGGCGGAAATGGAGACTTACAGCAGTGAAGCGTGCCTTGGCCGACAATGAAAAAACAATACTTTTTTTTTTTAATATTACCTTCAGTATATATTTTTTACATTCATACATTAATCTTTTTATAAGAGCCTACTTGTGTTACAGGAATGTAAATAATGTCTCGATGTTGGACTTTAAACCTGTTAGAATGCTTTACATGTGACATGTATAAGGTACAGAATGTATTTGATAAATTCATATTGCTTCAGTTTTTTATGAAATGTTTATTCTGGAATGAGTGCAGACGAGGTTCTACAGCTGTTAGATGACAGTGACATTGGTGTTGAGTATAGCGAGGATGAAGAATATCAGGCAGAAAGTGACAGGGATTCAGATTCATCAGACGATACAACAGCAAAACAGGTAGTTACAAACAGATGACACATTGTGTGAAAAATATATATCAGTATAGTTAATTTAAGTTAGTCAGGATTTTGAATAATGTCTAACCTTGCTTAATTGTATAAATTCTCTGAAATAATAGTATTTAGTACATTATATTTAACATACACATATATTATGTATTATTATTTCATATAATGTATATCATTGTATAGATGCTCTATTTCAAATATTTTAACTTTATATATATATATATATATATATATATATATATATATATATATATATATATATATATATATATATAAATTATGTTGTCCTCTGAAACTTTATATGATTATTTTATTGTATAGCATCTTCCTTTCTATTTAGTTTTAGATTTGTATTTTTAATGTTTATTTATTTTTATTTTTTATTTCTAAACTGCAAGGAAGTAAAGAAAAAAAATACACACACTCCACGGCAAGCTGTGCGGGTAAAAATAATAGTTACCACGGCAATACGGGTAACTGATTTTGTTTTGTTTTTACCAGCCCACCAAGTAGACGGGCTGAAACAAGCCGGCGTAAGCATCTCAACTGCAGGGCTCAGCATAGCTGGGTCCCGATGGAGGAAACGTGCTTGTGTCGTTTTTTATTTCTAAAACTGCAAGGCAGTGAAATAAAACCACACATACACACACACAACAGCAAGCTGTGAGGGTAATAAAGCAGACACCACGGCAACGCGGGTGAACTGAATTTTTTAAGCGCACCGATAGGGTGGGCTGAGGCAGTCCAGCAGAGTCAACTCCGCACGGCAGAGCCAGGGTCCGGTGGAGGATCACGCGTCTCTTTTTCTTTTAAACTGCAATAGCAGAGGAAAACACAAGACAGTGATTGCTGTAAGGCTTTCAGCAGACTGCAATCCCAAAGCGATGTAGTCTGTTAAACAGAAAAAGAGTAAACACAGCGTAGTAACTGGACAAGGGTGTCTAGCCTGGACTACGTGCAGTCACACGACCGGGGCAGCGCGTAGCCTACCGCGGAGTGGAGCACCTTCTACAGGCAGAAGGCAGCGAGGCACCTCGTGCACCGAGCACCCGAGGGCGCTATGCGCCCTGATGTACTAAGCACCTGCCTACCGAGCACCATACGTCCTGTGGGTATGATGTGTTGCAGGCCGTACAGGGATGGGACCCCGTTATGGGCCTGACTTTGTGCATTAGCACTGAGGCACTGCTTGCATTATGTTGAACACTGGTAAGTGTTAATGTAGTGTGTCCACTCACTAGCATTACAGCACGGTATTAGCACTGCGCACTGTGCGCCGAGTACCGTGAGCACTTAGTGCACCGCGTACTGTGCAGTGTAAAAACCAGTTTACGTATGTACCATGCACTATGTACACAGTGTGCAACGTGTATGCTGAGCCCCATGCGCACCGAGTATCCTCTTTTCACAGGTACTGTGCAGCACCGTGAGCCATGCGCTAGGTACTGCATTTGAGATGCTAGGCAGGGAGTCCTGAGACAGGACGTCTGGCTTGTGCATAGCACAAAGCACTGCTTTCACTGCGTTTGATCCACAGGTACTAACACAGTGTAAAATTCGCTAGCGCTACAGCTAAGGTTATTAACACCGCTTACCCTGCGCTGGGTACGGTGGGCACAAAGTGCACCGTGTACTACGCAGCGTATGGGCACTAGTGCACAACAAACTACGCCTGCACCGTGTAATATATACACCGCGTGCAGCGCTTGAGCTGAGCTCCGTGCGCACTGGTATTACCGTGCAGCACCACGAGCTATGCGCTAGTAGAGCAGTACTTACACAATGAGCGCAATGTGCACCGCACAGCTTGCCTCGAGCGTTCCAAACGCCTTGTGCGGTGGGTAACATACACTGCGTGAACTGCGTACCGTGCGCACTGTGTATAACTGCACTAGAAAGGTAGGGGTACTAGCATATGCGCACTATGTGCGCTGTGAATACCGAGAACTGCGTACACTGCGTACTGGGTCACTACATACACCACGTACCGTGTTACGCTATCATGCCCTACGCTGGGGCATTGGAAAATACGCAGCCTGCGTTGCGCACCGAGATAGAATCACGGGCTATGCGTGCGCCATGGTACCGCAGCACTGGAGAGGCCACTACGCAAAGTGCGTACCCTAATCGCATGGTCAACACACACACCTAGTCACCGAGGAGCGTTTACCAGGGGGGGACAGAGGCCGAAGCCACGATGGGTGATGTTTTATTCAGACAAAAATATCACAATTTCTAATGAGAAAGAAGTGAAGGAGAGAGAGAGAGAGTACGGCAGCTGTCAGGTTCGGCCGGCGAGTCCACTCAACAACGGGGATACAGCAGTACCTAGCCCCGAGGAGGAGAGCGCGGCTGGGTCACTCGACAGCGGGGATACGGCCAGGCCTGCGCCCTTGAATTAGTAGACCCACTTTTATTCTTTCACAGAACAAAACATATACACAGGAACCAAACAAAAGGTTTAAACAAAATACTACAAACAAAACACAGGACCCAAGAATCACCTCTCACGGTATGCTTGTGCTCGTGCTCTTGCTTGTGCCCTTGCTCTCGCTCGTGCTTGTGCTCGTGCCCGTGCTTGTGCTCTTGCTCTTGCTCTTGCTTGTGCTCTTGCTCGTGCTCGTGCTCGTGCCCATGCTCTTGCTCTTGCTCGTGCTCGTGCTCATGCTTTTGCTCGTGCTCTCACTTGTGCTCTTGCTCGTGCTCTTGCTCATACTCGTGCTCTTGCTCTTGCTTGTGCTCGTGCCCGTGCTTGTGCTCTTGCTCTTGCTTGTGCTCTTGCTCGTGCTCGTGCCCATGCTCTTGCTCGTGCCCATGCTCTTGCTCTTGCTCTTGCTCGTGCTCGTGCTCATGCTTTTGCTCGTGCTCTCGCTTGTGCTCTTGCTTGTGCTCTTGCTCTTGCTCGTGCTCGTGCCCGTGCTCTTGCTCTTGCTCTCGCTCATGCTCGTGCTCGTGCTCATGCTTTTGCTCGTGCTCTCGCTTGTGCTCTTGCTCGTGCTCGTGCTCTTGCTTGTGCTCGTGCTCTTGCTCATGCTCTTGCTCTTGCTCGTGCTCTTGCTCGTGCTCTTGCTCTCGCTCGTGCTCTCGCTCTCGCTCGTACTCGTGCTCTCGCTCTCGCTCGTACTCGTGCTCGTGCTCTTGCTCATACTCTTGCTCTTGCTCTTGCTCGTGCTCTCGCTCTCACTCATGCTCTTGCTTGTGCTCTTGCTCGTGCTCTTGCTCATGCTCGTGCTCGTGCTCTCCCTCATGCTCTTGCTTGTGCTCTTGCTCTTGCTCTTGCTCGTGCTCGTGCTCGTGCTCTTGCTCTTGCTCGTGCTCGTGCTCTTGCTCTTGCTTGTGCTCTTGCTCTTGCTCTTGCTCTTGTTCGTGCTCATGCTCTTGCTCGTGCTCTCGCTCGTGCTCTCGCTCGTGCTCTTGCTCGTGCTCTTGCCCATGCTTGTGCTCTTGCTCGTGCTCGTGCCCATGCCCATGCTCTTGCTCTCACTCGTGCTCATGCTCGTGCTCGTGCTCTTGTTCGTGCTCTTGCTCTTGCTCGTGCTCTTGCCCATGCTCGTGCTCTCGCTCGTGCTCTTGCTTGTGCTCTTGCCCATGCTTGTGCTCTCGCTCGTGCTCTCGCTCGTGCTCTTGCTCGTGCTCTTGCTCGTGCTCTTGCTCTCGCTCTTGCTCATGCTCTTGCTCGTGCTCTCGCTCTCCCTCGTGCTTGTGCTCTTGCTTGTGCTCTTGCTCATGCTCTTGCTCTTGCTCTTGCTCTCGCTCATGCTCATGCTCATGCTCTTGCTCTTGCGCTCGCTCGTGCTCGTGCTCTCGCTCGTACTCTTGCTCTCGCTCTTGCTCGTGCTCTTGCTCGTGCTCTTGCTCTTGCTTGTGTGCTCGTGCTCTTGCTCGTGCTCGTGTTCTTGCCCATGCTCTTGCTCGTGCTCTCGCTCATACTCTTACTCGTGTGCTCATGCTCTTGCTCGTGCTCTTGCTCTCGCTCATGCTCTTGCCCATGCTCTTGCTCGTGCTCTTGCTCTCGCTCATGCTCTTGCTCGTGCTCTTGCCCATGCTCTTGCTCGTGCTTTTGCTCATGCTCTCGCTCGTGCTCATGCTCTTGCTCTTGCTCGTGCTCTCGCTCGTGCTCTCGTTCGTGCTCTTGCTCGTGCTCTCGCTCGTGCTCTTGCTTGTGTGCTCGTGCTCTTGCTCGTGCTCTTGCTCGTGCTCTTGCCCATGCTCTTGCTTGTGCTCTCGCTCATACTCTTACTTGTGTGGTCTCGCTCTGGATCGTGCTCTTGCTCTTGCTCTTGCTCGTGCTCTTGCCCATGCTCGTGCTCTTGCTCGTGCTCTTGCTTGTGTGCTCGTGCTCTTGCTCGTGTTCTTGCCCGTGCTCGTGTTCTTGCCCATGCTCTTGCTCGTGCTCTCGCTCATACTCTTACTCGTGTGCTCATCCTCTTGCCCATGCTCATGCTCTCGCTCGTGCTCATGCTCTTGCTCTTGCTCGTGCTCTCGCTCATGCTCTTGCTCTTGCTCGTGCTCTCGCTCGTGCTCTTGCTCTTGCTTGTGTGCTCGTGCTCTTGCTCATGCTCTCGCTCGTGCTCATGCCTTTGCTCTTGCTCGTGCTCTCGCTTGTGATCGTGCTCTTGCTCTTGCTCGTGCTCTCGCTCATACTCTTACTCGTGTGCTCATGCTCTTGCCCATGCTCTTGCTCTTGCTCGTGTGCTCGTGCTCGTGCTCTTGCTCGTGCTCGTGCTCTTTCTCGTGCTCTTGCTTGTGTGCTCGTGCTCTTGCTCGTGCTCGTGTTCTTGCCCATGCTCTTGCTCGTGCTCTCGCTCATACTCTTACTCGTGTGCTCATGCTCTTGCCCATGCTCTTGCTCGTGCTCTTGCTCTCGCTCATGCTCTTGCTTGTGCTCTTGCCCATGCTCTTGCTCGTGCTCGTGCTCTTGCCCATGCTCTTGCTCGTGCTCGTGCTTTTGCTCATGCTCTTGCTCGTGCTCTCGCTCATGCTCTTGCTCTTGCTCGTGCTCTCGCTCGTGCTCTTGCTCTTGCTTGTGTGCTCGTGCTCTTGCTCATGCTCTCGCTCGTGCTCATGCCTTTGCTCTTGCTCGTGCTCTCGCTCGTGATCGTGCTCTTGCTCTTGCTCGTGCTCTCGCTCTTGCTCTTGCTTGTGTGCTCGTGCTCTTGCTCGTGCTCGTGTTCTTGCCCATGCTCTTGCTCTTGCTCGTGCTCTCGCTCATACACTTACTCATGTGCTCATGCTCTTGCCCATGCTCTTGCTCTTGCTCGTGTGCTTGTGCTCTTGCTCGTGCTCTTGCTCGTGCTCGTGTTCTTGCCCATGCTCTTGCTCTTGCTCGTGCTCTCGCTCATACACTTACTCATGTGCTCATGCTCTTGCTCGTGCTCTTGCTCTTGCTTGTGTGCTCGTGCTCTTGCTCGTGCTCTTGCTCGTGCTCGTGTTCTTGCCCATGCTCTTGCTCGTGCTCTCGCTCTTGCTCGTGCTCTCGCTCGTGCTCTTGCTCTTGCTCGTGCTCTCGCTCGTGCTCTTACTCGTGTGCTCATGCTCTTGCCCATGCTCATGCTCTCGCTCGTGCTCATGCTCTTGCTCGTGCTCTCGCTCGTGCTCTCGCACGTGCTCTTGCTCTTGCTCGTGCTCTCGCTCGTGCTCTTACTCGTGTGCTCATGCTATTGCCCATGCTCATGCTCTCGCTCGTGCTCATGCTCTTGCTCTTGCTCGTGCTCTCGCTCGTGCTCTTGCTCGTGCTCTTGCTCTTGCTTGTGTGCTCGTGCTCTTGCTCATGCTCTTGCTCGTGCTCGTGTTCTTGCCCATGCTCTTGCTCGTGCTCTCGCTCATACTCTTACTCGTGTGCTCATGCTCTTGCCCATGCTCTTGCTCTTGCTCGTGTGCTCGTGCTCGTGCTCTTGCTCGTGCTCGTGCTCTTTCTCGTGCTCTTGCTTGTGTGCTCGTGCTCTTGCTCGTGCTCGTGTTCTTCCCCATGCTCTTGCTCGTGCTCTCGCTCATACTCTTACTCGTGTGCTCATGCTCTTGCCCATGCTCTTGCTCTTACTCGTGTGCTCTTGCTCTTGCTCTTGCTCGTGTGCTCGTGCTCTTGCTCGTGCTCTTGCCCGTGCTCTTACTCTTGCTCGTGCTCTCGCTCATACTCTTACTCGTGTGCTCATGCTCTTGCCCATGCTCTTGCTCTTGCTCGTGTGCTCGTGCTCGTGCTCTTGCTCGTGCTCGTGTTCTTGCCCATGCTCTTGCTCGTGCTCTCGCTCATACTCTTACTCGTGTGCTCATGCTCTTGCCCATGCTCTTGCTCGTGCTCTTGCTCTCGCTCATGCTCTTGCTTGTGCTCTTGCCCATGCTCTTGCTCGTGCTCGTGCTCTTGCCCATGCTCTTGCTCGTGCTCGTGCTTTTGCTCATGCTCTTGCTCGTGCTCTCGCTCATGCTCTTGCTCTTGCTCGTGCTCTCGCTCGTGCTCTTGCTTGTGTGCTCGTGCTCTTGCTCATGCTCTCGCTCGTGCTCATGCCTTTGCTCTTCCTCGTGCTCTCGCTCGTGATCGTGCTCTTGCTCTTGCTCGTGCTCTCGCTCTTGCTCTTGCTTGTGTGCTCGTGCTCTTGCTCGTGCTCGTGTTCTTGCCCATGCTCTTGCTCTTGCTCGTGCTCTCGCTCATACACTTACTCATGTGCTCATGCTCTTGCCCATGCTCTTGCTCTTGCTCGTGTGCTTGTGCTCTTGCTCGTGCTCTTGCTCGTGCTCGTGTTCTTGCCCATGCTCTTGCTCTTGCTCGTGCTCTCGCTCATACACTTACTCATGTGCTCATGCTCTTGCTCGTGCTCTTGCTCTTGCTTGTGTGCTCGTGCTCTTGCTCGTGCTCTTGCTCGTGCTCGTGTTCTTGCCCATGCTCTTGCTCGTGCTCTCGCTCTTGCTCGTGCTCTCGCTCGTGCTCTTGCTCTTGCTCGTGCTCTCGCTCGTGCTCTTACTCGTGTGCTCATGCTCTTGCCCATGCTCATGCTCTCGCTCGTGCTCATGCTCTTGCTCTTGCTCGTGCTCTCGCTCGTGCTCTCGCACGTGCTCTTGCTCTTGCTCGTGCTCTCGCTCGTGCTCTTACTCGTGTGCTCATGCTCTTGCCCATGCTCATGCTCTCGCTCGTGCTCATGCTCTTGCTCTTGCTCGTGCTCTCGCTTGTGCTCTTGCTCGTGCTCTTGCTCTTGCTTGTGTGCTCGTGCTCTTGCTCATGCTCTTGCTCGTGCTCGTGTTCTTGCCCATGCTCTTGCTCGTGCTCTCGCTCATACTCTTACTCGTGTGCTCATGCTCTTGCCCATGCTCTTGCTCTTGCTCGTGTGCTCGTGCTCGTGCTCGTGCTCTTTCTCGTGCTCTTGCTTGTGTGCTCGTGCTCTTGCTCGTGCTCGTGTTCTTGCCCATGCTCTTGATCGTGCTCTCGCTCATACTCTTACTCGTGTGCTCATGCTCTTGCCCATGCTCTTGCTCGTGCTCTTGCTCTCGCTCATGCTCTTGCTTGTGCTCTTGCCCATGCTCTTGCTCGTGCTTGTGCTCTTGCCCATGCTCTTGCTCGTGCTCGTGCTTTTGCTCATGCTCTCGCTCGTGCTCATGCTCTTTCTCTTGCTCGTGCTCTCGCTCGTGCTCTCGTTCGTGCTCTTGCTCGTGCTCTCGCTCGTCCTCTTGCTCTTGCTTGTGTGCTCGTGCTCTTGCTCGTGCTCTTGCTCGTGCTCGTGTTCTTGCCCATGCTCTTGCTCGTGCTCTCGCTCCTACTCTTACTCGTGTGCTCTCGCTCTGGATCGTGCTCTTGCTCTTGCTCGTGCTCTTGCCCATGCTCGTGCTCTTGCTCGTGCTCTTGCTCTTGCTTGTGTGCTCGTGCTCTTGCTCGTGCTCGTGTTCTTGCCCATGCTCTTGCTCGTGCTCTCGCTCATACTCTTACTCGTGTGCTCATGCTCTTGCCCATGCTCTTGCTCTTGCTCGTGTGCTCGTGCTCTTGCCCATGCTCTTGCTCGTGCTCTTACTCGTGTGCTCATGCTCTTGCCCATGCTCATGCTCTCGCTCGTGCTCATGCTCTTGCTCTTGCTCGTGCTCTCGCTCGTGCTCTTGCTCTTGCTCGTGCTCTCGCTCGTGCTCTTACTCGTGTGCTCATGCTCTTGCCCATGCTCATGCTCTCGCTCGTGCTCATGCTCTTGCTCTTGCTCGTGCTCTCGCTCGTGCTCTCGCACGTGCTCTTGCTCTTGCTCGTGCTCTCGCTCGTGCTCTTACTCGTGTGCTCATGCTCTTGCCCATGCTCATGCTCTCGCTCGTGCTCATGCTCTTGCTCTTGCTCGTGCTCTCGCTTGTGCTCTTGCTCGTGCTCTTGCTCTTGCTTGTGTGCTCGTGCTCTTGCTCATGCTCTTGCTCGTGCTCGTGTTCTTGCCCATGCTCTTGCTCGTGCTCTCGCTCATACTCTTACTCGTGTGCTCATGCTCTTGCCCATGCTCTTGCTCTTGCTCGTGTGCTCGTGCTCGTGCTCTTGCTCGTGCTCGTGCTCTTTCTCGTGCTCTTGCTTGTGTGCTCGTGCTCGTGTTCTTGCCCATGCTCTTGCTCGTGCTCTCGCTCATACTCTTACTCGTGTGCTCATGCTCTTGCCCATGCTCTTGCTCGTGCTCTTGCTCTCGCTCATGCTCTTGCTTGTGCTCTTGCCCATGCTCTTGCTCGTGCTTGTGCTCTTGCCCATGCTCTTGCTCGTGCTCGTGCTTTTGCTCATGCTCTCGCTCGTGCTCATGCTCTTTCTCTTGCTCGTGCTCTCGCTCGTGCTCTCGTTCGTGCTCTTGCTCGTGCTCTCGCTCGTGCTCTTGCTCTTGCTTGTGTGCTCGTGCTCTTGCTCGTGCTCTTGCTCGTGCTCGTGTTCTTGCCCATGCTCTTGCTCGTGCTCTCGCTCCTACTCTTACTCGTGTGCTCTCGCTCTGGATCGTGCTCTTGCTCTTGCTCGTGCTCTTGCCCATGCTCGTGCTCTTGCTCGTGCTCTTGCTCTTGCTTGTGTGCTCGTGCTCTTGCTCGTGCTCGTGTTCTTGCCCATGCTCTTGCTCGTGCTCTCGCTCATACTCTTACTCGTGTGCTCATGCTCTTGCCCATGCTCTTGCTCTTGCTCGTGTGCTCGTGCTCTTGCCCATGCTCTTGCTCTTGCTCTTACTCGTGTGCTCATGCTCTTGCCCATGCTCTTGCTCTTGCTCTTGCTCGTGTGCTCGTGCTCTTGCCCGTGCTCTTGCTCTTGCTCTTGCTCGTGCTCGTGCTCGTGCTCATGCTCATGCTCATGCTCGTGCTTTTGCTCGTGCTCTTGCTTGTGTGCTCGTGCTCTTGCTCGTGTTCTTGCCCGTGCTCGTGTTCTTGCCCATGCTCTTGCTCGTGCTCTCGCTCATACTCTTACTCGTGTGCTCATCCTCTTGCCCATGCTCATGCTCTCGCTCGTGCTCATGCTCTTGCTCTTGCTCGTGCTCTCGCTCATGCTCTTGCTCTTGCTCTTGCTCGTGCTCTCGCTCGTGCTCTTGCTCTTGCTTGTGTGCTCGTGCTCTTGCTCATGCTCTCGCTCGTGCTCATGCCTTTGCTCTTGCTCGTGCTCTCGCTCGTGATCGTGCTCTTGCTCTTGCTCGTGCTCTCGCTCATACTCTTACTCGTGTGCTCATGCTCTTGCCCATGCTCTTGCTCTTGCTCGTGTGCTCGTGCTCGTGCTCTTGCTCGTGCTCGTGCTCTTTCTTGTGCTCTTGCTTGTGTGCTCGTGCTCTTGCTCGTGCTCGTGTTCTTGCCCATGCTCTTGCTCGTGCTCTCGCTCATACTCTTACTCGTGTGCTCATGCTCTTGCCCATGCTCTTGCTCGTGCTCTTGCTCTCGCTCATGCTCTTGCTTGTGCTCTTGCCCATGCTCTTGCTCGTGCTCGTGCTCTTGCCCATGCTCTTGCTCGTGCTCGTGCTTTTGCTCATGCTCTTGCTCGTGCTCTCGCTCATGCTCTTGCTCTTGCTCGTGCTCTCGCTCGTGCTCTTGCTCTTGCTTGTGTGATCGTGCTCTTCCTCATGCTCTCGCTCGTGCTCATGCCTTTGCTCTTGCTCGTGCTCTCGCTCGTGATCGTGCTCTTGCTCTTGCTCGTGCTCTTGCTCTTGCTCTTGCTTGTGTGCTCGTGCTCTTGCTCGTGCTCGTGTTCTTGCCCATGCTCTTGCTCTTGCTCGTGCTCTCGCTCATACACTTACTCATGTGCTCATGCTCTTGCCCATGCTCTTGCTCTTGCTCGTGTGCTCTCGCTCTGGATCGTGCTCTTGCTCTTGCTCGTGCTCTTGCCCATGCTCGTGCTCTTGCTCGTGCTCTTGCTCTTGCTTGTGTGCTCGTGCTCTTGCTCGTGCTCGTGTTCTTGCCCATGCTCTTGCTCGTGCTCTCGCTCATACTCTTACTCGTGTGCTCATGCTCTTGCCCATGCTCTTGCTCTTGCTCGTGTGCTCGTGCTCTTGCCCATGCTCTTGCTCTTGCTCTTACTCGTGTGCTCATGCTCTTGCCCATGCTCTTGCTCTTGCTCTTGCTCGTGTGCTCGTGCTCTTGCCCGTGCTCTTGCTCTTGCTCTTGCTCGTGCTCGTGCTCGTGCTCATGCTCATGCTCGTGCTTTTGCTCGTGCTCTTGCTTGTGTGCTCGTGCTCTTGCTCGTGTTCTTGCCCGTGCTCGTGTTCTTGCCCATGCTCTTGCTCGTGCTCTCGCTCATACTCTTACTCGTGTGCTCATCCTCTTGCCCATGCTCATGCTCTCGCTCGTGCTCATGCTCTTGCTCTTGCTCGTGCTCTCGCTCATGCTCTTGCTCTTGCTCTTGCTCGTGCTCTCGCTCGTGCTCTTGCTCTTGCTTGTGTGCTCGTGCTCTTGCTCATGCTCTCGCTCGTGCTCATGCCTTTGCTCTTGCTCGTGCTCTCGCTCGTGATCGTGCTCTTGCTCTTGCTCGTGCTCTCGCTCATACTCTTACTCGTGTGCTCATGCTCTTGCCCATGCTCTTGCTCTTGCTCGTGTGCTCGTGCTCGTGCTCTTGCTCGTGCTCGTGCTCTTTCTTGTGCTCTTGCTTGTGTGCTCGTGCTCTTGCTCGTGCTCGTGTTCTTGCCCATGCTCTTGCTCGTGCTCTCGCTCATACTCTTACTCGTGTGCTCATGCTCTTGCCCATGCTCTTGCTCGTGCTCTTGCTCTCGCTCATGCTCTTGCTTGTGCTCTTGCCCATGCTCTTGCTCGTGCTCGTGCTCTTGCCCATGCTCTTGCTCATGCTCGTGCTTTTGCTCATGCTCTTGCTCGTGCTCTCGCTCATGCTCTTGCTCTTGCTCGTGCTCTCGCTCGTGCTCTTGCTCTTGCTTGTGTGATCGTGCTCTTCCTCATGCTCTCGCTCGTGCTCATGCCTTTGCTCTTGCTCGTGCTCTCGCTCGTGATCGTGCTCTTGCTCTTGCTCGTGCTCTCGCTCTTGCTCTTGCTTGTGTGCTCGTGCTCTTGCTCGTGCTCGTGTTCTTGCCCATGCTCTTGCTCTTGCTCGTGCTCTCGCTCATACACTTACTCATGTGCTCATGCTCTTGCCCATGCTCTTGCTCTTGCTCGTGTGCTCTCGCTCTGGATCGTGCTCTTGCTCTTGCTCGTGCTCTTGCCCATGCTCGTGCTCTTGCTCGTGCTCTTGCTCTTGCTTGTGTGCTCGTGCTCTTGCTCGTGCTCGTGTTCTTGCCCATGCTCTTGCTCGTGCTCTCGCTCATACTCTTACTCGTGTGCTCATGCTCTTGCCCATGCTCTTGCTCTTGCTCGTGTGCTCGTGCTCTTGCCCATGCTCTTGCTCTTGCTCTTACTCGTGTGCTCATGCTCTTGCCCATGCTCTTGCTCTTGCTCTTGCTCGTGTGCTCGTGCTCTTGCCCGTGCTCTTGCTCTTGCTCTTGCTCGTGCTCGTGCTCGTGCTCATGCTCATGCTCGTGCTTTTGCTCGTGCTCTTGCTTGTGTGCTCGTGCTCTTGCTCGTGTTCTTGCCCGTGCTCGTGTTCTTGCCCATGCTCTTGCTCGTGCTCTCGCTCATACTCTTACTCGTGTGCTCATCCTCTTGCCCATGCTCATGCTCTCGCTCGTGCTCATGCTCTTGCTCTTGCTCGTGCTCTCGCTCATGCTCTTGCTCTTGCTCTTGCTCGTGCTCTCGCTCGTGCTCTTGCTCTTGCTTGTGTGCTCGTGCTCTTGCTCATGCTCTCGCTCGTGCTCATGCCTTTGCTCTTGCTCGTGCTCTCGCTCGTGATCGTGCTCTTGCTCTTGCTCGTGCTCTCGCTCATACTCTTACTCGTGTGCTCATGCTCTTGCCCATGCTCTTGCTCTTGCTCGTGTGCTCGTGCTCGTGCTCTTGCTCGTGCTCGTGCTCTTTCTTGTGCTCTTGCTTGTGTGCTCGTGCTCTTGCTCGTGCTCGTGTTCTTGCCCATGCTCTTGCTCGTGCTCTCGCTCATACTCTTACTCGTGTGCTCATGCTCTTGCCCATGCTCTTGCTCGTGCTCTTGCTCTCGCTCATGCTCTTGCTTGTGCTCTTGCCCATGCTCTTGCTCGTGCTCGTGCTCTTGCCCATGCTCTTGCTCGTGCTCGTGCTTTTGCTCATGCTCTTGCTCGTGCTCTCGCTCATGCTCTTGCTCTTGCTCGTGCTCTCGCTCGTGCTCTTGCTCTTGCTTGTGTGCTCGTGCTCTTGCTCATGCTCTCGCTCGTGCTCATGCCTTTGCTCTTGCTCGTGCTCTCGCTCGTGATCGTGCTCTTGCTCTTGCTCGTGCTCTCGCTCTTGCTCTTGCTTGTGTGCTCGTGCTCTTGCTCGTGCTCGTGTTCTTGCCCATGGTCTTGCTCTTGCTCGTGCTCTCGCTCATACACTTACTCATGTGCTCATGCTCTTGCCCATGCTCTTGCTCTTGCTCGTGTGCTTGTGCTCTTGCTCGTGCTCTTGCTCGTGCTCGTGTTCTTGCCCATGCTCTTGCTCTTGCTCGTGCTCTCGCTCATACACTTACTCATGTGCTCATGCTCTTGCTCGTGCTCTTGCTCTTGCTTGTGTGCTCGTGCTCTTGCTCGTGCTCTTGCTCGTGCTCGTGTTCTTGCCCATGCTCTTGCTCGTGCTCTCGCTCTTGCTCGTGCTCTCGCTCGTGCTCTTGCTCTTGCTCGTGCTCTCGCTCGTGCTCTTACTCGTGTGCTCATGCTCTTGCCCATGCTCTCGCTCGTGCTCTCGCACGTGCTCTTGCTCTTGCTCGTGCTCTCGCTCGTGCTCTTACTCGTGTGCTCATGCTCTTGCCCATGCTCATGCTCTCGCTCGTGCTCATGCTCTTGCTCTTGCTCGTGCTCTCGCTCGTGCTCTTGCTCGTGCTCTTGCTCTTGCTTGTGTGCTCGTGCTCTTGCTCATGCTCTTGCTCGTGCTCGTGTTCTTGCCCATGCTCTTGCTCGTGCTCTCGCTCATACTCTTACTCGTGTGCTCATGCTCTTGCCCATGCTCTTGCTCTTGCTCGTGTGCTCGTGCTCGTGCTCTTGCTCGTGCTCGTGCTCTTTCTCGTGCTCTTGCTTGTGTGCTCGTGCTCTTGCTCGTGCTCGTGTTCTTGCCCATGCTCTTGCTCGTGCTCTCGCTCATACTCTTACTCGTGTGCTCATGCTCTTGCCCATGCTCTTGCTCGTGCTCTTGCTCTCGCTCATGCTCTTGCTTGTGCTCTTGCCCATGCTCTTGCTCGTGCTTGTGCTCTTGCCCATGCTCTTGCTCTTGCTTGTGCTTTTGCTCATGCTCTCGCTCGTGCTCATGCTCTTTCTCTTGCTCGTGCTCTCGCTCGTGCTCTCGTTCGTGCTCTTGCTCGTGCTCTCGCTCGTGCTCTTGCTCTTGCTTGTGTGCTCGTGCTCTTGCTCGTGCTCTTGCTCGTACTCGTGTTCTTGCCCATGCTCTTGCTCGTGCTCTCGCTCCTACTCTTACTCGTGTGCTCTCGCTCTGGATCGTGCTCTTGCTCTTGCTCGTGCTCTTGCCCATGCTCGTGCTCTTGCTCGTGCTCTTGCTCTTGCTTGTGTGCTCGTGCTCTTGCTCGTGCTCGTGTTCTTGCCCATGCTCTTGCTCGTGCTCTCGCTCATACTCTTACTCGTGTGCTCATGCTCTTGCCCATGCTCTTGCTCTTGCTCGTGTGCTCGTGCTCTTGCCCATGCTCTTGCTCGTGCTCTTACTCGTGTGCTCATGCTCTTGCCCATGCTCATGCTCTCGCTCGTGCTCATGCTCTTGCTCTTGCTCGTGCTCTCGCACGTGCTCTTGCTCTTGCTCGTGCTCTCGCTCGTGCTCTTACTCGTGTGCTCATGCTCTTGCCCATGCTCATGCTCTCGCTCGTGCTCATGCTCTTGCTCTTGCTCGTGCTCTCGCTCGTGCTCTTGCTCGTGCTCTTGCTCTTGCTTGTGTGCTCGTGCTCTTGCTCATGCTCTTGCTCGTGCTCGTGTTCTTGCCCATGCTCTTGCTCGTGCTCTCGCTCATACTCTTACTCGTGTGCTCATGCTCTTGCCCATGCTCTTGCTCTTGCTCGTGTGCTCGTGCTCGTGCTCTTGCTCGTGCTCGTGCTCTTTCTCGTGCTCTTGCTTGTGTGCTCGTGCTCTTGCTCGTGCTCGTGTTCTTGCCCATGCTCTTGCTCGTGCTCTCGCTCATACTCTTACTCGTGTGCTCATGCTCTTGCCCATGCTCTTGCTCGTGCTCTTGCTCTCGCTCATGCTCTTGCTTGTGCTCTTGCCCATGCTCTTGCTCGTGCTTGTGCTCTTGCCCATGCTCTTGCTCGTGCTCGTGCTTTTGCTCATGCTCTCGCTCGTGCTCATGCTCTTTCTCTTGCTCGTGCTCTCGCTCGTGCTCTCGTTCGTGCTCTTGCTCGTGCTCTCGCTCGTGCTCTTGCTCTTGCTTGTGTGCTCGTGCTCTTGCTCGTGCTCTTGCTCGTGCTCGTGTTCTTGCCCATGCTCTTGCTCGTGCTCTCGCTCCTACTCTTACTCGTGTGCTCTCGCTCTGGATCGTGCTCTTGCTCTTGCTCGTGCTCTTGCCCATGCTCGTGCTCTTGCTCGTGCTCTTGCTCTTGCTTGTGTGCTCGTGCTCTTGCTCGTGCTCGTGTTCTTGCCCATGCTCTTGCTCGTGCTCTCGCTCATACTCTTACTCGTGTGCTCATGCTCTTGCCCATGCTCTTGCTCTTGCTCGTGTGCTCGTGCTCTTGCCCATGCTCTTGCTCTTGCTCTTACTCGTGTGCTCATGCTCTTGCCCATGCTCTTGCTCTTGCTCTTGCTCTTGCTCTTGCTCATGCTCTCGCTCGTGCTCTTGCTCATGCTCTTGCTTTTGCTTGTGCTCTTGCTTGTGCTCTTGCCCATGCTTGTGCTCTTGCTCGTGCTCTCGCTCGTGCTCTTGCTCGTGCTCTCGCGTTTGCTCGTGCTTTCGCTCTTGCTCGTGCTCTCGCTCTTGCTCTCACTCGTGCTCCTGCTCTTGCTCGTGCTCATGCTCTTGCTCATGCTCATGCTCTTGCTCGTGCTCTCGCTCATGCTCTCGCTCGTGCTCTTGCTCGTGCTCTCACTCTCGCTCTTGCTCGTGCTCTCGCTCTTGCTCGTGCTTTTGCTCGTGCTCTTGCCCATGCTCGTGTGCTTGTGCTCTTGCTCGTGTGCTCTTGCTCGTGTGCTCGTGCTGTTGCTCGTGCTCTCGCTCGTTCTCTTGCTAGTGTGCTCATTCTCTTGCCCATGCTCTTGCTCGTGCTCTTGCTATCGCTCGTGCTCTTGCCCATGCTCTTGCTCATGCTCGTGAAATTGCTCGTGCTCTCGCTCGTGCTCTTGCTCTTGCTCGTGCTCTCGCTCGTGCTCTTGCTCTTGCTCGTGTGCTCGTGCTCTTGCTCGTGCTCTTGCCCGTGCTCTTGCTCTTGCTCGTGCTCGTGCTCATGCTCTCGCTCGTGCTCTTGCTCATGCTCTCGCTCGTGCTCTTGCTCTTGCTTGTGCTCTTGCCCATGCTTGTGCTCTTTCTCGTGCTCATGCTCTTGCTCATGCTCGTGCTCCCGCTCGTGCTCTTGCTCGTGCTCTCGCTCTTGCTCATGCTCTTGCTCTTGCTCGTGCTCTTGCCCATGCTCGTGCTCTTGCTCGTGTGCTCTCGCTCGTGCTCTTGCCCATGCTCGTGCTCTTGCTCGTGTGCTCTTGCTCGTGCTCTTGCTCTTGCTTGTGTGCTCGTGCTCTTGCTCGTGCTCTTGCTCGTGCTCGTGTTCTTGCCCATGCTCTTGCTCGTGCTCTCGCTCCTACTCTTACTCGTGTGCTCTCGCTCTGGATCGTGCTCTTGCTCTTGCTCGTGCTCTTGCCCATGCTCGTGCTCTTGCTCGTGCTCTTGCTCTTGCTTGTGTGCTCGTGCTCTTGCTCGTGCTCGTGTTCTTGCCCATGCTCTTGCTCGTGCTCTCGCTCATACTCTTACTCGTGTGCTCATGCTCTTGCCCATGCTCTTGCTCTTGCTCGTGTGCTCGTGCTCTTGCCCATGCTCTTGCTCTTGCTCTTACTCGTGTGCTCTTGCTCTTGCTCTTGCTCGTGTGCTCGTGCTCTTGCTCGTGCTCTTGCCCGTGCTCTTGCTCTTGCTCTTGCTCTTGCTCGTGCTCGTGCTCATGCTCATGCTCATGCTCGTGCTTTTGCTCTTGCTCGTGCTCTCGCTCTTGCTCATGCTCTTGCTCTTGCTCGTGCTCTTGCCCATGCTCGTGCTCTTGCTCGTGTGCTCTCGCTCGTGCTCTTGCCCATGCTCGTGCTCTTGCTCGTGTGCTCTTGCTCGTGCTCTTGCTCTTGCTTGTGTGCTCGTGCTCTTGCTCGTGCTCTTGCTCGTGCTCGTGTTCTTGCCCATGCTCTTGCTCGTGCTCTCGCTCCTACTCTTACTCGTGTGCTCTCGCTCTGGATCGTGCTCTTGCTCTTGCTCGTGCTCTTGCCCATGCTCGTGCTCTTGCTCGTGCTCTTGCTCTTGCTCGTGCTCTTGCTCTTGCTTGTGTGCTCGTGCTCTTGCTCGTGCTCGTGTTCTTGCCCATGCTCTTGCTCGTGCTCTCGCTCATACTCTTACTCGTGTGCTCATGCTCTTGCCCATGCTCTTGCTCTTACTCGTGTGCTCTTGCTCTTGCTCTTGCTCGTGTGCTCGTGCTCTTGCTCGTGCTCTTGCCCGTGCTCTTGCTCTTGCTCTTGCTCTTGCTCGTGCTCGTGCTCATGCTCATGCTCATGCTCGTGCTTTTGCTCTTGCTCGTGCTCTTGCTCGTGCTCGTGCTTGTGCTCTTGCCCATGCTCTCGCTCGTGCTCTTGCTCGTGTGCTTGTGCTCTTGCCCATGCTCTTGCTCTCGCTCGTGCTCTTGCTCTTGCTCTTGCTCTTGCTCTTGCTCATGCTCTCGCTCGTGCTCTTGCTCATGCTCTTGCTTTTGCTTGTGCTCTTGCTTGTGCTCTTGCCCATGCTTGTGCTCTTGCTCGTGCTCTCGCTCGTGCTCTTGCTCGTGCTCTCGCGTTTGCTCGTGCTTTCGCTCTTGCTCGTGCTCTCGCTCTTGCTCTCACTCGTGCTCCTGCTCTTGCTCGTGCTCATGCTCTTGCTCATGCTCATGCTCTTGCTCGTGCTCTCGCTCATGCTCTCGCTCGTGCTCTTGCTCGTGCTCTCACTCTCGCTCTTGCTCGTGCTCTCGCTCTTGCTCGTGCTTTTGCTCGTGCTCTTGCCCATGCTCGTGCTCTTGCTCTTGCTCGTGTGCTCTTGCTCGTGTGCTCGTGCTGTTGCTCGTGCTCTCGCTCGTTCTCTTGCTAGTGTGCTCATGCTCTTGCCCATGCTCTTGCTCGTGCTCTTGCTATCGCTCGTGCTCTTGCCCATGCTCTTGCTCATGCTCGTGAAATTGCTCGTGCTCTTGCTCTTGCTCGTGTGCTCGTGCTCTTGCTCGTGCTCTTGCCCGTGCTCTTGCTCTTGCTCGTGCTCGTGCTCGTGCTCATGCTCTCGCTCGTGCTCTTGCTCATGCTCTCGCTCGTGCTCTTGCTCTTGCTTGTGCTCTTGCCCATGCTTGTGCTCTTCCTCGTGCTCATGCTCTTGCTCATGCTCGTGCTCCCGCTCGTGCTCTTGCTCGTGCTCATGCTCTTGCTCTTGCTCGTGCTCTTGCCCATGCTCGTGCTCTTGCTCGTGTGCTCTTGCTCGTGCTCTTGCCCATGCTCGTGCTCTTGCTCGTGTGCTCTTGCTCGTGCTCTTGCTCGTGTGCTCGTGCTCTTGCTCGTGTGCTCGTGCTCTTGCTCTTGCTCGTGCTCGTGCTCTCGCTCGTGCTCTTGCTTGTGCTCTTGCTCTTGCCCATGCTCGTGCTCGTGTTTGTGCTCATGCTCGTGCTCTTGCTTGTGCTCATGCTCTTGCACGTGCTCTCGCTCTCGTTCGTGCTCTTGCTCTTGCACCTGCTCTTGCTCATGCCCGTGCTCATGATCGTGCCTGTGCTCTCGCTCTCGCTAGTGCTCTTGCTCGTGCTCGTACTTGTGCCCTTGCTCGTGCTCGTGCTCGTGCTCTTGCCCGTGCTCATGCTCATGCTCGTGCTCTCGCTCGTGCTCATGCTCTCGCTCATGCTATTGCTCTTGCTCTTGCTCTTGCTCTCGCTCATGCTCTCGCTCTTGCTCTTGCTTGTGCTCGTGCTCTCCCTCGTGCTCCTGCTCTTGCCCATGCTCCTGCTCCTGCTCGTGCTCGTGCTCTCGCTCGTGCTCTCGCTCGTGCTCTCATTCTCGCTCATGCTCTTGCTCGTGCTCTTGCCCGTGCTCTTGCACGTGTTCGTGCTCGTGCTCGTGCTCTCGCTCGTGCTCGTGCTCTCGCTCGTGCTCGTGCTCTCGCTTGTGCTCCTGCTCTTGCCCGTGCTCCTGCTCGTGCTCGTGCTCTCACTCTCACTCATGCTCTTGCTTGTGCTCTTGCCCGTGCTCTTGCTCGTGTTTGTGCTCGTGGTCTCGCTCGTGCTCGTGTTCGTGCTCGTGCTCGTGCTCGTGCTCGTGCTCGTGCTCGTGATCTTGCTCGCTTGTGCTCTTGCTCGTGCTCAGTTTAATAAATAATATACGTCAACCAGTTGATGAATAAAAGCAGCAGTGTGGAGTAGTGGTTAGGGCTCTGAACTCTTGACTGGAGGGTCGTTGGTTCAATCCCAGGTGGGGGACACTGCTGCTGTGCCCTTGAGCAAGGTACGTTACCTAGATTGCTCCCGTAAAAAAACAACTGTATAAATGGGTAATTGTATGTAAAAAATAATGTATAAAAAATAATGTAATTGCATGCAAAAATAATGTGATATCTTGTAACAATTGTAAGTCGCCCTGGATGAGGGTGTCTGCTAAGAAATAAATAATAATAATAATAATAATATAAAATAAAGCTAATACATTTAATTATTGGTTATTAAAAATAATCTCTTAATGGGATTGATATATTAGAGTCAAAGTATGCCTTTTTAACACCTACAATATTGGAATATATTATTTCTTAACTGTTTATTTCTTCCCTGTTGTATGTTCTTTAGCATGCTTACTTACTATTCCAGTATTTCTGAATTGAAGGGTTTTTAGATGTGACCACTAGGGGCCTGCAACTGTGGAAACTGTGAGCTTGTAAATGGAAGACTCAAAATCAGAGTTACAGAGGGGATAGAAATGTTAAAAAAGGTCTTCAATGTTTCCCCTACCCCCACCACCTGCAGGCAGAAGAAGAAAGAAATAGAAAACCATCTGTGTCAATGAAGAAGTAAATGACTTAAGCTTATTTTCTGACACAGCCTGTTCTCTTCACCTTTTTTTCTGTAAGCAGCATATATATATATATATATATATATATATATATATATATATATATATATATATATATATATATATTGAAAGATAAGTCCTCTTTAATTATTTAATTGTGTTTTTACTGGAACAAAAGGACAATTCACCTCAAGGCCTAAAAAGTGCGAACATAATGGATCCCAGAAACCACGAATAACCAGACTATAAAGAAACATCATGGAATTCCAAGGTATGTTAACAGACTCTTTCAAGAACTGCTGATTAAAATCAGCAAAGGGAGGGACTGCCAGCAGACACATTGCTATGGGAGCCTCCCTCCCACATACTCCAGGGTTACAATAATTTCCCTTATTGTCTGGCAGGAAAATAAAAATTTAACTGCTTAACGAAGATGTATGGGCATGTTAAGGTGGCTGTAACATGTTCCATGGGTCACAGTTGCAACACTGTCATTTATGATCTTCAAGACCGGCAATTTATAATTTACCCTTCCAGGCATAAAGAAAATATGTACTGAATGGACAATATCTTGTAATAAAGCTCTCCTTAAGAAGCTGCTCTGGAATGAAGTTAAGTAACAGAGCAACAAAATAGAAAGGTTACATGACTACAGGTTTCATGTAAGTGACTTTCTATACATTTATCTGTCGTTCACACTTCACAATCAATTATGATGACACTTGATATTAACATTATTTAGCATTAGGAGTATCAGATTGTGGGAATATATGAAGTATCAGATTGTGGGAACATATCTCTGTCTGTACATGGTTAAAGATTTGATGTTCACAGTCCTATACAGCAACTCTACGATCGCTATAATATACTGCTTTATTATTGATATACAACAGGGTGCGAATTGAGAAATTTCCAGTGGGGGGGATGCAGTCCGGGATTCGGCATCTGTGTCCGGGTGGCAGGAATGAACAAACCCAGACATCCTAATGTCTGGTTTTAAGTGAAATGCATAAAAACACCAACCTTCCTTTAATATTTTCTTTGACATACAGTATAATGGGACATTTTGGAGTGGAATTTATTTTGGCTTTATTGGCGGTTTGGATGGGATCGCCAATAATACTTCAATTTATACACCAATCATAGTGTGGCATACACTGTGCGATCCCGCCCTCTGACAGACTGGTGCACAGGTTAAAGAAGCGCGCACTGGACAAGGGAAAGAATGCATTGAATGTCAAAGTTAATATTAGAATGGCAGTGAGTGATGAAGCCAATTTGCTTAAAAAATTAAAAGCAGACAGGACATTTCCATCAATGGATTTAGGAAATCTGGAATTTATGATGCGATCAGAAACTCTGAGGCTGTGTAAACTGTGCCTGCTTCTGTGGTACCTGTAGGACTGTTCTTTTTTAGGTTAAGCAGTTTTGTGTTATTTTTGAATTTTTTACATTTTTTTAAAAGGGGTTAATTAACTAGCAGCCAAAATTGTTTATGCTAGACTCCTTAGAAAATCTGTAACAATGGTGCAAATTTGCTTTGGATTGTTATTGTCGAGATGTGTAGATACTACAATCCACCGTGCAGGTATCGCAAAGTCCCTAAACAATATGTTAAAAAAACGCTGATTTTACCAGTGCTTGCTAGTCTGTTAACCAGTTTCAAATTTAAAGTGTTTTAGTTTCAGCTATATTGTTGAAGTTTACACACATGCAATACTGTCCTACAATTACTACATGATACTGTGATCATTCCACTGTGATATCTTAAAATGGAAGGGCCATATAAGAACGATAAATATGGTAACTCGTTTTTAGAAGGCCTTTGTTGTTCTCCAAGTTGCTGCAGTGACATTGTAGATGCTATAATTAGTTACTGTAAATTAGATTCTGTTTTAGCAGACACATTTCATTAAGTAAACATGTATTTGAATGTTTTTTAAATTAAAAGTAGAAATACAAAACTGACATTTTTCTTTGTGAACGTGATAAATGCCAATTCAAAAACAGTCAAAATCTACCAAGGTAGCAAATCTGCAAATTTAACACAAGCTAAAATTTCCTGTTATACGGTACATTAGTTGTTTAAAGGATTTCCATGATCTTATTAGAAATGTAATGTTTAGCACTGATCTGTGCATTCTACTGTGCCCCCAGCATTTGAATAATGCTTTATATTACATTGATCTGCATGTGATTAAATACATAACCTTTACAGTAAAATATGGGTTACTTACGATATATAATGGTAATTAAACCACATATATGCATGCGTGTATGTATAAACATTGCATATTTAGCAGTAGCCATTAGTAACATTGAAAAACCCGAACCAAATTTGAGTACATTTTGACTGATTTAGTGTCTTTTTACCGACAAACAACCAATAGTGCCGCAGTTTCTATTAATAACGTTTGTTAATATTTATTGGGAGAGGGCAAAATTTGCCATGACACAATGTCTATAAAATAATTCTGTCCATCACAAATGGGCTTTTCAGGCTCAGAAATTATAATTATAAAAAAAAAAAAAAGCACGGAGTCACAATCGTCGCTTCAGAAATTGCATTGATTTACTACAGCGTTACTCATCACCACAGCTACTTGCCTCAGGTAAGATTAGCCTCTAACCTACCATGATATACGGTGGCGACTTGTGGCTTGAAAAACTAGAACATAAGAACATAAGAACATAAGAAAGTTTACAAACGAGAGGAGGCCATTCAGCCCATCTTGCTCGTTTGGTTGTTACTAGCTTATTGATCCCAGAATCTCATCAAGCAGCTTCTTGAAGGATCCCAGGGTGTCAGCTTCAACAACATTACTGGGGAGTTGGTTCCAGACCCTCACAATTCTCTGTGTAAAAAAGCGCCTCCTATTTTCTGTTCTGAATGCCCCTTTATCTAATCTCCATTTATGACCCTTGGTCCTTGTTTCTTTTTTCAAGTCAAATAAGTCCCCCGGGTTGACATTGTCTATACGTTTTAGGATTTTGAATGTTTGAATCAGATCGCCGCGTAGTCTTCTTTGTTAAAGACTGAATAGATTCAATTCTTTTAGCCTGTCTGCATACGACATGCCTTTTAAACCTGGGATAATTCTGGTTGCTCTTCTTTGCACTCTTTCTAGAGCAGCAATATCGTTTTTGTAACGAGGTGACCAGAACTGAACACAATATTCTAGGTGAGGTCTTACTAATACATTGTAGAGTTTTAACATTACTTCCCTTGATTTAAATTCAACACTTCTCACAATATATCCGAGCATCTTGTTATCCTTTTTTATAGCTTCCCCACATTGTCTAGATGAAGACATTTCTGAGTCGACATAAACTCCTAGGTCTTTTTCATAGTTCCCTTCTTCAATTTCACTATCTCCCATATGATATTTATAATGCACATTTTTATTGCCCGCATGCAATACTTTACAGTTTTCTCTATTAAATTTCATTTGCCATGTGTCTGCCCAATTCTGAATGCTGTCTAGATCATTTTGAATGACCTTTGCTGCTTCAACAGTGTTTGCCACTCCTCCTGTTTTTGTGTCGTCTGCAAATTTAACAAGTTTGATTACTATACCAGAATCTAAATCATTAATGTAGATTAGGAATAGCAGAGGACCTACAGACGTGCTCAAATTTGTTGGTACCCCTCCACAAAAAATGAAGAATGCACAATTTTCTCTGAAATAAGTTGAAACTGACAAAAGTAATTGGCATCCACCATTGTTTATTCCATATTTAATAGAAATAAGACTTTGCTTTTGATTTTTTATTCAACTAAATATTGTAAATAATAAAACAAATGAAAATGGCATGGACAAAAATGATGGGACCGCTAACCTAATATTTTGTTGCACAACCTTTAGAGGCAATCACTGCAATCAAACGTTTTCTGTAGCTTTCGATGAGACTTCTGCACCTGTTAACAGGTAGTTTGGCCCACTCTTCCTGAGCAAACTGCTCCAGCTGTCTCAGGTTTGATGGGTGCCTTCTCCAGACTGCAAGTTTCAGCTCTTTCCATAGATGTTCGATAGGATTCAGATCAGGACTCATAGAAGGCCACTTCAGAATAGTCCAATGTTTTGTTCTTATCCATTCTTGGGTGCTTTTAGCTGTGTGTTTTGGGTCATTATCCTGTTGGAGGACCCATGACCTGCGACTGAGACAGAGCTTTCTGACACTGGGCAGTACGTTTCGCTCCAGAATGCCTTGATAGTCTTGAGATTTCATTGTGCCCTGCACAGATTCAAGGCACCCTGTGCCAGGTGCAGCAAAGCAGCCCCAAAACATAACCGAGCCTCCTCCATGTTTCACTGTAGGTATGGTGTTCTTTTCTTTGAAAGCTTCATTTTTTCGTCTGTGAACATAGAGCTGATGTGACTTGCCAAAAAGCTCCAGTTTTGACTCATCTGTCCAAAGGACATTCTCCCAGAAGGATTGTGGCTTGTCAAGATGCATTTTAGCAAATTCTAGTCTGGCTTTTTTATGTTTTTCTGTCAAAAGTGGAGTCCTCCTGGGTTTTCTTCCATGGAGCCCACTTTCGCTCAAAAAGCGACGGATGGTGCGATCAGAAACTGACGTACCTTCACCTTGGAGTTCAGCTTGTATCTCTTTGGCAGTTATCCTTGGTTCTTTTTCTACCATTCACACTATCCTTCTGTTTAATCTGGGGTCGATTTTCCTCTTGCGGTCGCGGCCAGGGAGGTTGGCTACAGTTCCATGGACCTTAAACTTCTTAATAATATTTACAACTGTTGTCACAGGAACATCAAGCTGCTTGGAGATAGTCTTGTAGCCTTTACCTTTACCATGCTTGTCTATTATTTTCTTTCTGATCTCCTCAGACAACTCTCTCCTTTGCTTTCTCTGGTCCATGTTCAGTGTGGTGCACACAATGATACCAAACAGCACAGTGACTATTTTTCTCCATTTAAATAGGCTGAATGACTGATTACAAGATTGGAGACATGTGTGATACTAATTAAATAAACTAATTAGTTTGAAATATCACTATAATCCAATTATTTATTATCTTTTCTAAGGGGTACCAACAAATGTGTCCAGGCCATTTTAGAATATCTTTGTAGAATAAACAATAATTCATCTCTTTTCACAGCTTCTTTGCTTTATTCTATGACATACCAAAGGCATGCAAGTATACATGATAAAATAGCTTTTAATGTCATCACTTTTCAGGAGGAATGAAGCATTATTTCAATGAGCTGTAAGGGTACCAACAAATTTGAGCACGTCTGTAATACTGATCCCTGTGGTACACCACTGGTTACCTCACTCCATTTTGAGGTTTCTCCTCTAATCAGTACTTTCTGTTTTCTACCTGTTAACCACTCCCTAATCCATGTGCATGCATTTCCTTGAATCCCTACTGCGTTCAGTTTGAGAATTAATCTTTTATGCAGGACTTTGTCAAAAGCTTTCTGGTAATCTAAATAGACCATGTCATATGCTTTGCAGTTATCCATTTTCAATGTTGCGTCCTCAAAAAAGTCAAGTAGGTTAGTTAGACACGATCTCCCTTTCCTAAAACCATGCTGGCTGTCTCCCAGGATATTGTAACCATATAGGTAATTTTCCATTTTGGATCTTATTATAGTTTCCATAAGTTTACATATAATAGAAGTCAGGCTTATTGGTCTGTAGTTACCTGGTTCGGTTTTGTCTCCCATTTTGTGGATCGGTATTACGTTTGCTATTTTCCAGTCTGTCGGTACAACCCCTGTGTCAAGAGACTGTTGCATGATCTTGGTTAGCGGTTTGTAAATAACTTCTTTCATTTCTTTGAGTACTATTGGGAGGATCTCATCTGGCCCAGGGGATTTGTTTATTTTAAGAGCTCCTAGTCCCTTTAACACTTCTGCCTCTGTTATGCTAAAGTTATTTAAAATTGGATAGGAACAGGTCGGCATGTGGGGCATGTTGTCCGTGTCCTCCTTTGTAAAAACCTGTGAAAAGTAATCATTTAATATATTTGCTATTTTTTTTTCTTCATCTATGATTTTGCCATTTGTGTCTCTTAGACATTTAACCTCCTCTTTGAATGTTCTCTTGCTGTTATAATATTGGAAAAATATTTTGGAATTGGTTTTAGCCCCCTTAGCAATATTGATTTCTATCTCTCTCTTGGCATTTCTAACTTCCTTTTTGACTTGTGTTTGCAGTTCCAAGTACTCTTTCTGTGTACTTTGTTTTTGGTCCCTTTTAAACACTCTGTAAAGTGCCTTTTTTCGCTGAATATTTTTTTTTAATTTGATCTATTAAACCATTTTGGCCATTTTGTTTTAGATTTAGATTTGTCTACTTTTGGGATGTAATTGTTTTGTGCCTCTAGTACTACATTTTTAAAAAACAGCCATCCTTTTTTCTGTGGATGTTTACTCCAATCTACTTCTGTTAGTCTCTGTTTCATACCTTCATAGTTTGCTTTTCTAAAATTGTAAACCTTAGCTTTAGTCATTACTTTTGAGGTTTTAAAAAATACTTCAAATGAGACCATGTTGTGGTCTGAGTTTGCCAATGGCTCTCTGACCTCTATTTTAGTTATTCTGTCTTCATTATTTGAAAAGACTAAATCAAGGCATACCTCCCCCCTAGTTGGTGCCTTGACAAATTGCGTTTAGGAAGCAGTCATTTGTCATTTCCACCATTTCAATTTCATGCGTCGTGCTCCCCACCGGGTTCTCCCATTTTATACGGGGGAAGTTGAAATCCCCCTTTAGTATGGCTTCTCCTTTTCTACACACATTTCGAATATCATTGTATAACAGATTATTTTGCTCAGCGTCTGAATTTGGCGGTCTATAGCATGCTCCTATTATTATGCCCTTTGAATTTTTGTCCATTATTCTGACCCATGTTGATTCTGCATTGTTTTCTTTGTCCTGATTTAAAACCTGGGCTTCAAGACTATTTCTTAAGTATAGCGCTACCCCTCCGGTCTTCTGTCCTGCCTGTCTTTCCTATACAGTGTGTACCCACTAATATTATATTCGTCTCCATCACTCTCAGACAACCAAGTTTCTGTAACACCTATCACATCGTAGTTACTTGTTAGTGCAGTAGCTTCAAGTTCTAACATTTTGTTTCTGAGACTTCTAGCATTAAGATAAATACATTTAATAGTGGTCTTACCTGAGTTGTTGCCCTTGTTTTGATGTGGTCTCCCTTCTGTTTTTTTGTTTTCTCCCCCCTTCCTTTCTAGTTTAAATGCTTCTGGACCGCCTGAAGGATCCTTTCTCCGAGTAGATTGGTTCCCTTTCTGTTTAAGTGCAGTCCGTCCCACCTATATAGATAGTCCTTGTTGTAAAAAGTGCTCAAGAAAGGTGAAGCCTTCCTGTGTGCACCACGATTTCAGCCATGCATTTTGATTTTGTATGTCTTTTAATTTCCTTCCTAGCTCTCTGAATTTGTTTTGCAGGAATCTTGGCCTGTCTCTACCAATGTTGTTTGTACCAATGTGGACGACTACTACCGGGTCGTCTCCTGTTCGTTGTAGGAGCCTGTCCACATTCTCAGTGATGTGCTTGACTGAGGCTCCTGGAAGGCAGCACACTGTTGTAGTAAGGGGGTCCAAACTGCGAACTGAACTTGCTGTGTTTCTCAGTATGGAGTCCCCAACAATCATGACCTCCCTTCTTTTTGCTGCCTGGCCAGCACTGTTTATAGGGTCCTGGGTGTTGTTTCTTTCATTCTTTTGGTGTTGGTTTTGGTCATCTAAATATTGAAGTGGCTCAAATTTGTTGGATGTCTGGATTTCTGGTGGTTGTGTTTGACGAAGTTTCTTTTTTTCCCTGCTTCTGCCTATCTGAGCCCAGCTGTTTCGACTCTCTTCCATCTCCCTGGTGGCTTTCAGTCTGCTAGGTGTGCAGACTTCCATGAATTGTGGGTGTGTCAGCTCCTCAAGCTCCTGTTGCTGTCTCATTTCCTCCAGCTCCTTTTCTAGCAGGCTTAATCGCTGAAGCAAGTCCTGGATCGTGCGGCACTTTACACAAACTTGGTTGAGCTCTGTTGGGTTTTCTCGGATGTCCCACATCATGCAGTTGTCACAGATTACTGGCTTGAAGACCATTTTTTTTAGTTTAGTGTAGCTTCTGCAGCTGACAACCTGCTTTCAACTGCTTCTAACTGCGTTGTACTTGTCCACTCGTACTTCTCCCACGATGTCGCTTCCACACTCTGTTGCTGGGAAGCCTGTATGCCTTTGTTTGTATTTGTGCTGCGGGCTCCGCTTCTCCCCCGTGTCCCAGAACACCTCGGGATTTGAATCAGCTGCTCCGAGTTTCAGCTTATCAGAAAAATACACGCAGCTGCAAGGCTTTAAGCTGCAATGTTTTCTGATTAAAGCAACTCCAAATTTAAAGATGTAATTCCTCCAAAGCATTTTATTTAATCGCACAAATCCTGACTAATTTAATTACCGTTTGACTGGCGCTGGACTGCCGGTGGTAGCTGTTAGCTTGTTGTCTTCAGGCGGTTCATCAACAATTTTCTGTCGTTTAGACAAATTAAGGCGACCAAAACAAATAGCTCATTTTTGTATTATTTTTTCCTTTCCCCTACTGCTGTCGGGCCATACTTCATGTCTCTCACTCAGTGTTACGTCATGTTGCGCGTCCGTTTGGACTGTAAAGTGTAAAAGCTGCTCTGATTGTCCAATCAGAAGAGTTCAAGGTTGAACCTCTCATGAATGCCCAATCACAAACAGAAATTTGAAACGCATGTTTTGGCAGACAGCAAGCATGTCATTGGTCAGTTGTGAGTGGCGGTTCATGTGTATACTAATTGAAAGCGGTACTGATTGAAGCGTATAGAGGCCACCAAAAAAAGAAAATCTTTTCAGCACCTTTTCTTTCCTGTAGCGCAGTGGCTAACCACTGCCTAGCAGAAATCTGGGGGGGCACGTGACCAGACGTGCCCCCCTCGCGTCACCACTGATGATATACCTACTATTCTTCTGGCTTGCAAGTTTGATTGCTAGAAATATCAAGAGCACAATACTGTGTATACTGCATGATTATTGATTTGTACCGAGCTAGTACTATTGTGTTAAACTGTATTACAGTATACTTCAGTTTTGATAGAGCTAGGTTGATTGAGAAATATGTCCAGGTTTGGTCTACGGAAAAGGTGGCAACCCTATCTTATAATCAACCAGAAAATAAATAAAATTATATATATATATATATATATATGATAACTTCTGTAGGAAGTGTATTTTTTATCTCAAGAATAGAGTGGAGAAAATGGCAGGCTTCAGTGTACTTGTGTGGGCTGTACATCAAGGTATATTGGAAGACGATCCTCCCAGAAAGACCCCATAGGTTTGAGCTGTGCCTTGACCCTCTGGATTACTCTGATGATGTGAGCAGGTATCAATTAGGCAGGAGCACAATTACTCACCTTTGGGGAGAACGAGAACATCAACTGAAGAGTTGAACTGCTAGAAACAAGGCTGTTCCCGTATAATGAAAGTTACAAACTCACTGCATGATTTGGATTTGATGTTAATAAGTTTTTGCAGGTAAAAAAAAAAAAAAAGAAAAACATACTATTTTCTTGTTCTATATTGATCACTGTCCGTGCATAAAAACCTAGTACTGCACTTTGCAGGTGTGTGTGTGCTGTCCTGTCTTCCCCGCCATTTGTGTGTGTCACCCTGCTTGAGTCTGTGAATGGAAGCGTGTTTTGTGTCTAGGCAGTGCTGGCGTGCTGCCTAGGGTGTCAAGTGCACAGTGCAGCTGTATGAGAGGAGGGGTCTGTGTTGGCTGCACTGTGATTTGTGTTCAGTCCCGCCGGTCAGCTGCTTGCGTGGGATCGAGGGTCTGAGCGGTTGGTCGGTGTGTATGTAAATGTGCCCTTGTGTGTGTGAGCCAATAGGGCTCGGGGGGATCACTATTTAGGAACTGCCTGCGAGCAGCTCGGGGTTGTGTTGTGGGTGTGTTGTTGGTGTTGCCTAACTGCGCTTTATTCTTCTTCTTGCTGTTCCACTTCAATCAAAATAGCGGTTCTTACTGCTTTGAACTACTACTTGTTTCTCTTTTATTCTCGCTGCGGACCAGATACGCCTCCGCTACAGTATATTTTATAATTCCCTCCAACACGTGTGTTTACTATTTACAGCTATGGCCAAAAGTGTTGCATCACCCTATAGAATGAACTCCTTTCACTTCATGAAGTCGAATGAAACATGCTGAATAATGTTAAGTTAATATTGAATTAACATTTGGAAATCTATAATTTTGTAGTTTCTTTGATTTACATTGTGTTCATATTGTTATTGTTTTTTATTATTTCTAAATCCCAAAATCCTAGGTGATGCAAAACGTTTGGTCACAGCTGCTGAAAAATACATATTTGTGTGAAACAAGATTAGTTCAAGAAGTTGTATTTTAGTAACTAAAAATAATTTGCTAGAAATAGATAGCGTTTTCTAATTCAATGGATAATAATATGAATACTTACAAATGGGTTATGCTTCACTTTATTATTATTATTTATTTCTAAGCAGACACCCTTATCCAGGGTGACTTACAAATGTTATAAGATATCACATTATTTTTACATACAATTGCATTATTTTTTACACGTTATTTTTACATGCAATTACCCATTTATACAGTTGGGTTTTTACTGGAGCAATCTAGATAAAGTCCCTTGCTCAAGGGTCCAGCAGCAGTTTCCCCCACCTGGGATTGAACCGACAACCCTCCAGTCAAGAGTCCAGAGCCCTAACCACTACTCCACACTGCTGCCTAAAATAATTTTGAACAGTGCTGTGTTATAGGTCGGTAATTATGAACACACTATAAACACTAAAGTACAATCACCAAAGAAAGAAAGAGAGACAGACAGAAAGAAAGAATCATTTATATTGTATCTCATTGTTTTTGCTCAGCTATATAGGCTTTAGACACATAACAGAAAAGCTGTTTTAAACACAGAAAAAGCATTAGTGCTATTAAAATAAACGTGCTGCATCTCTCGGATTTAGTGATGAGAAACAGTGTATATGTATTATTATTATATGTGAATGAATTGTGTAGGTATTTGCAAACTGAGGGTAACAACCCTCTAACAACTACAGTAACAAATAAAAACATACTTTTTTCAGCATTTAACAATGAATTGTATGTATGGCAGAGTGTCCCGCCCCTTTGATTGTTTATTTATATTATGAGTTATATGTTTATATGACGGCGAAAGTCGATTTGTATTATTGTTTGCAGCGCGGATAAAAGCGCTGCGCATTTGTTATTGTTTTTGTGTTTAAAAACCTTGTGAGGATGTGTGACTGATCAGCTAGTGATTTATTTAACTAGCTGACAGTCACACATCCTTATAAACTCGTGCAGACTGTGACCATCTCCCGAGTTAATAAGGATGTGTGACTGTCATCTAGTTAAATAAATCATTAAATATATAAATAGCATTGCTATTGCCACTTGATTGCCATTGGAGATAATCTGGTGAATGTATTGAGAGAGGCCTTGTCTTTCTATAGTAGACTAACGCTATAACAAGGAGGAGTGAACATGTAACCAAAGTGAATGTACAATGGTTATTCAAATGCTAGCACTTTCTCCTTTAAGAACATGTGACAGATATTAATATAAGATCACAAGGGCATCTTCATTTGTTTATTTATAGACTGAATGCTTGGTTTTGTGCTCATTAGAGTGTATGCTGATAAAGCTGGACAGCTGGGAATTGAATGTGCTCAAGGTCAGGTACAACGCAGGCAGTGCCAACAGAATATTATTCTTTCACTTGCTAACCAGCACATCTCAGCCGAGCATTATGCTGAATCAATCTAACAGTCCTTTTCTCAATAGGCTCTGTCCTTCATGCATTCCATACTCGGTGCCAAATAATAAGAAAATGTGGAGGTGGTTGTCTGGACATTCCCAGGGCTAATTTACCTAGAGAGAACAAAAAGCAAGTAGGCAGTTGAATACTCCATCCTCTTATAGATAGATAGCTGGGGTTGACTGTTGTAAATCAGGATTCATTAACCCATTGCAATATTCATGCTATTTTTGTATAATATGTTGTTATTTATGTCTGTTAATACAATACTCTACCTGTCTGGTACAGTCACATGTGTGCCTTACTATTCTTCATAATGGTTACAAGAGTTCAAAACCATTACCAACCACATTTATTTAGGGGCCTTTGTTTGCTTCTTCAAAATATTGTTATGTATTACTGGCTGCACATATTTAGCCATTTCAGGATTTGGGTTTGTGGCGGAGTGTCCCGCCCCTATTTATTATTATTTGTATTTTTGTTTGCGGCGCGGGTAAAAGCGCCGCGTCTTTTATTGTTATATTTAAAAACCTCGTGAGGATGCATGGCTGATCAGCTACTGATTATTTAACTAGCTGACAGTCATGCATCCTTACCAAACGCGTGCAGACTCTGGCCGGGGGATAATAAGATAATTACCAACTAGTTAAATCCCTCGGCCAGAGTATATAAACCAGCAGCACTCTGCACTCGGGGTGTGGAGTGTTCGAGAGTGGAGAACGGGAGAGAGAGAGGAAGAAAACAATTGCTAAAACGTGCTGGAGTATCCAGCACGAAACTTACTTGTTTGTTTATTCGTTCGGCCCTCGTGCCCTTTTGTTTGGTGTTTTGTTAAATCTTTTGTTTTTGTTTTGTTTATTAAATACGCTGAGTGCACCAGCACTCAGCTTCAACCGCCCATCCACTGTTTTGGTTTGAGTTACTTCCTGGTCCGTGACGTCATCCACATCACCACTGCGAGCCAGACTGCCACATATGGTGTCCTGCGTGGGACAAACAACGCCTCCAACAGCCGGACCAGGAACAGCAAAGGAAGTTTTTTTCGTGTTCGTTTTTTCAAATAGTGTTTTTTGTGTTTGAAAAAAAAAAAAAAAAATGGATGAAGTGGACGCCTATATGGAGAGGTGGCATGCGCATCAGAGGGAGTTGAAGGAAGGAGGGGCTACATGGTGCCTCGCCTGCCTGGAGTATGGGCACCTCCCTGAGGTGTGCCCATATGAAGACCCCCTCTTTGTGCAGGCCTTTGATCGAGGTGAGGTGGAGACTGCGGAGGAGTGGATCCACCTGAAGGCCATACCATCGCCGCAGGTGGATCAGGAAACCTGCCTCACCTGCCTCAAAGGGGAGGAGTGGTGCTTTGCCGTCGGCAAGGTCGGGCACAAAGCACCCGACCAACCCCCTCCATGGCAGGAGGTGGAACTGCTGGTCCCGAAGAAGGGAAGGAGGGGCGGTGCTAAGAAGGCAAAGAAGCCCGCACGTCCTGCGCCTGAGTGGGAGGAGCCCGAACGTCCTGCGCCTGAGTGGGAGGAGCCCGAACGTCCTGCGCCTGAGTGGGAGGAGCCCGAACGTCCTGCGCCTGAGTGGGAGGAGCCCGAACGTCCTAAGCCCAAGAGGGGGGAGTCGGTGCATCCACAGCCCAAAAGGGAGGAGTCGGTGCGTCCACAGCCCAAAAGGGAGGAGTCGGTGTGTCCACGGCCCGAAGAGAGGGAAGTCGGGGCTTCCACAGCCCTAGGACCCAAGCTGCAGTCCCAAGAGCCAGAAGGGGAGGAGTTACAGGCTCAACCCCCTGAATTTTTCTGGGGGGGAGAAGGGCAGGATGCTGGTGTTCCCCAGCAGCCTCTATTTATGCTGCTGAAGGGAGCACGGCACACACCAGCCCAGCCGCCACAGCAGAGGGAGCCAGCACCGCCACAGCCTCCCTCTGAGTGGCCAGCATCCGCCCCATCGCCTCTGCCTCCACCACCACCACCAGGAGCAGAGCAGCAGGAGCTGCTTCTGTCTCCACCATCACCAGGAGCAGAGCAGCAAGAGCTGCCTCTGCCTCCGCCACCTCCACCAGCAGAGGGTGAATGCCTGCTGGTTCCGCCTCCACCGTCGTGGGAGGACTGCTTGCCCCTCCCACCTCCACCAGCAGAGGGTGAATGCCTGCTGGTTCTGCCTCAACCGCCGTGGGAGGACTGCTTGCCCCTCCCACCTCCACCAGCAGAGGGTGAATGCCTGCTGGTTCCGCCTCCACCGTCGTGGGAGGACTGCTTGCCCCTCCCACCTCCACCAGCAGAGGGTGAATGCCTGCTGGTTCTGCCTCAACCGCCATGGGAGGACTGCTTGCCCCTCCCACCTCCACCAGCAGAGGGTGAATACCTGCTGGTTCCGCCTCAGCCGCCGTGGGAGGACTGCTTTCCCCTCCCACCTCCACCAGCAGAGGGTGAATACCTGCTGGTTCCGCCTCAGCCGCCGTGGGAGGACTGCTTTCCCCTCCCACCTCCACCAGCAGAGGGTGAATACCTGCTGGTTCCACATCCACCATCATGGGAAGGACTGCTCCTGCCCTGCCTCGCACCACCCAGGGATGCCTGCTTCGCATCGCCTGGGGCTGCCTGTTGCTCCGCATCACCTGGAGAGCCACCAGCTACAGAGAACGAGGGAGAAGTGGAGCTCCCGCTGCCGCCTCCATGGCCAGGGGCTCCCCTCCCGAGTTCACCTCCCGAGGGTCCGCTGCCGCTGCAGTCGCCTGGGGTCGCCAGGGATCCTGCTTCGCCTGGGGTCACTACACTGTGGTCAGAGCCCCACGGAGGGGAACTGCTGGCCGTGAAGAGGAGGGGGGAGGTCAGGAGACCAGCTCCCCCAGCCGCACTTTCGCGGCAGGAGTTTGGGTGGTCAGAGCCCCACGGAGGGGAACTGCTGGCCATGAAGAGGAAGGGGAAGGTCAGGAGACCAGCTCCCCCAGCCGCACTTTCGCGGCCGGAGATCATGTGGTCAGAGCCCCACGGAGGGGAACTGCTGGCCGTGAAGAGGAGGGGGGAGGTCAGGAGACCAGCTCCCCCAGCCGCACTTTCGCGGCAGGAAATACTGTGGCTGGAGCCCCATGAAGGGCAGCTGCCAGCCATGAAGAAGGGGGGGGAGGTCAGGAGACCAGCTTCCCCCGCAGCAATTTCGCTGCAGGAGAAAGGGTGGCCGGCCATGAAGAAGGGGGGGCAGGTCTGGAGACCACCCCCAAAATTTTTTTGGCCAGAGGAGCCGGCCGGTGCGCGGGCCATTGGAACGCTACGGCTGTTTGGGTGGGAGGAGGACATCCCACCGTGGCCGCCACCTTTGGTCCGCTGCTGCCCCTGTTCCTGCGCCGGGACTGCTAACCGGGACTTTGGGGACTAAGGGGGGAGGTGGCCGAAAAGGCCATGTGTGCTGCGCACAAGGGGGGGCATGTGTGGCGGAGTGTCCCGCCCCTATTTATTATTATTTGTATTTTTGTTTGCGGCGCGGGTAAAAGCGCCGCGTCTTTTATTGTTATATTTAAAAACCTCGTGAGGATGCATGGCTGATCAGCTACTGATTATTTAACTAGCTGACAGTCATGCATCCTTACCAAACGCGTGCAGACTCTGGCCGGGGGATAATAAGATAATT
Source organism: Acipenser ruthenus (assembly GCF_902713425.1). Lineage (NCBI taxonomy): Eukaryota > Metazoa > Chordata > Actinopteri > Acipenseriformes > Acipenseridae > Acipenser > Acipenser ruthenus. The sequence goes on from NC_081192.1 coordinate 53,469,700, forward strand.
ACCAACTAGTTAAATCCCTCGGCCAGAGTATATAAACCAGCAGCACTCTGCACTCGGGGTGTGGAGTGTTCGAGAGTGGAGAACGGGAGAGAGAGAGGAAGAAAACAATTGCTAAAACGTGCTGGAGTATCCAGCACGAAACTTACTTGTTTGTTTATTCGTTCGGCCCTCGTGCCCTTTTGTTTGGTGTTTTGTTAAATCTTTTGTTTTTGTTTTGTTTATTAAATACGCTGAGTGCACCAGCACTGTTTTGGTTTGAGTTACTTCCTGGTCCGTGACGTCATCCACATCACCACTGCGAGCCAGACTGCCACAGGGTTGAAGATCTTAAGGAACATAAAAGAGTAATTGTATTATTTATTTATAAGGACATATATTGTAATTGGCCATAGGGGTAGCCCCATATAAAAATCAGATAACAGGGTGATTTCACAGCGATAGTCCCTGTCGTTTGGACACTTTCATTTCTGGCTGTCCATGGAAGCCCACACATTCAGTTGGAGGAATATTATGGCTTGTAAGGTGGGTTGGGCCCCTGTTAAATTAATTTAATATAATATACACCAGAAAACTCTTTGTTAGGGATATGTTATGAATGTTGTTGTCTCCGCTGTCAACACCATAAGATCTTGCAGACTAATCCACCGTCAGTTTCAAGGTTTTTTAAAGAGGTATTCTGGAAGTTGCATATTTTGTAGCCTACTGCTGTACTTTTCGGGTAGCTGCAGCTTACTTCTAAAAAAAAATGTAATAAACTAACCACACCAAACTTGTTCAAATGTAATATCAGAAGAAACCTGAATGTTACTACTGAGATAATGTGAGCTATACGTATGCACTCTTAAAACATGCATAATAGTTTGAGAAAGGTGGTGTTTACTACGGGCTTGTATGCTCCTCACACCCCTGTAATATAATAATAATAATAATAATAATAATAATAATAATAATAATAATCTTTATTTTTAATATAGCCCCTTTCACAATATAAAATGGCCGCAAAGCGCTTCACATGAATAAAAACATTGACAAATATTAATAAAAGGATGCAAGAAAAGCAGTAAAAACAAGAGAAACCCATAGAACAGACAAATGGTAAAATCATGAGGAAATAATATTATTTTAGAAAAATTGTTAGGAAATCCATTTTTCAAAGTGAAAGTCATATATATCTGAAAATAGTTTGATTCTGAGCCGATTCTGTCTGACCTCACTCACACAACACAGAATAACACTCCACTGTGTCAGAAACTGTGTCACACTGATCCCTCCTCCTTCCCTCTGGATTGGCTCTCTATCTCTAGACTTAAGCTTGACAGTCGTCAGTGCCCTATTGGATGGTGCAGTGACGACTCAATGCAATTTGTACATGTATTCTTTTTTCTCAGAATAATGAGTAATAGCAAAATTGTGTATTACACATACTCATTACGGATACTCACTTGTACTCATAATTGGGCACAACCCTAGGAGGGACCCAGATTTTTATTTCTCTACAGTACGAAAACAATTAATAAGCTTAAGAGGCATGTTTGCAACTATTCTTTCTGGAACTGCTATTTTAATAAATAAATAAAAAAATGTTATCTCAGATTGAATGGATTACATTAGGGCTGTGGATTTTATTTCTTGCATGTGTGTAGGCTACTTTTAGTTTTACATTCTCACAGCCATGTTAGAATTACCAAAATAGATTAAGGTGTCTAAAAGTATTTTTTAATATTTCTTATGAAGTGTAAATAATAAGTGGGTGGATTAATGAGAAAGTTATATTGGTCAATTTGTATGTGGTATGCAGTGAGAAACATAGTCATTATGAAGCCAGAATCAATTCAGAAATCACCTAATTCGATATGTGTTAAACACTGCAATGGAAAAGAAGGCATTAGGTGTTTTTTTTGCCTGTTTTAAATCAAGCTCAATTCCCACAGACTATCATTGAGCCTGCTGTATAAGCAAACGGTTTCAAGAGTTTAGGACTCAAACCTGTTCGTGGGTCACACAATAAAGTCAGTGCAGCTCTACAAGAAAGGTAAAGGATTCCGTTTGCAACACCTGCTGGTGAAAAGATGTATTTCAGTTAAAATTGTGGAAATTACGGTTTGTAGCCATATATTGCCCTCTAGGGTGCAAAACACATTGCACATCGCACCGGTTTCAATTGTGCTGCAAATTCTGAAGACTGACTTTGCGTCACCACAGTCCAAACTTTCAGCTCTCACTGTAAGTAAAAATCAGTAGAGTAATCAATTATTTAAAAATTCTGAAGTTGCAGCCCTAATGGTTTTAGTGTTTGTTTGTTTGGTCTTGCAACTGAAATTACACTGATTTTAATTAGGAAATTATCACACAAATTAAAATTAGGAGCCAACACTATGATACATGTTAGTCTGATGAAACTGTTCAACAAAAGACAAAACAGTTAAACGAGTTAAAGGTTGTGTGTGACTTTTTTATACCTTTTGGTCTAGTCTCCAGGAGGTTTGGTACAATTTCAATGATACAGTAAATTTACGGTGATATGCAGTTTTTACTTCTTTAAGCTATTTCCAAACCTTTAAGATGCATGATTGAGATCTCCCAAGTGGTGCATCCAGTAAAGGTGCTCCGCGTGGAGTGCAAGATGAGCCCTATAGCCTGGAGATCACAGGTTTAAATCCAGGCTATGTCATTGCTGACCGTTACCGGGGGTACCTATGGGGCGGCACACAATTGGCCAAGCTGCCCGGGTAGGGCTTAGGTCAGCAGCGTCCCAGTTCACCATGCACCAGCGACCCCTGTGGCTGATAGGGCGCTTGCGGGTCTGCAGTGGAGCCATTCAGATCTGTGTTGTCCTCCAGCACTATATTATTATTATTATTTATTTCTTAGCAGACACCCTTATCCAGGGCGACTTACAATCGTAAGCAAATACATTTCAAAGTATCACAGTACAAGTAATAATACAATTAAGAGCAAGATAAATACAATGACTTTGGTTCAAGCAAGTACAAGTGTGACAAAATACAATTCAATAATACAGCAGATACCAATGTCAGTGATAGTTACATCAGGCTATGATTAAATACAAAATACTACAGATTAAACACTTGGCAGATTACAGTACTCTGAAGTACAGGATTAAATGCAGTAAAATAGGGGGCAGATAAGAGCAAGTAAAGTGCATTTAAGGAAGGGTGATAAGTGTCCCAGGAGAAAAACAGAGGAGTTCTACAGGTGCTGTCTGAAGAGGTGAGTCTTAAGGAGGCGCCGGAATGTGGTCAGGGACTGGGCAGTCCTGACATCTGTAGGAAGGTCATTCCACCACTGCGGAGCAAGGGTGGAGAAGGAGCGGGCTCTGGAGGCAGGGGAGCATAGAAGAGGTAGAGTCAGTCTTCTAGTGCAGGCGGAGCGGAGAGGTCGAGTGGGGGTGTAGGGAGAGATGAGGGTCTGGAGGTAGCTGGGTGCAGTCTGGTCAAGGCATCTGTAGGCTAGTACAAGAGTCTTGAACTGGATGCGAGCAGTGATCGGGAGCCAGTGGAGTGAGCGGAGTAGTGGAGTTGCATGGAAGAAGCGAGGCAGAGAGAACACCAGGCGGGCAGCGGAGTTCTGGATGAGCTGGAGCGGACAAGTGGCGGACGCAGGGAGGCCAGCCAGGAGGGAGTTGCAGTAGTCTAGGCGGGAGAGTACCAAGGCCTGGACCAGGAGCTGGGTAGCATAGTTGGTGAGGAAGGGTCGGATTCTTCGGATGTTGCTCAGGAAGAATCGGCAAGTTTGTGCCAGAGTGGAGATGTACTATAGGTCTGGTGGCTTCGCTGTGGATATGCAGTGTGAAAAATGACGGATTGGCAGGAACACGTTTCGGAGGACGCGTGTTTCAGCCTCCGTTTCCCAAGTCGCCGGGGTTACAGTGTTGAACCAGGATAGAAATAATAATTGGGCATTCCAAATTGGTGGGAAAACCGGGGTAAAAACCATTGGCGACTGCTAAATAAAAAAATAAAAAAATGATTGAGGCAGACTTGTGTTTAGCAGGGTGCGATATGACTGGGGGAATGGGATTTCCCTGCTTTGCCTCTGCTTTTTGTATCCCTGGCCAGTGGTGTAACTCTGGTTTCGAAAGTGGAGGGGTCAGTTTCTGTAGCTGTAGCATATAGTAATACAATTAAAAATAAACATTCACTTTATTCAGGTTGGCACCTTTGCACCAACCTGCACCTTCAGAGGACAGGAGGGGGTATTTCACAGCCACACCTATGACAATAAGTTCAAATAGAAAATATTTGTATAGTAGTGAGACCATAGACATTGGAAATGGTATCACAATTGAGAAATTTCACAATGAAAAGAAAAAAAGTTCTTTACTACCGGGCTCTGCTTTCTCCACTCTGCTTGAGATTGCAAGAAATTGCTTTTGAAAATTGGTATGTTCCTCTTTAAGTAGCATGTTACATTTTGGTGAATGTAAATCACCTTTTGCGTCACTATCCCATCTGCCAAATCAAAAGATATAATTATATCTCACAGTATTTTTTTTTTTAAATGCACAAAACACAGGCAATAGAGATAACCCTGTTGACATAAATCAAAATGTCAACCAGAAAGCCTTCAGCAGAATACTCATATAGTCTGGGAGTAAGGATGAAAAATGACTTCCTATTCAAGCAAGCAAGCCACTCCTTTTTTTTATTCTGAACTTCAACCAAGCCTTTATTTTATCCTGTATTATTTGTATCAGTTTTAATTATATTTGTTAATAGTATTATGGTGGTGGCGTTTCATTGATGGGAATTGCAATATTTAAAACAGACAGTCCAACTATAAATGTTGTGTATTTATCTCGAAACTCGAGAAATTAAGAGAGCAAACTGATTTTTAGTATTACAATTATAATTAACAGTAGATTTACCTTCGATCAGATCATCTCCAAAATCTATCCAAATGTATAGTATTGTCAGTGGTTTTTGTTGCTTTTGTTGTCCTCCATGAGGCTATTTGTCACTTTAGTTCACCAGAAAATCTATTTACAAACATTTCAAACACTAACCAGTAGTGCCGTACCATTTTTATTTTGGGCTGCTGAAAGCCATTAAACAAAACTGTAACCCCTGTATATAACGGTAGCCAAGCATTCGGTTGCTATTATGTTAAACATGTTAATAAAACGAAGCAGCATCAACAAGTAAAAAAATATTTAACGATAGCCCTTGCTACAATGTTTACAATATGCTTACCATAAAATGTTTAGAGCAAAAATCCTAAATTATCGTATACTGTTATGATCCACTTAAATACGCAATTTAGAAATGTTTGCTTGTAAAAACAGGTTAAACAGTTTATTTACAGTCGTTGTTGTAGACAAGGACAGTCAGAAGTCTCCAAAAGTTGACATTCTAACATGCTGATTTATTTTTTAATGAGAGAATGGACATCTAGCGCGTTCAGAATGTCACATTGTACGTGTGTATGTAGTATTGTTCCACAAAGCAGCAGCAAGATAGCGGCATTTGTGACGAGCTGATTTTAGCACGTGCCGCTGAGAATTTATAAAAAATCTTATATTCTTTTTTGGGGCATCTTCAATAACCGTTCCAACTACTAACTAACTTTTGTTGATTGCAACCTTGCAATTTATAAAATATCCTGCCGCTATCATTTGTGTTCAAAAGCAATATAAAAAGGTGCAATGCACTGCACATATAACTCATAAGATTCATCAAACTAGCAGGATTTATTATTGCACTGGGAGGTTCACAGCACCGCTGGTCTTCAAGCCAATGGGTGCTGCTGTGTATTTATTACTCCTCCTTAAATTCTTCATCGCCGCAGAATTTTATTTTTTCATGCAGAATTTTATTTTTTCATGCAGAATTTGTGATTTCCACCATAACGCTTCCTTTTTCACTTTTTCTTTCAAATGTATTAATTACTTATACATGTAACGTCTTTGTGCACACATCAGCATTCCTGCTGTGTGAGCAGCGAGGCACGATGTAAAAACCTTATGGTGTACTATAACATCTTTATGAAGCAATTGATAAAATGTTAGGACAAAGTACTAGTACTTCCCAAAGTAGCCAGCCTGGTCCGGATGAAGTTACCAGCAAAGGGCAAAGAAATATTCATGCTTTTGCATGACGTGAACAGCCGCGGCCTTTACATGCATCAAAAAGTGCTACACCAGCTTCTAGTACTCGAGAATTCCCTTCAAAACTGCATGCGGATGGGGACAAATTATTTTGCACATCCTGCAATGTTGTTTTCAATCATGACCGACGGTCTGTAATTATGGATCATTTTGATTAAAAAAAAAAAAAACACAAGTTGAAGGAACACGCAGCTCAAGAGGATGGCAGAAGAAAACGTCAGAAGACCATTACAAGCATACTGTAAAACAAAACACAGATGGAGAAAGAACGTGTAGAGGTGAGTGGAAATATAAGAAAATATTATAATATGTTATAATAATGGGGATGATTTCAAAGAATACTATGGAGATTACAATGACCAAGTATATCATTAGTTGTAGTAGGGCCTGTTACACAATACATTTGAGGGGTATTTTAGCCCCTATTGTGAATTGTTTGACTTAGACCTTTTTGTATCATTTTTTCATAGCACAGTTTTTTTTTTTTAAATACCATTTCTTATAACATCATCCCTTTTTTAGGATATCTTGAAACAAAACTCCCTCTCTACAGCAGTTACTTAAGGTTTAACTTAAGAGTTATATTACAGTACAAGACTGAGTCATTTTTTTAATATTTATTCATTGGCATTCAAATTGTCTCAACTTTTTAAATGTTTACACCTGTCTGTGCATATGAGTACCTGACATTTTTTGTTGAGAATTTCACCCCTGGTTACAGACATACATGCAGACAGGTATTTTGAAATAAATTACCAAAATAATTGAAACGTGATTATATTGTGTTACTTTGACAAAGAAAATCTGCAGAATTTTGCAGAATTTCTAAATATTGTGCACAGCATTTGCAAAGAATGTGCGCAGAATCCCCTCAGGAGTCATTTTTTTTTCTATTATAGAATACTTTACTGACACAGTAAATGTACAGAATAAGTAATAATAGGTTATTAAAAGTTTTAGTTATCTGTGTGCTTAGGAATCTAAAAATAGACTTTGTGCAAGAAGAGGGTGTACTCATCTGCATTAAGTTAACAAGATTGGCTGGTCGTTTCACACACCCTGTTAAATTCTATCAGATGTCTTCATTAGGAAAACATCGGGCAGCTCACGACTTGCAAAAGCATGCACTTAGTTGTTAATGATCTATAATACTGTAATATGTAGTCCCTATTAGTTGCCAAGATACAATAAACAAAATTCATATTGCTATTTAAAAAAAAATAAAATAAATACAGCTTGAGATAATACCTAATTACTAAGATAATACCACTTGAATGTATAAATATTGTTACACAATAATGCCTTTTAGCTTTTGCAATTAATTAAACATCAGCAACATATATTTGTTAATGTATGAAATACATGTAGTAAGTACTGTGTTTGCCTTAAGCTTTTTTCCAAAAGACCCTCCCTTATTCATAAATGAAGTACAGTTTAAATAAACCTTTTAATTGCTCGTGTATACAACGCCAGTGTGTTATATACACAAGCGCACTATCAAACCCTGTTGGTATGTTAATGCATAATTGGGTTCCCTGTGTCAGTACCACAATGCTGCACTCTGTGTCGGCTTGATAACCCACAGCATGTGTGGGTATCCCCCCAGGAGACTTTACACCAGCCTTATATTTCACGACAAAACATTTTACAGTAGATTTAGGGAGATCTCTAGCGAGAGATGTACGACATTTTTTCAAATAAAATAGTGGCAGTTGAATTGTGGTTTTTTGCAGCAGACAGTTCCCGAAGGATAACGTCTATACATGCAAGGGGGCAAGAATCAAAATAACATTGTTTTTGTTAAATGTAAACGTCATCTGTACAATGCATTCTGTTCCATCTTCATTTTACCTATTTTAGTACATTTGTATATACAAAAACACATATGTTTTTGTACACACATATGTTTACAGTTATCAATATATTTTAAATATAAATCATTGCGCTGAAATAACACTAATGTGTTTTGGGTAGGCTACACATTACATTATGTAAAAATATACATCTGTACAGTAGGCCTACACAGTATACAGTGCAGTACTAAAATCAAACACATACCTAGCAAACTTTTTTTGTACTTTAGCCTACTGGTAACACAAAATAAATCATGCTGCTGCATTGTGCACATTGGTGTATAATGCGAATAAAAGATTATTTTAAATTGAAACTAAATGATTTCAGGGTTTTTTGATGATTTTGTTTTAATTGTTATATTTTTAACTTGGTCTACTTAGTAGCCTAGACAATTAACACACAATAGATCATGGTCCTATACAGATTCTGAGAATGAGCTGGAGGGGTTAGTGGCACATGTGTGCAGTCTATTGCTCCCAACATGCTGGGAAAACCAGAAATGTCATAGAAATTAGTTTTCAAAGCTTGTAAGTACACCCTGACTTTAGTGAAAATTAATTACTTGGGTGTTTGTCTCAAAAATACATTGAGCACAACTGGCAACACACAAGAAAAAGCAGACTGGGAAATGCCAGCAACAATTGCGACTGTTTAAAACATGCTTTCAAAAATTCTTAACAATTTGATGCAATTGTAAGTGTCGCAATTGCCCGCAGCTTAAGTACATCTCATTACAATATTTTTGATCCCTCATTTGCTTCTCCACCCTGTTTTTGCGAATTTCTGCAGGAACTCCCAGAATTACATATTCATTTAAGGCTAAAGCGCAAAGCATTCGTTTAAATGATGCTAACAGCATTGCATTTGTTTAGTACATTTCACGCTACACTTCTGACTGGTTTGCAATGATTGTGACAGACGCAACACTTTAGTACATCTACCCCTTAATTTGGAAACTGATACTGATAAAGGCTTATTGTTGTTTAAAAATACTCAAAAAATACCTAGAAGTAATAACTAATAAAACACCATACGTTGGGCAAATAACCAGCATTTTCCAAGGTGTTTGTTCTGGTGTCCTTTCCAACTGGCTGTCACTTGGGTGTTGAAAAGGGAATATAATTATTTTATTTATAGTGCGATTTACAGACACCAGTGATGGTAATGTCTGTGCTTTCAGTTTCATGAATCATTTCCAACATGTGTTAAAGCTTTTACTGTTTTCTTCGAATGTTAAGATATACTGCATAGCAAGAGATATTTTGGAATGGATGCTCCTTTCTAGCAAAAATAAATACAATAAATAGCCAGAGACAGCTGTGGTGATGATCCAATTTTAGTTTTGCTTTCTTAGGGGAGGTAGAGACACATTAATGACAAGCAGATAATTCTAAAACCAGTCATGAGTAATGCATTTCTGAAGATGGTGTTGAATTGCTAACAGACAAATATGCAATGTTTTTATCGATAAACAATGCAAGTATAATACAAACTGTAACTCTTTAGGTGTGTTTTTTTTAAATAAATTCGACATTAGCTCTCTATTTGCATAATTCTGGCTTGCTTCCTAAATCAATGTTTTAATCCTGTCCCAAGTGCTGTGGGTGGACCAAGTACTTGCTCAAAAAACTAAATGTGGCCTAGTGTAAACATGAGGCTAGGGGAGTGCTATTAGCTTAATACATTCTAAATCCTCTTATGTAACAACTGTGTGCTTATCCTATTCAAAACAAATGCCACACAGAAACTCGGCTTCATTTCCTAATTCTGATACTTTAATTTCAGTTCCTAATAGTATACCAATATGAAAAGTGCAGAACTATATCCATAAAAAAATTATAATATGCACAAGGTGAAATGAAGTATAAAAAGGAGGAGAAGAGTAGTGTGTGGTTGAGAGAGAGAGAGCTGGAAGCAGCAGTGTGCGCGGAGAGATAGAGAAACTGAAAGGGAGATACAAGAAACAGAGAGTTTTCATTTTACTGCAGTGGGTCTTAGCCGATAGGGACCTTTAGAGTTTGTTCAAAATAAAGAAAGTCGAGTTGATTTCACTACCTGTCTACCGCTCGTTACAATTGGTGTCAGAGGCGTGGGAATCAATCCATGTTGCCGGTCTCAAGATGGAGCAGACAGCGGAGCGCTTTGGAGCGGTGTCCAGACGCGGAGGAGAGGGAGAGAGTGTGAGAGCGGCACTGGAGGAGCTGAGACAACGGGGGAAAGAGGTCGGCGAGGCAATAGCGGGGAAGCACGGGGCGAGACGCAAGATGGCCGCTCTGCTCAGCAACAGCGTGGAGGCTATGTTGGAAGGGAAGGCAGAAGGCTGGGGGCAGAAGTGCGGCCATCTTGAAAAGGACGTAAACAAGACGGTTTCTGAGGCGCCGCGGGAGAAGGGTGAGCGAAATTGGGAGAGTTTTAAAAGGGAGTTTGAGCAGAAAGCAAGGATAAATAACTGGGATAGTGAGATGAAACTAATGCAGTTAACAAGATGTTTAAGTAAAGAATTTGAAGAAGTAGAACACACTTTGTGCAAACAAACGGTTGCATATGAGACTGTGGTAGCATGCTTAGACGAAATGAGCTTAGATAGGGCCCAACATGGCTGCTGCCCCGCCAGCAGCAGGGAGACTGTATATGTGGGAGAAGACCCAGAGCAGGCCACGGTACAGAAGGGGGTGACAGACTGCCGCGGAGAAGTGAAGGCCGGGCGGTATGATGGACGATCTGACTGGGAGGCCTACCGGGCTAACTTCCAGATTGTAGCCTAGGCCAATGGCTGGAGTCAGTGGGAGAGGGCCGTGCGGCTGATAGCGGCCCTGGAAGGGGAGGCACTACGGGCCTTGTTGGACCTGAATGAGATGGAACTTGCTGACAGCCAGGCCGTCCTCACAGCACTGGATCGCTGCTTTGGGAGTGCGGAGCCTGCGGTCAAGTTGCGGCAGCGCCTGGTGTCCCGCAGCCGACGACCAGGGGAGAAATTGGGCGTGTTCGCCGCGGAGGTGCGCTACCTCACCCGGAAGGGGTACCCCTCCTTCAAAGCGGAGGCCCAGGAAGATCTGGCGACTGAAGCATTCCTCCATGGCCTGACCCCTGAGTCCCTGCGCCAACATGTATGGCTGAGTGCACCTGCTTCATTGGAACTGGCCTTGAAGCAAGCGAAGGTTGTAGAGGAAGTGTTGGAGGAAGGTGCGCTGATGAGAACACCAGGCAGCAACCAAGACAGTTACTCCCGGACCCAGGCCCGGCCTGCAAGACAGCTGGAGATCACCGAGGTGGCAACTCTGGACACCGTCCAAGGACGTCCGTTTGACCCCCAACCCCGCCGATGCTGGCGCTGCGGTCAACAAGGACACATCCAGCGGTTCTGCTCCGTCGCCTCCGCTGATCCGAGCTCCAGCCGGCAGGGAAACGAGAGGTAGCCGGTGTAAATGGGAAGCCACCGACCCCTACTCCAGTTCCCAAGACACCGATCGCCGGGGCAGCATTCCCCAACAACCTTGTGGGATGGACATTGACTGGGAACTTCTGCCACACCGCCATCCGGGTGAAAGGAGTCCCCTGTCACGCTTTGATAGATACCGGGTCTACTGTCTCCCTCATTCGCCCTGACATCCTCCCTGCTGGGGCCAAGCTGGAATCAACATCCGTGCACCTCAGCACTGTGACGGGCGATGTGGCGCCCATGCTGGGTAGGAGCAGGCTGCCGATCGAGATAGCGGGCCGCACCGTGTACATTCCCATGTGGGTCGCTGAGGTACGGGATCTGTTTATCCGGGGGCTGGACTTTCTACGCTTCGTTGGGGGGCAGCTGGATCTACAGGCTGGGACTGACGTTGCAAGGTGGGCCCCCTGTGCCTTTAGCCCCACCAGAGAGGACCACAGCCATGCCAGTTCACAGCCATGCCATTCGGCCTCTGTAATGCCCCAGCGACGTTTGATGGAGAGAGTCCTCGCCGGAGTACCCCCTACGCGCTGCCTGGTCTATCTAGATGATCTGCTGGTCCATGGGAGTAGCTTCGCAGATGCCATCGCTGCCCTGAGGGAGGTCCTGGGGAGGGTGACCGAGGCTGGGCTGAAGCTTCACCCGGAGAAGTGTCACCTGCTGCGGAAGGAGGTGTCCTTCCTGGGCCACAGGGTGAGTGGGGACGGGATCACTACCGAGGCAGACAAGATCGAGGCTGTTAGGGACTGGCCCCAGCCCACCAACCTGAGGCAGCTGAGGGCATTCTTGGGACTTGCCTCTTACTACCACCGCTTTGTGCCCCACTTTGCTACCATCACCGCCCCACTCAATTGCCTGACCCGCAAGGATGTGGCCTTTGCCTGGTCCCGGGAGAGGCAGGAGGCTTTTGATGCACTCAAGGGAGCCCTCTGCCATGCACCTATGCTGGCCGCTCTGGATCTGCAGCGGCCGTTCATCCTGGACACTGATGCCAGCTACGAGGGGATCGGCGCAGTCTTGGCTCAGCAGACCACTGAAGGTGAGGTAGTCAAGGCTGAGCGCAATTATTGTGTGACCAGGAAGGAGCTGCTGGCGGTCGTGGAATCAGTGTGGCACTTTAAACACTACCTGTGTGGTCTCCCCTTCACCGTCCATACAGACCACACTGCATTGCGGTGGCTGATGTCTTTCCGGGAGCCGGAGGGTCAAGTGGCCCGGTGGATCGAGCAGCTGCAGGCCTTCCAATACACCATCCAGCACCATCCGGGCGAGAAGCACCGGAACGCGGACACCTTGTCCCGAAGACCCTGTGCAGACAACGGATGCCGGTACTGTAGCCGCTGCGATCAGAGGGTGGCCGAGTTACAGGGGTCAGGTACACCCACCTGACCCCGAGCTGGAGGAGGTGCTGCGCTGGGTGGAGGAGCGACAGAGGCCCGCGTGGGAGGAGGTGGCCGCGCAGTCACCTGCTGTGAAGGGTCTGTGGGCACAGTGGCCCGGGTGGAGGTCCGAGATGGTGTGCTGATGCAGCGGTTCCTGGAGGCAGCCACAGGGGAGGAGCGATGGCAGGTGGTGGTCCCACGGGCGCTGCGGTAGGTGCTGTTGGCGTAGCACCATGGCACACTTGGCACTGGGCATTTCGGTGTCACGAAGACACTGCGATGCCTGCGTCAGCACTTCTACTGGCCGATGCACCAGCTGCCCCTGCCGGACCGGAGTATGCTCGGCAACTGCAAGATCGCTTGGAGGAGGCAAACATAAAACATAACGTGTTGTACTTTCAATCAATTCTGAAGAACACACTTTTAAAATACGAAATTGTCCAACGTTGTCTGCTTTTTACAATGTACCACCTCCCGCTGTAAATCTCAATTTTGTATGCAGCTTCGTAGCCAGTTTCAAAGTCATGATTCTGCCTCAGTCCGCCAGAAATATGCAGTTGCGAAGTCAGTGTGTTATAAAAGCTGCATGAAGTATGCACATAAATCATGCATGTGCGCTCTGTAGCACTGGCAGCTAGTAATAAAGTTGTCAATAAGCAGCGTGCAGTTGCTAATATCAGAATTCCATTAACATTAAAGTCTATGGGATGGGGTTGGTTCCTGGGAAAATGTTGTTAATAACTGAAAGTTGTCATTATCTGGGTTGTTAATAACCATCACCTTCTGTACATGTAAGGTATAAACCACTACGGGCCGTGCGGTTCCCATGATCTATACTACACCTGGGGTGGTGTCTTCATCGGAACCGCGTGGCCCAAAGTGGTTTATACTGCTTATAACACTGCTAACTGTCATTTGGGGGATGAAAAATAATTTAAATAATTAAAACAAATTTTAAATTAAGACAAAACCAGAAACTTTTATTGTGTATACATCCGCAGTGTAATATAGTCCCAAATTTAATTTAATTTAATTTAATTTATTGCTCGCTTATTAAAAATAGACTGCACATGTTAGTTTATAGTGAATTTCTGCATCGAAAGTGGCATCTCACTAGAAACTAGAGGACTGAACATTTGCTGATGATGGGCAGAGTTTCACATGACACATCTATCCGTGAATATGTATATTACAGGACATCATAGTTTAATGACAATTAACTTATTTTCTGAACATGGAAATATTATTGTGACGTCTATATCATTTATATTAAATTATTTATTTATGTTTTAAAATGGAACATTTGCCTGCAAAAAAAAAAAAGGTTATATAATATAAATATAAAAAACGGTCTAGCATGTGTGGGATTTGAAACTATAACCTTCAGTTTGTAAGCGTGTTGTGTTATATATATATGTATATATATATATATATATATATATATATATATATATATATGAAACAAAAACACACTGGAAATGTGAAAAAACGGCAAGTTATCAAAAGTGCCCAGCCATTTAAAGTAGAGATATCAAAAACACAAGCCAAGTTAGAAGAAACAATTGGGGCAACTGTGGCCAGCACCAAGCAAATAGGCACAACTGTAAAAGAGGTGGGGGTCAAGGTTGCCCCAATTGTTTCTACTAACTTGGCTTGTGTTTTTCAGGCACAATAAAAGTGGACGAACTTGCATCAAAAACACAAGCCAAGTTAGTAGAAACAATTGTTATTGTTTTTGATATCCCCACTTTAAATGCCTGGGCACTTTTGATAACTTGCCGTTTTTTCACACTTCCAATGTGTTGTTCCAGTAAACCTGGTTAGTTTCATCATATAAAGAATATATACAGTTGCAGACAAAAGTATTTGGGCAGTTAAAAAAATTAGAAACCGCAGACAGTTATTTCTATAATTTCTAATTGTTCTATTGAAACATATAAATATTAACAAACAATTATGACATAACATGCATAAAATGAAAAATAACATGCAAAAACTAATTTCATACTTTGACAAAAGTATTTGGGCAATCAACATATTTCGTATGAAACCCATTTGTTGCTAAGGAGGCTGTGTGGTCCAGTGGTTAAAGAAAGGGGCTTGTAACCAGGAGGTCCCCCGTTCAAATCCCACCTCAGCCACTGACTCAGTATGTGACCCTGAGCAAGTCACTTAACCTCCTTGTGCTCCGTCTTTCGGGTGAGACGTAATTGTAAGTGACTCTGCAGCTGATGCATAGTTCACACACCCTAGTCTCTGTAATTTGCCTTGGATAAAGGCGTCTGCGAAATAAACAAATAATAATAATAATAATAATAATAATAATAATAATAATAATAATAATAATAATTATTATTATTGACAATTATCATGATTGAAAACCAACACCTGATGATAATTATAGAATAAATAAATACATACTCATCGAGTGCTGAAAAATAAATTGGAAATTTGTGATTAAAAAATGCTTAAAACTAAATAGTACAGCAACTATTTCAAAATGGCAGTGATACAACTAAACGAAAAAGGAGAAACTACCAGAAAAATTGCAGAAAGACTTGGTTTACCGAAAAGCACTGTGTGGGCTATTATTGACAAACACAGCTAGCTCCATACTGTGCTGGTACAGTGATCAGGTTAGTAGCAGTTGCTCTCTGTATTTCCTTCATAGATCTCTCTGTTCTCCACTTCACACACACTCAACCTTGCAGCCAAAGCTACAGGTTCTTATGGTGGTGACTGAGGGATTAACTAGCTATTAATTATCTAGCCAACCCCTCGGTCACATTCTGCACAGGTTTACTAAAGATGCGTGACTGTCAGCTAATTCAATAATCAGTCGCTGACCTTCACGCATGCTCACGAGGTATTCTTAAAACAAAACAAATAGCGGACAGCATTTCCACCCGTCTTACATTTAAACAAAAAGGGTTTTTTTTTCGCCATCATATATTAGTACATAAATAATAATCATAATAATAATAACAATAATGCGAGAATGAGGCGTCGAAGCCTGAGTGCAGGGAATGCTCTGCGAGGGGCTCTGGGTAGATGGAGGATGGGGGAGACCGGGGCTCCCAACGCTGCGGACGGCTCAGGCTAAGACAACCAGCGGGGTTGACGCAACAGCAGGATGCAATTAGCAAGTGAAATACACACACAACAGCAGATGCTGCAGGTTAGAAAGCAGTCTGCTACGCAATGTGATGCAGATTGGTAACAAATAGAAAGATTTAACAAAGCACAGTTGCGCAACGATTATAGCTCAGTTCACAGAAGCGGAGTTACTGATTCCAGGGAACTGGCAAGCCGATTTCCAGCAATATTTTCTTGAAATAAAACAGGGGAACTACAGTAAACTCAACTGAGAGCTCTTTCATACAGACTCAATCACAGCAACTGGACAGGTTAGTACCTTACCTTACTGTGGTGAGAAGTAAAGTGAGCTCCGTGGAGTGACTATTTGATCCCTTGGGAGGTGGGACCAAGGACATCACTCCCCGAAGGGGCCTATCGGCAGCTCTGACATAAAATGCTCAGTGAATACCTGACCCGTGGCAGGCATATCCCAAAAGTATTGTTGGTGGTCGTCTTCGAATTGAAAGGGAAACATAGTGAAGTGTTTCTTCATTTAATTATTTTATTTTGGAAAAATCTATTTGTTAGTAACCCGTGCTTGGTGTTACCCCATTTACTTTGTGCTTTTCTTTATTTAATAAATAAACTTATTTAAAGGGGCAGCATCTATTAATTAAAGTGTGAGTCAAGCACTTAAATATATTCCTTATTTGGATGATCAATGTATTTGACACATCGGTAAATTCCAATCAACGTCAATAAAACTTGGCTAAATTTCACTACCCTGACAAACAATTCTCCATCCTCTCCAGTCTTAACTGGAAATATTTAAAGCAAGACCAATACAGTATCTGTACAAAATTAAATCACCTGACTACAGAATCTCTCATGAAATGCATATTTGCAGATCACTGAAAGTATGCAAGAATGTATCCAGCATTTAATTTTAAATTTGATTTGCAAATCTACAGAAATCTGACAACAGGATCAAAACGTTTTACCATTATTTTTTCCACCCACTTAATATTAGTTTGGGAAACAAAAGAATGCTGTGCAGTTACAGATTGCAGTATCGGAATGCTCTAACAGAACACAAAACAATGCAATGTGCATGTTTATAGCCCTTTTTTCTTTAATTAATATAGTGTATGGTCCATACAGTTTACATTATAGTCAATTGTACTGAATGGACACTATTATACAGTACCTAATATTATTTTCCTAATTCCACAGCAAAAACATATCTGTTGTATCAACATGCCTTCTGATTTTCAATGCATTTTTTGGCAGGGCATTGGTGAGGGCCTGGTAAAGTCAACTCTGCTTATTGTTACATTTTTTTCTCAGTCTCTTTCACATGGTAATTACAAGGTTTGACAGTACAGTGCAGTCCGTTTATAAGAATCACATCTGTCCTGGATTATTTGATTCTTATAAGCGGTTGATTCTTAAAAGCGGACCAATATGATTACAATTAGCAAAAGCGTGCTTCTGCGCATCAGCAGTTTAAATACAGTATACAAATGTCAATGGTGCTCAAACACTGAGGACAATACACCAAAACAATCCAAACAAGTCCTCGTGGATAAGCAACTTGTTATATGATCATGATTATGTTTTCTCAAGGCTGCAGAATCCTATTTTACTGCAATATACTTGAGAATCGATCGGTGCCTAGTTTAACTGCCGTGCAGTGTTACATGTAATGGCCTTTGAATTAAAATGACATTGCAGTACAGCATTTTATTGTCAGGACTACCACTGCATTTAAGCATCTGTGGCTTGTTTTTTTTCAGCTGTGATGCAAATCTCACAGTTTTTCACGAAGCGGAGATGCAAAGCTTCACAATACCCCCCCTCACCATGCCGCTACGCAATCCCCCTCCCTCTACAAGCATATCACACAATAACAGTGCTGCACTCAGTATGTATTCAATAAATACATTTTCACTAACAGAGAACCATTTTCATCAACAGAAAGCGTCTTTCTTTTTCCTGCCATGTCAACTCATACGTAAAACTGCACGATTTGCTTTTTTTCTACTGGGAGTCACTGCAGACCGAGGATTATACTGTATACATACCTAATCACGCGAGATGTGCTCAAATTCAAATTCAAAAACAGCTTTATTGGCAGTACACTTCATTGCACTTGACACAGTATCATGTTACATGTAGTCAGTTTGCCCCAAAATGATTCTTATAAGCGGATTGCTTGATTTTACATTGGATAGTATAGGAATTATTTTGTCTCAATGGTTTTGATCACTATATGCGGGTGAGTCTTATATCAGTAACTCTTACAAACGGAGTGCACTGTATTTAAAAATAACAATACAATACAACAAGGTACTGAGAAATATATCAATGGAGTATTGTTCAAAAAGGAAAAAAAAACATACTTTTGGAAGGTAAGTGATCAGAATGTGGCGGAAAAAACAAAAAACGCGTGCATTAGTTAAACTGGTAATCTTTGCCAAACATGTGAGAAGAACTGAAAAACAGGTTTATGAGTGCAGTCATAAACAGAAAGACTAATGAGTTTACCAAAAGATAGCTTCAATTTCCATATGTGCTAGCAAAAGAGGAAAGGTTTACAATAATGTAAGTAAACAGTAAACAAAGTTTGCTTACAAATATTGAAAGGTTTTTTTGATCTTGGTTGTTTCTAGATTTGGTCTCTTTTAAGATCAAAAACTACTTGTGGAACAAATTATAAATAATTTGGGGGAAAAACCGCACAGAACTTTTTTTTTTTCATTCAACCTGCTGACGACATGCAAACTGTGGTCACTAGGAGGATGTGAGGTTACATTAATTGAATGGTACTGGAGCAGACTCTACAACAAAATAAAATAGAAATGCTTTTTGGATCTGGGAAGTATTGCCTGCAACCAGCTGTCCTGAGCAATTCCGATAAGTATATGCACCTTTATTTAATGAGAAAAGTCTGTAAGGTTTGTTTTCTTCAAAAACAAGTTCCTTCTTCAAAATTAAAGTCCTGAAACAAAATGCTTTCAAACTTAAAGAAATGTTATTGTATATTCCAGGATCAACCAGGTAAGAGCTTGTAGATCGGTTGGCAGGTTATTTTACTAAAGAGCACAGTTCTCTCCCCAGGACTCGAATGTTGATTGTGAGTGAAGCATAAAGATACATACAGGTATAAATATATATATATATATATTTTTTTTTTGGGGGGGGGGGACAACCAGGTGTGGCTGAGAGAGGAGACATGTCTGGCAAATAATGTGCTGATCGTAAATACAAAAGACAGTTTCAAAGGGCAATCAAAAGTGGGTGCGGTACCATTGAAGATATGTTAATCCTTTCAGGACAAGCAATCACCACCTCCTCAAGACAGTGACTGTGAGACCACCCTTGCAATTCTCCCAGGACTCACAGAATGTCGGTTCACACAACCTCCATGACTGTAAAGAATAGTCTTTATAATAATTCATACATTATAATTTCACAATAGCCTTACAAGTCTGATCACCATTTTTCATGGAAAACCATTTGTTATTTAAGACTTTGTGTAATTCTGATCTGATCTGTGTGGCCACGAAGTCTGTGTTGAAATTGTTATGGAAGTATTCCCACATACAGCAGTGTGGAGTAGTGGTTAGGGCTCTGGACTCTTGACCAGAGAGTCGTTGGTTCAATCCCAGGTGGGGGACACTGCTGCTGTACCCTTGAGCAAGGTACTTGACCTATTATTATTATTATTATTTGTTTATTTAGCAGACGCCTTTATCCAAGGCGACTTACAGAGACTAGGGTGTGTGAACTATGCATCAGCTGCAGAGTCACTTACAACTACGTCTCACCCGAAAGACGGAACACAAGGAGGTTAAGTGACTTGCTCAGGGTCACACAATGAGTCAGTGGCTGAAGTGGGATTTGAACCGGGGACCTCCTGGTTACAAGCCTGTTTCTTTAACCACTGGACCACACAGCCTCCAGTAAAAACCCAGCTGTATAAATGGGTAATTGTATGTAAAAAAATAATGTGATATCTTGTAACAATTGTAAGTCGCTAAGAAATAAATAATAAGGGCGTCTGCTAAGAAATAAATAATAATAACATAGCTGGTTAATAACAATCTATACACTAGAAATCACACATGGAGCATAATACAGTTGGGGTATATTAGGAATTTAGCAATTGCCAAAACAGCAAATTAAAAATGTCTATGGATAGAAGCCAACCTATATTTGAATTTAAAAAATACTGTGACATGATTTTATTACAATGTACAACAGAAGTGTTTCTGAGCTTGACTACAGCATTTGTTCCTGTTTTCAAGAGGAAATACATTTCATTAAAAGTATTCTATACAGTACAACAAATTGGAAATGTTAACACCTGTCATAACGCCTATAAGGTTTAGGGCCACCAATGGCAGTCCCTTAGACCCCATTCACACTGCTGTGCTGGCCCAGGGCCGCCTCGGGCCGCAGCATATTTAGGTCTGCAACCCCGTTCACATTTGCGGTTTTACATATGTGAAAAGCAGGCCTAAAATGTGGCAAATTGTTTTTTGTTTTTTTTATGGAACGATAGCCTGCATTCAGAATGGAAGAGCTACCTCAATATACAGTACTCCTTGATTTGTAGCAAATGTTTCTTATTAATATATATATAATATATTTTTTCACAGTAGCAATTGTATGATATATATTAAATATATATATATATATATATATATATATATATATATATATATATATATATATATATATATAAAATAATTGAATATTTTGAATTAATGTTACGGTGTGTAACAGGGTGACGGTCCGAATTTAACCCCACCCACAATCACATTATTCTCTCAAAAAAACAAAGGTATTTAACATGTGGGAAACAGCAACTTGCTAGTGTTGACAGGTATAAATATTTATTTTCGTAACGCATACTTCACAGATTGTAAATGACTATCATGTTGTACATATAATGATTGACAATCACAAGACAAGCTCACGACTGACCACCTAATAATAGTACTACTGCTCCTTCCTAAGGAAAGACACGGCATTAAATACATTACACATGTTTCTTCTCATTTATTTATTTATTTATATATATCTATTGTAATAGAACTTGCACCACTCATAGTTTGTTGCCTCTTTAAAAGCCCAGACCCAGGACACAGAAATGGATTTTTAAAGCGCTGACGCGCTATTTTTAATAAACAAAACAAACAAAAACCAAAATAATCACCTAGCTCTAATGAGCACTAACTAAACACTTTTGCAGGTCCCTGACTAACATGCAGGACAGCTAAGCTGTTTACCTGACCTACAAAACATACCAACACTTTAAACAAACATGTAAACCAAACACAGGTTTAACTTTTGCACCGTACCTTATCACAGTATACGATATAGAGTTGGCTCTTCACACATATGTGAGCAGGTGAGCAGGTGGCAGTTTAAGCACCCTTGTGCGTATTTATTTCGAAACAAAACAAAAAAAAATCCTTAATCAAAATAAATGGTCCTGTGTCTTTAAATATGACAAGACTATATACAATGGAGCCCAGGCAGAGCAAGTATGGAAACAAGTGGTATCCTTGTTAGCAGGCACAGCTACAGATGCTAGGCTGGCAGGTAATCTTCTCTGGGTGTTCTGGAGGTGGTTACCTGTTTCCAGTCTGGGAAATAAACAGGAGAACTGTGGTCCTTAGTTTACCTGCTGTGCTCTGCTCCCTGCCCTGGGTTCATCTCCCCACAAGTGGATAGACTGCTGCTTATATACACCTGTGGCTGGGCTTAATTTACTGTTAATTAATCAATTAAGTCCCAGCCACAGTCTGCGCGTGTATTTGGCAGGGATAATATTAACCCTATCCCTGCCAAACTGGAAGAACAGCAATGTAACAGGGCTTGCACCCTGTCTCAGAGATCTTGTGGAAAAGACCCATGGCATGGCCCATTAACTTAACAGAATAGGAAAGCAAAGAGGTTTGTCTTTCTTTCATACAGCAGTCACCCACCCCACCCCACAAGTCACTTACAAGTGCTCTGAGCTGTGTTCCTTGCCACAGGTTGTAACTCAAACCCTGGGAAAGTCAAGGCTTTAATTAGAACAGTTGTAGAACAAATCAGGGGAAAGGGATGCCAGGGAGCAGCAATCAACACCAGCATGACTGATTAAAGATGCTTGGGGTGGCTTGATGCAGCAGAGGCACTTTTAGAAAGCAAAGTTGGAACAAAAACCCTGTTTAAACCCCTTGGACAAAGAGCAGGCGAAGATAAAATGATAGCTGATCTGCGTTCTGTTGAAGTGATGAAAAGCACGCAAATGACAAACATATAGTACTAGGGTTTTTAAACCAGGCAGTGCTATGTATAGAAGATACAGTATTCTGCTGAGGATAGATACAGGAGATATCTCACTGCTGTAAAAGAATGCAGAGCTCCTGAGTTATGCGGTCTAGAATGAGTTATAACAGCTCTTGGCAAGCAGGAAAAGTCAGCTGATGTGAGCTCTGAGAGATTTGATGTTCGTCTTAGTCTATTTTAAATGTGACTATCAGACTCAACTTTTTATTTACACAGTTTCCAGTTCACATATAATTGAAATCTCCATTAGGGGGAAAGATACAATTTTTAAACAGACATAATACTTTATGTCACCTCCAGGCAAGAATAATACATTTTTTATTTCCTACAGTAGTGATTTAGAAGCCACTTCAAATATTCTGATGATAAAAATCCAAGGCCCAAATCCATAATTTTGATTTCTATAGATGCAAATTATCTGCACATTAAAAAATACTGTAATTATAAAATTATTTAAATCCCCCAAACCATTGTTGTTATACTGCCTGTGTTATAATAGTTGTAAATAAACAGGTCAATGTTCAATTGTTTTGCTTGTGAGTTAATTTTGCACTGCTCCACTTTTCATAGCTTTGCTCCAAAATACTTCTTTTCTAACTCTGAGCAATTTTGCACTGCTCCACTGGTGCCTTTGCTCCTGTTCATCTCATTAGCTCAGTGAATCTATTGCACAGGTCCAATTTTCAAACTAAAAAGAATAGCCAAATAATTAATTCAGCTCCACTATTTTACACCTACTTTATGGTGGGTTGAAAAGAGGACTATCAATGTAAATCAGTTTGAACTGTCCACAATGGTTTTCTATTGAATTGATAAATCACTAACTGCACTTTTTAAATGCATAAATTTAATTTCACCATTTCCGAGGATATTAGCTGGGATGTTTTGTTAAAACATGGAAACCTCTCAAAACATTTCATATGACATTTGCTAATTAAATAACTAAATTATTGAATAATAATTATTATTCAGCCCTTTTGTTTGGTATACGGAACATTTGTCATTTGAAATTGCTCAGCTACCACCAGCCAGATAGCCCTCTAGTACAGACGTTCGGTGTACTGAACATTCAATATTTTGAGGTCCCAAATATTGGACCCATATTTTGCATGTTTTCATGGTTTAAAAATAGCCTGTACATAGCATACACTTTTATTTAAAACTGTACTTTTTAAAATGATAACACCGTCTAACAATTATTATTATTTTTTTTGGTTGCTGGGTAGTAAGTGTTATTTCCTAATTGCTTATGCCTCAAAAGTATAGAAAATGGCTATTATTCCCAACAAACTTTGCTTTTGTGACCAGGACAGTGATATTTTGAAAATTACTTATTTTCCAGAACATTCCAGATAGATTCAGTGTTGAGTAAACTTGGAGTAACTTTCCAGTAATATAAATAGTAGTAAAAATACAGGGGCCTTAAGCCCACCAGTTCAGTTTAGTTCCAGCTGCCTAAGTGGATACATATCTGCATTTTTCTGAGATAGCAACAAGGTCATAGGAGACTTCAAAATGGTGGCATTCCTGATGGGTCTCCAAGGAGGTTTTACCAAGTTTCCCTGCTATCTTTGCCTTTGGGACAGCAGGGACACCAAGGCGCACTACCACAGGCGGGACTGGCCACAGCGGACCGAGTTCTCTGTGAGGAGGAACAACGTCAAGTGGGAGCCACTGGTGGACCCCCGGAAGGTGCTGATGCCACCACTGCACATCAAATTGGGCCTTATAAAACAATTTGTCAGAGCTCTAGATAAGGAGTCGGCAGCCTTCAAGTACCTTCAAGACTTCTTCCCTAAGCTGTATGAGGCAAAGGTCAAAGCCGGTGTCTTCGTCGGACCACAGATAAAGAAGATCCTGGAGTGCAATGAATTCCCCAAGAAGCTCACTAGTAAGGAGAAAGTGGCTTGGAACAGCTTTGTCGCAGTGGTTCAGGGCTTCCTGGGCAATCACAAGGCCGAAAACTATGTGGAGCTGGTTGAGACTCTGGTGAAGAACTACGGCACAATGGGCTGTAGGATATCCCTCAAAGTCCATATCCTTGATGCTCATCTTGATACAGTGCCTTGCGAAAGTATTCGGCCCCCTTGAACTTTGCGACCTTTTGCCACATTTCAGGCTTCAAACATAAAGATATGAAACTGTAATTTTTTTAAAAGAATCAACAACAAGTGGGACACAATCATGAAGTGGAACGAAATTTATTGGATATTTCAAACTTTTTTAACAAATAAAAAACTGAAAAATTGGGCGTGCAAAATTATTCAGCCCCCTTAAGTTAATACTTTGTAGCACCACCTTTTGCTGCGATTACAGCTGTAAGTCGCTTGGGGTATGTCTCTATCAGTTTTGCACATCGAGAGACTGAAATTTTTGCCCATTCCTCCTTGCAAAACAGCTCGAGCTCAGTGAGGTTGGATGGAGAGCATTTGTGAACAGCAGTTTTCAGTTCTTTCCACAGATTCTCGATTGGATTCAGGTCTGGACTTTGACTTGGCCATTCTAACACCTGGATATGTTTATTTGTGAACCATTCCATTGTAGATTTTGCTTTATGTTTTGGATCATTGTCTTGTTGGAAGACAAATCTCCGTCCCAGTCTCAGGTCTTTTGCAGACTCCATCAGGTTTTCTTCCAGAATGGTCCTGTATTTGGCTCCATCCATCTTCCCATCAATTTTAACCATCTTCCCTGTCCCTGCTGAAGAAAAGCAGGCCCAAACCATGATGCTGCCACCACCATGTTTGACAGTGGGGATGGTGTGTTCAGGGTGATGAGCTGTGTTGCTTTTACGCCAAACATAACGCTTTGCATTGTTGCCAAAAAGTTCGATTTTGGTTTCATCTGACCAGAGCACCTTCTTCCACATGTTTGGTGTGTCTCCCAGGTGGCTTGTGGCAAACTGTAAACGACACTTTTTATGGATATCTTTAAGAAATGGCTTTCTTCTTGCCACTCTTCCATAAAGGCCAGATTTGTGCAGTATACGACTGATTGTTGTCCTATGGACAGAGTCTCCCACCTCAGCTGTAGATCTCTGCAGTTCATCCAGAGTGATCATGGGCCTCTTGGCTGCATCTCTGATCAGTCTTCTCCTTGTATGAGCTGAAAGTTTAGAGGGACGGCCAGGTCTTGGTAGATTTGCAGTGGTCTGATACTCCTTCCATTTCAATATTATCGCTTGCACAGTGCTCCTTGGGATGTTTAAAGCTTGGGAAATCTTTTTGTATCCAAATCCGGCTTTAAACTTCTCCACAACAGTATCTCGGACCTGCCTGGTGTGTTCCTTGTTCTTCATGATGCTCTCTGCGCTTTAAACGGACCTCTGAGACTATCACAGTGCAGGTGCATTTATACGGAGACTTGATTACACACAGGTGGATTCTATTTATCATCATTAGTCATTTAGGTCAACATTGGATCATTCAGAGATCCTCACTGAACTTCTGGAGAGAGTTTGCTGCACTGAAAGTAAAGGGGCTGAATAATTTTGCACGCCCAATTTTTCAGTTTTTTATTTGTTAAAAAAGTTTGAAATATCCAATAAATTCCGTTCCACTTCATGATTGTGTCCCACTTGTTGTTGATTCTTCACAAAAAATTACAGTTTCATATTTTTATGTTTGAAGCCTGAAATGTGGCAAAAGGTCGCAAAGTTCAAGGGGGCCGAATACTTTCGCAAGGCACTGTAAATTCAAGGAGAACATGGGAGCGTACTCGGAGGAGCAAGGCGAGCGCTTCCACCAGGATATACTGGACTTTGAACGCCGCTACCAAGGACAGTATAACGAGAACATGATGGGAGACTACATTTGGGGGCTGATTCGTGAAAGTGATTTACAGTATAATCGTAAATCTCGAAAAACTACTCACTTCTAAATCTTGTGTAGTCATTTTTGTATTACTTTAGTATAAATACATGTTAATTTGGATTCATATGTTGTTTTTTTCTGACTTTATGTGAACGAAAAGACACAAATTCACCCGTTTTCTCATTGGAAATAGGTAAATTTCAAAATATCACTGTCCTGGTCACAAAAGCAAAGTTTGTCGGGAATAATAGCCATTTTCTATACTTTTGAGGCATAAGCAATTAGGAAATAACACTTACTACCCAGGAACAAAAATTGTGTTACATAGTGTAATTAATAAAAGAAAATATTGCATTTGGCTTTAATCCCCTTGTTACCTTAACATACTGGTGTATTTTCTAGTCTATCACTACCATAGGAATGAATACATGAATATTTGATTGTGTCCTCTGGAGCAAATCCAGGCAGGCATCAAATGAAAATAGTCCATTTGGCACGAGAGCAAGTGTGGAGCATATTAGTGTAAAAAAAATGTGAAGCAGAGCAAATTCTTTGAAAACCGTCCTGAAAATGTACTGAACCTAACTATTTTTGTTCATGTCTATTCTGCAGTTAAAAAAGGCAATAATGTAATGTTATGTAACAAATTTCCACTGATCAAAATAAATTAATAATGTTTTTTTAAATGATGTAATGTCCTGTGTAAACAAGAGAGAAACAAGATACTTACTGCATTGCTTATTATTGAACAGGCTGTAGTGTATACAACAAAATATATTACTTACATTTGCTGCCCACTTGGGTATACATATTCCTGCAATGTCTTTTATAGATCATAGTTATTGTTTCAATACTTTTATTCACATGTTCTTGGCCATACATCACTTTTGAATAGTTATTTTTGTTTCACTTGGGGTCTTGCCATGAAAATGTATTTTTAGCAACACATCAATTGCCACTAATGCCTTCTTAAACATGTTTGTCATAAAAAAGTGCATACATCATTTTTACAAAGAACACTGAAATCTGCTTTCTCTGAGTTCTCTCTTAGTTTATTGTTACATGATTCGTATCTCTTTTTTGTCAATCAATAATAACACTATGTAACACAATTTTTGTTCCTGGGTAGTAAGTGTTATTTCCTAATTGCTTATGCCTCAAAAGTATAGAAAATGGCTACTATTCCCCACAAACTTTGCTTTTGTGACCAGGACAGTGATATTTCAGAAATGTACCTATTTCCAATGAGAAAACGGGCGAATTTGTGTCTTTTCGTTCACATAAAGTCAGAAAAAAACAACATATGAATCCAAATTAACATGTATTTATACTAAAGTAATACAAAAATGACTACACAAGATTTAGAAGTGAGTAGTTTTTCGAGATTTACGATTATACTGTAAATCACTTTCACGAATCAGCCCCCAAATGTAGTCTCCCATCATGTTCTCGTTATACTGTCCTTGGTAGCGGCGTTCAAAGTCCAGTATATCCTGGTGGAAGCGCTCGCCTTGCTCCTCCGAGTACGCTCCCATGGTCTCCTTGAATTTATCAAGATGAGCATCAAGGATATGGACTTTGAGGGACACCCTACAGCCCATTGTGCCGTAGTTCTTCACCAGAGTCTCAACCAGCTCCACATAGTTTTCGGCCTTGTGATTGCCCAGGAAGCCCTGAACCACTGCGACAAAGCTGTTCCAAGCCACTTTCTCCTTACTAGTGAGCTTCTTGGGGAATTCATTGCACTCCAGGATCTTCTTTATCTGTGGTCCAACGAAGACACCGGCTTTGACCTTTGCCTCAGACAGCTTAGGGAAGAAGTCTTGAAGGTACTTGAAGGCTGCCGACTCCTTATCTAGAGCTCTGACAAATTGTTTTATAAGGCCCAATTTGATGTGCAGTGGTGGCATCAGCACCTTCCGGGGGTCCACCAGTGGCTCCCATTTGACGTTGTTCCTCCTCACAGAGAACTCGGTCCACTGTGGCCATTCCCGCCTGTGGTAGTGCGCCTTGGTGTCCCTGCTGTCCCAAAGGCAAAGATAGCAGGGAAACTTGGTAAAACCTCCTTGGAGATCCATCAGGAATGCCACCATTTTGAAGTCTCCTATGACCTCCCAGCCGTACTCATCATACTTCAAGGCGTCCAGCAAGGTCTTGATGCTGTTGTAATCCTCTTTGAGATGCACCGAGTGAGCCAGGGGAAGAGACGGGTACTTGTTACCATTATGGAGCAGCACGGCTTTGAGGCTCCTGGATGAGCTGTCAATGAAGAGGCGCCACTCATTCTGGTTACAGGCGATTCCGATTGCCTCGAACAGACTGGTCACATTGTGGCAGAAGCAGAGCCCATCTTGACGGGTGAAGAAGCTGGAAAAAGGTTGGTGACGCTTCCTCTGATCTGCGACTTGCACACTTTCATCCAACAAGTTCCACTGCTCGAGCCTAGACATCAAAAGCTCGGCATTGGACTCGGTGAGACCAAGATCTCTAATCAAGTCGTTGAGGTCTTTTTGGTTGGGGTAGTATGGGTTTCTCTCCTCAGCTCCACCTCTGAAATTGTTATCTGGATCTACAACGTCTTCCTCGCTCCCTGACTTGCTGCTCTCTTCTAAAGATGGCTGCTCTTTCTCCGGAGGAGTGGGTACGGGGAGCACATGGCAGTGTGGCACCGGGGCGATGGATGAAGGAAGGTCCGGATACGTGATAGCAGGTGCATTCTTGCCAGTCCGACATTTGGAAGGGACCACCATGCAGAAGTAGCAGTTGCTTGAGTGGTCAGTGGGTTCCCGCCAAATTCTTGGGATAGCGAACTTCATGGCTCTCTTTTCCCCTCTGTACCATCCTACAAAAATACATTTATTTCACCCATGACTAATGTATAAGAGATTCTCGCAACATTTTTCATATATGGATATATTTTTTCAATAACATTGAAAATTGTAAAACATTTTAAAATTAAAAACTTTTACAATTTTAAAAATTTTAACAAATTTTATAGCATAGAATTCCGAGCAACAATTGTCTATCTTACCTTCCAGAGTTTTTTTTGCAGTGCTCGCAGGTGAAATGAGGTGCCCAGGGTTTGTCTTAATCCCTGACAGGCATGCCGAAATATGCCTTGTAGGCCTCACACATCTTAGCAGATGCTTCCACGGAGTACTTTTTCGCTCTTGTCTTGATAAATTGGCCGCAGACATAGCAAAATGCGTCTGCCGGATGCTTGCAGCCTCTTGATGCCATCTCAGAAAAATGCAGATATGTATCCACAGCTGGAACTAAACTGAACTGGTGGGCTTAAGGCCCCTGTATTTATACTACTATTTATATAACTGGAAAGTTCTAGAAAGTTCTAGAAGTTACTCCAAGTTTACTCAGCACTGAATCTATCTGGAATGTTCTGGAAAATAGGTAAATTTCAAATATCACTGTCCTGGTCACAAAAGCAAAGTTTGTGGGGAATAATAGCCATTTTCTATACTTTTGAGGCATAAGCAATTAGGAAATAACACTTACTACCCAGGAACCAAAAAAAAAATAATTGTTACACGGTGTGATTATTATTCACTCACATAATAATTAATTTTATAGAAATTACAGACAAGACCTACAAAACAGAGGCCTGCCTTATCATCTTTTTTTTATCAAAGATCACACTGTTTTGGATTTTCGTATCATACACCTTTTAATAGTCAAATAGTCAGCCTTTTAAAGGTTGCTGGTGCCCCATGCAGGCCAGTCAGTATCCTCGACATAGTTCTAATGTACTGATGCACCTTTTCTTCCCCAGTTGCTCAATCAGGTCATCCAGACATGGCATTGGATAAGAGCCCAATTTGGAAATTGCATTGACTCCTGAAATCCACACATAAACATATTCTCCTGTCCTTTGGAATGAGCACCACTGGGCTACACCACTCACTGTAAGATGGCTTGATGACTCCCAGGTTCATCACCTAAAGCAGTTTTTGGAGGCTGCGATAGACATGTTGACGGATAAATTCCTTCTTTTTAAAAACAATGTGATGTTGCATCACCTTGGTGCGTCCAGGCTTCTCTTGGAATAACCCTTTTGGGTTGCTCTGGAGTCGTGACTTAAATCAACATCAGTGTCTTGACCTGTAGGGAAATATTGCTCAACAGTTTCTTCTTCCTCTCCTACAGCTCTAATAAAAGAGGTTAGTTCTGGTGTCTTCTTCCTCATGTGGAAACCATTTCTTTAATAAATGTACATGATAAACATATTTCTTTTTGTTTCTTTCAGTCATCTCAATCTCATAAGTAACAGGTCCCATTCTTTTCACCACCTCAAAAGGTCCCTGCCACTTTCTTGGGTAGGTAACAGTAGCAAAACTTGCTCACCTGGTTCAAACTTTCAAGATCTGGCAGATTGATTGTACCACCTTTCCTGGTCTCTGCGCTTTCTCCACATTTTCATGCTCCAGGTCAGCGCTGACATTTTCACCAACTGGTCACGCATTTTGAGAATATAGGTCACAATGCTCATGTTGTCATGTAGAGAGGCTTCCCACATTTCCTTCAGCACATCCAGTGGACCTCTGACAGACTGTCCATATAGCAGCTCAAAGGATGAGAATCCCGTAGTCGCTTGTGGAACTTCCCTATACGCACACAAGAGATAGGGAAGCCATCTATCCCAATCCTTGCTAGACTTTAAAACTATTTTAATATGGCCTTCAACGTACGGTTAAACCGTTCCACTAGGCTGTTTGTCTGCGGTTGGTAAGGAGTGGTCTTAACCCTTTGCGGTCCATTTATTAATCGCGCGTCAGGCACGCCAGGTCTAATTAATTTTCACACGCGCAGTTAATTTTATACGCGCTGTTTAAAAGTATTTTTTTTCACAGTCAAACGGGTTTAAATGGCCCTGCATATCAACAAAGCACACACTAGGCATCTCCAGCCCCGCCCCACCCTTTTGTTTGCTATAGCGTTCAGCTATGTAAGAAATAAATAATAATAATAATAATAGTCGTACATACCGATCGATCATCTCCAGATCACTCGTTTTATCACCAAACTCCTCAATAATGCGATCCAAGTCATTATTTTATTACTATAACATCTGAAAAAAGCTCTGCAAATGTCCATGATAGTCTCAGTGCGCTGACGCACTTAGCCAGCTTGTTTACTATGAACGCCCATTATCTGATACCTGATACCATGTATGACTATTCATGAAATACGCCTTTTTTTTTTTTTTTTTTTTTTTTCCGACTTGTCTCGGCTCCTGTCGCTACCACTCGGCAATTGAATGGTTTTATCGGCTTTTTCCGGAGAAAAAACGACTAAACACCCGTTTATTGCGTTGCTATAATGATGTCGGACCCAGTCCGACAAAGGACCTGTGAGGAATAATTGCAATGTCGGCAATGGACCGCAAAGGGTTAATCCCTTTAATTCCTAGCAGCTGATAAACCTGGCTTATGGTCTTTGATAGGAAATTAGTTCCCTGATCTGTCAAGACCTCCTTTGGAATACCCACTCTTGTAAATAACTGGAAAAAGGTAGTAGCTGCCTGGTCTTAACACTAGAACCACCACGGTAGTCATTTTGACAGTTTTCACTTTTAAAATTGAAATTACTCTGTGTGTGTTAAAGATCTGTGGTTGTCTGTTCTTGACCTTTCCTAAATACATGTATTAAATACCCTGATGGCGTCTGAAAGTCAGAATCGCAAAAATAAAAAAAAGTTATAAGCACTTCTACCTAGAACTGCCAAAAGTAGTCATTTTGACGGCTTGTTACAATACATGCTTTTATTGTCAATATAACCTACAGTACGCTATTTCTTATATGTATACATATAGTCTGCTGTCTTATAATATTACTATTACAAGAATTTTTCGAGAAATCTTGATATTTTTGCATTTTGATTTGAGAGCAACTACGGATGTATTTGCTGGCAGCAGACATTTGGAACGACTTCATTGAGAACAGCATTGCCTGTTTCAAGCTAAACATAAAACAATACATGGACAAGCAGCTGTTTCAGACAAAAGCACGGTGTCGCTGGACACAATGCATTCAAACAAACCTGTCAAATTTGGGATCAGGTTTTGGCTGGCAGAGGACCCTACCCCTACCTGTGCAAAGATGAAACTCGCCCAGCTGGTCAGAGACTGCATGACAATGTGGTAGTTAGACTGATGTAACCGTGCTTAGGATAAGGGATGAATGTTACCAATTTTTATTTCACTGTAATTAGCAAAACAGCCTGGTTGGAACAGTAAACAAAGCGAGAACAGAGTTTACACCATCTGCGCAAAACTTAGTACTCTGTGAAAGCAATCATCGGTGTCCAGTTGCTGTATTTTACAATGTACTGGACATGGCAGCCAACAATTCCTTTGTTTTGTACAATGAATGCACCGGGGAAAATATCATCTTATGATGCTAGCCATGGTGCTTTGGCAGAAACATTTTGATCAGAAAACTGCAAAGCGGCAGGGAAATGCAGCTCAACATGGATACAGTGCACATCAAGAGGCACAAGCAACAGAAAACAATGCCAGGTAACTAAATGCAATAAAAATAAAACATCTGATATCTGTGCCCAGTGTGAAAGAGCAGTATGTAGTAAATGCACACAACAAGTTGATAAGTGTTACATCTGTGTGGATTGTGCTAATATGGGGGCTACTTTGAAGTATATTTCCCTGAATGTGCATTCCCGTTACACAATGTGAACAGTTATTTTCTTTTTTTATAAACAATATTTTCTTTTGAAATGTTTATTTTATTATAGTTTTCATTTTTTTAAGTCGTGCTGTGCAGTAGGCTAATGTGTAAAGCCTTTTATGTTATTTTTGTAAATAATTACTTCGTTTTTACAATTTTGTATGTACATATAGCAGTTTATATCTGTTTACACAATATCTTTTTTTGAAATGTTTATTTTATTATAGTTTTTCATTTTTTTACATCATGCATTATATGCGCTAATTTCGAAAATAAAGCCTTTTATGTTTATTTTTCCATTTAAATACAGTGTTTCTGCTATGCAAATGTTAGCTATGATGTTCATAAATAAAACTTTTAAGTTCTGTCTGATAGTTTGTGTGTCATTTTCATATCGAAGCTGTTTAAAATGTACCCGTAAAAATGACTACTGCTGGCGGTTCTAGGCAGTAGCATAAACCTGGCGGTTCTAGTGTTAACCTGCCGTAAGAGAAATGCTTCTGGGTATCTAGTAGCATAATCACACACCACTAATATATACCTATTCTCAGGTTTTGCTCCAGGGGACCCACTACGCCTACAGTAATCCGCTCAAACGGCAATCCACTCAAACAGAAGTTCATGAATATACAAAATATAGATTGTGTTTGGCTTTAAATCCCTTGGTCTCATACATATGTCACCTGGCCATTCAAATTGTAGAATGTAGTACCAACTATGCCAGCACGGTAGTTACCCATACAGAGAACTAAATATAGAAACCGAATAACACCTATGCTTTCTCCATAGGCATTCCTCACTTTAAAGCTTACACAAGTTCGCTAGTATTTCATTTAAGGGAGCCACACCAAGTGAGATCCACCACCAGCCAGGATTGAGAACACAAACCACAAATCACTATTTAACAGTTTTTTTTATTTCAATTCAAGTATACATACAATAAAATTGAAAGCGTGCAGGGTTCACAATAATTAAAACAATGTAGTTGGAAATGATCCGGGTTCATAATAATTAAAACAATGTACATTTGCCTCTAGTGCCACCGTCTGGGATGTACAGGCAGACACTCATGCAACCACTCGTTTCCCACAATTTACTACAATTTCGCAATAACCAAACTGATTGAAATTGTAAAGCCAATTAGCATCCTCTCCTACGACTGCTGCTCACCCAGCCAAGTCCTGTACCACTCAGCTCTAATTACTGCACTTGTAAGAGGCCTCGGGTCCACTCTCCTTCTGTTCCCACACAAATCCAGAATTCTTGTACCACAGCAGTACTTGTCCAGTAAAGTTCTGATGCTTGTGGGTGATAGCAATGGTTAGCTAAAATAAACAGACAAGGCGGGTAAGCCTGTAGTTAATCCCAACAGGTTTAAACTCTAAAACAATTCTAAAAAAGTTCCTTCCTTTAATATTTTATACAAAAACACCACCTAAAATTCAGTAAAAGCTCTTACTTTAATACATGAATAAAACTAAAACTAAAACCTTACCTAGTTTTCTAAGATCCCTAGTTATAAATCACCCATAAAAAATGCACTGTCGAATAGCTACAACCAAAGTTTAAAACCAGGGGTCTGATCACTAATAAATTGTTCTAAGACAGGAGAACAGACGTATAATAACACTATGTAACACAATTTTTGTTCCTGGGTAGTAAGTGTTATAGAAAATGGCTATTATTCCCCACAAACGTTGCTTTTGTGACCAGGACAGTGATATTTTGAAATTTACCAATTTCCAATGAGAAAACAGGCGAATTTTCGTTCACATAAAGTCAGAAAAAAACAACATATGAATCGAAATTAACATGTATTTATACTAAAGTAATACAAAAATGACTACAAAAGATTTAGAAGTGAGTAGTTTTTCGAGATTTACGATTATACTGTAAATCACTTTCACGAATCAGCCCCCAAATGTAGTCTCCCATCATGTTCTCGTTATACTGTCCTTCACAGCTCATCCAGGAGCCTCAAAGCCGTGCTGCTCCATAATGGTAACAAGTACCCGTCTCTTCCCCTGGCTCACTCGGTGCACCTCAAAGAGGATTACAACAGCATCAAGACCTTGCTGGACGCCTTGAAGTATGATGAGTACGGCTGGGACCCCCGGAAGGTGCTGATGCCACCACTGCACATCAAATTGGGCCTTATGAAACCATTTGTCAGAGCTCTAGATAAGGAGTCAGCAGCCTTCAATTACCTTCAAGACTTCTTCCCTAAGCTGTCTGAGGCAAAGGTCAAAGCAGGTGTCTTCGTCGGACCACAGATAAAGAAGATCCTGGAGTGCAATGAATTCCCCAAGAAGCTCACTAGTAAGGAGAAAGCGGCTTGGAACAGCTTTGTAGCAGTGGTTCGGGGCTTCCTGGGCAATCACAAGGCCGAAAACTATGTGGAGCTGGTTGAGACTCTGGTGAAGAACTACGGCACAATGGGCTGTAGGCTGTCCCTCAAAGTCCATATCCTTGATGTTCATCTTGATAAATTCAAGGAGAACATGGGAGCGTACTCGGAGGAGCAAGGCGAGCGCTTCCACCAGGATATACTGGACTTTGAACGCCGCTACCAAGGACAGTATAACGAGAACATGATGGGAGACTACATTTGGGGGCTGATTCGTGAAAGTGATTTACAGTATAATCGTAAATCTCGAAAAACTACTCACTTCTAAATCTTTTGTAGTCATTTTTGTATTACTTTAGTATAAATACATGTTAATTTGGATTCATATGTTGTTTTTTTCTGACTTTATGTGAACAAAAAGACACAAATTCGCCCGTTTTCTCATTGGAAATAGGTAAATTTCAAAATATCACTATCCTAGTCACAAAAGCAATGTTTGTGGGGAATAATAGCCATTTTCTATACTTTTGAGGCATAAGCAATTAGGAAATAACACTTACTACCCAGGAACCAAAAAAAAAAAAAATGTGTTACACGATGTAATCATATATATATATAACAGATAGATATCACAAACAAAATGAAAAAACATTTAACTACGATATCACAGGACACTAGCCACACATTAGGAATGAGCTGATTTGTAACTGCCTTGTGGGACTGTTAAGTAAACTACAATTAGTACTTAACTAAGTGAAGTCGTCTGTCCAGCCACTGACCCTGCTTCTTCCAATACTTGTTACAGTCAACTCGGCTGCAATATCTCCTCTCTGTTCCTTTAGTTTCTGCTTCTTCCTTTGTCCATCCTGTCTGTTCAATCTCTCTCCGTTGTCCTCTGTGTGTCTTTGGTTCATGTCCCGGTTCCTTTTCTTGTTCTCTCTCAGTCTTTCTTTACTTTTTGTTTTACGTTCTCCTCGTTTCTGCGTTTTCACAGCTTTCCCCTCTCTCTCCATGCTTTCAGTCCTCCCTCTCCAAGCTCCACGAGCTCTCCTGGCTCTCCATCCTCTGTGAATCTCCCTAAGTGTTTGGCAGCAAGCACAACCTAAATAGTGTCACCTCGTGACACATATTACCTTAACATACTGGTCTTTATTACCTTAACATACTGGTCTTTATTACCCTTAATCTTTCCATTTATTTATTTATTTAATAGCATGTTTTACATGCAAAAAATGGCCTGTTACTCTTTAAGCACTGTACTAGGTTTCATTTATAAAATAGCCTGCCAGAAATCTTTACATCTGGAACTTCTTTATATTGCTCCTGTTCAAAGGTGATATGTTTAGTTTTGGCAACCTTCAATCTGTGTGGCCTTCACTTTAAAATACTCTGATCTGCTGGTTGATAAAACATGTATACCTTTTTCAAAAATATGACTCTAAAACCATTTAACTAAAATAAATAGCTTTGATATGCAGAAAACAAATGTAATGATCCCCCTCTGTCTGTTTACATCTCTCTGTGTGTCTTCAGTGTTTTGGCGGACTGTTTCAACCTTCCGGTAAATAACCTTTGAAGCAAACAACTCAGTATTTTATCCTTTACTGACCTGAGATAGCAATAAGTTATGAACCCAGAACATAGGTCTGGCATTAAAATCATGTTTATGGAATCTGATGATACCGGTATATTCTAGCAGAGCATAATGATTGTACTATGCCTTACTGTATGTGGTACTATTAACACCTAGCATATGGGGAAAAACACTGGCATTTGTAAGTAATTATGCTGATGTCTTTGGCTATCATGCACAAGAATATTACCCTGCACCATACTTCATCTGCTTATGAACTTCTTGGTTGTGAGTGGTGGATATTTGTTTTTGTGGGGAAGTGTTTAAAATGTTGTGCTTGGTTTATAATTAGGGCTTCTGGTTTTCAGTGCTTTGCCCTGACTTTTACACTTTCCTTTAAGATTTTCATTGATACCTGTTAAGCCATTCCTGTATCTCGATCACAATTGAGAAATGTGTTAATAGTAAAATGTACTTAATTAACTTTTTTTTCTGTGAAGCAGCTAAATGGGCTTTTAAATCGACCAAGCATTAATTTGTCATTAATAAGCAGTACATACAAACAAGATCACAACATGTTAATAAACGACTAATCTTTAGTAAAGCTATAATGAAAAGTAAAGTATTTTATGCTGGACACACTTTATTACAATTGTTAAGCATAAACGTTAAAGATGAGTTGCTTCTACTTTTAAATGAAAAAGTGGAACCTATTTGAAAGCCCATTTAGTTGTTTCAAGAAAAAAAAAAATGAAAATGAAATTATTTTTTATTATTATTATTTGTTTATTTAGCAGACGCCTTTATCCAAGGCAACTTACAGAGACTAGGGTGTGTG
Source organism: Acipenser ruthenus (assembly GCF_902713425.1). Lineage (NCBI taxonomy): Eukaryota > Metazoa > Chordata > Actinopteri > Acipenseriformes > Acipenseridae > Acipenser > Acipenser ruthenus. The sequence continues at coordinate 53,507,197 of NC_081192.1, forward strand.
AACTATGCATCAGCTGCAGAGTCACTTACAATTACGTCTCACCCGAAAGACAGAGCACAAGGAGGTTAAATGACTTACTCAGGGTCACACAATGAGTCAGGGGCTGAGGTAGGATTTGAACCGGGGACCTCCTGGTTACAAGCCTGTTTCTTTAACCACTGGACCACACAGCCTCTGTGTTTCTCAGTTGTGATTGAGATACACAAATGGCTTAATGGGTATCAAAGCCCTATTTACAATTAAAATGTTCAAATGCAAATTATAATCTTTATAGCTCACCATATAAAATTGCCAAACCAGAATAGCTAAAACCAAACTAATACCTCACATATTTATTTAGGAACTTGTAAGTAGTCTTGAGTTATGGCTTATTATTTTTACATTTTTAAATTGTGTTTTTTTCCATTAAGAACAAGCACCTCTCATATATAGAAATATAGAAATTTAGCTCTCACCAGTTGTTCCATAGTTGCCATGAATGCAGTACCATATGCTTCACTATGGCTACTTGAGTTTATTTAACCCCTTCTCTGCTGAAGCCCTGGTGATGCCATTGATGCCCTGTGCTACAGGCATTTTGTGATTTTGGCACTCGCCTGTTTTACAATCAAAATTACTATATGTTCCTTTTTAGATACTGTGGCGGAGTGTCCCGCCCCTGTGTATTTATTTTTTATTATTTGTATTTGTTTGCGGCGCAGATAAAAGCGCTGCGTCTTTTGTTATTGTTTTTTATTATTTATATTTAGAAACCTCATGAGGATGCATGACTGATCAGCTACTGATTATTTAACTAGCTGACAGTCATGCATCCTTACCAAACGCGTGCAGACTGTGGCCGAGGGGTAATAAGATAATTAACAGCCAGTTAACCCCTCGGCCAGAGTATAAGAACCTGCAGCTGTCCGTTCTGCAGGGTGGTGTGTGTACAGAGGAGAGTACGGAGAGCGGAGAGAGCAGAGAGTGAGCAGACGATAACAATTGCTAAAATGTGCTGGATTAGACAGCACGTCACTTACTTGTTTGTCTGTTTATTCGTATGGCCCTTGTGCCTTTGTGTTTTGTTGATTGTTTAAATCTTTTGTTTTTGTTTATTTGATTAATTAAATACGGTGAATGCAGTAGCATTCAGCTTTACCCGCCCATCCATTGTTTTGGTTTCTGTACTTCCTGGTCCGTGACGTCACCACACCTCACCACTGCGAGCCAGACTGTCACAGATACCCCTGGCAAACTATATATTGTTTTTTTTGCCAGACTCTGAAGTTTCTATTGGTGCCAAGTTTTTGTGGTTTACTTGGTCACGTGACCACAAAATACAGCTATTATTGTAAACAATATGCTACTTTTTCATAAAATGTATTATACATGCATCACATTTAGTCCCTAAAATGCTAATGTTTGGTGTAAGAATGTAGAAACTTTTAAGCTGCTGGATGCGCCTGTGCCAATGTGTACATCTTTTCGTTGGTTTTGGGGGGGTTTACTTGCTCTAGACTATTGTTCCCCACTAAGTAACATAACTAACTCTGCGATCATTGGCGGGCCACATAGACATATTATAAACCTATTTATTATACCTACATATTATAAAAATGTATTATACCTACATATTATACCTACATATTATAAAAAATGGAATATGTTTTTAACTTACCTTTACTCGTTGGAACTTCGGAAACGAGTGAACTTGCTTGTAATATTCTGATAACGTGGTTCGTAGGAGGTGGTTGCGGCGCGCAGGCAATGCTGCAGGCGGTCGTGCCTCAGTCTGTTACGGTGCTTGTTCTTTATTGAGTTCATTGCCGAAAAGCTGGCTTCACACAAATATGTGCTACCAAACACGGACAGTCCCTTAAAAGCACAGGATACCAATGTGGTATATTTTTCTTGAGGAACTTTAAACCAGAATTCAGGCACAGAGCATGTCAAATGTATCGCTTGCATGTCAAAATAAGCTTGCAGTTCCAAAAGTTCAGTGTCTGAATTGGCAGTTGCTGCCCCCATTTGTGCCAGTTCAGTAGAGGTGGCTCTCACTGGTACAACAAAAGGATTTTGCAAAAAATGGAACAAAACCTTCCTATTGCAAAAGTCACTAAATCGTGCTTCAAACCTCTCCCTCAGTTGAGTCATGTACGTCACAAATATGTCAGGTCTGTAGTGATCCTTCAGCTCAGGTCATTCAGTGGTGATACACGCAAGTTTGGGGAAATGGTGTGTTAACTCTGCGCTTTGCAAGTTGCACACACTGCAGCATGTCACTCACCATTTTACATTTTCCTTGCAGGGAGAGATTCAGGGTTTTTAAATGCCCAGTTATATCTGTGAGAAAAGTTAGTTTTAATTTCCAGTTAGGGGGCGGAAAACTTTTCTTTGTTTTTGCCTTGCTCGGTTAAAAAATCCAGAACTACTGGAAGCAAAGACAAAAAACGCTCAAGTATACGTCCACGTGACACCCAACGAATCTCACTGTGCAGAATGATGTCGTTATACTCTGCATCGTAGTGACTGAGAAACTCGCGGAAGAGGCGGTGGTTTAAGGCTTGTGCACGCAGGTAGTTTACTGTTTTCACAACAAGATCCATGACTTAAGAAAGTTCCCCTTTTATCTTTGCAACCAGAGCCTCTTGGTGAATTATGTAATGGTATGAAATAAACTTTCCAACACCTTCGGCTTGTCTGAGCAGCAACACTGCACCATTTTCACACCCAGTCATTGAAGGCGTTCCGTCTATACAAACTGAAACTAGCTTATCACACTGTACATTATGATCAAAGAAATCTGTCAGCTTCTCACATACATCTCGCCCCCGAGTGTGGCCTTCAAGAGGCAGTAAACAGAGCATCACCTCCCGAAACACACCATCTGACTGTTTTGGAAAACGTACCCATACAAGTCTCTGTGCAATATTTCGGACATTGGTTGTTTCATCCAGTGCTATACTGAAGCAAGGCGTCTCGTTCAAGGCAGTTATCAGCTGTTCAGATACATCAGAACCAAGAACTCCGCATTGCCTTGGAGCTGTACTGTCCGATAGCTGCAAGAGACAGATCTCTTTCAGTATTTTTTCTTTGTTTGGAAAGTTAGTTTAAAGAATTTTAGCAGATTCAATGAAGCACTCCTTTATGATTTCCGCGTCACTCAAAGCTTTCTTATGTTTGAATAAAATCCATATCATTCGAAAAGACGCTTCAGTAACTACCGATTCCTGCCCGGTTCCCTGAGTTTACAACTGCTCCTGGTAATTCAGGGATGTTTTCATTTTCTTTACTTGCTCTTTTCTAATTATAGATCCCATCGGAAAGCGGACTGAATAATCGTTGTGCATTGTTTTAAAATGCCTTTCCAGATTGCTCCATTTCATGACTGACACAAATTTCTGAAAAATCAGACAGATGGGTTTATTTTCTAACTCGATAAAGAAAAACTTATCTTCCCAGACAGAGTTAAATTTTCTGTATTTGAGAGAATCATTTTTATCAGGCCTACTCCTCACACATGTGTGCCTTACTTGTGTTGGTTGAATGTGAGGACTTGCTGCCTGACGTGAAACGTCTTCAGAATCAGAGAGCGCTGGGGACTCGCTTGTTGTACTTTGACTGGGGGCAGGATTGGTGGCTTCAGTAGAAAGCTCTTCATTTTCATATCTTGTTCGTTTTTTGAGAATTAAAAAACGCTCCATTTTTTATGGCTGCTTTCAATCCCTTTTCAAATTATGAACCGCAGTAGTTATCACCGCTGTATTGATGCCGGCGGGAACTGATGTGTGGTCACACAGTTCTCGAGCAACAACCAATAAGAAGAGTAGGATTTATGATTTAGATTTTGTGATTGGCTGAATAACAAAAAAAAGTTGGCAGATTAAAGTGGCAGTGGAGCTGGTGAAAAGGGAATGAAAAATACACAAGTACGTACTAAAAAGAAAAGTACTGTAATATAATAAAGATATACAAAATGCTGCGGGATTATACAGAGTCAGTTGGCGGGCCAATTCTTGGGACCCTGAGGGCCACATATATGAGGAACGCTGCTCTAGACAGACACCAGGCAACTTTGACTTTTCCACTTCGAAATATGCAGCCCACGGTCCATAGCACCCACCTGAATTTCATGTGCCCACTAAATGTGTACACCACTAAAGAATGAGATATCCTGTCATAAGTATACATTTTTTAAAACTGCACAAAATAAGGATTTTAGAAATGGGTAACATGTATATAGCAAAAGTCACTTGTTTTTCCTTATATTTGGACCTATGAATCTGACAGCTTTTGTTCCACTGTTAAAAGGACAGTGGTTTTGAATTTGAATTTATTTAGGTTTTCAGGCGTTTACAGGCCCTAGACCAAGACTAGACCACTTTGACCTTTCCCCTTTGAAAAACGCAGCCCATGGTTCATACTACCCACCCTAATTTCAAGTGGCATAATCCTTCTGGAACCCAAGGTAATGTTGTTGCATGACTATGGCAGTGTGCCCCGCCCCTGTGTGTGTTATCTGTTATATGTTGCATGTGGTGTGTTAATGTTGGAGTATAGATATTGGTGCACGGGATATAAATGGGTCTGTGTAACACGAGTGATTTAAAATATATAATTATATTTAGACACGAGGGTGGCACAATCACTTCACGTGCAGATTAAAAGGGGTATTTGTATGTGTGCACGGGATTGCACAAATTAGTTCACGTGCTGGGATTCAAGTGAATAATTCATTAGTAATTGAATCCTGGCACAACAGTATATATAGATGTACGTTTTACTCACTTGGGGTTCACAATGACATAAAAACAAGTGACTGAGGTGTATTTAGTCTTTCCAGTACTCATGTACTGTGTGGTATTTTTCAAAACACTCTTCAAAACAGAGGCCTGGCTGAGAGGGACAGTGCGGACAGTAGTACCGTGTATCCCTCCGCATGCCCTTGCGGAAACACACATGGCACCTTTTTTGTTGCTTGGCTTTTTTCTTGGACTGTGGCAGTAGCCATATAAAATTATGTTCACTAAGTCTTGCTACTGTTTCCACTCTTTCAGTCTCTGGCATTTGTAGTGCATCAAACAGGAGGCTTGATATTCTGAAAGTCCAGAAAAATGAGATGATTCTCTGGAGCCATACTGTACACTACTTGGCTGTTGTACAAAGAAATCTGGACCATGTACATGCCAAGTTTTTTGTACCATGCCATGGTCTTCTTAGCAGCTTTGTACGGCTCCAGCATCTGGTCCGACTTATCCACACCTCCCATGTTTTTATTGTAGTCCACAACACACTTTGGCTTGTTTGTGTGCGTGCCCATAACTCACACAGGAACTGCTATTGTTGCCTCACCGTGGATGGTGGTGAGGAGGTACACATCTTTTTTATCTGTATATTTCTTTGCCAGCAGTTCCTCACATTTCTTCAAATTTATTCTGTAGATGATCAAGAAGTGGCCATCACATTGGGGATGGTCCCTTCGGAGAGCCTTGGAATTATCATTGTAATGTAGAAATTTTAAAATGAATTGGAATCTGTCCCAGCTCATGTTAAAAGGGAAAATTGGGCAAGCATGGATTGGGTTGGTAAACCAATATAAATCTAATCTAAGCCAAGAGCTTGTGAGAAAGCTGTGTGGGACACAGTAAACACAGATCTCTGTTTTGCATTGGAAAGGTTAAGTGGACCAGTTGAAAAGAAGCTGGATAAATTTGGGGACATCATCTGCGCATATGGAAGCGAGAGGTTTGGAGTTGGAAAAAGGAAGGAAAAAGTACAAACTATTCCTGAAAAGTCTAGATGGCAGCAGGAGATTGAACACATTAGTTAGAGAAAGGAGACAGCTGAGGATGCAATGGAGAAGAGCAGAACAAAGTCAGAAGGAGGGATTCAATCTGTTATAAAGGGTCATAAAAGATAAGATTGCAACATTGAGCAGAGCTGAACACCTATGGAAATGCTGCAACAAGAAGGAGCGTGCGAGAACTAACTTTTATAAAGATCCATTGAAATTTGTAAAGATGTTATTACCAGTGAGAAAAATGGCACACTAAAATCATCTAAGTTTGAGCTGGAGAGATATTTGGAGGAAACACATACAGATTCAAAAAGGCAGTCAATTCCTTCAGACATCCAACCTATCAATCCACCAGAATACCAAATGGAGGACTGTGCACCTAAGTGGAAAAAAGCAGAGCAAGATGTGAAAAAAGCAAGGGTGTCATCATTTCCAGGGCCTAATGGAGTTCCGTACAGAGTGTACAAGAGTGCTTCTGGAATTCTACGAATGCTGTGGAAATTAATGAAAGTGGCTTGGGAAAAACAGGTTGTACCAAGAGCATGGCGCCGAGCAGGTGGAGTCTTTATACAGAAAGAAAAAGATTCTACAAGCATCAGTCAGTTTCACCCTATTTCCTTATTAAACGTAGAAGGCAAGGTTTTCTTCAGCATTATTTCTCAGAGATTGTAAACTTACCTATTAACCCTTTGTGGTCCTTTGTCGGACCTGGTCCGACATTGCAATTTTCCCTTTCCGGTCCAATTTCGGACCCTGTCCGACATCATCAAAAAGACGTAAAAAACAGGTCTCTAGTCGTTTTTTTCTCCGGAAAAAGCAGAGAAAACCATTCAATGGCCGAGTGAGACCGATAGGAGCTCAGAGAAGCCAAAAAAAAGGGGCGTATCTCATGAATATAGATAGCCCCGGCACCACATAGATAACATGGACATAAACAAACAAGATAGCTGCTTCTGCATCCGGCACTCAAAGAATATCACAGACATTTGCAGAGCTTTTTTAGATCTTATAGTAATAAAATAATAACTTGGATCGCATTATTGAGGAGTTTGGTGATAAAACGAGTGATCAGGAGATGATTTATCGGTATGCACTACTATGAAGAGGTATGTGAAAAATACAGCGAACAAGGGGTGGGGTGGGACTGGAGATGCAGTACAGAGTGTCCTGTTGATATGCAGTGCCTTTTAAACCTGTTTTACTTTGAAAAAAAAAACTTTTAAACAGTGCATCTAAAATAAACTGCGCGTGTGAAAATAAATTGGACCTGACGCGCCTGAGACGCGCTGAATAAATGGACCGCAAAGGGTTAAAGAACTGCTTCATTGACACTTCAGTGCAAAAAGCGGGCATTCCAGGTTTCCCAGGATGCTTAGAACACATCAATGTGATCTGGCAACAAATTCAATCAGCTATAAAGGAGAGAAACGAGCTCAATGTGATATTCCTGGATTTGGCTAATGCATATGGTTCAGTGCCACATGAACTTCTTTGGGCAGCATTTCATTTTTTCAGTGTACCAATGACAATAACAAATTTAGTGAAAGCCTACTTTGGAGATTTGCAATTTTGTTTTTCAACTTCAGAATTCAGCACTACATGGCAATGCCTAGAAGTTGGAATAATGGCAGGATGCACCATTTCACCACTGGCTTTTACTATGGCAATGGAAGTAATTATTAGGGCATCAAAATGGGTAGTGGGAGGAGAGCGCTTGGCTTCTGGAATGCGACTACCACCAATTCGAGCATACAAGGATGACATGACAAACATGACTACAACAGTAGCCTGCACTAATCGGTTATTGGGCAAATTAATCAGTAACACCGAATGGACACGAATGCATTTCAAGCCCACTAAATCAAGGAGCATCTCTATAATTAAAGGTAAAGTGGTAGATAAAAGGTTCTACATTAATGGTGAGGCAATACCAACAGTGTCTGAGAAGCCAGTGAAAAGTCTTGGGAGATGGTACAACGAGGATCTAAAGGATACAGTTCATGTGGGAGCAGCGGAAGGGTTGAAGAGCATAGACAGCAGTGCTTTACCGGGCAAATTGAAACTCTGCTGCTTTCAGTTTGGTCTACTGCCAAGGCTGCTGTGGCCACTGACTGTGTACGAGGTTTCTTTGACAACAGTAGAGAAGCTGGAAGCTTTTATCAGTTCATACGTCAGGAAATGGTTGGAAGTTCCACGCTGCCTCAGCAGAGTGGGTCTTTATGTTAAAGGCTACCAGTCTATACTGCAGCTACCAGTCTCTGCTCTAACCGAGGAGTTTAAGTGTGCCAAGGTCCGACTAGATTAGTAGATTCACACGACAAATGCGTAAGGGAAGCAGCACCTGTGTTGAAAACTGGAAGAAAGTTGCTGGCAAAAAAAGCCATGGAGATACAAAGGCTGCCCTTCGAATCGGTGATATCCTGGGGCAAGTTCAGCATGGAAGAGGGGGTCTTGGTCTCAGTTCAGCTCCTCCTACATGGCACAAGGCAACCCCAGCTCAACTGAGGAAGCTGGTAGTCAACGAGGTACAAAAGCAGGAGGAGAGGATGAGGTGTGTCAAGGCCATTTCCCAGGCCAAGCAGGGAGAATGGATGAGATGGGACAGTGTGGAACAACGCAAGATTGGCTGGCAAGACCTATGCACAATGAAACAGAGCAGGATCAGTTTCCTCATCAGATCAACATATGATCTTCTCCCATCACCACAGAACCTAAACCTCTCGGTGGGTGAGGATCCCTTATGTCCTTTGTGTTCATCACCTACAACATTAAGGCACATTTTGACAGGCTGTAAGGTGGTTCTTAGCCAACGACGGTTTATTTGGTGCCATGACCAGGTGCTGCGATGTTTGGCCAAAGCATTACACACAAAAGACAATATTTCTCCATCCAGGACAGCAACCACCAAGAAAAGGTGTTAAAACGAAGTCTCGCCCAGGACAATTGGAAGCTGCTAGAGACTGGAAAATGCTGGCAGTTGGTCAACGGCTTATTTTTCCACCTGAGATTGCCACCACTAACCTTCAACCAGATATTGTCTTGTGGTCTGGATCAGCACACCATGTTCATCTGGTAGAGTTAACAATGCCATGGGAGGATGCTGTGGATGAGGCGTACTAGAGGAAGAAACTTTGGTATGCTCAACTAGCTGCTGAAGCGGGACAGCGAGGATGGAGCCAGCATTACACTTCAGCATCAACACCAGGCAGAAGGATATCTACATCATCAGATGGAAAGAAACGGAGATGCAGATGGATCACATTAGTTTACTGTAAAGCTACGTCTTAGTTGGTGCTTATCTTAGCGAGAGCCGAGTTCAAATCAGCATGAAGTTTTAACATCTACTCTCATGTAATGGAAATCTTGTTTATCCCCCAGTCCCATCAGAAGGTATAAACCCCAGAACTTTTTAATTTCTATTAGATTAGTGGGGACCAACTTGCGCACCCTAGAATGTGGCCCCAGGTTGCCTGCATGTTGTGCCATGTATTGTTGGGTATACAAATTGGTTTGGGTAACCAAATACTCATCAGTGAACAACTGGACAAAGTTAATTGGGGTAAATCCAGTTGTGTTCACCCTGGTACCTGGTGTGCCAGAAAAAGGAGGATTTTGAGGCTGGATGTTGTTAGGGGGAGTCCAGTAGTAGAATGGCTGGAATCTACCACCCCTTGGTTCAGGCCCACCTACTGTCCCCTGTTCTGGTAAGGGCTCAGGTTCAATGTCTATCGGCTCCTCTTCCTCACCACTGCTGGATATCTCACTGGAGGAAGAGTCACTTGACACATACTCACTACCAGAGTCATCGTGCACAAAATCACCCTCTGAGTCAGACTCCATTAGGAGGTCAGCAACAGCTTCTGCACTGGCTGGCTTGCCATTTTACTGACCAAAATAAAACCTCCACTGCCCAGTACAAATAATATTCAAAATGCTAATTCAAAATGCCGCTGCTAGGATCCTTACCACATGTAAAAAACATGATCACATTATCCCATGTATTGCCCAACTAAGCTGGCTACCTGTTAAGTTCAGGATTACTTTCAAAATTCTGCTTGCCTACAAGGCCCTCCATCACACAGATCCAGAGTATCCAACCTGCTGACCCGCTATGTCCCTGCATGCAAGCTGAGGTCCTCTGACTCAGGCCTGCTGGTTATACCCAAGCAAAAGCTTGCCACACTTGCAGAGTGCTCTTATAGCTTCATGGCCCCAACTCTCTGGAACTCTCTCCCAGCTTTAGTGTGTGATTGATTGATTGAAATTATAAATAAAAAATGCAATAAAAAAAATTATACCTTATACAAATGCAATGTGTGTCGTGAGAGGATAATTCAATAAAAAACACAAATACATTTTAAAGCCAGGATTGTTTATCACAATTTCAATATAAGCTTTCAATATATACATTATATATATTAAATGGAGCAAATGAAAAAAAAATGAATCCAATAACTGTATGTAACAGGGCGAGGTGCTTTATTTTTAGAACGTGGTCTCCCTCTCCACCCCTGTGCAGGTTATTGTTTTGTATTTGTTTGTTTTATGATTTATTTGTATTTATATGACGGCGAAGCGCCGTGTGTTTTGTTATTGTTTTTGCATTTATTTAGAAATGTATTTGACGGCGTAGCCGAAGGTTTTGTTTTATTTTGTATTGTTTTAATAGCGTGGATGGGAAGCCCATCCACATTAATTAAAAACCTTGTGCAGAAGGTGACCATCTCCTGAGTTAATTAATAGTTTAAATTGTTGCTAATCGGGAGATGGTCACCTGTTTTTAAGCCTGCAGTTTTCCCAGCTCATAGTGGGTTGTACAGAGGAGCGTACGGGAGAGCGAGAGGAGAGAAATTTATTCAAAACGTATAGGTTCAGTGAAGGCGATCGCCCAGCCTGAACTGAATTGTTTATTTTGTGTTCGTGATTATTTTGTTTAACTGTTTTATTTTGCTCTGTGAGCACAGTGTTTTTGTTTAAATATTTTATTTATTTTTGTATTGAAATAAATGGCGCGCAGTGTCTCTTTTTGAACTGCAGTCCTGCTTGTGTTTTGCTTCCTGACTCTGGCCTGACGTCACCAATCGTCAACCCTGTCACACTGTAAAATATAGTTTTTGGGATGTCAGGAAAGGATTATTTTATTTATTTTTTAGAGCTATACAGTATAAATCGAAAAACCACCCCTAAAAAACCCTAATAAATTACTGTGAAATCCTAGAGAGAAATGGGGAGAGGTGAAAAAACATAAAACCTAATAAATAAATCAATAAATACTAATCAATATAGTTTTTTTCCAAAAAAATAAATATTAAATAATATCTGATCTGAAATATACAAGGAGATAATAAAATCAGTCAATTATAAAAGTTTTTTGGCAAGTCACGGTAGAATTATATTTAAAAAAATGAGCAAGAGAAAAATAAATTCAAACCAACAACTTCAATCAAATCGTTTTTAGGATATGGGGAAAGGAAAGGGGGAAAAAAAAACATTTATAGTATAAATTGAAAAATCCCCACGCCCCCACCCCCACAAAAAAAATCATTGTCAAATCTTAGAGAGAAATGGGGAGAGATGAAGAAATATATATCCTAAAAAATAAATGTAATAAATTACAATCTATAAAGAAAAAAAAGAAAAGAGATGAAAAGAAAGAAATCAAATGAAAAAGAAAAAATCAGATTAAATATACAATGATGAATAAAGGTGTTTTGGGGGACGGTAGAAAGATTACATTAGATCTACTGTAAAATTATAAAGTAAGAAAAATGAATACAGGGATTACAAAAATAAGATACAGTATTCGAAAGAATATATAAAATAGATCAATCCTATGCTCAAACTCACTAGCCTCAGTTTTTCTCCAACCAACTAAACCAGACACAACAAGTCTGAGATTTCACACACAGTAACTATATACAAAAACCACATTGCTCCAAATGTTTATTTTTATCCTCTGATCGCTGAGTTTACGCCACTGGACAACAAAAAAAAGTTGCAACTACAGTACCTCCCACACACTCAATACATTCATGTGATCAGAGTCACAAGCAGGAAGTAGTTTTTTTATTATCAATCCTCATTGAAAATAAAACGAAAGTTGCACACAGATTGTTTTAAATTCATTTGGGGTGTTTCACAGTACAAGCCAAAGACAGCCACCGCTTGCGTTCAAATAGACTATAAATTACATTTAACAACTGCGTCACATCAAATATATTTTATCTGTGTAATATAATGAAATTAAAGCCACCGACCTGATATGTTCTGTAATAACTCCTGGATGAGTGACCCCGCAATCCAGCTTTTTTTTTTTGTAACCATGTTTTTAATCATGACGTACGAGGTACGTCTGTAGCACAGGGAAAGCACTTTTTATGACGTGTCAGTACTGTCCGTAGCACAGAAGAGGTTAATTAAACGTTCTGGCATTAGTAATTTAGTATTTTAGTGTTTAATTTTGATACCAAAAATATATCTTACTACATTCTTCCATTGTTTTCCTGGCAGTGCTGTTTTTTCTAGTTTGTTAACATTCTCTAAAGATACTCACAATCGCTCTTTTTCTGTCACTCGGAATGGAACAGAAATGCCTCTTGTGTATGCCACCGTTATCTCTGCTGTTATTCTCAAACCAAGACATCATGGAACAAGCTACCACAACATAATTAAATTCGAAGCCTACGAGAATACGAGAATCTGTGGAAAGTGGATAGACAAAGTTCAGAGGCAATACCCATTTTTAAAAAGGGAGCTAAGGCAGAACCAGGAAACCACAGACCCGTAAGTCTCAGCCTCCATATCATGTAAAATCATGGAATCAATCATAAGAGGGAAACTAGAGGAGTATATACATGAATGACAATTTAAGGAAACACCCAACAGGGATTCAGAAACGGGCATGCCTGTCTAACACACTTGGACTTCTTCAAAGAAGTCACTGCAACGATGGACACAAAAGAGCCTATGACATCATATACTTAGACTTTCAAAAAGCCTTTGATAAAGTGCCACTTGAAAAGCTAATCCTCAAACTGCAATCCATGGGAATACAATGTAGTACATGCAATTGGATACAAATGTGGTTAAAACACAGGAAGCAGACAGTACTTGTAAGTGGGATGCTGCAGGGCTCTGGCCTTCGACCACTTATGTTTCTTATCTACATCAACGGCTTAGACAGGGTATAATTAGCGCACTTGTCAAATTTGCAGATGACACAAAGCTTGGGGGAGTGGCAGAAATGCCTGCAGCTACTCAGGAAATCCAAAAAGATTTAGACACCATACAGAACTGGGCAGAAATGCAGCAAATTAAATTCAATGTCAATACATGTAAAGTGTAACATGATGGCACAAAAATGTAAGATCCAAATACCAAATGGAGGGATAGAACTGGAACAGGCACACCAAGACAAAGACCTTGGTGTTGTAATAGACACACAGTGAGGAGAATCAATCAAAAAGGCAAACAGAATGAGTGGGTATATAGCCAAAAGAGTGTGGTACAAATCCAAGGAGGTTATGATGAGGTTATATAATGCACTGGTGAGACCACCATTTCTGGACACCACAGCACCAAAAGGACACCATGGTCCTGGAGAGAGCCTAAAAAGCAACCAGACTAATCCCACGGCTTAAAGGACTGTGCTATGAAGATGTAAAAACTGAATTTATTTAGCTTGGAACAAAAAAGAAAGAGGGAGACATGATTGAAGTCTTTGAAATATTAAAAGTCAACATAGTTTCTCATGCTATTTTGGTAGTACCTTTCAGGTAATTTGGGTTTCCATGTAGTTTTCTTTTAGGGTGAGAAATTCTCCTTCCAAATGCAAATGACCTAATTAATATCAAAATAAGGGAGGGTATATTTAAATGTCTATGTCTGAGTTCCAATTTGTATCATGCAGCTTTCTTAAAATGGGTTTCCACAAATTTGTTCACTTGTGTTGAATAACTGCAAGTGCCTGCCTCATAAAACAAAAGCCCAGACATTACCGTTACAGAAAAAAAAAATACTAACAATGTATAAGAAAGTTTCTTATGTTCATATGTTCTTATGTTCTTAGGTGCCTCTCTAAAAATATTGCTACATACATAGTAGAAGTCCTGAGTTTTTATTTTGGATGCACAACTTAAACATTAAACTTCTCTTGATATAATTTATGCATTAGACAAAGTTGCAAACAGCCTGGCAAATAAACTATTTACTTGGACCATAAACTTGATGTTAGAATATATGCCTTACATTATTGGTCTCTTGGGAATGTGTGAGTAGATACTCAATTGCAGAAAAGGCAATATTTTAGGTTTGATGCTTTTCATTGAATATACAGTTTATGACTGTTCCATTTTCTTAAGCGGGTGACATAATGTCTAAAACTGAAAATATATTTGCACAGAAGAGGTAGCATGGAACAGCAATAAATATAAATTATATAATAACATGACACATTGCTGCATTTTAACAATCTTTTCAAAACAGAATTTGACATCATACAGTAGCTCCTCTCAACTCTGGGTAAACCATATTAGTAAAATGAGGCAAGTCTACTGATCGTACTCAAACCACACACACAAAAAAACAAAAAAACAATGAAGCGTTTTTTTTAAATGACAAATTGTATCTTTTACTCAAGACATATAGGTTGTCCCAGCCATGAAATGTGGGCAAGTATTGTAGCCTATTGTAGATTTACTACCAGTATTTAAAACATTTACTGTTCTTTATTGCAGAAGGCTTTAAGTTGGTATTAGAAAAATAATTAAAGTTTATGAATATAACAAAACACTGCACCACATATGCAAAAAAATGTTCAATGAATGTAAATATTTCTAAATACTGCATTTACAAGATCAAGATCACAGCAAAGGCAATCGCTAGGGCTATCATTTATAAAATGTTTGGCACTCCTCATTTGCTGATTTTTGCCTCTTCATTGGTCAACAGAATTCTGCCAGCGAGCAGCTCAAACGCCCTTTAAAATCACAACATGAAGGGGACAGCGCAATCCAGCACAAACGTAAAGCATTTTACCTCTATGTTTGTGTTTTACCACGTTTCATAAAACTGTTTCAGAAAGTGCTAAAAACTGTCATTAAGGGGTAGATGTAAGTATAGGTGCAGTGCAAATAATTGCGGATGCAAAATTCAAATTGCATTGCATCCAGGCAAGTATTTTGCACTGTGCCCTATGTGAGCTTAAGAGCAATGCAAATTACTCAACACACACAAATAATAATCCACAATTATGATAATGAGGGTTTCTGTGAGCGCATCGGTCTATTTAGCGGACCCATTTGCAGCCCAGAGGTGACGGAGTTAGGAGTACAGAGAGTAGTAGGTGCTGTATGACATTTGTGGAGCACGAAAATACAAACCAAAAAAAAATAAGTCAGAGTAAGGGCAGCAAAGTCCTCTTGGCACACGGAAAAGAAAAGTTTTCTGAGAAGGAGCTGAGAGTCCTTACGGCTGAGGTCACTCAGCATGAAACAGAGTTGCTTGGCAAAGCCTCAGCCAACATCAGTTATGCTAGTATCCTTAGGAAATTATATGTATTGGCCTGCCCTTTTCAGCATGGCATCCAGAAATGTGCCTAACACTCTGGAAAAGGTGGATTGGGCTATCCCTCCAGACATTCCAACTGTGGTCTGAAAGGAACCAGAGGCTAAGTAGAGAACACAGCACTTTCACATGTGCAGGGATAGCGGTCCCTAGATTGACGCTGGGGTCTAGCTCATCCCTCAATTCAGTTATTAGGTCTAGGGTACAATAATGCTTTAGCACGGCATCCTCCAGCATCCCAAACAAAGTGACCCTGGGATTGAATATGCAGGGTCTTCGGCTTGCCCTTCTCCTCCAAACGTGTTCCTCTCCTCAACAAGAGTCAAGTGTCGTCGCATCAAGAAGTGTACCACAGCAGCCATCCTGAAGCCAATATCAGGTCTCTGTGGGTGTGTGCTTTTATACAGCTCTTAATTAATCGCTTCTACAATGGTTTGCACCTTGTAAGAAGAGGTATAAAGTTTAGGAGGGTCAGCAATTGCCTCAGTGCAAGGCAAAATCCTTACATCACATTGTTATGTTTGCACCCGCTTAGTATCCAGATTCTACCCAATTCCATTCTCTTCCTCATTTGAATGCATTCAATATCATTTTAATGGATTAATGATGGCAAAGTGCAAATTTGATAACGGTTGCAGAATACCAGATGAACACCATTCTTTACATACGACTGCTAAAATCAAACTAAAATCAAACACAATTTAGGGCCGCATTATGGGGGATTTGCATCTGCAAATCACTTTGTGTGTATCCTTACATCTACCCCTAAATGCTTGGCTGTAAAATGACATCTATAACAAAAACCTTGGCTGCAAAGGCTTAATACAGCTAATATTTTCCCCAAGAGGATTTATTGAACCCCTTATTAACTTCACGAAATACAAAAAAAAATAAAGTTTTTTTTTCAGTTTTTGGGGTATCCCGTAATGTTACTCCTACAAGAAATGTCAGTTTTCTATTGAAATCTCTAAAGAACTGGCATTTTTCTCATCTTTGCTTAAAAAAGCTACCCCAGGAGAGGGTTTGGATACTTTGCCAAGAAGGATAAAAACAAGCTATAGTTTAATCCTGTAGGTCTTTATGGGGAGAAAGATATGAATTGTGTGGTCTTTAATGGGCAGTAACAGACACCTCTCAAAATAGCTCGAATGGCCACATATTTGTTGTGATTACTGAAAGCAATTATCTACTGTACGTAACCATTACTGCCAAATTAGATCCTGTAGGACAATTGTGGGCTTTGCAGTAAATCAACCTGTAATTTCAAACCTGAAGTCCTGCCTAGGTCTGAACTGAAGAACATTGCAGCTTCGTGGTTCAAATGGAATTCATTGAGGTTGCAAGCTGGTTTGCTGTTTAAATGGAGTGATAAGTGAAGAAAGATCAAGGCTGATTCATTCTGGCAGTTTCTTAAGCCACAGAGTCGAACGTGTTTAAATCAACAACTTGTGCGTTTCTGCTTCAAGGTGATCGTTCTGTGCTAATTAAGATTTAATTAATCATAAGTGGAGCGAAGCATTGAAAACTTGCATAGCTGACATTTAAAGAAACAGGTGTTTTTGTATACATTTACATATCAATCTGACCATTCTTGTAAATGTAAACAATAACTCCTATTTATTTTTTTACCCATGGAAAATACTTATTTTTGCTATTCAACAAAAGCAAAACTAATTTATTTAATAGCTGTAATAATCTTCGGGCTCACAGACAGACTCAGACACAGAGGAGCTTACTTATGCTATCTTTATTTCTTTACTGAACAACCCCCCCCCCCCTTCACTGTAGTGAAAGTAAGCCAAATAACAAATAATTTTCTTCCACTCACTCTCCAATCACCAACCAAACTCCTCACGTTCTTCCTCGTCCAACTCTCACAAACACAGAGTTTTTTAAATGCCAATCAATTACATCGTTGAAGACAATTAACAAAACATTGAATTGAATTATTAATTAATTTGTACTGGAGCCAACCCTGACTCCAGTAGCTTCCACATGGTCCTAATGCTGCCATGTATTGTCTCTGCACAATAAGAAGTGTTTACCAACCAGTTTGTTTACATTGTTTTTCCCAGTTTTACTGACCAATCCCTTACAATATATATATATATATATATTAGGTCAAAGAGCCAGCTGCCCATATATAAATATATAATATATATATATATATATATATATATATATATATATATATATATATATATATATATATATATATATATTACACTCCTCCCCCTTAGACAAAACGTAGTCTAAAATACTCAACATTAACCCTGCCTAACTTCTGGGCCGAAGTAGACTGTTCGGTACCCAGGAACAAGTTCAGGGGATTATTCTGCCCAGCAGGTAGAACTTGTTACTAACTAAACAACACAACAGGTAACAATCCAGTCAAAATAGACACAGGTTCAAGTCCCGACTTAAAGGTCAAGTCTCTGTGGTGCTCTTCGTGGCCTCATGGGATATCTCCGGGCTGGAGAAACTGCTGCCGGTGACGCATGAGGTTCTACATTATTTGGCACAGTTTCTGCTTTATATTCATTAGCAGGAGCGAAATCATCTGTGTCACTATCCTCTTCTGGAGAGACGTCTTCTGTTGAATGCGCTGGAACCTTTGAAGGTAACAGGTGATGAACGTATACATAAACAAGTCGATGTCCCACATATACTTCATAAGCCAAAGGTCCCCTTTTTTTCATCACCATGCCAGGAATCCAAAGATGCTTGGGATGTCTGAAGTCACAAACCATCATGGATGGAAACGCTGAACTGGCTTGATCGACTTGCCATGCCCCCTCTGTTGTTGCAGTTGATGCTTTGCTATGGTATTGAACAACGCGTCTGGAAGAATAGCGAGGAGACAGGTGTATTGGAAAGGAACAACAGCACAGAGAACACTCTTGGGAGCAGTCTAAGGTTGACTGCAGGAACAAAGGAACAGGTTTGGAGTTTTTTTTTTTTTTCTATTTGTTGCAGTGGACTTGGTTGGGATTTTTTTGTTTGATTTTTATTTCTGTGGATTTTGTGTTTTTTGCTGATTTTATTTTATCACCTTCCAATTGGACTGTGTTCAAACTACCTTTTTTGTGGTAACTGGTTGTTGTAGAGAATTATTGACACTGAAGACATTTTTTTGGTTTACAGACAAATAGATTTCATTTTGTGTAACTGACTTGCTGTGTCTGGTTGGCACTCCTTGGACAATCCATTCCCCAGCAGAGTCAAGGTCGTTGTCCCGGGAGACGGCCAAGCGTCTCAGGGCAAGAAGAGTTAACATTATTTCATTTGCACTTTAATCATTTCCAGAACTGCTCTAACTTTTTAATATTTTTGTACTTTTCTCTTACCTATACTGAGCGATCTCTTCGTAGTCCTGCCAGGACACGCTCAAGGTCTGCCAGCGTTCTACTTACTGTTGTCCCAAGGTTCGAGGTCCAGCATCCAGGTCCTGCGCCGGTCTCCAGTGTGCTACGTCAGGGTTCCAGGAACGGCGGCAAGAAAGAAAGGAGGAAGTAAGCAGAACCCGTGGGTAGAGGTGGTAATTCTACTTACCTGAGTGTACGTTTCCTGACGGCCATTTTCTTTACCCTGCTCCTTTCCAGGTTCATCGAAGGTGTTGGCCGATCGGCAGTTGGAGGTCCGGGCGGTGGGCGTGGTGAGGTCTGCGGTGGGTTCAGGCTGCGAGGGAAGCGGACGTCAGGGAGAGGGGTGTCGTGGGACCCCCCAGAGCTATCAGAGACTGATTCCTTTTTGGCTTATCTGCCATTTTGGACAGTAACCTTTTCCTTTTTTTTAGAGAACTACCAACAGGAGGGGACTGTCTGGTGTGGTTTTTATTTTTTGTGGCTTTCCCTATCTTTTGTTTTTGTTGCTGTGTGGTTTTTAGTATTCTATTTTAACACTGTTGAGAATCAATAAAAATTGTTTTTACCTATCCAAGCTCCAGTGTGTGTATATTGGAACCCAGGGATAAAAAGAACCTGCATAGGGGAAATTACTATCTACTCGGTCATCAAGGTCCTTGTCCTTGCCAAACCCAAGGTGGCGTAGTCATTACAATTCTACAAGCAGGTTTACTACGGTTACCCCTATTCACCACACCCATGACATTATGGACGGGCCTTAGGGGGCCTGGCCCGTCCAGTTTAGGTCCAGTGCCCCTCCAGTTTCAGATTCTAAATTGATTCAGTACTGTCAGCTTCCAGATCTAGCGGTAGATGCCTGCTGGAATGTCGCGGCACCAGCTGTGAATCACATTTAAAATCAATCTGCACAAGTGCTGGCTTTTTCTTTTTGACTTGCTGTATTTTTTAGCGTAGTTCACTACTGGACAGTAAATACTAAACAGAAACAATTGTTCCAAATTATTTTCATTATCCACCAAATCCAGACAATCAATACTTTGCATCGACGAAAGCGACCAATCCTGTACCTGCAACTACCGAGAGTCAATCACAGACTGTCAGCTCGACTGAAACACAGACACAGCATCTTTTAACAACAACAATGCGAGACGCGGACAGTTCCGTAATATTGATCCATTCATATATACTGTAGATTCAGGAGAGAAAGGCTTTGACTGAAGGTAGAAACATGGTGAGTTAGGAGGCATTTTAGAGTGGTATTTAATGAGAGATTGTATTGGTAGTTCAGACTCTATTTGTACACTTACTGTCCAGTAATTGCTCCTTTCATTTCTTAGGCAATGTCCAGATTATAAATAGGGGTTTAAAACCCTAACAAGTTAATAAAACATTTAAATTGATTTACTAATTAAAAATGCATTGTTTTTCTCATTATATGTATGTCTTTCTTGTTTTTTATTTTTAAAAAAAATGTTCAGGACTATTTTCTTAGAACGTCTTTATTCAGAGGAAAGGTACCCGACGAATCAGTAAAGTTTAAGGTAAATTTAGGTTTTAAGGTGTTCTTTTTAAAGAAAGCAATGGTAAAATAATTTTCTAATAGAGATAGTGATCTCTCGATGATGGCTGTACCGTGTGATAGTTGACCTTGACTTTCATTAGTGCCCTTGCTTTCGACTCGGGACGCATAACTCCTGTCGCGGTCAACTATCACACGGTATAGCCATCATTGACGGGCACTAGTATCTCTTAAATAAAAAATCTATGAGAAATCATTAGTCAAATCAAAGCACAATAATAATAATAATAATAATAATAATAATAATAATAATAATAATAATAATAATAATAATAATTTAAAAATGTCTTGTTGCTTCTGGTGTTTGGAAACCCCTTCGTAGGATCGCCTTGTCGGATTGTTTACAAGAGCGTATGCTTTTTATAATCAGTATTGAATAGTCAGTTGAATGAAAATAAGCATTATGTACATTTGTTACTTTACAGTAATTTGGCGTGTGTGGGAATCTGTTTCAATCTCTGTAGAGGGCCTGCTCACCGTATGATTGTACTCATTTCAAGTACTGTTGCTCAGACACCCCTTTTTTGCTAATGTGGTAATAATAATAATTTAAAAGAAAAAGAAAACTTTTCCGGAAATAGCTGTCGTAATTCGTGCTGTGTGGATAGTTCATAATATTGCAATGTGTAACAGGGGAGATCTGTGCTGACTGTCTGACGCATGCGTGGTACTGCAGGAAGGGGGCAGTAGCCTTGCAGATCCGCCTGTCAGCCATGGCGATGACACGGAGAGCTGGGGAAGAGGGTGTGTTGGCTTTCCCTCTCTCTGAGTGGCTGAGAGGCGTGCCTTGGGGGATTGCTCACCTATAAGATAATGCTCTGGTGTTCCCTCAGTCTGCCCCTCTAAGGAAAAAAGAGCCAGCTGGCGGAAGCTATGCTGCTGGACCAAGCACCACAACAAATTAATTAAAAAGAAAAAGAAAAGGAATTTTTAGTAAATATTTAGTAAATTTTAGTAAAAAAAAACTTGGGCAGAACCCCGAACAACAGTACAAGCAGGTTGAGGGGACGGGCGAGTGTAGGACGGAGACCCAGGCCGTGCAGATAGCAACGGCCGGGGTAATGCTGCCGAGTGCAGCACCTTTATTTTGTAGTTTTATTACTGTGTTTTATTTTCCCTTTTTCTTTCGCCTTTTGTTTTCATTATTCTTTTCAGCACCTGTGTGTGTGAAACATTGGACTGTACCTGTATTGGTATTATTGTGGACCTGACTACCGTGGTATTCAGGCCACAGACAACAGTGCCCTCTGCAGACTAAAGAGAAAATAAGGCCAAAAAAAGAAAATAGTAAAACTGGACACCAATGCAGCGTTGCAAATAAACCTTCTGTCTCCCGTGTGTGTCAGTAAATTGCCCACCACCCTTACACAAGCTGTCATATGATTTATTTATTTATTTGTTTATTGTCATCACAGTGAAGTAATAGTAGAGAATACGAGCTAATTGATTTGTCTTTTCCAAAATGAGCCTGCCCTAAATAAGTGGATGTCCCCCCACAGCGTTCATGCTGCTGCCGGGCCTGCTAAGAGCACCTTGGCCTGGTTCTGCCTGATTTCCTTCAGACAGCGGGAGCAACGGGAGTGGTGGGAAGGCGTATAACAGATGCCTCGGCCACCCCATTTTTTCATATATAGGTAGACGAGAAGGTAGGAGGGTCAATCCAAATAGGAATGTACAGTTTATAAACAGTTGATTACTACAAGCTTTCAGATTCACAATAATCAGGGCCCCGATTTTATCGCGTTTCCTTAAAGCAATTTCGTTTCAGGAAAAGCACATTTTTCGCATTTTTTCGTTGTACTCTTTGTAACTGTTTTTTTACTACTAAACTCTAATTTTAGTGTTGAAAACTGTATAAATAAATGCAAAGTGTATAGTGTACAGAACGTATAAGAGCAAGACAGAGGGAAAAAAATAAATAAGGCAGCATTAAACATTCTTTGTACACTGATACCATCAAAACAGCACAGCAGTAAATGCATATGAAAATATGAACGAATACAAAGATAACTAGTGTATTCAAATTTAAATCAATAAGTGTAGTACTTACCTAACTGGTTGTTCTAATGCGCTGTTGAAAACTCGATTGTTAAAAAAGAAAAGAAAGAACAATGTTCAATGTATTGTTTTTAACTGGAATTATACACAAGGCTGTTCGATTTATTTGTTCATATACACTTTTGCTAGTTAGGCGAGGTTTGTTGGCTTTAGGCTGTGTCTCAGCTGAGAATGCACAACTCCATAAACTGAAAAACTTCTTTCCACATAGCAAGTATTGCAGGGTACAGCTAGACACTGTGCAGCCATTTGATGTAGGCGAGGGAAACGATCCTTCATTGAAGACCAAAAGATCAATTAATTGGTGTCCTGGGGCACTTCCAAAGCCGCAGCTCGATATCCTCTCATTTCTTTCACAGCATCCTCAGTATATCCAGGTAAGGAAGCCAAAAGCGAGTTGTTTCTGTCCAGTAAGTTCACAAGGTTCGGGTTCGAAAGGCTAACAGCTTTAAAATACCCAGCAGCAGGCTGGCAGAACTTGGCAGCATGATCAGATGGTTTCTTAACTAATGCAAAGTACTGTTTAATTTTCTGCACAGAAAGCGTCAACGATTGTTTTGCATTACCGATATTCAAGGGTAAAGTTTGTAGTTGGTTAGTAAAAATAGAAAGGAGATCCATTACATTGTTGTAGACACTCGTTACACACTGACTGGGAGACTCACTTTTCAGAATTCTGCTACAGATTGGATGACAGTTGTCGGCAATGTAGCGGACTTCACATTGAACAGACTTGGATTTTAATAATTCCGCTGTATCTTGACACATCGTGGAAGCAGAACTTTCCATTTCTGTTTCTAGAAAAGCAGTTAAAAGCTCTGTGTTTTCATTGATGTATTGGACAGCATCAAACCATGTTTTCCAGCAAGTAACAATTGGCTCTGGAGGTCCTGTTACCTTTTCAAGTGGCTTTCCTGTTTTTTTCTGACACATACTTTCGGTAACGCAACTTGCGCGCAGCTGATTGTTTGAAAGATTTTTTCACTGATGCAACTGTTTGGTTGGCAAAGGTAAACTTGGTCTGCCAAATGTTTCCGATAAGTGCATAGAAATGTGCTGTACATGTGACATGAATAGAGTTCACAGCCATGCCTTTGATAACTGACTCGTAACATTTATTCATATTTGCAGCATTATCAGAAACAAATGCAGCAATTCGTTCCCATTCAATACTGTACTCGCAGAGAGTTTTGACAATTGACTGCGCTATTGTTGCTCCGTCTGTTTTTTCTAGGAACACAGATTGTAGAAGTTTGACTGCTGGACAGTTATTCTTGTGATTGATTTTGTAAACTACGATATTCAGTACAAAGCGATATTCGTTGTCTGTCATTTCATCTACCAATATAGACAGCCATCCATCTTTAACAAACTCGAAAAGTTCGCCTCTTTGAGCTTGAAAAACTTTGGGTGCGTATTGTTTCCTCAGCCAGTCGGCTGATGGTACGACTCCCATAGTTTTCATGTTTTGTTCCAAAAATATTTTAAAGCTAGGGTTATCTACCTTTTCTAGCGGGATATCTGCTTTTATCAGTGCTTCTGTCAGCTGAAATCTAGCCAAGTCTAACTTCGCCAGCTTTGGTCTGAGCAGTGAACAAACTTGAAACAGTAACTTACTTTTTTCCTGTCTTACCAGAATCGCTCTGCACTAACTGCAGCCATTATCTTTTCAGATGTTTCGATGCTTGACACAAGTGTCCTTTCTATTCTGGTCTACTGCTTCGTTACACACCGAACAAAATAATACATCATCTGATGACTGAAACTCACCAGAAGGAAAATCTTTTTTGTGTTGCTTAGCTGAAATGCGGGATGTTGATGCACGTCTAGTTGCTATAGTTGCAGTTTAAAAAGGCGGGTGTTTTTTGTTTGTTTTTTTTCAGTGGTTCACTTCCCTTTAACCAGAGCTTAGCGGCAGGATGCATATAGTAAAAACGAAGTGCAGCCAGAAATAATATGTCATAACAAGTGAACATTCTTTTATAGGACTAAATGTTTAATTATTACATTATGTAGGGTTTTCGCAATACCCTCCCTAAAAATGAAAATTTCGCGTTTTGTCGTGATTTTTCGTGATCGCGATAGAATCATGGCCCTAACAATAATTACACACAGTCGTTACAATAGAATGTTGTCCTGGATAGTTGATGTACAAAAGATTCAACTCAGCCAAACTGCAACTGCATATACTGTAAATAACTAATTAAACAAATATACTGTAAATAACTAAACAAATATACTGTAAATAACTAATTAAACAAACAGTTAAATTGGATTTACTCACAAACTTCACCAAACTAGATCAGCCACTACTCTCAAGTCTCAAAAAGTTTCAATCTAAACTTGTAAATAAGTATAAAACGAAATACTGAGCACCCAACAAAGCACTTCCTGGCGGGTTCCGGCAACCTTTCATTCTGTCTGTGTGTTTTCTCCTGCTCAGGTGGAACCAAGCCTTTAACAGGTAAGGTTTCATTGTAGTTCAACTTTTTGTTAATATTTTTTTCCTAAGAGGTCACTTATGCAATTACTGATCTGGCTGAACTTTGCACAGCTTCAGAGAGCTGACAAGATCAAACTCCTGGGTTGTATGGACCGTAAACCATACAGTTCAGTGTAAATGATTTCCATTACACGAGAATAGATGTTAAAACTTCATGCTGATTTGAACTCGGCTCTCGCCAAAATAAGCACCAACTAAGACGTAGATTTACAGTAAACTAATGTGATCCATCTGTGTCTCCATCCATTTGCGTTTCCTTCCATATGATGATATCCTTCTGTCTGGTGTTGATGGCTGAAGTGTAATGCTGGCTCCAGGGATCAGCTTATTTGCCTCCCTGGCGCATCAGCACACACAACAGCTGTGATGCTGGCTCCGGGGATCAACCACAGTGCGGTCTCCCCAGCACATCAGCAGTCTATAAAGGAATATTACAGTAAACAATACAACAGTATAATGTAATTCATAAGTATGGATTTCTAATAACCTTAAAAATGTTTACTATACTTGTAGTGCATGTGCATCTATTTTATCTTTTGGTCCTATAAATATTATCTAAAATGTTTAACTTGGGTGTACTACAAAATATGCTTCACATTCAAACAGTTATACAGTATCTAAACTGGAGAGTTCAGGTTGGCTTGTTGTTGAACTCAGTACACTTCAGTTAACAACATGGTTCAATTTACAGCTGCCCATTTATGTTAAAAGCAAAGGAAACAAAATTATTGTCGGCCAGGATGTCCTCGGCTCACCTCGCACCAGCGACTCCTGTGGTCTGGTCGGGAACCTGTGGGATTGCCTCTAAGCTGCCCAGAGCTGTGTTTTCCTGGTGGGCCTACAGTGTGTAAAAGAAGCGGTCGGCTGACGGCACATGCTTCAGAGGACTGCGTGTGTTCGCCTTCTCACACTCCCGAGTCAGCACGGGGGTGGTAGCAGTGAGCTGAGCCTAAAAATAATTGGCTATTCCAAATTGGGGAGAAAATGATAAAAACAATTGGCGACTACCAAATAAAAAAATTAATAAAAAATGCTTCCAATCGTCTTGTGGTCTCTGAAGAATTGCACCGTCAATGTAAAGCAAGCTACAGGCTGTTATAGTCTGTGTGACTGGAAGCATGTGCCCACAGGTAAGATGTCTCTGTTTTGACACTTTTGGGGTTTATCAAAATGATCACTTGGGGGTAGATGTACTAAAGTGTTGCGTCTGTCGCAATAGTCGCAAACCAGTTGCAAACGAGTCGGAAGTCTTGGATGAAATGTACTAAACAGGCGGATTGCTATTGGTGACTTTTTAGGAAATGCTTTGCAGTAGCAGTTTTTCTTTGCAGTTCAACCTCAGATAAATATGTAGTTATGGACGTTCCTGCATAAATTCGCAAAAAGGGAGTGGAGATTTGAAATTCATATTAATGAGAACTGACTGTCCTCCTGTAAGTATCATAACTTGTCAATGCGGCACCATGATCTATTTTGTGTTAACTGTCTAGGCTGCCAAGTTATTATTATTATTAATAAGAATAATAATAATAATAATAATAATAATAATAATAATAATAATAATAAAATGCTAAAAATCATTTAGTTTTAATTTAAAATAATATTTTATTCACATTACACCAATGTGTGCAATGCAGCAGCATGATTTATTTTGTGTTACCATACCAGTAGCATACAGGCTAAGGTAAAAAGAAAGTGTGCTTTGTGTTCATTTGATTGTATATATACACTGCTGTGCAAAAGTCTTAGACATGTTGCATTTTTTTCTACTCTGATGCATTATGAGCATAAACAATTTACTCAAAGCCTCCACTAGTGTTTTCTACTACTATAACAACCTTGACTTGCATAAAGAAGGAAAAACATTGAGTGAAATAGATTGCATCACTTGATTTTCAGGGTGTGGTATCCGAAGCATAATCAACAAGAACGGAGAAACATCATCTGTAATTGATAAACCCAGGACTGGGAGACCCAAAAAGCTGTCTAACAAGGATGAGCAATTGTGGCAAAGTGGCTGTGATTGGAAACAGGTGCAGAGGTGATGCAGTGCAGAAATAATCACACACCAGAAACTGTAATCCGTTTGGAAAAAGGGGTCTTTTATTTGTAACTCCCGGTCTGGCGACCAAACAATAAACCTCCGGCAATACACACCAATGTGTAAAGCACGGAAGAAACAATAATAAATGGATTGCAGTCCAAATAATAAAGACACGTTATCCACCCCAAAATATTACTATACATGGTCACCAGTCCGGGTGCGTGCAGTAGTGCTCGTGGTGGGTGATAACAATTAAACCGTGACTGTGGTGTACTGTTGTTCTGGGTAGTGCTGGCCCAAGGCAACAGCTCCGGAGACGTATTAGCCGTCTAGTGATTTACAAAAACAAAAGACAATTACTAACAGCGACAAAACAAATAAAACACTCACAAAAAATGTTTCTTATTTTTCGGGTTTCTCCCAGTCCTTCCAGTTCCTTGTCTCTTGAAAGAAGCGAAGGAGTAGATTGCGATTCTCTGTCCCCTTTTATGCTATCACACATGACCCCTTGGTAAACAAGTGCAGCTGTTTCTACTATCTGCAGCTGCTACAGAGTCTCGCCTTCTTCCAGAATGTCCGACTTCCCGGCCCAGGGAAAGAACTGTCAGGCCAGCCCATCCAAAGAACTCTACTTCCGCTGCCTAACGCCCTCACAGGAGATTTACAACCAAAACTCATTGTATTTCTGTCACAGCAATACTTGAAGATAATATCCTTTAGGAATAGAAAGAAAGAAAGCGTTGAATTGACAACAGAACTGGCAGAAGGCACAGGTGTCGTTGTCCATTCATCAACAGTCCAAAGCATCTTTCACCATTGTCCCATAGTCCTGTTTCTGTGTTCTTGTGCATATTCTAGCCTTTTAGTCTTGTTCCCCGTATTCTTACTGCAACACATCCTTTAAGTCCTGATTTCAAGAGTGACCTTCATACTGTTGATTTGATGGACAACGACATCTGTGCCTTCTGCCAGTTCTGTTGTTCGTTTTCGTCATCCTGGTATGTTTGCAGGTTGTTTCCATCTGGACCTTCCTGTGAGAGAGCAGAAACAGCCTGTACAGTTAATGGTGTCAGTTCATGGCACAGAATTAAGAGTCGTGGAAAATCCAAGGAGGGGAAGTTAGCAGAGCATTTTTCTTCCCAGGCTCACAGGGCTGCATTGTATGATTATACTCATTTCATGAATAGCTCTCCATGTGGATATTCTCCTTGATAAAATAATGAGGCCTGTATCCAAGAAGAAGATAAAGCATTTAACAGGGAGACAAATTGTTCTAAGTACTGTTGAATCTTTGGAGAAAATTATTTCAGATGATGAGGGAATGAATGCTGAAATACAGGCAGTTGGTTTATTTGCTAAACAATTCATTATCGACGCTGATGAAGATTACAGGAAGCACCACAGAACCAGACACTGACCACGTCATTTAGATGATCACCCTGAGACTCAGGCAGTGGTGTCTGTATCAGAATTCTACAGGTGTGAATTTAATGCTGTATTGAACATACTGGTTGTTCAGTACAAGGAAAACCTGAAAGTGTGTCTGAAGGCAGTGGAGCCATTGGCAGATGACCACCATTCTCTCACACACTAGCAGAGGACAGGATTTCTGCAGCATGTGATCTGTTTCCTGTACATAGCCCAGATCCTTGTGTCTTGGCTGCTGAGTTTGATATTTTCAGGTCAACCTGTTCATTGGAAAATGTTCAACCTGAAACAATTCAGCAAGCATGTCAGCTGTGTAGGGATAAGAGGAGCATCTTCCCTGTGGCATACTGTGCATACCAGCTGCTTTTAACAGCTCCTGTAACTGTTGCCAAGGATGAGAGGACATTCAGTAAGCCTGGTTTGAAAAAAAAAACATTAAAAAAAAACTTTCATCGACATTCATTCAGTGACAGATGACAGATTGGACAGTCTAATCTTACTGGCTTGCGAGATGGATCTGACTGACAGCATAGATCTAAGCCAAATCGTCAAGAAATGTGCAACTCTGAAAGGGAGGCGTGTTTTACTGTAAAATAGCTGCAATGTCCCACAGTCATTTAATGGGTAAGTAGGGTGTTACCTCAAAATATAGTGTTGTACATTCCCAAGTTGCTACAACTGTTTAAGAATGTACCTGTTATCAACATGTTAATAAGCGACTAATCTTTATTAAAGCTACAATGAAAAAAAAGCATTTTATGCTGGACACACATAGTTTACAATCGTTATGTGTAATTGTATTTACATTAATAAAGTCACTTCTGCTTTGAAATGAAAAGTAAGATTTACGATTTAAAAGTCCATTTAGTTGTTTCAAAGAGAAAACACGTAAATTAATAAATTTTACTATTAACGTGTTTCTCAGTTGTGATTCAGATACACAAATGGCTTAACAAATACCAGTTACATTTTTAAAGGAGAGTAGAAAAGTTAGGGTAAAACACCAAAAATCAGAAGCCCTGATTATGAACGATTTTAAGGACAATATAAAGATTTCTCTGCATCAAAGAAAGGCTATGATTTACAGGTATAAAGTTTATGTATTTGAGCCCCTTTCATACTGTCCAATTGATCCCACCACACTTATTTGGCATTTTAGTGTAGATTGGTGATGCAATATTCCATTATCTACGGTGCAGTCTGACACCCTGGCTTTTAACCAGACTGCATTTGATAAAGTTCACACTCAGGGGTCTACTGAAAATATTTACAAGGCATGGCAGCCCTTTCCTTCCAAGGTGTACCAGCTCAGACTCCTTCTCCTTTCGTAAACTGAACTAATATCTCTGTCTCTCTCAAGTGTGTGTTTTAAAAAAAAAAGCCAACCCACTGGGAAGAGGAAGGACTTACAAAGCCCAGAACCAAACAATAAACAATCGAAGCATGGAAGATCGGATGCTTTGTTTGCATTCTGAATTGAGTACACTTCCCAATAAAGGCAATGTTGTTCTTTCCTGTCATCTAGACAGATCTTATAGATTTTCACAACATCAACTGTAAGTGACAGTGGTACTACACTTACAAAAAAAAAAAGAGTGACAAGCAGAAAGCCATTTAGTGACCCCAAAAATCAGCCTACGTGCACTCAAGCACATTCACTGAAAGAAGTCTTCACAGTCTGTTCCCTCTGTTCATTGTCTTTAATGGGCCTCTTCTGTTACATGAAGCTAAACGGTACGCTGAGCAAACCAAGAAATTGAACACAATAGCTGGCTGCCTGGATATCACCAACAGATTTAATGAACCTGTCAGTAAAGTTTTTACAGAGTACATCAGCGGGCTGGCCCCATGTAATAAGCAGTACAAAAGGTTGCAACACAAAGAAAAGACAAGCCAAGGAGAGGACACAGCAATCAGGTTAACGGATTCAGTTTCATTACATCAGCATTTGAAAAAAGTTAATGAGGTTAGAGCAAAAAGGGTGGAATAACTTCAATAATTAAATGGCTTCCAGCTTCTGCTGACTCAGCCAGGGCCAATCACGGAAATGTTGTGGGATGTTTCAACAAATGCGTCACTGAAAACCACCTAAATCTTCAGGAAACTCATCACTCAAGAATGTTAACCAACTTCATGAAGTCCTTCCCTACAGTATGTGCACAGTTCAATTCAGGTTGGTGTTCATTATACTTGATGTACTATATCCAAACAGGGGTATATCAATAGACATAAGCATCAATACTTTTCTACATGGTGTTCTCCAGTTGGCACTGCCTGGGTTAAAATCTCATTCAAATATGGTATTTCGTAGATGGTCTGAAAGGGTGACTGGGCAAGCAACACACATTTTGTTTTCTTTGTTCTGTTAACTTAAAAAAGTCTTGTCCACATATTTTCCTTCCTGGACTACTATTAAAGTCTGCCTTGTTATCCCTTATTTGCAGTATCTGTGTTCTTAAACTTCAAAACAACATTTATACAGTACTTTTGTCTTTATAAACCTATATTTCTCTGAGGGTATCGTCTTTCCTTAAAGACCTGCTAATTGTGTATTGTTCTATTAGCACACATCTTACAACTGCATCCTTTTGTGTCCATATAAGTACATTGTTCACAAAAAGGGGTTGACATCATTGGTCTAATTCTCTAGTAATGATTATTCAACAATGTACGCATAGGAGTCAGCACAAAAGATTAGTAACTTGCAAAAAATGCTGTACATAATTATAAATAGAACAAAAATCAACACAGATATGTTGTTAATGCATGTACAGTAGCGAGAAATTACATTTAATTACTTCACTGCCTAACTAGCTTCCAGGCTTATTTGCTTCATGGATTTTAGAAGTTCTGTGATATTTTTGCCTTTCAGCTCTGTCCAACTACTTGTATACTTTACCATGGATGGGTGGAGCACACAAATGCAGTTGTGTAGATTAGCAGCCTGATACAACGTTAAGTAATTGCCTACTGCAATTATGCTTCATAGCTACAAGCAATTATACAGTGTGTATTACAGAACAATGTTACTACACGTCCATCCTAAAATAGCTTGATATTTCATATTGTCTGCTGCTAGATTTTTGAAGTTAGATTTTTTAATGAATTAAACCCAAAGGAAAAAGTGAAAGTAGTTTATGTTGAAAGCTCATTTAGAGGCTTATTCTTTTGTATCTTTTCAACAACGACTTTTAACAACCAGAATGGGTCATCGTTTTTAAGAACATAAGAAAGTTTACAAACGAGAGGAGGCCTTTCAGCCCACCTTGCTCGTTTGGTTGTTAGTAGCTTATTGATCCCAGAATCTCATCAAGCAGCTTCTTGAAGGATCCCAGGGTGTCAGCAACAACATTACTGAGGAGTTGGTTCCAGACTCCCACAATTCTCTGTGTAAAAAATTGCCTCCTATTTTCTGTTCTGAATGCCCCTTTATCTAATCTCCATTTGTGACCCCTGTTTCCTTGTTTCTTTTTTCAGGTCGAAAAAGTCCCTTGGGTCGACATTGTCTATACCTTTCAGAATTTTGAATGCTTGAATCAGATCACAGCGTAGTATTCTTTGTTCAGACTGAATAGATTCAATTCTTTTAGCGTGTCTGCATATGACATGCCTTTTAAACCCTGAATAATTCTGGTCGCTCTTCTTTGCACTCTTTCTAGAGCAGCAATATGCTTTTTGTAGCGAGGTGACCAGAACATAATATTCTAGATGAGGTCTTACTAATGCATTGTAAAGTTTTAACATTACTTCCCTTGATTTAAATTCAACACTTTTCATTATATATCCAAGCATTTTTTTGACCTTTTTTATAGCTTCCCCACATTGTCTAGATGAAGACATTTCTGAGTCAACATAAACTCCTAGGTCTTTTTCATAGATTTCTTCTTCAATTTCAGTTTCCCCCGTATGGTATTTATAATGCACATTTTTATTGCTTGCGTGCAGTACCTTACACTTTTCTGTATTCTAGAATTTAGTAATTTTTGAAATGCACGTTCCAAACGTGGAACACCTGGAGGGGGTAGGCCAGTGCAAATTTGTCTGGCTTAACATCATACAGTACCTTGGATCAAATTAGTCTAAACCCAGGGATAAAACTTAGAAGTACAGTATATGTTATAAATAGTTTTGCTACTTTTCGATATTAATCGGTAAAGCTTATTAAACATCAAATTCCCCAAAAATGAATGTTCGACTGAAATAAATTTATACAGGACAAATGTCGGTAAAACCAATTGCTATTCGTACCAAAAATAATAATTTAGAAATCATCTAGAGTTTGTTTGATTTTTATACTTACTGTCCATCCAACCCTAAGAGTGTGGATGACGTAATTCCGACCTGTCGTGCAGGGTCGGAAACTCTAGACTCCGTCCCGAAATTATGTCGGCGTCTGAAGTATAAACCAGGCTTTAGGTATCCCATATTGAAGGTAAGGGCACTAACGAAAGTCAAGGTCAACTACCACATGGTACAACCTTCATCAAGAGGGCACTGTCACTATAAAAAATATTTTCTCATTATTATTAAGACATGAACAATAGATTATAAAAGTATGTCTTCAGTCGTGTTTTAAAAACTGCAACAGTTGGTGCCTCCCTTACGGAACCAGGCAGCCGATTCCATAATTCGGGGGCCCTAAAGCCAAATGCTCCACCTCCTGTGTTCTTTTTTGACACCTTAGGGACAGTAAGCAATCCGGCGTCCTAGGATTGCAGTGGTTATCGAGGTATATATGGGATTAAAATATTAAATATGAAGGAGCCAAACCGTTTAATGCTTTGTAAGTAATAAGCATGACCTTAAAATCAACCCTTAACCTTACAGGAAGCCAAAGTAGGGTTGCCAATACTGGCGTAATGTGATCATGTCTTCTACTTCTTGTTAAAACCCTGGCAGCAGTGTTTTGCACAAGATGCAGTCGGGACAACACATATCTGGGAATACCAGAAAACAGAGCATTGCAGTAATCCAGTCTGGATGTTATGAAAGCATGCATCAGTCTCTATGCATCTTCCATGGAAAGAAAGCGTCTTAGTTTAGCGATATTTCTTAAATGAAAAAAAGACACTTTAGTTATGAGGTTCGAATGAGAGGCATGGGTCATTTCAGACCTCAATTTAAATGGGAAGCTGTCAACTGCAAGAACATCTGAATTTGTATTGTTTAATTGATTGTTTGATCCCAGTAGCATTACCTCTGTTTTATCAGAGTTTAACAATAAATAGTTTTTTGACATCCATTGCTTAATGTCGGCCAGACAGATAGTAGGGATATTTGCGATTGAGGTGTCACGTGGTTTAAGGGATAAATATAATTGGGTATCATCTGCATAGCAATGAAAATTGACCTCAAGTCTATGGATAACATCACCAAAGGCAGCATGTAGCGGGAGAACAACATTGGCCCAAGAACATAACCTTGTGGGACGCCACATTTAACTTCTGATAAAGCTGAGGAATCTTCATCAATTCTAACATATTGAAACCTATTTGAAAGATAGGATTTAAACCATGACAAGAAACTACCCGACAGTCCAACAAGATTCTCAAGACGTCAGAATTAAATGGTCAATGGTATCAAAAGCTGCGCTTAAATCCAAAAGAATAAGAACAGAGGGTGAACCCTTGTCAGAAGACATAAGCACATTTTTACCACTCTGATAGGCAGCTTCAGTACAATGGCCAGGGTGGAAGACATCAGCACATTTTTACCACTCTGATAAGGGCAGCTTCAGTACAATGGCCAGGGTGGAAGACATCAGCACATTTTTACCACTCTGATAAGGGCAGCTTCAGTACAATGGCCAGGGTGGAAGACATCAGCACATTTTTACCACTCTGATAGGCAGCTTCAGTACAATGGCCGGGGCAGAAGTCTGACTGAAATTTTCATATAAATGATGTACTGCAAGGAATGTGTTCAGCCACTGCTCCCTCCAGAACTTTCGATAAAAAGGGGAGGTTTGAGGCCTAAAAGTATTAAGAACATTTGGATCTAGGGTTGGTTTTAAAGTAATGGTTTTATTACAGCGATCTTAAAGGAGTTGGGAACAATACCAGATGACAGGGAACCATGTATAATACTTAAGACCATGGTATCTATCTTAGAAAATACTTCTTTACACAATTTAATGGGAATAGGATCTAAAGCACATGTAGTTGATTTTGCCCCATCAACTAAGTCAGTCAGATAAAGCTGGTTAATAGAAGCAAAGGATGCAAAGATTTGATCTGCTTTAGTTTTATCAGTATTGCAGAATGTCTCATCTAGGTTGAGTGTGCTATCTGATATCTGATTTCTTATATTATTAATTTTATTATTAAAGTGATCTATGAAGTCATCACAGCCTGCTGGTAATTGGGTATTTAAGGAGGACTTCTGTTTGTTGGTTAGTTTAGCGATTGTTTCAAAGAGCAAGTGAGGATTTTTTAAAAAAGGATTCTATCATAGTTGAGTAGTGTGATGATCTAGCTGAAGACAGAGCAGCCTTATATTTAATCAGACCATCTTTCCGGGCAAGTTAAAATACCTGTAAATACCTGTTTACCTGAGTTGTGTCAGTAAACCACAGGAAGGCTATTATTTTGTTTTAAGGGGTGCTACAATATCCAAGATACTACTTAGGGTGGAGTTCTAGCTGTCCACCAGTACATTGATTAATCCTGAATGAATAGGTGCTGAAGTGGATAAAGCTTCCAAGAATTTTTCAGTAGTGGAGAAATTAAGGGACCAATTTTTAATACAATATTCTAGGGATGGGCTATGTGAACAGGCTGGCTGGTGGTGATGTCAGGCCAGGAAGTAGACAGAAGACGGATGGAGAGAACGAGAGCTGTCGCTACTGAGCCAGCACAACCACCCTGAGCACCTGCACCATCACAACACTACCAAGGAGTACAACACCACGAAGCACAAGAACTGGCACCCTGGACTGTAAATGTTTGTTTGTACTTTATTGTGTGGGACTACAAGCCTGGAGTACAGGTCACTAATACCACTGATGGAATGTAACAGGGTGATTCTCAGACTATTTAACTTCTTTTTTTATGGAAGCCTAGTGTGTGTACATTAATGTCATGTATGACATTGTAAGGCTTTTCAAATCTACTGCCTAACGTAGCCCAAACCTGTGAACCAACCACGCAACTTTGCATGTAGACATTCCACACATACGCTGATTCAACAAGACCAAAATTAACTTGTATAACCTTGGATCCTGTCTTTGTTTGTCACAAGATATGCTGTTTCCTCATTTCTATTGTAAAATCACAAGCTTATATGGTGAAACCAGACATGTAACTTTTCAATTCTGCTTAAATGACGCAATAGAATCATAGAACTCCACCTTCTATTGGAGGGGGTCAGCTTTGCTATTGGTAAGAATTACTGGGTTACACCTCTTATAGGTGGAACCACACATCCTGTGGGAGGTAACCTGCTGTGGCAAGATGGCTTGCGGGTGACTTCAGACCAGGAAGAAGACACTCAGGATGGGGTATGAAAGCACTGCTGCGCATTTAATAATACACAAAATATTTATACAAAACAAAACATTTTCAAAACAAAATAACACGTTTGCCAAAACAGACAAATAAAACACGGAACAAACATGGAACAAACACGAGCTAAAACAAGTATCGCGCTGGTGTAGAATCAGCACACGTAGCAATTGTTACAGTATTTACTTCAACTCCTGACTCTCGTTCCGCCTCTGAACACACCCATCGAAAGTGAGAAATATGTGCTTCTTTTATGTACAGCTGTGCCAGGGCTCGCTTCCTAATTAATCATTCACTTGAATCCCGGCACAGTCTGCACGTGAACTCATTTGTGCAATGCCCAACTACAAATATACATTTGAAATAACGCGTGCTACATAACCTAAACCATACCCTTTGCACCAATACATACATACAAACAATAACATACTGTTTAAAACATACAAAATAAACCAAATACACCCCAGTGGGGAGGGGGGGTGTCACACCTACCCAGTATATTCAGCTGTTTCTCAAGGTTTCATCTGCTGAGACCTGTACATTTGCTTACAGTATTGTTTTGCTTTATTCCTAAATAAAACCCTTTTGATTGAAATTACCTGAAGAAGACTGACTTATTATTGCTAAGAAAAAACAAACCTGTAACATGTACCTGTAACCTTTATGGTAAAAAACAAGCAAAAATAGTTTGGACCCTAAAACACTATAGTTACTTTCTGAGTGAAATTCAGGGCCATACATGGATTTTTGTCTTTGCTCCGTCCATTTCCAGTGATAAGTACAAGTACAATCATGAGTAATGTTCTCTACACACACCTACTTCCTGCATTCATTATTGTCACCTGTTGGAAAGTTCATATATGCCACAGTATCACTTTGGTATTAAGTGTAGGTCTCAGCCGAAAGGTAGTAGCTGGTTAACACACATCTAAGGTTTTGTAATGGCAGTGTTGTTCTGCCGTGTTATTTACATGGATCCAATAAATGAAACAGTACTGGATAAATCATTCAATGTCAATCAATGCTTGGTTTGCATATATGTGATACCCTTTGAACTTTTTGAACAATAGGTTATTTGTGCTGTAAACGTCAAAGGCTTTATGTTATGATTATACCAGGTATTAATACCAAAATATTCCTCATCACATTTCTACATTGCATCGATTAGGCATCTGTTTGTAATAGTTTCTAACAGTGTGCCAGTGTGTTCTGTAGTGTCTCAAATAGCACCATTACCAGGGACAATCACCTCAAAGAGATCATCTTCACCCAATCCTGGTCATCAAGTCACTAGACACAGCTTTGGTCTTGATCAAGTTTAATATGTATTGTGTTTTAGTTTATCTATAATGTATTTGCTCGAATGATTAAATTAATTACTGGTGTATGTTTTCTGATTAATGACTTATTTTTCTAAGATAAAGTAAAGCTTCCTAGCAAAATCTTACCTGCTATGCAAAAAATCTAAATATATTTCTATTTCAAAAAAGTATTCAGTAAGCGACGCAACAGCATGATTAAACATCTCGTCTTTTGACCCTCACTCTGACAGTGGTGACGAGACCTATCAGCAGCTTAAAGGGTGATGCAGGGGAGGCAGAATAATAAAAAAAATTGCATGCCAGAAGGTACAAGTAGTCTTGAAACTGTAATTACTGTAGCATTTTATAAGCCTTTTTTTTTAAATAGGTGGGCCCATTTAGTCTGTGTGGCCTCTGTATTGTGGTTGTCGTATTTATGTAGTTCAAACTAGTAAACAATACTTACAATTATTCTGCCTATTTACACTACCTTTAATTGCTATATTAATAATCTTCTTTAACATTAGAACATAACTCAGTCTTGGGCTACCTAGTCTATTGTTTTGACTTAATATTTTTGTTATATTCCCATTGATAGTTATATCTGAATGTAAATGAGTAAAATACACCATGATTTGGTAAGTGTACATGTTTTGTTTTTAATATTTTTTTTTTTCTGCACTTTGGTGTTTTAATCACACAATTGGCAACTATAACATAGAAAAACACATTTGGGGTCAAAATGGCAGCAGTGTGGAGTAGTGGTTAGGGCTCTGGACTCATGACAGGAGGGTTGTGGGTTCAATCCCAGGTGGGGGGCACTGCTGCTGTATCCTTGAGCAAGGTACTTTACCTAGATTGCTCTAGTAAAAACCCAACTGTATAAATGGTGTAATTGTAAAAATAATGTAATATCTTGTAACAATTGTAAGTCGACCTGGATAAGGGCGTCTGCTAAGAAATAAATAATAATAATAAAATGACCCCTGGGTCCTTCTAGGTAGGCAGATCTGCTTTCAATTCAATCAAATTATTGATGTGAGTGCATACTGATTTGTGGAGTATAGAAAAAATATACAGTTTGTACCCTATACATAATAATTATCTAACATTGCCAATCTACTTTGGCACAACACAACTTATGTTTATCAACCATACTTTCGATGTTCTTACACCAGACATGTTAATTATTTAACAGTTGTCTAAATAGATCACCTTATATTATATTTCAGATTTTCCTGAAAGCCCTTCAGTCAATTCATTACCAATTCAGTTCTCTTTTGTTGAAATATCTTCCTACAAATGAAACCATTATGGTGGTTTAGTCATTTTGTGTTTATTGCCAAGTCATTTAATTAGTGTATGGGAGATGTAGTTGCATTATATCAAATTCATTCTAAAAAGACAATATCCTTATACAATTTCACAAGCCTAGTTAACAAAGGATTTGTTTAGTTTTAGACAGAAGACAGTCATATAAATTAGGACACCAGACCTGCCAAGTCTCCTACATTCGGAGACGTCGCAGGTCTGGTGTCTTAATATCAATTTTCAGTTAACAAAAGATACCCTGGAATCCTTTTAGATAGAGACAACATACCTGAATTGGACAGTTTTTCTGGAAGGTTAAAAAAAAACTGTTACAGCTTCAACCCTATTTAGTTTCATTGCAAGTTGCATCCAGTAAATTTTTTAAGAGGCTACAAGGTATTAGGACATAAGTCCCATCACTGTAAACACCACTGTGTTGCAACCCGCATAGGCTACAAACGCCCAGGTATAGGGCCTGATCTGCATGAAGGAGGGACTAATATTGACAGTGAAATGTATAGTGTCTATATTATTGTAATGCATTTTCACACTATGATTAAAAGTATGTAACTTTTGCTGCTAGAATTCATATACCACTGTGTAGCTCTGCACACGATTAAAGGGCTGTGACAGGATGGTATGTGTGATGACGTCAGTCCAGAAGCAGGAACTGAAACAGATACTGCAGGTAGGGTGCAATGGCGTTTGCACCGTCTTTATTTTAAATACAAAAATAAAGTAAAAGATTTAAACAAAAACACTGTGCTCACAGAGCAAAAGAAATATTTTAAATAAAACAAATCATGAACACAAAATGAACAGCCAATACAGGTCAGGCTGGGCAAATGCCTTCACTGATCCTGTATATGTTTTATTTTTTAATTTTTCTCTCTCGCTCTCACTCTCGTTCCTCCTCTGAACATCCAACCCCCTCTGAGCCGAGAGTGGGTCTTTTATATTCGTGGCTGGAGCCTTAATTACCTATTAATAAATTACCTTATTAAGGCTCCAGCCACATTCCCATGAGCATTCTAGAGAAGGGGTTTTAACCCCATCCCCACGATTACACATTACAAGACCGGCTCTCTCGCCGGTCTCAAACAGATAATAATAAAAGACGGACGGCGCTCGACCGCCCGCTCATAAACACAATAATGATTAGGATGGACGGCTTCATCCACCCGCCTACAAATACAATAATAATAATAATAATAATAATAATAATAATAATAATAATAATAATAACAACATCAATACAAAGCATACATATATACAAATAATAATACAGGGGAGGGGTGTACTCCATCACAAGGGGGCAGGGCAAAGCCATGCTGATTTAAAATGTATTTGTTTTGTTTTATTATTATTATTATTATTATTATTATTATTATTATTATTTATTTATTTATATGACTTCCATTACACGAGAGTAGATGTTAAAACTTCATGCTGATTTGAACTCCGGTCTCACCAAGAAAAGCACCAACTAAGACGTAGCTTTACAGTAAACTAATGTGATCCATATGTGTCTCCATCCATTTAAGTATCCTTCCATATGATGATGTAGATATCCTTCTGTCTGGTGCTGATGGCTGAAGTGTAATGCTGGCTCAAGGGATCAACCACAGTGCGTTCTCCCCAGTGCATCAGCATCACAACCGTCTGGATTGAGCTAAGTAGGGTACATCTCTGGGGTCTTCAAGTGGGCACCTTCCATCCTCAGTGTTTCGTCGACTAGCCCACGACACCTCAAGAGAGCTCGATGGTGATTCTGGCGTCCCAGCATCACCCCCCCTCCGTCCCCCACTCAACTCAGCCCAGCTTACTTACCTGTACGTCAGCGTTTCTTTCTTTCTATTATTCTATAAATATGACGACGAAAAACTGTGGTTTTGTTATTGTTTGGCCAGGACGAGCGAGGTGCTGTCCTCCATGATGTACTGTTTTAGTTTTAAAATACCGCGTGGGAATGCGTGACTGTCAGCTAGTAATTATTGAATTAGCTGGCAGTCACGCATAATAATTCTACCTGTGCAGACTATGGCCAAGGGGTAATGAGAGAATTAATAGCCAGTTAACCCCTCAGTCATGATATAAAAGACCTGCAGCTTTGGCTGCAAGAGGTGGAGTGTTTTTGGAGCAGAGAACGAGAGCAAGCGAGAGAGGAGAATGAAGCAAAACAAAAAGAAAAAAAAAACTATTGGATTAGTGAAGGCAACTGCCCAGCCTGAGCTTAGGTCTGCTTAGTTTTGTGTTTGTGACTTTGTTTTTGTTTGAATATTTATTTTGCTCTGTGAGTGTTGTTTCTGTTCAACCTTTTTATTTATTTTTAATAAAAATAAAAATAGCTCCGCAGTGCGCTTTGCACCTGAGTAACTTGCCTGTGAGCCTATTTCAGTTACTGCTTCTGGCCTGATGTCACCACTCAGACGTCCTGTCACACTTATTTATAAAACAGAATCGTCTTTCACATGTATCTGAACTTGTATTATCAAGACCCAAGACCTGACAGTTTTTGCTTCTAGCTTTGAACATGCACAGACATAGACACTTCTGAAATGTAAGTATGATAATTCCTCCGGAAAATGATAATTAGTCGATGCTATCTCCATTTAAGTATTCAAATAGCTTAATAACTTCACGCGCCATGTACAAGTCAAAATCAAAGTTAAGCAGCACACCAGTGCGATGTAACAGGTGCATTTGTTTTCATTAGCAAATTAACCCCATGGATTTTCCCCAAAAATACACAAAGAAAAGATAACTTGCAATAGAGTTCTAGCTGGTTTCCATTGACCTTGACCATCTGGCGTAGTTTTGTTGCCTTTTTTGACGTGACTGCATCCTGTTGTTGGATTTTTATTATTATGATAATTATTTCTATTTTCTTTTATAATTGTTCCATTTTGATATATATGTTTTTATTTAAAATAGATATGGTAAACAGTAATTTCACATTCATCAAATTCTATTCTGCCATGACATATTAGATTACAGTTATAACATTATACCAAACAATAGAAATAGACCATCATTACTCAAGTGTAAGGTTCAGTCCTTATCTTACCAACAATGTATTAATCATCATTCTAGGACCGATATATAAAATTGCAACAACTTATAA
This sequence comes from Acipenser ruthenus, assembly GCF_902713425.1. Classification (NCBI taxonomy): domain Eukaryota; kingdom Metazoa; phylum Chordata; class Actinopteri; order Acipenseriformes; family Acipenseridae; genus Acipenser; species Acipenser ruthenus. The sequence goes on from NC_081192.1 coordinate 53,548,752, forward strand.
ATATATTGTGACAGGGTAGCCGATTGATGATGTCCCCAGACCAGACAGCTGACAGAGAACACACAGGCAGGGACTCGGGTGAAAAGCGCACTGCGGCACCGTTTTTATTAAACGCGAAAATAAATAAAAAGGTTGTACAAAAAACACTGCTCACAACTAAACAAGTGCGGTGCTGGGGTTCCAGCACATGTAGCAATGGTTTTCTTTCTTTACTTTTGGTTTTGTTTTTCTGTCTTTACCTCACACACACGTTCCTCCACTCGAACACCCCACCCTGAACAACAAAAGCTGCAGGCTTTTATACCAGTGACCATCTCTAGACTAGCAATACATTCATCAATGAATTAATCTGGAGATGGTCACCTTCTACACAGGGTTTTTTATATTTGCATGGTCGACAGCAACTCTGTTTAGAATCTGCTGCCGACCAAGCATTTTCACAAGATGTCTGACAGAGATGAACTGCTAACAAATTGCCCCTGCCAGACCACATTCAAACCAATAACAATAACAAACAAAATATTGTTTTAACACAACACAATACATTTAGATCATAACACTACAATGTGTTTTAACTATACACAGAATACCTTTTAAATAACACAAAATACAAACACCTGTTTTAAAATAAACAAAACATATATTTACAAACAGGGCTTTGCCCTGCCCCCTCTAATTATGTGCAGGGCTTTTCCTCTGCCCTGCCACATATCCCCCCCCCCTTGTGCGCAGCACACCTGGCCCCAACGGCCACCTCCCCCCTTAACCCTTTGCGGACTGTGAGAATTGTAACATTTTGAAGGCCGACTGAGATGACAACTTTAGAACATGTATCAGACTAAATATCTACTTAAAGTATACAGTATGATATATTTCTAAAAAGCTGTTGCTCTGCAGATTACTAAATACAGTGCCTTGCATAAGTATTCACCACCCTTGGACTTTTCCACATTTTGTAGTGTTACAACCTGGAATTAAAATTGATTTAATTGGGATTTTTACCATTTGATTTACACAACATACTTAACACTTTGAAGGTGCAAAATATTTTTTATTGTGACACAAAAGTTAATTAAACAAAAAAAGACATTTGTTGGTTGCATAAGTGTTCACCCCCCTGAGTCAATACTTGGTAGAAGCACCTTTGGCAGCAATTACAGCTGAGAGTCTTTTTGGGTAAGTCTCTACCAGCTTTGCACATCTGGATCCTGCAATTTTTGCCCATTCTTCTTGGCAAAGTTGCTCAAGCTCTGTCAAGTTGGATGGGGACCGTTGGTGAACAGCAATTCTTGCCATAGATTCTCAATCGGATTGAGGTCTGGGCTTTGACTGGGTCATTCTAAGACATTCAGGTTCATGTTTTTAAACCACTCCGGTGTAACTTTGGCTGTGTGTTTAGGGTCATTGTCCTACTGGAAGGTGACCCTCCGCCCCAGTCCCAGGTCTCTTGCAGACTGAAACAGGTTTTCCTCTAGAATTTCCCTGTATTTGGCTCCATCCATCTTGCCATCAATCCTGACCAGTTTCCCAGTCCCTGCCGATGAAAAGCATCCCCATAACATGATGCTGCCACCACCATGCTTCACCGTGGGGGTGGTGTTCTCAGGGTGATGAGCAGTGTTGGCTTTGCGCCATACATAGCGTTTTGCGCTAAGGCCAAAAAATTCAATTTTGGTCTCATCAGACCAGAGAACCTTTTTCCACATGTTTGCTGTGTCTCCCACATGCCTTTTGGCAAAATCCAAACAGGATTTGATATGGGTCTTTTTCAGCAATGGCTTTCTTCTCACTACTCTTCCATAAAGCCCAGCTTTGTGGAGCGTCCGGGTTATAGTTGTCCCATGGACGGTTTCTCTCATCTCAGCTGTGGATCTCTCCAGCTCCTTCAGAGTTACCATTGGCCTCTTGGTTGCTTCTCTGACTAATGCCCTCCTTACATGGTCACTGAGTTTTGGTGGACAGCCTTCTCTAGGCAGAGTCGCAGTTGTGCCATATTCTTTCCATTTTTTAATAATGGATTTAACGGTGCTCCGGGGGATGTTCAAAGTTTGGGATATTTTTTTATAACCCAACCCTGATTGGTGCTTCTCCAGAACTTTATCCCAGACTTGTTTTGATAGCTCCTTGGTCTTCATGATGCTGTTTGTTTAGATATGCTCTCTAACAAACTCTGGGGCCTTCCAGAAACAGGTGTATTTAATCTGAGATCATGTGACACTTTAATTGCACACAGGTGGACTCCATTCAACTAATTATGTGACTTCTGAAGGCAATTGGTTGCACCAGAGCTTATTTAGGGGTGTCACAGCAAAGGGGGTGAATACTTATGCAATCAAGACTTTTCAGTTTTTTATTTGTAAAAAAATTTGAAAAATATGTAGATTTTTTTCCCCACTTTGACATTATGGACAATTTTGTGTAGATCAGTGACAAAAAAATCCTAATTAAATCCATTTTAATTCGAGGTTGTAACAATACAAAATGTGGAAAAGTCCAAGGGGGGTGGATACCTATGCAAGGCACTGTAAATAATGATTTAATTCTATGATGAGTTATACCCACACTGACCTAGTTTGAAAGTGACACAAAAGTTTAAAAATCCACTTGAAAATTAATTTTTCTTTAGAAATGTCCTCATAAGTTTAATTTACTGATTTCCTACTTAAAATATGTAAAGTTATCAGTGGTAGCCATACACCACAGGAACTAGAATCTAAAATCATTTTTTAAATATCATGTATGGTTGATTTTATACAAAATTGTGTGCATTTTTACCTTTTTAAGAAGTGATTGGCAGGGTTTTAGCTTATTATGTGAGTTAAGGTGTATATCCATTTAAAGCATAGAGTGTGATATCTTTTTTGAAAAGCTGAGTGTCTGTAGAACCTGGAATCTTAATTTACCCAACTAGAAAGCAAAACAAAAGTAGAAAAAACATGCACACCTTTGTCTTTTTTTAATTGCTTTAAAAATATTTTTAATTCATAACAAATATCGTCTGTATACTTATGTACATACATATGTATGAATATGAATAATGTCTGAGCTGGGAGCAGCAGGTAGTCTCCCTCTGCTGGTGGCGGTGGGAGCAGCAGGTAGTCTCCCTCTTGTGGTGGAGGCAGGAGCAGCGGGCAGTCTCCCTCTTGTGGTGGAGGCGGGAGCAGCAGGTAGTCTCCCTCTGCTGGTGGCGATGGAAACAGCAGGTAATCTTCCCCTGCTGGTTGCGGCGGGAACAGCAGGTCATCTTCCTCTGCTGGTGGAGGCGGAAACAGTTGGCAGTCCTCCCTTGATGGTGGAGGCGGGAGCAGCAGGCAGTCTCCCTCTTGTGGTGGAAGATGGAGCAGCAGGCTGTCTCCCTCTTGTGGTGGAGGCTGGAGCAGCAGGTAGTCTTCCCTCTTGTGGTGGATGCGGGAGCAACAGGTAGTCTTCCCTCTTGTGTCTCTGGAGACTGGTGCAGCTCTCCCTTGATCACTGAAGACTGGGACACCTCTCAGTCAGTCACTGGAGACTGATGCGGCCCTCTGTACATGCAGGCTTCCCCTTCCTAGGCTGTGTACGCTTGGGCTCCCCCCTCTTGGGCTGTGGATGCTCCGGCTCCCCCCTCTTGGGCTGTGGATGCTCCGGCTCCCCCCTCTTGGGCTGTGGATGCTCTGGCTTCCCCCTCTTGGGCCATGGACGTTCCGGCTCCCCCCGTCTGGGCGCTGGACGCTCGGGCTCCTCCCACTTCAGGTCCATGTCTGTGTCTCAGTCGGCCTCCAGGCAGCTGTCCTCCTCATGCCCATAGCACAGGCAGAAGGAGCATTGTGGCCTTGGGCCCCCCTCTTCTGGAAGGAGGCAGTTGAATGGGAAATTTCCCCGTTCCCCTCAGATGGGGCACCAACAGGTGACCTCTACCATGCTGAGGAAGGCGTCTCAGCTGCTCTCCGTTTTAGGTACTGGCTGCTTCTGGGGATGTCTGCTCCTCCCCTTCTCTTTCCTCAGGGCTGGCAGTCGTTCCTTTTCCTGATGTGGGGGTTGGTAGTCGGGTGACATGTGCCCTTGTTTCACTCTCCTTTCTTGCTGCCTTCCTTTCCCATTTTTCACAAAAAAAGTGAACCCGCAGTACCTGCTCAGGCCTGGGTACGTGGAAGTGCTAGAATCCCACGCTGGACACCACATGTGACAGGGATAGCAAAGTGATGAATGATGTCCCAGACCAGAAAGCTGACAGACACAGATACTTGCAGGGTTGAAAGCACTGGTGCATCATTTTTATTGCAACCAAAAATAAACAAAACACTTTCACAAAATCCAACACCCATTTAAATAAACTAACAATATACCGTTTCCTTTAAATAATAATACAATAAACAACACATTTATTTACAAGCAGGGCTTTGCCCTGCCCCCTCTAATTATGTGCAGGGCTTTTCTGCTGCCCTGCCACAGACACGTTACTGAAAAAATTGATTAATTACTCGTTATTCATTTCTTCAGAAAAAAGTTATATCTCCTCACTTATTACTTAATAAAAAAGTAGAGAGTTATATTACATTTCTTTCTCTTGTCTTGTCCTGCAAAACAGTTATTGTGACTATTGTTTACTTTTTAAACTAAACATCTGGTTATTCATTTATTAAATGTGTCAAACAAGTTTTTAAAATGTTTCTAGAAAAACAAACAACTCTTAATAATGTATTGGATATAGCAAAAAGTAAATTGTAATCATTACAATACACGCGACTTTGTGGAAGTATAACTATATATCTTTCCAACGTATACATGGCATAAGGAGTGAAAATTAAAACGCAACTAAAGTTACATAAAGGCTTTTTATAAGAGAATAGCGAGCATCAGTTTGGAAAAAACTGACTTTATTGTAAACCTGTGTGGTTCGGGGGGCAGTAGCGAGGGCTCCTCCCTCTCCATTCCGTCCTGACAATAATATCTGTCAAAACTCTTGTGACAGGGTAGGCCGATGTGGTGACATCAGGCCAGAATGCAGGAAGGAAACACAACGGAAAAATACTGCGGTGCAAAAGGCAAAAATAAATAAAATATTCAAACAAAAACAGTTGCTCACAGAGCAAAATAAAGGCTTTAAACAAAACAAATCTCGAACACAACACAAAACACCAAACACACAGGTCAGGCTGGGCAGATCACTTTCACTGATCCTATGTTGACTTTTTGTTATAATAATAATAATAATAATAATAATAATAATAATAATAATACAACAAAACAAATACGGCGGAACCCTGTTCTAAAATAAACAAACAATACATTTAAATCAAAATACAAAACAAATACATTTTACAGCAGGGCTTTGCCCTGCCCCCTTTACATGTACAGGGCTCCTCGCCCTTATCACACCCCTATTCAAACCCCAAGTCATGCTTTGCTCTCTGCCTTTTTCATTTTCCACAATCCTCCCCTCCTCCTGCACTACGCATTCCTCCTCCATTATGCTTCTACACCTCTGCAAAGGTCTCCCTCTGGGGGTATGTAAAGCTCAATTTCCAACCTTAGAAGCCCAGCAATGGCTTTGTTCTCTGCTAGAAAGGTTCTCTGCGAGACACCCTTGCCAAATCTATCCTAACTCTTTTGTTTTCCCATTTTCGCACCTCTGGGTTCTCCTTGGGTCAAGTATTGTTTGCTTCCTAGCCTTGGAGGCCAATTGGTTTGGTCTCACCTCCGCGAGGGCGGCTCTCCGTGAGTCAAGGGGAATCCCTGTACTCATCCCTAAGACACAAAGCACTTCTCTCCTATTATCAATTCCCGTGGTTCTACCTCCACTCAGCCCTTGCTCCTTTCCCGTGAATGTATATAAAACACTGTTTTAGATCAATTATTTAATGTAATTGACACACATGTATTCTGTAGATACATATTATCTATCTATGCATCAATTGAACTGTAGCATTTTTTGTATACAGGCAGTGGACAACAAAATGGAAACACCTGGGTAAATGAGGGACACCAAGTATATTGAAAGCAAGGTCTTCTGCACAGGTGTGCTCATGCGTTTATTAAGCAAATAACATCCCAGCATGCTTAGGGTCATGTATAAAAATGCTGGACAGGCCTGGTTGCCTATAATTATGGCCAGCATGGCTACAAGAGGAGACCTCAGTGACTTTGAAAGAGGGGTGATTGTTGGGGTGCGCTTGGCAGGAGCTTCAGTGACCAAGACAGCTCAACTTGCTGATGTTTCACAAGCAACGGTGTCTAAGATGATGTCGGGATGGAACTCCGAGGGAAAGACATCATCAGCAAAGGGCAACAGTGGGCGGAATACTCCAGGATTGTGATATCCGTGCAGTAATTCGAAGTGCAAGGCAAAACAGGCGAGCAACTGCAGATCAATTGACTGCAAATTTCAACTGGGGCACGAGCAGCCAGTTTTATCAAAAACGGTCTGCCGAGAACCCCACAGAGCAGGATACCATAGTATCTCAACACCGTATTAAGTGACTTTACATTGGTGTTTCCATTTTTTTGTCCACTACCTATATATATATATATATATATATATATATATATATATATATATATATATATATATATATATATATATATATTAGCTCAAAGAACCAGCTGCCCAACGTTTTGATATGTTGTACATATCTTTCTCAAGGGAGCCTGTGTTTGAATCAAAACATTGGAGGTATTTGTAGGTTTTTGACGGCATGACAACTACTTGTTATTGTTTACATTCAAATCCATGATTTATTCTTACATGATGTAATGTTGTTCTATATATTCTGACATCATTTTTACTTTTATTAATTCTAATTAGCATTACTTTATATAAACTTATATTTTTATTATATCATGCAATGCTGGGTCTGAGGATCAGTCTTGATTTGGCCTCCCCAGCGCATCAGCATGCACAACGTTTGAATGAATTTTGTTTATTTATTTGAATGTTATATATTTATTGAAGTTAATTAGTTCATTCTTTTCTGTTGAGTCCCACTGGCATAATCGTGTTCAGTCTATTTATCCATTTACTTTCTTTTATTCTTATATATGTCGCATTGACTAATTTTAGCTGTTCTAATACTACAAACTTTACATCATTTATGTCATGTCCTTGACTGGTGAAGTGCTGTACTATTGGTTCATTCATTTTTTTTATTTCTAATTAATGAAAGGTGGTTCTGAATTATTTTATATAAAGTAGTTCCAGTCTCTCCAACATATTTGATTTCATCACATTATTCACAGGCTATTCCATAAACAACATTGCTATTTTTACAGTAGGTATTAGTTTTTAGTGGATATGTGGTGTTCTTATGTTTAATTATATTTTTACTTATGTCCATGTATTTACACACTTTACATCTACTGGTGCACATGTTCGTAGAACCTATTTTGTCAATTATTCTTTTATGTTTACTGTGAATTAAAATATCATCTAAATTAGCTTTTCTTTTGAATGCTACAACTGGGGCCTTAAGAAATACTTACTTTAATTTTTCTGAATTATGTAGAATCCGCAAGTGTTTCCAAACTATCTTAGAAATATTGGGCAATAGTTTAGAGTAAGTCATTACTAATGGGACTCTTTTGAGCTTTTTATCTCTATTTTTATAATCTAGTAGATCATCTCCAGAATTTTTGAAAATCAACACGTTTTACTGCACTGTGTTACTTTTCTTTCTAAACAGCTGAAGAAGGGCTTTTGCCCAAAACATCCTGAAATAAATGATTTTTAATCAGACACAAGAGCTGGGGTTGGCCCCGTGGATAATTCCGGAGCGGGAGCCAACCGAACTGGAACTGCTGCTGCAAAAGTGGGAGCTGCCGTCCCGAGAGCCAGAGGGGGTGGAGCTACCGTCCCGAGAGCCAGAGGGAGTGGAGCTACCGTCCCAAGAGCCAGAGGGGGTGGAGCTACCGTCCCGAGAGCCAGAGGGGGTGGAGCTACCGTCCCGAGAGCCAGAGGGGGTGGAGCTGCCGTTACCAGAGCCCAGAGGGGAGGAGCCGCCTCTCCCAGAACCATCATTCATGCAAGTGAGTCCGGCGTTGCCAAGGGAGGTCCCCAGTCCCGTCATCGTGGACACCTGGCCGGAATGCCCAGATCTCCCTGCGCTGGACCTTGCTCCCAGGTCGCAGCACTGCCAGGCACAGTCGCTTACCTGGTCCCTTACTCCACTCCCCCTGGAATCCCAGACGTCGCTGCGCAAGAGGCAGACGTCGCTACGCAAGGGGCAGAGGTCACTAGCGTTCCCCCTGCTGATTGCTCCGCTCCCCTTGCCTAGTGCTACGCTCCACCTGGAATTCCAGAGGTCGCTGCGCAGGTCCACAGGCGCACGCCTCTGCCTGTCAGTCCTGGCTCCCGGTCACCGGTCCGCGCTATGGTCGCCCTGGACCAACCCACCCTCAAGCCCGCCCGTGGAAGAGGGCGAAAATTGACATTTGTGGACTTGAGGGTGGGTGGTCTTTTAAGGGTGGAGGGAGGTGGCCGTTGTATGGCCGGTGTCTTGAAAAGACATGGGGGAGGATGTGTGAGACAGCAGGGAGGGGGTTAAAACCTCTCTGCAGAAAAAACATGTGCGGAAGGCACACTTTTATTTTGTTGATTGTTTAATTGTTTTATTGTTTAATTAGTACCTGCACCTGGCTATTATTAAAAATTAGAGCCAGGTGCAGGGATTTAAAAAGAGAGCAGTCAGTCTGCTCTGGGCGGCTGCTGAAGAGGGCAGAAGCCCGACTGTGCTGGTGTGTGGGTACAGCCGTAATTAAAAGAAAAAGGTAGTGTGAAGCCTTTTTGTGTGTTTTGTTTTGTTTGTACAGGTAAACAGCTTAGCTGTCCTGTTTTAGTTTAGGTTCCTGTTTTGTTTTAGTTAGTGCTCAAAGAAGAGCTAGGTGTTTGTTTTGTGTATTTTTGTTTTTGTGTTTATTAAAAAATTGCGCAACCGCGCATAAAAAAATCAATTTCTGTGTGTTGGGTCGTGTTTTTAAAGGGGCAACGAACCGCGAAGAGGTTCGATTCTTTCACAATATATATATATATATATAATTGCAATACAGCTCTGTGAATGTGCGGTGGGTGTGGGCGTGGAACAGACGTCACAGGTGCAAATACTCCAATACCAACAATGGTAGAGGGCGTACTTTATTAAAGGGGAACACAGTCCAAAACAACAAAAATATAAATATTAGGTCCCAATAGAGCGAGTCCCTCTCAGCTCTTTGGTGCACTTTTGGGGTGGTGAAAAGTGCAGGTGCTCAGGTGCTGAAGTGTCCAGTTCAATTGTGTGGGGTGTGTGATGTCCAAGGTGAAAGTGCTGGCAGTAATGCGGCAGCTCCTTGGCGTCAGGGATCACTCTGACCCCGGTCCTGACAATAAACAAATCAAAAACACGTAGAACACTAACAAACACAGCTCAACAACCCAGATTCAGTGTTACCTCAAAGGCCCCGCACTCACTGCAGCACAGCTAATATGGTCATTCCACCCTGCACTAAGATGGCCGACTCCCTTTTCTGCCCCTCTCTCCAAGCAGGCCCATCTCGGTACAGGCGTGCAAGTACTTCTGCTTAGTGCCCTCTTGGGTCAGGAGGGACATTTGCAGCTCAGATCCTCTCGCTCCCTGTCACAAGCGCTCACCTTTTAGAGTAACTTATTTAAGACATTAGCTAGCCAATTCTCACATTTTTACAGTAAACCAAGGAATAATTTCACTTGCAACATTTTCACATGTTGGCTCTGTTATTTCCACTGTTTAACTGTAAAGATACACTCTCGAATGTCAACATTTAAAAAAATAGTTATAAAAATACAATTCGCCCAAAGGCATTTCTTAGGTTGATTTCATTTACAATGATAATGATAAAAGAAAAAAAAAGCCAAATAAGCACACAATACATTCATGCTCACTGCAAGATTTCAATAGATACAATGAAAAAGAGAGGTTTAACAATAGAGAGACAAGAATAATATGTTTATAATCTTTAATCATCAGTTTTAGTTAATGACTGTGGCTTTTTGCTTAGTCAAGAGATTGAGGACTACTGGGCCCTCTGTTAAGCCCTTTGTTCAGGGCTTGAGAAGAGGCCAAAGCCATGTGTTCCCTGTCACATAATAAAATCTCAGAGGCATTTGAAGGGTTCAGCCAAGGCACAGTGCAAGAGTCACATTAAATAACTTTTTTATTTTACCTCCTGAGAAAGTTTCCTTAAACACATACGCACGGTTATTTCAGCCAATGAACAAAAAACACTTTGCAACCCTCAAACAGGCTCTGGCAAGGCACAAAAGTCAATCACTCCAAAATGTCAGATTTTTATCTGCTAGGGATTTCTAAAGACCCTGGCTTGAGGCTTGCAGCAATAGGGCCTCCTGTGGGGTGGTGAGTGCAATGATGTCATCCTGGTGACTGTCAGCCTTTAACTAGAGCAGTGAAAGGGCCTGTTATGTTTCTCCTAACCCAGCAGGTGTGAAGGCAACAAAAGAACCTTCTCAGTGGAATCCCTTACACGAAACTTAATCAGGCCTCCATTGCATGCGAACTGAAAGGGGGAACAAATGCTGATTCATTATATATTTTTTTCCTTTTTCTTGTTGAGAGTTCTAGCTAAATACATCTCTCTATGAGGCAGTGATTTTTTTTACCCTCCACTGTATTTGGTTTTTTTCTTTTGTAAAAAGGTTTCTTTTGTTAAAGAATTATGGACCCTTGTTTCACAACCTTATCCTATATCCCTTGACCAAGATTATCTTTTTATTTTTATGTTGAGAACTCATTCTTTGTTCGATTTCCCATATAAAGGCTTTTATTACTTTCTTACGTCTTATTTCTATCTCCTTAGCAAATGAATAATGTACCTACTTTAGGAAAAGGAAAACAGAGTGTATCCTAGATATGTGGTAGATAATGGATAATATATTTAGAATGTATGACTATTGAGACTATAGTAAACAAACTTCTAGCGTGTAATTAAAATTGAAACTCTTAATCATCATAAAAGACATTTGCAAAGTATATAGTAACTACCCCAGAGGAAGCATGTTCATTGTCTCTATAAAGCTGAAGGGTTGAAGGCCATAGTGGAAGTTTCATGATAGGACCACCATACAATACAAAGGGTTAAATTTACTATGGGGATATTTTAGGTACACTGGAGTGCAAAATGACTGTTGGCAGTCATCCAGAAAAATGTAGTTCAACCTAGTAGTTCCATTTTTACTATTTGTATCATGACTTCCTGAATAGTTAATGAGCTTCCATGTCCCCTGATTTTACATATTGACAGGGGTTTTCAATTGTTTTCTTATTCTTTTTTAGGGACGCTGCAAGCTTCAATAAAACAAAGGCTCTCATTCATTATGGTTATTCATTTCATCTTTTGGCTCAATTCCACTGTCATACTCCAATTTTACTTGAATTTAATTCAATAAAAGTTGTAATTCCCAGGCATTGTATGGGTCTGAATGGATACATATCTATGTATGTATGTAAATTCTAGAACACCCACCTTCAGATGTTTTCCAAGCCATCCGCCTGCTTCACTACCACAAAAAGATTCAATAAAGACTAACTTGTTACAGTGTTGCAACTAGGAATAAAAAAAGAAAACCTCAAATGCTTTGGGTTTGATTCAGCCTGACAACTAAAGATGTATGCGGTTCAAAAAGCCATTGGTAGTTCAGACACATTTTTCGATTTCATAACTAAATTACTAAATTACATCTTTATCTTCAGTATCTAATAAACAAAGCTCTCGCTTTTGTTCCTGTGTCACTTCTACAGCCTTGATCCAGATTGCAGCTTCACACCATAATGATAATTTCCCTTTTTTTAAATGAGGCACAAAGAGACCAATTTTATGGTGACAAAAGTATGTCTTCTTCTTTTATTATTATTATTATTATTATTATTATTATTATTATTATTATTATTATTATTATTATTATTGTTGCTACTATTAATAATAATAATAATAATAATAATAATAATAATAATAATAATAATAATACACCGTGTAACAATTTTTTTTTTGTTTGTTTTTTGGTTCCTGGGTAGTAAGTGTTATTTCCTAATTGCTTATGCCTCAGAAGTATAGAAAATGGCTATTATTCCCCACAAACTTTGCTTTTGTGACAAGGACAGTGATATTTTGAAATTTACCTATTTTCCAGAACATTCCAGATAGATTCAGTGCTGAGTAAACTTGGAGTAACTTTCCAGTAATATAAATAGTAGTATAAATACAGGGGCCTTAAGCCCACCAGTTCAGTTTAGTTCCAGCTGCCTAAGTGGATACATATCTGCATTTTTCTGAGATGGCATCAAGAGGCTGCAATGGTGGCATTCCTGATGGGTCTCCAAGGCAGTTTTACCAAGTTTCCCTGCTAGCTTTGCCTTTGGGACAGCAGGGACACCAAGGCGCACTACCACAGGCGGGACTGGCCACAGCGGACCGAGTTCTCTGTGGGGAGGAACAACGTCAAGTGGGAGCCACTGCTGGACCCTCGGAAGGTGCTGATGCCACCACTGCACATCAAATTGGGCCTTATGAAACAATTTGTCAGAGCTCTAGATAAGGAGTCAGCAGCCTTCAAGTACCTTCAAGACTTCTTCCCTAAGCTGTCTGAGGCAAAGGTCAAAGCCGGTGTCTTCGTCGGACCACAGATAAAGAAGATCCTGGAATTCCCCAAGAAGCTCACTAGTAAGGAGAAAGCAGCTTGGAACAGCTTTGTCGCAGTGGTTCGGGGCTTCCTGGGCAATCACAGGGCCGAAAACTATGTGGAGCTTGTTGAGACTCTGGTGAAGAACTACGGCACAATTGGCTGTAGGATATCCCTCAAAGTCCATATCCTTGAAGCTCATCTTGATAAATTCAAGGAGAACATGGGAGCATACTCGGAAGAGCAAGGCGAGCGCTTCCACCAGGATATACTGGACTTTGAACGCCGCTACCAAAGACAGTATAACGAGAACATGATGGGAGACTACATTTGGGGGCTGATTCGTGAAAGTGATTTACAGTATAATCGTAAATCTCGAAAAACTACTCACTTCTAAATCTTTTGTAGTCATTTTTGTATTACTTTAGTATAAATACATGTTAATTTGGATTCATATGTTGTTTTTTTCTGACTTTATGTGAACGAAAAGACACAAATTCGCCCGTTTTCTCATTGGAAATAGGTAAATTTCAAAATATCACTGTCCTGGTCACAAAAGCAAAGTTTGTGGGGAATAATAGCCATTTTCTATACTTTTGAGGCATAAGCAATTAGGAAATAACACTTACTACCCAGGAACAAAAATTGTGTTACATAGTGTAATAGTGGTACATACTGATCGATCATTTCCTGATCACTCGTTTTATCACCAAACTCCTCAATAATGCGATCCAAGTCATTGTTGTAAATTATATTAGAGCGCTAGATGCTCCGTCAGGGACATCCTACCTGCTGGTGATTGTGTCCCAAGACACACAAAGGTGTTGTTGACAACAGCACTCAGACGTGCTAGATTTCTTAACATACAACAAAACTATGTGACGCTACCAGCAATGGTGGCTCACGGAGGAAAATGCAAGAAATGTACAAAAATAAAAATAAAAACTGGAAACAAAACAATAAACATAAGGTTCTGTGACACAGTGAGCCTCACTCCACTAAACAATGGTCCTGCTTACACACCTCGCTCCTATACTTTTACATAGGAACTAAAATCCCTAAATTAATCCTTATTCTTTATGCAATTCAACAAACCTGGACCCCGGTTAACAGGTATGTGTGTGTGTGGCTCTACAAAGCTCCAATCCCAGTTAAGACACATGGTGATCAGGGGATTTGGCTTCTTACTCACAGAGCTCGGATCCCTGTTATACACATAGTGATCAGAGGATTAAGGCATTTAAGATTTCATTGCCCGGGTAGCTTGGATGTTTAGTCCTATGGCCCTGCAGCAGCCCCAAGGTTACCACGACACAATCTGCTGGGTGCCCACTTTTCATGCGCAGGTCCTCAACCCTGCCACACACACATACCTGTTACCTTTTGTACAGGGTGCGATTTGTCAAATTTCCAGTGCTGGGGCTAAAATACACAAACTACAAAACAGTAGGTAATCCTATAATAAAGATATATCACATTGATACATCACTCATGTGCCACCATGCATATGCAGTTACAGTAATCCGTCTCGTATCCGACTGCACGGGGACCAGAGTAAGAGCGGATATGTAAAACGTTGGATTAATGAATCCTGTTTTAATTACCATTAGACACAGCTGTAACAGTTATTATATTCACACAGTTATTGTTTTAAGATTCAGCTTTTATTACGGAGCTCCCCTAAATACTTTTGTTTAGAAAGATACAGGGTATCAATGCTTGTGACAGAGTAGCCATCTGCCATGTGGGTGCATGTATTCGCTGCTGAGTCACAGGCAGGAGATCGAGATGGAGGTTGAAGTTGATACACCCCTGCAGGTGAACAGGATTTATTTACATTTCACAAGGCAGGAGCCAGGCCTGCGTAAAGGGACTACTAGAATAAAGACTAAGTGCTTGTGACTGTAAATTAATGATAAACCAGTCACTACAGTTCATTATAAAAACCTTGGCAAGTGATAAACCAGTCACTACAGTTCATTATAAAAACCTTGGCAATGTTCTTATTGTATAATACTTCCATTCTAATTTATCGCAACATCTTCTTTTGCCATTAATTATAGTTCTAATGAGCATTAATGACTGATAATGATGAGGCTGATATCTTGCCTCAGGGGTTCTGTACTTAGTTCCTGAATATGTGAAGAATGCTGATTACAAAAAAATGGTAGTTTGAGAAAAAAAAGTCTAGCCAGCCTAACTGACAATCTGCTTCTTCAGAAAATGCCATCAAAGACCACAAATGGTGGTGGAGTGACACAATTCAAATAAGCCACAGACAAGGCAACACACATTTAATAGCATGAAGACATGAATGAGACTCAGTGAAACTGCTCTTTTTTTAAAAGCACCCAACTGCATCCTTTTGTGAATCCTGATTTGCATTCATTCAGCAATCTATAAAGCCTGGCTGGTTTCCTCTGAACAGAGATATTAACCTTTACTCTTTTCTCAACAATTTTTCTCAATGTATTATATGTACCTTCTACTCATTTCACATTTTCTGAAGTGTTTCAAAAACAAACAAAAAATAAACCACCCACAGAACATAGTAAACCGAAACAGAGCCAGCTGTGTCAACAAGGCTCTTCATTTTGAATTGTTTTTGTAAGACATTAGTATGGCCATACATTGAAACCCCTAAACAAGACAATTTAGCAAATAGAGGCATTTCCTTTCCAGCGAAAGGGTAAAATTGGTCTATACCCTGTATGAGTTTAGTTGGGAGCACAATAATAATGCTAAGCATTTATATTGTGAACTATTTCTTTGCTTTTATATTCATTTTCTAAAAGCTGTATTTTGTGCATTATTTTGTTTTATTAGTACCGTACATATTTTTAAAGACTGTAGACAAGAGTTCCTGATGCTCCAACATTGAGCCATCTGTTAGTGGCATGAAATATAGGCAGATATGGGTGCTACAGAAATGCAAGTTAAAAGGGATATTAGTGTTTTTGTTAAAATATTTTTTTTTTTGCTCTATAATACATCGGATTAAAAAATGTTAAATCCTTGATGAAAATAAATACATAGTGCAACCTGAAGTTTAACCCTATTGGAAATGTACATGTTTTAAATGCAATTTAATGTGATTTTCATGTAATACAGAATTACTTCAGTAATAAAATTGAAACAAAATGGCAACACATGTGTAATACAATATTCTTAGCATGCTAATGCATTTTAAATAACATATTGTAAATATACCTTTATGACAATTAAAATGCCAATTCATCACAATATGAATACATTTCTAAAGGCATTGTAAATAAAATGTTAATACGAGATCAATATATTAGCACCACATTGATATTGGTATTAAATCAGCCTGTAAATGTATTTGTATTATTATTATTATTATTATTATTATTATTATTATTTATTTCTTAGCAGACGCCCTTATCCAGGGCGACTTACAATCGTAAGCAAAAACATTTCAAGCATTACAATACAAGTAATATAATAAGAGCAAGAAATACAATAACTTTTGTTCAAGCAAAGTACAAGTTTGACAAACCACAATTCAATAATACAGCAGGTAATAGTGATAGTTACATCAGGATATGATTAAATAGTGATAGTTACATCAGGATGTGATTAAATACAAAGTACTACAGGTTAAAAACTTGGCAGATTACAGTATTCTGAAGTACAGGATTAAATGCAGTAAAATAGGGGGCTGATAAGAGCAAAATAAAGCACATTTACATGAAGGGTGATAGTGTCCCAGGATACAAACAGAGGAGTTCTACAGGTGCTCTTTGAAGAGGTGAGTCTTAAGGAGGCGCCGGAATGTGGTCAGGGACTGGGCAGTCCTGACATCTGTAGGAAGGTCATTCCACCACTGCGGAGCAAGGGTGGAGAAGGAGCGGGCTTTGGAGGCAGGGGAGCGTAGCGGTGGTAGAGCTAGTCTTCTAGTGCAGGCGGAGCGGAGAGGTCGAGTGGGGGTGTAGGGAGAGATGAGGGTCTGGAGGTAGCTGGGTGCAGACTGGTCAAGGCATCTGTAGGCTAGTACAAGAGTCTTGAACTGGATGCGAGCGGTGATCGGGAGCCAGTGGAGCGAGCGGAGTAGTGGAGTAGCATGGGCGAAGCGAGGCAGAGAGAACACCAGGCGGGCAGCAGAGTTCTGGATGAGCTGGAGCGGACGGGTGGCGGACGCAGGGAGGCCAGCCAGGAGGGAGTTGCAGTAGTATGCCAGTGACACTGGCATACAGTGTCATTACACTGTATGCCAGTGTAATGACAATAATAATATATTCCTACTTACATTTAAAATAAAATATCACTACAATATAAACATATTGGCATGAGATTGATATAACCATATTATCAACCTATCAAAGTATTTTGATTTAAGTAAACTATCGGTATTAATACAGTTAATTTAAGAATCATGTTTAAATTGCCATAGTAAGGGCCTATCAATGTATTATGATTTCAATAAGATCCCAATATTAATATAGTTCTAAATGTATTGTAAATCAAATGTCAATCCAATGTAAATATAATGTAATGCAATTAAAATTGCTATTGCATCAAACTGACGATGTATTTTGATTTCAGTGAGATCACAATATAAATATACACTTAAACATATTCAAAACTAAATGTCAATCTGCAAGATCTCCTGCAGATCGAGATGTTCAGCTGTTTTCACCGTGTTTTAATAAACACTAGGCTAATTCTTAATATGTGCCTGCTACTAGTTCTGTGAAAAAGGGTACTTAGCTATAGGCTACTAAAACCACTATATTCTGTGTGCTGCATTATTCAGTTTATTTCGCATTATCCTGCGAATATCTGCCATTTTTGATGAACGTAGCCTGTAAAAAAAAAATCGTAGTGAATTCACACACACAGTAGCCTAGCCTACCAGAAACAAGTCTTCAAAGCTATACACCTACAAGTAATGGCTTTGAGGATATCCTCAGGTTTAGACAAGGTTCCAGCCCGAGATCCTGTCATGAAATGGGATGCCTGCTTCTGCTTTATGAAGAAGGCATCCATTAAATTGTTCGTCAGCTTCCTGTAGTCAGCGTGAGTGCACAGTCTCAGTTTGTTCTTTGAAATTGAGATTCCAGAGTCTGCATCCAGCATCACCTAATGCAGATAGGTAGTAGGTTACTCCGAGTTTTCCGATCTAACCCCAAACACTACTGCCCAGGTATTAACCATTACAGACATTTAGCAGAAAACTTTATCCGAGGCAATTACAAGGCTTATCAAGCAATAAAATCAATTACAACGCAACTTCATCACTAAATGCAGCCTCACAGTGAACATTAAAAATCGAAAAGATATGCATGCACATTAAAGAGGACACAGAAATAGTTGAAGCAAGCACACATGCTGGATTCTATAAAACAAGTTATAACATAACTGCTATGGAGTGTGACATTTCTAAAGTAGTTTTGTAATATCCCAATTATAGGTCTTACTTACAGCAAAACCCTGGAGTTTTTCAATAGCATTCTCAAGTCTTGCAATATACATGGGAAGATCTGGAATGACAAACATGTGAACATTTTCATTACCGAAACAAACTGACCACAACAATGCCCTATATTACAGATTGTAGTAACTGGTGAAGGTGCGCAATATCCCTTTTCAAAGACTTGTTCTCTTCAAGCAGTACATAGTTTTGATCTAAAGAATGCTCAGGATTTTTCAGGGAGGCCTGCTGAATAAAATAGGAATAAGGGTAACACTTTACACTAAGTAGGCAATTTTGAGTATACTACTGAGCAATTACTTTTGTACTTACAATGTATTTACAGTGTAATTACACATAGTTACAATTTAGGTCATGTGTAACTACTTGTGCCATTAAATCATTAAACATCTTTATGTGTATTAATACAATACCATACATAATTACACATTACCTACATTGTAACATATTGTAATTACATAGTAATCACACTATAAGTACTTAAGTAATTACTCAGTAGTTAAAATCAAAATTGCCTACTTAATGTAAAATGTTACCATAATAAGTCATTGCATTCAGTATTTTAAAGGTATTTTAATCTATAGGCCTAATGATTTTTGTTTTTACCTTGTTTCTCAGTTTTTTTTTGCGATAGCAGTTTCACAGTTTTTTTGCAGAAGTACAGCAGTGTGGAGTAGTGGTTAGGGCTCTGGACTCTTGACCAGAGGGTTGTGGGTTCAATCCCCAGTGGGGGACACTGCTGTTGTACCCTTGAGCAAGGTACTTTACCTAGATTGCTCCAGTAAAAACCCAATTGTATAAATGGGTAGTTGTATGTAAAAAAAAGAAAAGTGAAATGTATAATGTGAAATAATGTATAATGTGATATCTTGTAACAATTGTAAGTCGCCCTGGATAAGGGCGTCTGCTAAGAAATAAATAATAATAATAAAATAATAATAAAAACCTGTACATGCTGTCAGTGTTCGCTAGGTTCCTCAGGTAAAGGACTTCTGTCGAAACCTTTCTCCGTCATCTCATTCCTTTTCTTTAGTAGGCACATTTTAGTATCTGCACGACCGAAGGGGAGGGGGAAATTAAACGTCAAAACAAAATGAAAATAATTCAGCCCTTAAATATGAAATAAATTTAAAATAAAGATAATACAAGTGCTACTCACCCAATATTTCCAAGTTTTGCTGGGCATCTTTTGGTAACTCCTTTCGCGCTCCATAATGATTACATTCTCATCAATAAAATCAGACAAGTTCTCGATTTCAACACTGCTGTCTGCAATGCATGCCACATTTTTGGCTGCAGTAACTTCAACTTCAATGGTGTTTTCTGTATAGAACTCACACAGCACCCACATTCTTTGTATGTATTTTGGCTTGTTTGGAATATTAGGCTACAAAAAATCCACAAATGCATAACCCTCAAACGATGGAACTAAAATCAGTCCTTAAAAACATAGGTCTATATATATAGGCTACTAACGATGCAATTGTATTTCAATTTGATTTAATTACTTTAAAATCACAGCAGCTATCTGTGATTATAAGGTAATTAAAGCAAATTGAAATGCAATTGCATCGTTAGTATATAGACCTGTTTTTTTAGGACTGATTTTAGTTCTATTGTTTGACGCTTATGGGTTTGCAGATTTGTTTGAAGATTTTGTAATATTTACATATACAAAATGGCAAAAGAATTTGTAAGTTCATCCATATCTATTTCTTGCACAGCTTTACTGACATATAGGCTAATTTTAATAACAAACACAGTTATACATTTTATGTGGGTAGTGTTACAAAATAACATTTGTAGGTGCTCTTTTATTCATTTATTTTTATGGTATGCAATGCGTGTCTTTTGGCTATTTTTATACCTAATATGTAGGGCTTTTTAAGACTTTGCAAGTGTTTTTCTTCTTCTTATTGTTGTTCGCCTATTATGTTGCAAAGCCTTTTACTGTGTTCTACAGTCTAGCAAGACATAGTTTAAGACATGTGAAACACCAGGGAACACGTCTGTGCACGGAGACTATGCCCAATTTTAATAACAATTTAGTTTTTTAAAGATAAACTCGCTTGACAACCCAATAGTACATCATGCAGAAGAATTTGAGATGAAAGTGGTAAGCTTATGAAATAATCAAATGGCTATATTTAGAAACATGAAAACAAAGTGTTTGGTTTCTTAGCAGTCACATGTGGAAATGTTTTTTTTTTTTGGACCAATATTCACCTGAATCCTGTCCTGTCTCAGAAAGTCTTGGAATTAGGAAAGCAGTTGTAAACCCGATAGACAGGTGAAGTATTTCTTGAACAGATTTTTTTTTATTTTACTGCGCTGTTTGTATATTACACTATCCAGTGGTTTTCATATTGCACGGTGATCACTTGGACTACCTCATGTTATTATTATTATTATTATTATTATTATTATTATTATTATTATTATTATTATTATTATTATTATTATTATTACATACATTAAGCATAGTCCTTTATCCAATTTAAGTCAAATAACTAGGATTATTCCTAATTTTGTTTTTTAAAACCCGCCCTATGGTGTTTTGTTTTTAGAGTCCACATCTGGACAAATAATACAGTAGAATGATTATTCTTTACATAGAGGATGTAGATTATGTAATAATGATTATATGTAAGATATGTTGTAGAGTCATCGTTCTTTGTCCAGCACATTTTAACGTGGTATGTTTCTCTCACTAAAAGTAAGCAAAATGCATTGTAAAGGATGGGGTATAACTTAGAATTCTTTAATATATTACTGCTTTATTTTGTGTAAACCATGCTCTGTTTTTATATTATTTTTAGTAGTGGCAGTAGTAGTCTTTTTCTCTCTTTTTCTCTCATAGTTCTGACAAAGCATATCAGCAGGTCATCCAGAATAAGTCTGCATTTCTGAATGATGTGTGGAACACAAACATGGATGCAAGTGACGAATCAGCATCTGACATGTCCTTCTCATCAAGTGATTCTAATTGTAGCCAAAGACAAGATGTGCCAGATATAAATATTGACGAAAGCGAAGAAGGATTTGATGTCCCACCTTACTTTCATTTTGAAAATTGAGATGTTCCTCTTTTCCAAGGCAGCACCGTCACTAAGGCTCAATCTCTTATGTTGATATATTCTTTCATATTGCGACATAGTTTAACTAAATAAGCAACATCTGATCTATTAAAGTTATTTGATGTCCTATTCCCAGGTGTATTTCCTCCTAGTGTTGTCCAGTTATCAAGGCATTTTACTAATTATAAAGACATTTGTGTAATTCACTTTTATTGCAAAATCTGTCTTGCATATTGTGGAACAGATCCATCTTGTACCAGCTGCCCAGATTGTAATGAAGACTTACAACTTCATGACAACATGGAAGAGGGTAGCTTTTTCATGTATTTACCAATTGAAAAACAAACTTCAAGATTTCCTACATTTTACTGATGCAGCTGCCGACTGGGAAAATGCTGTTCGAAGTAATGTTATTTGCGATGTTTACGATGGATTATGTTATGAAACGTTGGTTAACAAATTTAGTTTTAACAAGAATGACTTCTCACTAACATGGAATTTTGATTCAGTACCAGTTTTTATATCCTCATCATATTCTATTTGGCCTCTTCAATTTCATGTAAATGAAATATCCCCCGATTTATGTAGGAAACATACTTTTTTAGTATCTTTGTGGTTTGGTAATTCTAAGCCACACATAAATACTTTCCTAAAACCATTTGAAGATGAAACTATCAAGTTAGGGAATGAGGGGGTTATGTGGGAAAACCCTTGTACTCACAATACTTTAGTGAGCAGAGTTTTTCCTGTAATTTGTACATGTGACACTGTTGCAAGGCCTATTCTACAGAATATGACCCAGTTTAATGGACAATATGGATGTAGCTGGTGTGAGCAAATTGGGGAAAATGTATCCAAAGGGTGGGGGTTTTGTCTTGCCTATCCTGGTGTTTTTTCTATAGTGCGAACTCATGATTCTGTTTTTCAGTGTTCCTTAGATGCTTTGCATTGCGATCGGTCAGTTAAGAGAATTAAAGGTCCCTCTCCTTTGATGCTTATTCCCTGTTTTCATGTGGTTGATGGCTATGTTCCAGATTATATGCATGCAGTGTTACTAGGTGTTGTTAAACAAATGGCATCATTATGGTTCGACTCCTGTTATCATGAGAAACCTTGGTATATTGGTTGTACGATTACAGCCATAGATGTTCTGCTACAGAGAAGAACTGTCGAGGTACCCAAGAACTCTTAAGGTCTGGAAATACTGGAAAGCGAATGAATGGAGAAATGTCTTGCTTTTTTATTCCCTGCCTTCTTTGCGAGAAAATTTGGAATGGAAGTATTACTTTTATTGGTCATTGCTTGTTTATTCAATGTATATACAACTTCAAAGAGAAATGTCCCTTATAGAACTAGATGCAGTGCAAAAAAATCTAAATTTATTTGTAGAATTGCTTCAGAACCTTTATGGAAAGGAACACAATTCCTTCAATGTTCACCTTTTGCTGGCCATTTGTCAAAGTGTCCGAAATTGGGGACCTCTTTGGGCTTGGTCAACTTTTCCTTTTGAGTCGTATAATCATCGGATACTCGGTTACTGTCATGTCATGGTTCCAGGGGTGTACCAATGCAGATATTTAAAAAACATGTGCCTGATGAGATTTACAGTATTAGTCACTTTTATTTTAAAAATGCTAGCGAGAAGTGTGAGCTTATGATAAATAAACTATAAACCCTTTGCGGTCCTATGTCGGACCTGGTCCGACATTGCAATTATTCCTATCCGGTCCAATGTCGGACCCTGTCCGACATCATCAAAAAGACGCAAAAAACGGGTTTCTAGTCGTTTTTTCTCCAGAAAAAGCCAAGAAAACCATTCAATGGCCGAGTGGGAGCGACAGGAGCCAAGACAAGCCGAATAAAAGGGCGTATCTCATGAATAGTCATACTTGCCCCTGGTATCTGATAATGGAGGCCATAAGGAAACAAGCTGGTTGTGACTGCATCAGCGCTCAGAGAATATCACGGATATTTACAGAGCTTTTTTCAGATGTTATAGTAATAAAATAATGACTTGGATCGCATTATTGAGTTTTCAAATTTTGTTTATACTTAGGTTCTCTTTGATTTTACACTCATATGAGTTGTAAGATGATAATCACATATAATACAGATTTCCTGTCTAAAAATCTTAACACGAGTTTTAATGTTTACACACCCTTGATCAGAGTGATAAGATTAAAATTGCATGATTTGTTATATTATTTATGTCTAAAGTTACTCCAGAAAAGTTGCACTACTTGGATATAAACGGTGTATAAATTGTTTACATTTAAAAAGTTAAACTTTGTGTTTTACGCAAAAAAATTACTTTTTCCTAATTTTGTCCAATGTTCAACGATGTCCAAACTATACTCGTTTTACGGTAATTATATTGTCTAAGCTACTTTCTCTACTTTAGTGTTGTTATTTCTTTAAAATGTTGTGTAAACTCTTATTAATTGTGAACTTTCATTGGAAGATGTATATTGAGTTTTACAATTGCAGAGATGTGGGTGTCATCAATGTCTACAATGTCTACATATATTTACTGTATTTAATCCATACTTTAATTTAATTGTTTTACTTCAGAATCTGAATTATCAGATGGTGACTGCATTTCTTTTTCTGGACATCCTTCAACTCAAAATCCAAGCAAAGAAATGTCAAAGTGTCTCTTCAATAGGTTTTTCAGCAGCCTTCAAGCAAATGATTGTAGCATATGCGCTTCCACCGCCAACTCTAATCTCTTTGCCGACATCGCAAATTTCCCTTTCCGGTCCAATGTCGGACCCTGTCTGACATCATCAAAAGACAGAAAAAACAGGTCCTAGTCGTTTTTTCTCCGGAAAAAGCCGAGAAAACCATTCAATGGGCGAGTGAGACCGATAGGAGCCGAGAGAAGCCGAATAAAAGTTGTGTATGAATACTGATAGACCCGACACCACATAGATAACACGGACATAAACAAACAAGATAGCTGCGTCTGCATCCAGCACTCAAAGAACATCACAG
The DNA here is from genome assembly GCF_902713425.1 of Acipenser ruthenus. NCBI lineage: Eukaryota > Metazoa > Chordata > Actinopteri > Acipenseriformes > Acipenseridae > Acipenser > Acipenser ruthenus. The sequence goes on from NC_081192.1 coordinate 53,572,897, forward strand.
ACATTTGCAGAGCTTTTTTTTAGATGTTATAGTAATAAAATAACGACTTGGATCGCATTACTGAGGAGTTTGGTGATAAAACGAGTGATCAAGAGATGATTTATCGGTATGTATTATTATTAAGAGACATTTGAAAAATATAGCGAACAAGGGGTGGGGCGGGGCTGGAAATGCAGTATTGAGTGTCCTGTTGATATGCAGTGCCTTTTAAACCTGTTTTACTGTGAAAAAAATACTTAAACAGCGCGTCTAAAATAAACTGCACGTTTGAAAATAAATTGGACCTGACGTGCCTGAGACGCGCTGAATAAATCAAATTAATATTTTCAAATTAGACTTAAAATAATCCAATGGGCAGAATTTTCAAAAAGCAGTGTTATTGTATCAAACTCGTGGTATAGTAATGAGAGCTTTAGTAGCAAGTGATTTTCAGATGAAATGTATTAATTAAATCAATCTGTTAATGCTTTGAAATTGAGTCGATAAGGTCATTAATGAACACATTAATTAATTTCTTGGTAGTAACAGTACACTGGGTGTAAATCATTGTAACAATACAACAAATGTTCCATAAGGTTGCAAATGGTTAAAACAAGTGAATACATCTCATTCATAATCACAAGTATGGAAAAGGCTAAAATATTTTCAAAACTACATATATTTAATTATCTAGGTAGTCTGGTCCGGTATGCTCTCTGTATCGTCAGCATCACAGCCACGGTCTGTACATTTCTGTTTCAAGGTGTGTTATATACTCTCTCGTTAATTAAAACCCTCCTTTTCCAAGTGCAAATTAACTCCTGATAAATTATGACAATTAACACGGATTTGCTTTTTAAATTCCCACGCAAACAAAATAAATAGTCACAAGTTAAGATATTAACATTATTTCGTAAATCAACATCATTTCAGAAATCACATTGGCACAATTATTTAATAATGAAATAGGAAGAACCGCTTGGAAATGCCAAAATCAATGCTACATACCGATTTGTTGATTAACACTGGAGTTATTATTTACGACCTTTTGAAAATCCTGCCCATTTTTTCAACCTGCCTAATGGTAACCAGAATGGGGTTCCACAACTGAGGCACACAACAACAACAGAGCTCTGTCCAGTTGATTTGAGATTACTTTTTGGTAGCCTACTGATAACCAATGTAAAGACCTAAGCACGGGAGTAACATGTTGAGAACGACCAGTAAGAGAAAGTAGTCAGGCAGCTGCGTTCTGGAGAAGCTAAAGCCTGTATCAACATATCTGCATCCAGCACAGACTTTAATTTGGCAACATTTTTCAGATGATAAAAAGCATCCTCCCTATGTTGCAAAAACCTACAATCCACACTAAAGGAACCAGAAGCTATCGACTCATCTCTTAGATGTCCAAGGGCTTCAGATGCCACCTTTCCAAACCCCCCTTCTCTTAATTCTGAGTCAACCCAATCAGTATTTCCACGAGGAAGATTTCAGACAAGAAGCACCTTATCATTGAATCTCTGCCCCCTGTGGTTCGTCCCTCAGCAGAATCAATTCCCTTATTCCCTTGGGCCAATTTTCTCTCCACTATATCACCATTTCTGATGTTATTCACTCTATTAAATCCTGATTAGCTAAAGCAGACATTTCATACACATTTAAAGTCATGCCAATATACCCTTCCCTCCACCATTTCTTTGGTATCTGTTGGCGGGGACAATTCTATTCCTCCACTTAGCTAACTTTTGGCTATCGCAGCAGCACTACAATCTTCAATTCCTTCTCTGAAGCCCACTGATGGATTCTGCTCAACACATCATGTCTCCTTCCTGCTGCACTTACTGGACACCTTTCTCATTATTTCTCCTCCCTCTGACTTCCCCAGCAGAAGCATCGCCCTCTGCAGTCTGCGTTCCCCTCTCAGAAGTGGTCCCGTCCACTCCTTCAAATTTCTCGGAATAACCTTGGACACTCTCCACTTTGAAGCCCGCTTTCCCCCGATAAACTGGAACACATCCGCTCCCTCATTCAATCCTTCCAGATCAGCCACACCATTTCAAAAATTGACCGTCAATTACGCCATTTGTATCATTCCTCAAGGCAGGACTTTCATCTCTCATCTCCTCTCTCTCTCTACTACAGTCAAAAAATCTCAATGACCACATTAATATATCTTCGTAAGTTCGGTCCTCCCTCCTGTAGCACTGGAACAGCCTTTACCTTTTCTACAATAACTTAATTTCTCTCCTCCATGACCTCTCACTACATACTGCTGCTTCCTCCATTGGTTTCAACTGTCTTTTTCTTAATCAATGGTTCTCCAGTGCTTGGCCTCTGGAAATCCAGTTTCTCCCCCCCCCCCCCCCCCTCCCCCATCCCCCCCCACAACTTAAATCCACTCCTTCTTGAGCTATAGTTTGTTTGTTTTTAACTAAAAAAAAGCTGTCAATCTTTTACGCAATTATTAAGAAAATAACAGCATCAATCGATGGATGTTACTTTTACTTGTTATTACAAATTCATTCTGACACAAATAAGTGGTCTCTAGTAGGCTAACTGTTTCATACTATGGATGGCTTTATGCATGCCAGTAAGGAGCTTTAAAAATGAAATGCATTGCCAAAAAATCGACATGCTTAATAAATATTTGAAACCCAGGCAGTGAATGTTTCTATTTTATAGAAATTAAGGTAATCTAGATAAATATTTTACTTTTTGTTGTCTTTTTATCTGAATAGCAATGCTGTAAAACTAGCCTGAAATAAATGAGAATCATCAGTAGTATACTGATACTAGACAATATTTTGATACACAAACGTGTTGCTGGTTAGAGAAATGTGAAGGTTGTGTAGTATACTCTATTTTTTGCAATAAACTTACACAACTTGAATTTCAAATGTTAGTATTGTCCATCTTATTTAGACAATTGCATTCATATTGGCTATTTAGTGATTACAGGTATGTTCTTAGCATATTATGACAACTAAATGTCAGTCGCAGTTCAAAGATTTTTGCTGGCACTATGAAAAAATAATGATATTGCTATTTTGTTCTTAGGAGTGTTTTCAAAATTACTAGAACACATGGAGCGGGGCTTCCTTTGCCCTTGCAGTTACTCAGTTGCTCTTTGCATGGTGGAGTGTTGTCTGTAGCCTGTTTCCTAATTGGCAGTTTCTCCAACAAACCATGGCCCTCTGTAGGCTTTGAAATCAAACAATTGACTTAGAAAACAAGGAGGAACAAACATTGAAATTTATAGTATTAAGTGTCTTTTTTTGTATATACATCCTAGGCACTATACAGTAACTAATAATCACTAAAAATAAATAAACAATGAGAGGAACATGAGAGTGCTTGAGGGCTTTCATTTTGCAAACATCTTGAAATTAAAGAGGTAAGAGATGCATCATATTGAGTTTCATTAGTGCGTGAGCCTGCACATATCTTTTGTTTAATCTATGTTGTTATTATTGGGGCTTGGTGTGATTAGAAGATGAAGTAATGGCTCTTTCCCTTGACAAAATGAATCAGCTGCCCTACCTTTTGTCTGTGATACTTTGCTCCTCCGCTTCCACTCAGGAGTCAGTGACTCTCACTAACCCACCCTGGAGGCTAGACCAACATCAGGCAAGCACTCTGAGGGGCGCTCCTATCTAGGACAGAGGAGACCCTTGGGGCAAAATGTGGACTTTATTGCTCCTGCATAGATTATAGAAACAGTGATTTTGAATATTTTGGTGATCTGGTTTGTTCCATAACAACTTTTTGACAATGGAAATTACTTATATGCTTTTCACAGGTAGAGAATGTAGTGTGATGCTTAATACAACATGTATTATAAAACATTTATTTTTGGTACGGTTGCAGAATACAGCATCTCTTTTTAGTTTGTCTTCTGAAATGTAAACATTTTCCTCCAAAAACCAGGCTTGGCCAACACTTAAAGAAAACTTTTAATGTAAGGCACAAGCAAACTGTGCTATCAAAAAGTGACAGATAAGTATATATAAAAGATATGTAGTAGCATTTCTGTGATCATTGAAAACTGGACAGGCAAGATGCATGTCTATACCAATACAATGAAATCAATCACTTAAGGCTACATTTTAGTTGTGAGACATGCATGGAAAGCTTTTTGTGTCTCTCCTATTTTATCTTGCATGTTTTACACCTCAGTGAAACATTATTCATAATCAATGTGTATGTACGCAAGTACATTACTAAATTAAGATCCAGTCTCACTACACGTTACTTATAATGTTTTTCAAATATAAACGTGTATAATAAAGCTTTAGATACGTTCAGAAACTGTGGTCTTTTATCATTCCTCTTTTGATAGAAACTTTGAAACTGTCTGCATACAAGCTATGACAGCAGTTGGCTGGGATCCTGAAGTTTTCCACTTGTGATGTGTAGTTGCTGTTCTGTTGTAAGAACTACTATATAATTGTGTACTTGCAATTTGTTAAATCAATCAAAGTCATCTATTTTTTGCTTCTTCAACCCTCTTTTCAACATAAGAAACTGATTCTTCAAAACTACTGAACTCTGGAAGTGAGTCATCCATTGCCTTACCAGCTGTGGTCAAAGAAGCAACATGAGGTAAACTGCCTCCCCAGCTGATTTTTCTCCTGAACAATGGGAGTGTCACAAATGACAGTTTTTAATGTCTGTATTTTTGCAGTGTGTTTATTAGTGAATCTATTGTTTTTAAACCGCTGCTAGTTCTCCTGTGCACCGTGACCTGACGTTTGGGTTAAGCACTTTCCCCACAGTTAACAGGATGTCCCGCCTTACCTGCCAGTCCATCCAATGATAGTCATAAGCTGACTATAAAAAGGGAGGAACAGGGACCAGAGAAGAGGAGGAGTGCTTTGGGAAGAATAGCGAGGAGACAGCAGTGTTGGAAAGAAACAGCAGTGTTGGAAAGAAACAGCAGCACAGAGAACACTCTTGGGAGCAGTCTAAGGTTGACTGCAGGAACAAAGGAATGGGTTTGGAGTTTTTTTTTCTATTTGGGACTTTGTTGCAGCGGGACTTGGTTAGGATTTTTGTATGGATTTTTATTTCTTAGATTTTGTGTTTTTGGGGGGATTTTGTTTCATTATCACCTGCCACTGTTGGACTGTGTTCGAGCTACTTTTTTGTGTTAACAGGTTGGTGTAGAGGATTATTGACACTGAAGACATTTTTTTTTGGTTTATAAACAAATAGATTTTTATTTTGGGTAACTGTCTTGCTGTCTGGTTGGCACTCCTTGGACAATCCATTCCCCAGTAGAGTCGAGGTTGTGGTCCCGAGAGACGACCAAGGGTCTGAGGGCGAGATGAGATAACATTATTTTATTTGCACTTTAATCATTTCCAGAACTGCTCTAACTTTTTTAATTTTTTTGTATTTTGCATTTACCTACGCTGAGCAGTCTCTTTGTAGTCCTGCCAGGACACGCTCAACGTCTGCAAGTGTTTTACTTACCGTTGTCCCAAGGTTCGAGGTCCGGAGATACTTGCCGGAGATAGGTTTTGACACTGTCTTGCCCTCCTTATACGTGTCTGTGTACAATTTGACAAGCAGCTAAACGCCTTCCCACATCAACGCGCTGGAGACTGATGCCAGTTTTGATTCAGATTTATTGACAGAGAAAGGGTGAAACTGAGAAATAAAAGACAATAATCACTAAGATTGTCTTAATATAACATAAGCTTGCTTATATTAATTACACAAAGAAATATAGCCTTGATATAACTACAGCACATAGTAACTAGAATGTAAATAGTATTGCATAGTAACAGCAATATGCATAAAGGAAACTGCATGTAGTAATATAAATGTAAATTACAAAGTTAATTGCTCTATAATGCAACCATGAGCAACTATATGTTCACCAAAACTAGCACTGACTTAATTAGAAATATAACAAAGTAAGCATACTAGCATGTATTGTTTAACTGTAACTACAGGAATGCTAACATTAACACTGTAATACTTATCAATCTAAGTCATACTTTTAGAAAATAATCATTGATACTGCAAGTTAAATACTTAAGGAATACATTCCGACGATGCTACCAAAGGCATAAACGTTTAAAGAATTGAGAAGGTAGAAGTACCGAACTGTCCAGACAATGAAAAACGTGTGTAACCTTCAATGAACTTCCAGATTTGTCACGTGACAACTAAGATCACATGATATGACTAGATAGCATAGTTAAAATGGTCAGCAGGGGGAGACAAAAACAACAGAAAGGTAAGTATAATAACATGTATAACAGAACAGACACTGTGTTATCAAACAACGCTGGTTGATTTTTGCTCATAAGTGTGAAAGAGTTCCATGAAAGAAAGCAAAAATGAAATATCTAACAACACCATGCTGGTATACCTTTTATGCATTTAAATGGTCATTCACAGGACAGGAGCAAGGGCTGCTTGGAGGAGAACCTTGGGAATTGATAGTTGGAGAGAATTGCTTTGTGACTTTGAGATTGCTTGGAGAGTACATGGTTTTTCATGGAGGTGAGACCGAACTGATCGTCCTCCAAGGCAGGGAAGGAACTGCTACTTCACCCAAGGGGAACCTAGAGGTGAGAGAATGGGAAAACGATAGATAGCTATGATTTTGCCGGGGGTCCCCTTGGGCTAGCGGAGGACGATTCCAGTGCGGCTGAGCCTCTATGGTTGGGGAGTGAGCTTCACTTACCCTCAAAAGAGGACCCCTGGCTCCCTGCAACTGAGCCACCAATGCGTAGAAATAGAGGTTAATTATAAGTGACTCTGCATATAAAGCACAGTTCACAGCCTACCTCTGAAAAACGCTTTGGGATGGTGGTCCACTATGAAAGGCGCTATATAAAAGGCCTGACAGGGTTTGTATATTCAACCTATACAGACACCCTGAAGGCCCTTATTGCATTTATAATCCAGGTCAAACAGTGGATTTGAAAAAGAAAAAGAAAAAAGCAGAATATTTAGGGCAAAAAATTGTTGTTTATTAAATATCCTTATGCCAATAAAGAGACCACAAAAGTAGTCCCATTTATAACTTTTGAACTACACACTAAGTTAAACTGAATACATTGATTTAATTGAAACAGGCAAAAGTAAGCAAATATTTATTATAAGTAGGCTTGTTACTATTCGATTTTAATTTTTTGTGAAATCGACAATTAATATCAGCGTTTATTTTAGAAAGAATTTACCATTTTTTATCTTTATTTTTCAATTCAAGCAGAGAATGGATGAAATTGACTTTTAAGCTTAAAGACTTTTAATGCCATTGAGAAATGTCTCATTTAGCTAAACTCCTTTGTCCATATTCAACATGCAACAAAACCAACCATTCCAACATTCTAATTGAAATAACGTTTGGTCACAGCGGAGCCATACCTTGTAAAGATAAAGATCCTGCACAAATTTAAAAATTTTCTCAAATAAACCATAGAAAATGTAACATATAAAAGTGTATTACACAGACTTGTATAGGATACATTTATGAGCAAAAATAATATGCACAGAACAAACATTAGATAGTTGAACAGGACTAACTTGTACTTATTATTAGTCTGAGCTCCCCACTGTTCTGGTTCAGCACAGCTGGACTCACTGGAAAGCAAGGCAGATGGGCTTCGTTCAGGGTATTGTGCATAATATTCATTAAGAGTTTTCTTCTTGTGCCCATTTTCAAATCAAACTAGTAAAGGTCACTGTATACCTATAGCAAAAGCTTACCTACACCTTAACCCGCTATTTTCAAAGTAGGGATTAAAACCGTCATCCTGAGGAAGACATTTCTCATTTTCCTTCTCAAGATGGTATGGCAAGACCTCTATGTCTAGCTGAGCTTGTTGATAGAGAGAGCTTCTGAGTTGAGTTTTATTTCCCTTGCATTCCTGCTGAAAGCCAGCTTGCCGCTTTCCTGGAATCACCAACTCTCTAATTCGAGTCTCTTTTGTCTTTCAGCAGCCTCCTCACTTGCATTGTAGGCTGCTCTGTTTTTTACTGTCTGTTGTGTGTGAGCGACTGCCTGTGCAGTCAACTCCTATACAGCCCCAATTACCATACCCTCCCTCCCCCACGGGAGATCAGGGTGAATGGGAAGAGGTGTCCCAGTTGGCACAAGAGAACACGCTTTCCATAGCGGCCTCCAGGGATGACATGCAGGTAGGAGGGGAGCCCGAACCCCCTGCCGAGGAAGAACCTAGCTTCGAGGTAGCCTCGGAAGCCAGCGCTCCTCCACTGTCAAACTCAGTGTCAGCATGCCCCTGGATGCCAGCGGCAGAACCTGGACATCATGGAGGAGGTACGCTTCTCCTGGTATCGTCCCGCCCCAGCTCCAAGCGTGCTGAAGCAGGCCGCACAACTTACCTCTCTGGAAGGCGTGGAAAAGCTGGGCCTAGCGTGGTTCCCTCCAGTAGACTCTACCTTCACGGCCCTGGTTAAGGCCCCGCCAGTTGGTGGATTGGCCAGAGACCCGGCTTGCCCGAACGCACAGTGCAGGGTGACGGAAACACACCTCAAGCGGGCATATGCAGTGGAGGCACAGGTAACTCGCCTGGCAAACACGGCGAGTGTACTGACAGCCTATATGGATGGTGTACTGCGTGAGGCCCCGCTCCCTGAGCGTGTGACCACTGAACTGCATCTCCTGTCCAGCATGCTGCTGCAAATCTCCGGTCTCCATGGGCAAGCTCTTGGCCGGACCTGATGCGGATAAGGTTGCGCTGCTAGACGCGCCTATATCCCCGGTACATACCTTTGAGCCAGCCGTGGAGGAGATCCTGCAGAGATCCCACCAGGAACGCGGGTCGTCCCGGCAGGTGGCCGTGTTGCTCCCTCCCTCCGCTTCCACGTGAGGCAGGTCGAACCGCTGACGAGCCCCCAGTCCCCAGTCCCCACGGCTCCGCTGGTTGACCTAAGGCATCGTCTACAGGACACAACAGTAGAGAACAACCGGCCACTCCCGGCAGGCAGGGGGAACGCAGGACGTGGCCAGCCTACACACCAGCATCCCAGAAGGCGTTTCCAGGGCCAACACCCTGGACAGCCACCCCAACCTCTCTCCAGGCTTTGGTACTTCAGAAGGAAGTGACCGCCTTGCTATGCTTCTCAATGGGATCAATGGGATCTTAAAAGAAACAAGGTTCCAGATGCTGACTCACTGTCACATTCTCCAGTCAGTCCTGCCGGGTGACTGGTTCACCACCGTGGACTTTCACGTTCCCATTCGTCCAGAGCACAGGAAGTATCTCCGCTTCGCCTTTCAGGGAAGCGTTTACGAGTTCGCTGTGCTGCCATTCGGCCTCTCCCTAGCTCCTCATACGTTTTCAAAGTGCATAGATGCTATCCTGGCCCCCTTGCAGCTGCAGGAGATCAGAGTAATAAACTATCTCGACAACTGGTTGATCTGTTACCAGTCATGAGAGGGAGCAGTGGTAGACCCTGCCCTGCCTTCATTAGGCACGAGGGTCCTTGAGGGTGCAAGCTCACACCGCTAACCTCTGGGTTATGCTGTGCTGATGCATCCCTTATATGCTGTCGTTCCTTCTCCCTCACAACAGCTCTTGTATACTATCCCATAGTCATGTTGGTGGTTGTCTTTGAATTGAAAGGGAACGTTAGGTTACCTCCTGTAACCCTGGTTCCCTGAAAGAGAAGATGACCACCAACCATGAGGTCGCATTGGTCGCCCTCACGGGTTCGATGGAAAAAGAGAAATAGTTTCCTCAGGATGAGGGCTTTAATCCCTCGGTGGGCGGGACCGAGTGCGTCATCCCAGGAAGGGGCCTATCGGCAGCTCTGGTATAAAGAGCTCAGTAATACCTACCCAATGGGCAGGGATATTCCATAGTCATGTTGGTGGTTGTCTTCTCTTTCAGGGAACCAGGGTTATGGTAGGTAACCTAACGTTAACATTACGTTTGGCAATATGGGAAAATAGGATATGAAGTCATCGTAGAAAGAAGAAAGGCTGTTTCATTGATGAGGGAAGACCAAATCCTGATGTCCCCCTGGGCCTCCAACTGTGGAAGAGATATTTTTCTTTTTCAGAAGGCAGACCAGAAGGTTGCTTAGGAGGAGTGAGAACGTGGGAGGAGTGAGCACAGTGGGCATACAAACCCAATCGGACGTGATGCAACTGAATCGATGAATTGTGTGAGCCATCTTATGCATGAACAAGGAAAGAAAGATTGAAATCCTGGTTGCGCTGGGCGAGCAGATGGAGCGAGGGCAGCGACCATGCAATCTTGCTTGTGCATGAGGAGACTGTGAAGGGAAGAACCGTCGAACACCAGATTGCTGAATTGCACAAACTATCCCTTGAGTGAACAAGAAATTTTGCGTGAACAAGGAAAGACAGAATGAAATTCTGTTTGAAGGGTGCAGGGCAGACACAACCCTGCCTGCACAAGGCCGTGAAGGAACACCAGCCGAATGCATTCTGGTGACATTGATTTTGTAGTACAGAACATATTGGGGCTAAACTGCAATTTATAGCACCCAATATAGACTGGACTTGCATCACACATGCAACAATGTTACATGTACATACTGTAGCATAGCCTACTGATGATAACATCATTTGAGTGCAGTGTGATATTGTCAGGCATTAGATTTTGCTTAAAATTACTTTTCTTCTTAAAAATTATTTTCTTTTGTACTGTGCAATATTTTATACTGTATAATATAATGTAACCATATAGGCGGCCAAGCCGAAAGACAACCTTCTGCTGTTCTAGCATTGTTGCTGAATAGATTGTAAAGGCTTAATAGCATAGGCGCTGGGTCAAGGGGGCAGATCCCCTATACTTTAAGTGAAGACCAAAATTGAAAATAATCTCTTAAAAGCCTTTTCTTTATGTCCTGGGCAGCTACAAGAGTGAGTAACAGGCAGCTTGCACAGATGAATGCTGGATGGAGCGTGTTTGAACTGCGAGGGCGGGACTTCTGGTGGCTGCAATGCCTTAATAACATGAAGACATATACAGTATCTATGACTGCATGTATCCGTGTCCTGAAATAATGGAAGAGAAATGCAGTCCCCATTCAAGAATTCAATTCTACATGGTAAATGCAGTCACCATTGGAGAATTCGATTGTACATGGTAAATGCAGTCCCCATTTGAGAATGCGCTTCTACATGGTAAATGCAGCCCCATCTGAGAATTCGATTCTACGTGGTAAATGCAGTCCCCATTTGAGAATGTGTTTCTACATGGTAAATGCAGCCCCATCTGAGAATTCGATTCTACGTGGTAAATGCAGTCCCCATTTGAGAATGCGCTTCTACATGGTAAATGCAGCCCCATCTGAGAATTCGATTCTACGTGGTAAATGCAGTCCCGTTTTGAGAATGTGTTTCTATATGGTAAATGCAGCCCCATCTGAGAATTCGATTCTACGTGGTAAATGCAGTCCCCATTTGAGAATGTGTTTCTACATGGTAAATGGAGAAAAACGATCCCTCCCTGTTTGTATTGCAATTTCTTTGTCAAAAAGAGCTTTCACAATCTTGTCATTGGGCCAGTCTTTAAAGAATGAAGAGCTGGAGAAGCTTTTCTTTCAAACAAACTCATATAAAACAAACTAGGACAAACTGTACTTGGCTTGATTCATGCATCCTTCACAAAGACAAATCTGCCCGATTCCAGCCTTGCTGAAGCACCCCCAGATGAGTCCAATTTTCAGCTTTGCCCAACACCTGGTCGTCTAATGGTTAGACGGAGACCTGGAGAGGCCTACAAGCCACAGTGTCTCACACCCACTGTGAAATGTGGTGGAGGATCGGTGATGATCTGGGGGTGCTTCAGCAAGGCTGGAATCGGGCAGCTTTGGCATGAATCAAGCCAAGTACAAGGTTGTCCTGGAAGAAAACTTGCTTCCTTCTGTTCTGACAATGTTCCCCAACTCTGAGGATTGTTTTTTCCAGCAGGACAATGCTCCATGCCACACAGCCAGGTCAATCAAGGTGTGGATGGAGGACCACCAGATCAAGACCCTGTCATGGCCAGCCCAATCTCCAGACCTGAACCCCATTGAAAACCTCTGGAATGTGATCAAGAGGAAGATGGATGGTCACAAGCCATCAAACAAAGCCGAGCTGCTTGAATTTTTGCGCCAGGAGTGGCATAAAGTCACCCAACATCAATGTGAAAGACTGGTGGAGAGCATGCCAAGACGCATGAAAGCTGTGCTTGAAAATCAGGGTTATTCCACCAAATATTGATTTCTGAACTCTTCCTAAGTTAAAACATTAGTATTGTGTTGTTTAAAAAGGAATATGAATTTATTTTCTTTGCATTATTCAAGGTCTGACAACACTGCATCTTTTTTTTGTTATTTTGACCAGTTGTCATTTTCTGCAAATAAATGCTCTAAATGACAATATTTTTATTTGGAATTTGGGAGAAATGTTGTCAGTACTTTATAGAATAAAACAAAAATGTTCATTTTACCCAAACACATACCTATAAATAGTAAAACCAGAGAAACTGATAATTTTGCAGTGGTCTCTTAATTTTTTCCAGAACTGTATACTCCTCAAGTGCTAGGGGACGTATGGCGTACGTCCCCCCATATATCACACTGTCCTGCAGGCTGTGAGTAACCGTGTGTGGGAGGGTTTAATTTGTAGAACTATGTGAATGGTTGTCACAAAGACGGCCAGAGTGGGTGGCGTCAGACCAGACAGGAATACACAGACAGAGACGGTGGTGATGATGAGCTGAGTGCAATGGCTGCACTCAGCGTTTATTAACAAATAAAAAGGTTTTAAACGGTACACAAAACAGGACACGGCACTTGCGCCAAAATAAAGAGACAGACAAAACGGACTAAACACTAAACAAACGGTGCACGGAGACAAACAAACACGGTGAGAACAAACACTTATATTTCACGTTTTTACTGCTTTAACTCTCCTCTCTCTCTCACCCGTTCTCCTCTTCCGAACACCCAACCCTGAGTGCAAGAAATGTGCGTCTGTATATACTATTGTGCTGGGATTCAATTACTAATTAATGATTCACTTGAATCCCAGCACGTGAATTAATTCTGTGCAACCCCGTGCTCACATATTACATTTAACCAGCACGTGAAGTGATTTGTGCTCTCCTCGTGCCTAAATACAAATCTACACTTTTTAAATACACGTGAAACACAGACCCGTTTATATCCCGTGTACCAATCTATACACCGACATTAACACACGCAACATACAACACATAACACACAATTGCACACAGGGGCGGGGCACATTGCCACAATGGTGTATCAGTCATGTCATTTAAACAGTGGATGAGTGACATCTAAATTAGCATATAGGGGTTATCTGTGATGTTCAGTCTAGAATCCAGGAAGTCAAGTCAGCAAACTAAAGTCTGTATTATATTGCGGATCGTGCTTTGATCTAATCAAATCGTGATGGCTACAACATTTATTAGACCCGAAGAGCTAACTTGATCGTATTTTCAATAGTTATTCTCTGAACTAATTGATCGCTATTGGTTGCTGCTGGATGCTCTACATTGTACTGAACACGATATATATCAAAGGCATTGCCCTGCAGGCTGTGAGTGACCAATCCCTTCCAAAATGTTAGGGTATGTGGGTAGGTTTAGTGTCTTTCGAAATACGGTAAATCCATAAATATTTGCAACCAAAATATTTTGCGAATCATACCTGTAAAACCTAATTTGCTTCAAAAATGTTGGCAACCTGTTGCAATATACGAAGTATGCTTTGTTAGTGCAATTATATATTCATGCCAAAAATTTTTGCGCACAATAAAAGACTCGCAAATATTTATGGCTTTACAGTATGTGAATGGTGTACCAAACATTCCATCAATAAAAACTGGCCTATAAGATTTCTCCTTTTTGTTTTGTCTGAATTTCAATTACTGTCTGGAAACTGTAGCTAATCTTTCATCACTGTGCCGTGGTGTGAGTTGAGTGGATCAAGAAGCAATCAAACTACTTTAAAATCATTGCTTATTCAATAAATAGTTTGGAATACATTTCTGTATTTTGTACAGCTCTTTTTGAGTGGTCAGAGTTCTTTTACATCATTTTTTTTTTTTTTGGTGTGAAATACTTGTGCCATAATATTATTTGTTATATATTTGCCAACACTGTCACAGTTCATTTCAGAATTTGTGTAGCTGGCAGATAAATGTGCAATTAAATTTAATTCCCACTACTACTTCTAATACATTTTAATCTCATTTTTAAAACAATGTTATTTTTGAACCAATTGTTATATACTTGCCAACACTGTCACAGTTCATTTCAGACTCATTGTAATAATAATAATCTTTATATAGCGCCTTTCATAGTGGTCACAAAGCACTTTACAAGTTATGAGACTAGTGTGTGTGAACTATGCATCAGCTGCAGAGTCACTGACAACAACGTCTCACCAGAAAGATGGAGCACATGACTTGCTCAGGGCCACAGTGGCTGAGCTGGGATTTGAACCAGGGACCTCCTGGTTACAAGCCTGTTTTCTTAACCACTGGACCACACAGCCTCCTATGAGCTTGTAGATACATTTACAACTACATTTAATTCCCACAACTAGGTCTAATACATTTATCTTTTTTTATTATTTGTCAAATAATTGTTATATATTTCCCAAAACTATCCTAGTGATTTTCTAAATTTTTATAGCTGCCAGATAAATGTATACATTTCATTCTCATATATATATTTTTTATTATTACTATATATATATATTTGCTATTGTGTGAAGTTTATTTCATTGTTTGCTGTATATTGCAGTAACTACTGTAAATTAAATTTCATGCAAAATGGTTGCGCACAGAGCAGGTGGAAAGGATGATGATGGAAACTGACAGTGACTCAGAGTCAGACCCTGGTCTGATTCCATCTGACTCTGGAAGTGACTTTTACCCCACTGACACCCCCAGTGATGTCACTGAGGAAGAGGATTCCTCCTCTTCCATGGAAGAGCTTGTTAGAAATCCAGAAAGTGAGTCTGAGGAACAGCCTGCATGACCCAGGAGGCCAAGGGAGTATGTACTAGAGTACAATTGGACCCCCCCCCCCCCCCCCAAGTTGGCATAGCAACTTTCATTCTTGTGCACAACCTTGGATAGGCTTCTGCTACTGGGTGATTTTAATATCTACATAGATACTGGAACTGGTTTATCCGCTGACTTTTTGGCATTATTGGACAGTTTGGGGTTTGTGCAACATGTTAACACATCAACTCACTCGCCTGGACATATGCTGGACCTTGTTTTTTTCTTTTGGGTTGACTGTTTGTAATGTGGAGGTGACTGATCTAACTATTTCAGATCCCAGTGATGTGTTTTTTGAAGTGCAGCTTCCTGGACAACGTGTGAAATCTAAACGTTCTGTAACTTTTCAGAATGTGAAACATGAATCCAAGTTTACACAGGCTCTCTGTTGCTCCCCCTTAAATGACACAATTTCTTTAACCTTGGTTGATATGTTTAGTCAATATAATGCAGTATTGTCTGGTATTTTAAATGCTTTTGCCCCTGTCAAAACACGTTTAGTATTTTTTGTGCGCTCCTCCCTGTGGTTTACCGGTGAGTTACGGTCCATGAAGGCTGTAGGCAGAGGTTTGGGGCGTAGGTGGAGAGCCACTGGACTGTCAGTTCACTATCAAATATGGAAGGATCACCAGCATACAGAGATGCACTTTCATCAGCAAAATCTCAGTACTGTTCTAAACAGAGTGAAAATAATTATTTAAACCCTAAATATATTTTCTTTGTAGTGGATAGGCTGCTTCAGCCTCAATGTAATTCTCCTTCCCACTTTGAGACATATTTTGACACTGTAGCATGTTTTTGAATTTCTTTCAAAATAAGGTAACAAATATTAGAATCAGTTTTCCGCATCCCCATGAGATGATACCTCATTAAAATCTGACCAGGCCTTCTTGGGAGCTCCTATGATCGGTTTCCAGGAGGTTTCTGTGTCAGAGGTCACTATCCTTATTTCAGAATTGAAGCCCACCACATTTTTTTTGGATCCTGTCCCTTCTTTGTTAATTTCTCCCATACGGAAAATAAATATATTTTTAATATATGGAATTATATATGTTTAAAACCTGAAATGTATTTATAATATATTTTCTTAAACATGACATGTTGCTTAAATATTGTAGCGAGCGGTGGTCTCACTGTTTCGGTCGATACCGTTTAGTGCATACAGACGGACAGACGCGTTGCTTTGGAACAGCGCTCCGGTTTTATTGTCTTTTATTTCACAAATCCGTATCGGCTGGGACCCACACCTCTAACACAAATAATCTCCCAATCTTCTCTGTATCTCGCTCCCTTCACCTCTAACCAGCTGCTCTCCTCCCCCAGCCCTTTTTCCTTCTCTTTTTCAGCACGCCCACCAATCCCTGCGCTTCACCCGCCTGCATGCCAACCGGACCTGACATAACACAACCTAACCTCAGCTACGAGAAGAGCTGACTGGTCAACTACATACAAATCCTACCCCCCCCCCCCTCTCCTCCCCCCCCCCCCCCCCCCCCCCCCATCGGCGTGGGCTCGCCTCACAATACACAAACCACGAACAAGACACACAGCACACAAAAGTCCCTTCACTTCAGCCAGGTCGCTACAATATATTTACAATATACTATAAATGTATTTTGTAAATCAACATATTCACATTTATACATTTTATTTTTCTAAATTATATTCAAAATACAATGTAAAATATGTTGTAAATGAATATATTCACATTCATATATTTAAAACAATATAATATTTATATATTGCATATAATGGGAGACTGCGACGGTCAGGCAGCACTAAATTTCAAACAAGAAGGCTTCATAAGTTTATCCATGTACAGCAGATAAAAACACAGACACTGTGATTTTAATTTGGTAAATAAGTTTATTCTTGACGGAACAAATATGGTCGTTAATCAATCTTTCTGCAGATACCGAAGTGTTACAGATACCTCATAAAAAATAACTGGGCTAAGCCTGGTATTTAGAAGAAGAAAAAAAGAGAGGGCAGTAACAATCAAGGACACAATAGGCTGTTCATATTTTAAGTCACCTTATATTTAAACTGTATGCCCACCAATATGAAAAAAGAATGAAATTGTAAAAATGTATTTCCAGTTTATTAGTGTTTTTTTTTAACTTTCATAGCTCTGTTTTCAGCAACAATTCCATAGCTATTAATGAATTTTTAATTGGAAGCAGCAGTTTTTTGTAACGTCTCATAGTTTCAGAAGAACAATGTTAGCAGGTCTACAGAGAAGCAGCCCAAACACCTGTTGTAATGCAAACAGCCTTTTAGTATATGTTGAAAGCTTTTCATTTTTGTACTTGAGTGTTTTATATACACTGAATTTTTACAAAATGTTGATATATTCTGTTATGTTTAAAGATAGTAGTTATTTTTAAGTGAAATTGCGGAATTCCATTCCTTTCTTATTTATTTACTTCATATCTGTTTGGTGGAACACATGCAAAATATGGTGTGTGTCCAGGCACTTTACATTATGTAATATATTGTGAACACATTATATAATACATGTTTACTAAATATATTGAATAATACATTTCTAAAAAAATACATGGACAATATAATTGATATATTGTTACCTGAAATTATATTTTAAATATATTTAAAATATGTTTAAGCAAATACATTGTAAATATATTTTCCATATGATGAAAACGGGCCAATTTTGTAATATGTTAAATATATTTTATATAACGTTACATACATAATACATATATTTTTCCATATATTTTATCATTCACAAAGACTATGAGTTTTATATGAATAAAATATATATGTTTACAAAAATATATTTAAAATATATATATTTTTTAGTACGGTATCTCTGTAATTGGGCCGGTTATTAGTACTGTTATTAAGTCCTCTCTGAATACTGGGGTGGTCCCTGCACTTTTAAAACATTACTCAAGAAGCCCACTCTTGAGTCTAGTCAGCTGAGCAATTACAGCCCATTTTTAATTTGTCTTTACTGGTCAAAGTTTTAGAACATGTGGTTGTTTCTCAATTACAACAACATCTAGCTTGATATAACCTCTTTGAGCCCTTTCAGTCTGGTTTCTGTAAGCAGCATAGTACAGAAACAGCTCTTGTTAGAGTTGTAAATGATCTACTAATGGCTGCTGATTCTGGATGTTATTCCATTCTAGTTTTACTTGATTTTTGTGCAGCATTTGACACGGTTGACCACAATATTTTACTTAGAAGGTTGGAGGAGACTGATGGAATTTCAGGCATTGCTCTCGATTGGTTTAGATCATATTTGTCCAATAGATGTCACTCAGTTTCTCTTGGCATTTTCACATCTGATTCTGAATGAATTATTTCTGGCGTCCCACAGGGCTCTGTGCTGGGCCCTCTACTATTTAATATTTATATGTTGCCTTTAGGTCAGGTTTTCAAATGTTTTCGTGTAATTTTTCATTTTTATGCCGATGACACCCAGGTTTATTTTACTTTTAAAATACATTTTGACATAGCAGTTTCTCTTTTGTCGGACTGTATTGCTGATATAGAAAGATGGATGCATGATAATTTCCTTCAGTTAAATTCTGACAAATCTGAAATTTTGCTACTGGGATCTGTGAATCATTTACACAGAGCTACTTTCTCCTCACGGTCATTAGATGGTTCTGATATTAAAGTCAGTTCTAGTATTAGGAACTTGGTGTTATTATGGATTCCTCCTTAACCTTTGAACCTCACGTACGCAGTGTTGTTAGGACTGCCTTTTATCACCTTCACAATATTGCCTGTTTACTTTTCTATCATCAGTAGGTGCAGAAATGTTAGTTCATGCACTCATCAGTTCGAGATTGGATTACTACAACGCTTTGTTCTGTGGCCTAATAATACTCTTAGAAGGCTCCGATATGTCCGAATGCTGCTGCTCATATCCTAACAAGATCAAAAGCTTGTGATCATATTTCACCTGTACTATGTAAACTCCATTGGTTGCCTGTTAACTTTAGGATTGATTTTAAAATTGCAATGCTAACCTATAAAACTCTAAATGGCATTGCGCCTTCATATATTGCTGACCTGCTTGCAATATCCCTGCTCACAATCTGCGTCTGAGGCTGGTCTATTGGTTGTCCCCAACTCCAGGCTATGCACTCAGGGTGACAGGGCTTTTTCTGTTTATGCACACAGACTTTGGAACTCTTTGCCAAATTATATTAAAAGTTCAGACTCTCTGGTGTTTTTTAAAACTTCTTTAAAGACTTACTATGTTAAATTGGCTTTTAACTGTACCTAACTGTACCTTTTCTTTTTGTTTGTTTAAATCTTGTAAAGTGCCTTGAGATACTTGCTATGAAAGGAAATGTTGTAGTTGATGTTGTTGTTGTTATTGGTACTCCAGCTCCAAAGGTGGATACTGCTGGCTTCACCCCTCTGCAGTGTTTCCAGGTTTTCCTCACAGATGACCTGTTGGAGCATATGGTCGTCATGACCAACAGATATGCTGCCCAGTTCCTACAGCAGCAAAGAGACAGTCTGGGACCACATGCCCGTGCCCACAAATGGAAAGAAACAAGTGTCCCAGAACTGAAAAAGCCAGAAAAGAACGGGCCCAAAAAAGATGCAGGATGTGCGCAAAGAAAGGCATACGCAAAGACAGCCACTGCTGTTGCCTGAAGAGCCCCTCAAACCCAGGTCTTTGCCATGATGAGTGCTTTGAACTGTATCATTCAAAGCTTGAATATTGGAAGGCAAAACTACTTAAAAAGTGGTAAAAATGACACAAGTTTATATTTTGTTCCACAATTGTGCAGGTTCTAAGGTTTGCAGGTATACCAAACGTGTATATTTAGTATATTGGGTTCTTGCCTGTCACACACCCCCAAAACCCATTAACACCCCTGGATAGATATTTCCATGCAGTACTGGATGCTATTCAAGCCGCTGTTCCCCAGACTCACTTTCTGGATTTCTATCTGGCCTGTCCCACAGTTAATCTCCCCATCTCTTATACCACAAGCGGCTTGAATAGCATCCAGTACTGCATGGAAATATCCTTCCAGGGGTGTCAATGGGTTTTGGGGGGGTGTGACAGGCAAGAACCCACTATACTAAATATATGTTTGGTGTCCCTGCAAACCTTAAACCTGCAGAACGTGGAAATCTACATTTGCATTTCATGTATGCATCCTTTGGGGCACAATTGTGGAACTAAATATAATCTTTTTTTACCACTTTTAAGTAGTTTTGCCTAATATCGGCGGGGGTTATGGGTAACCTTAGGGGTGGGGGTTGTGTTACCAGTCACTGAATTCTATAATTTGTGGGGATTAAGAAAATATATGGGAATTTTGCCATGCTAAATGTGGGCAGGTGCCTGTAACGGGAGATCTGCGCTGACTGTTTGGTGCATGCATGGTTCTGCAGGAAGAGGGCAGCAACCCATAAGATCAGCCTGTCAGTCATGGCAATGACACGGAGAGGTGGGATGAGGGTGTGTGGTCTCTCCCTCTCTCTTTATGGTTGGGAGGCAGGCCTTGGGGGATTGATGGGCCTATAAAATAACGCTCTATTGTTCCCTCAGGTCAGCCCCTATAGGACGACAAACGAGCGAGCGGAAACAATATTGCCGGACAGAGAACGGCCGGAGAACGAAAACAAAACCAAACAAAATAAAATAAAATAAAATAAAATAAAATAAATATAGCGGTAGCGGAGAAGCCGTGGGCAGGCCCAAAAGTATAGACCGTAGTCTGAGGGAACGGTGGAGTGTAGGATGGAGACCCGGACCGTGCAAGGAGCGACGGTCAAGGAAACGCTGCAGAGTGCAGCACCTTTATTTTGTAGTTTTGTTAGTAGTGTTTTGTTTTCCCTTTTCCTTTGTGCCTTTTATTTTCATTATTATTTTGAGCACTTGTATGTGCACTGGACTGTCCATCGTATTGGTAACCCTGTGGCCCTGATTACTTTTGTCTCCTGTGTGTCAGTGAATTGCCCACCAGCCTTCCACAGTGCCACATGCCAACATCGGCAAAATTATCATGGAAAATGCCTGCTAGGGTGCGTCTTGTTTTGAGGCTTATTACAGCCAGGAACCTTGGTATCCCTGCAAACCTTACAACCTGCAAAACATGGAAATCTGCATTTGCAGTTCATGTATCTAGCTTTTGTGGCACAACATTAGGAGTAAATATGAAGTTTTGTAATTTTTGCTTATTGTTTTATGTATGGTTAACATCAATATTCGGCCCTTTAGAGCAAGAAAAGCTTGAACAGGTATAAAATGCTCTAGTTTTGTAAAGCACTTTTTGAAACAAGCACAACATTTGACAGTTGAGGTGGTAATCCTTAATTTCGAAAATGAAAATTGGGCATGTTATACTCTATGCATTGCAAGAGTGGTTAATGTTCACCTCATGTTTATGAGTCTAGTACCATTGTAATGCTCACAACCTACAGTTTCAGAATGTATATGGTTTTCCAGCTTCCTTTGATACAGTATGTGCAGAGGGGTCCGAAAATAAAGAACAAAGGCAAAAAAAAACAATAGAAAATTAATATATGTAATGTAGTCACTTGCTGTACTTTTATTCCAAGCAAAATAATGTCATATAGTTTGAATTTTGTATTTGTCTAGTTATAGAAAATATATAGTTTTTAATCAGATTTAAATGATTACGTCAGAGTCTGTAGGGCTATGTAGCGATACATGAATGAAAACAGACAGCATGTTTGGGAATTCAGCATTCGAAAATTCGGAGCGAGAAAGCTTGTCCAGCAGTGTCGATGGTAGAATAGTCAGCGGCGGTTTGTCAAGTGTGTTCGCAAACAAAAAACGCAAGACATAGAGCACGTGACTGACGTGGGGTTTAAATAGGTGTTTAGCAGATATTATTGACAGAACGGAATGGGGAGGGGGGGGGGGGGGGGACCCTGCCTCCTGCCCCCTGCCCCCCGAATCACACAAAGGTTACACTAGTAATAGCCTGAAGTAACAGTAGATCAGTGCATAATTACTTTTATAGATTTTATGAAAAAAAAGTCTGCCACGTGAGTGTTTAATGTAAGCCTTTTCCTTGTAATGACAGTAAACAGTGAGTCCTTAAATATTCTTTACTGAAACTGCAATACTATTTTAACCTGACCATTTTACACACGTTCTACCGTGGGGTCGCCCTAAACCCCATCATAGGATTTAATGTTGGAAAGACAATGCTCCTAGCCAACATTTTATTACAACATTGTATTACTCAAAATGTATTTCTAAACAAAATTTGAACTTAACTACAAATTTGCAGTGTGTGTGTGTGTGCATGTGTGTGTGAAGTAAAATAGTAACACATTTCTCAAATCTTACTCATTAAACCGCATAAATCATTCTGGTCATCTTGCGTCTTGTTCTATGGACAGTTTTCTCACAGCAGGTGCTGCAGGTGTAACTCATTGTTGCATGTTCTGCACTCACAACATTTTTATACTGGCCACACCTTGGTCGTGATTTCTTGTCTCGGTTTTGAAGAGGAAAATTATTTAATTCTGATGAACTTTATATCTTAGGTGTTATGTGTGTACCTTGTATTTCTATATACATTTAAGTGCAGCAGTGTGGAGTAGTGGTTAGGGCTCTTGACTCTTGACCGGAGGGTCGTGGGTTCAATCCCAGGTGGGGGACACTGCTGTTGTACCCTTGAGCAAGGTACTTTACCTAGATTGCTCCAGTAAAAACCCTACTGTATAAATGGGTAATGTTATGTAAAAATAATGTGATATCTGTATAATGTGAAATAATGTGATATCTTGTAACAATTGTAAGTCGCCCTGGATAAGGGTGTCTGCTAATAAATAAATAATAATAATAATTGAACACAAAATGCCTTTCAGATTGTAGCAGACAGTGATTGCAGTTGCAGTTGGCCCTCGGGCTTGTGAACAACAGAACTCCTCATGCCCGGGCCACCACCTCTGATAACTATGGGACTGTCTCTGTTTTGATTTTATCTTGTGCTGTAATAACGGATAATTGCCTGAGACAGGAGAGAAGTTACACCACAGTCGACACCCCCATCACAAAGGATTTACACCCTGTCCCCAGGAAAGAACTGCCCAGGACAAACTGGTCCTGGTAGGCTCCAGCATAGCTGGAACCACATGTAATGAATGAAAGGCTTTGTCACAAACTTCTGTGATATCCCACCCAGAGACACACCCTACCCTGTAAAACACTGTATAAAATCTACTGTAACCCTTGTGCACGTTAACAGTCTTTACCGACTCTTCCTTTGTATACATCGATTAAAATATCTGGAGCTGATAATCAACCTGATTCCTGAGTCTCTTTGGATAGAGGAGAATAAATCCACTACAGTTTCTTGGGCAGATATGGCAGCGTCCCCTTGTTGCATTTTGTGGGACCTCCTGATTTCCAGAGAGCCACAATGGTTGCTCGAATTGCTGGATGTGGATTCTGAGCCCTCCTCATAATTGCAGGTTCAAGTAGCTGGTTGCAGAGTTCTATCAGTAATAGGCGATGCTGATGTGATTTTCTTGCATTCCATTCCAGGTGCAAGTGGATCCAAATGACAAGAGCATTGTACGCAGTAATGTCGAATAGATTGTATAAGAGAGCCATAGGCCATCGGCGAGTTGCACGCTTGATTAAATATCTACGGACAAGTTTGTCCAATGCATCAACACCTCCTTTAGTTGAGTTGTAATCAATAATTATTTCAGGCTTCCTTGCTTCATTCTGGTCATCAACAGCATTGTCATGGTGCATCATTAATAATAGAATAACAAATAACAGAAACCGATGTAATATGGTCCTGGAATGCGAACAAGGAGGAATTCACTGGTCGCCCTCTTGAAGTCTGCATTTCATTTGGAATCTGTGGTTTATTTTTATGGAGCGTGCCTACAAGCGTGAGCTGCTTTGCAAGAAGTTGCTTGACCAGGAAAATGTTATCTGTCGTAAAAATTCCTTCCTTACCTAGATAATGGTTCCACGTGCTGCAGAACAACTCTTTCTCTTTGACCAATCTCTGGCTGTCTACCTTGTTTTCCTAGGTACACATCGATATTGTAGAAATAGAACATCTTCACATCAGCAAGAACCCAGATCTTTATGCCATACTTGTCTGGTTTAGTTGGCATATAAACTCGAAAAGGGCATCTTCCCCTAAATGCGACAAGTTGTTTGTCAGTTGTCACAAACTCATTGGGTCTTTGGTCTGACAGTTCTGAAGAAAAAGATTCCACATTTCTTGGAATGGTGCAACCTTATCTTTGGACCGCCTTTCTTAAATGTGGCTTTATCATCAAAACACAGACAAAGCGGTTGTGACCCATAGTTCAAAGACATTTGTCAACAAAAATAGTCGTTGCTAGTTAAACTGAAAATATTTGCAGAAAATATATTAATTTTATAATTACAACTAACAGGTACTTAATGACTTCCCAGAAATACATTCCACTATATGACCTGACTATCCTTTGTGGGTTTCCTGGATGACGCCCTCTATGCACTCCCACTACTTTTCCCTTTTTTGTTAATACACGGCTACTCCCTCACCTGAAGAAGTGCGTGGCTAAGTCTTATTCACCTGCATAGTTTGTGATCTTGTTAATCGAGCCAAGGGAGGTATGCTGCTTTACTTTTGTCCAGTGATTACATTTAGGGATAAAAAATGCTTATTTGTATTTAAATTTTCCTCATTTGTCAGGTGGATATTACTAATAATTGGGTTGCATTTTTTTATATATATAAAAATGGTACAATGGAAAAATGCACTATGGTTCCCTAAATGGTAATTGTGAAGTTTGCAAAGCTTTACAAACCTATACACGTAATTCATCATCTTGCCACCAGACACTGAATTTGCTGTAGTTGATTAATGCAAAGACTTTTCTTTCTCTGTTCATTAATGCTCCTTAATCCTAGAAATTCATCAGACCCTTACAATGGTTCATTGTCCTTGAATTCCAAATCGATTGTACCATAATAGAGCAGTTTCTATGGGAAAGACAAGCCACAAGTAAAGAGATTATTTGAATGCAAATGATTTAAATGTTTGTTTTGGGAGTGCACAACGAAAGATTTCAGGGTTTCAATACAAGTGGATTCCAGATTTTTAAAAGATCAAAGAACTGCAATATAGAGGCCTCACATTAAACATTAATGTATAATGTGCAGTAATCCTTACTTAAATGCTTGAAAGCACGGCCGGGACACCAGGGTTGACCCCTTTGCCCTTATTTTATGAGTGTCAGGATTCTTTTAAATCCAAACAGCTGACAGTTGTACATGTTGCTGAAAGGACAGCACCTCAAACAGCATTGCATATACCATGCATTAGTCTAGGGTGTTGCCAGGTAGTTCATTTTATACATTAGCAAGATATGACCTTGCAACCTTGATACAGAGGGAAAAAAGAGAGACATGGAGTGGGGGATTGTGGCAATGTGCCTCGCCCCTGTGTGTATTTTTGTGTTTTATGTTGTATGTTGCATGTGTTAATGCTGGTGTATAGATATGGCTGCACGGGATATAAATGGGTGTGTGCAGCATGAGTTATTTGAAATGTATAATTGTATTTAGGCACAGGATTGCACTTCACTTCACGTGCATTTAAAGTATTTAATATGTGAGCACGAGGTTGCACATAATTAATTCATGTGCTGGGATTCAAGTGAATAATTAATTAGTAATTGAATCCCGGCACAACAGTATATATAGGTGCATGTTTCACTCACTCGGGGTTGTGTGTTCGGTGAGTGGAGAACGGGTGTGGACAAGGAGGTAAAATTAACGAAAATAAACTAAAATAATAATTGATAGTTGTTTGACTCACCGTGTTTTGTTTGTCTGTCCATCCACTGTTTTGTTTACTGTTAATCCATTTTGTTTGTCTCTTTATTTTGGCCTCAAGTGACGTGTCCTGTTTTTCTGTTTTGTTTAAAACCTTTTGTTTGTTTATTAAAACACTGATCGCTGTCGCGACTCAGTTACACACAGTACGTCTGTCTCTGTGATTCTTTCTGGTCTGAAGTCCTCCCTGCAGCTAGCCTGTCACAGGGATATATTATAGGTAGTGTAGCAAAATACATTAATGCCTTGGTATAAAGTAAGATCAGTTTGGTGTTCTCAAATCACATTGGAAAAGCAGTCTGTCCGTGGACTGAATGGCAGGATTTTCAGGTCATGATTTAAGTGTGCTTGCAGCCATGCAGTTCAGAGATAATTTTACTTACTTGATTTGGCATACAAATGTAGTGCTTACCACAAAATAATGCTGAAAACTATGCCAAAAAGATGCTCTTTTGTGGCCTGTGTGAATAACTCAATGTGCATGATTAGCCACGTGGTCATTGTTGTTTAAAGTTAAAGGATTTTGTAACTCTTTTTTAAGGGGGTGAAGGTAGAATGTTTTGGCACCTGGAGGACACTGTAAATATGTAAATATTTTTTAAAACTTGACAGGGCACAAAAGGATCACCAGGCTGGGCAAACATGTAACCAAGGGTGCTTTCACGGTTGATCTCTTTACTTTTGGTTTTTCGTTTGCTCATTAAAAGAGAGGGTCACAAACTCCAGGGCACTGTCATCTGTATTGATGACAAATGACTTCCGTGTCATGCTTCGCAGTCCTTCCCATCCGCAGCGAGCAAAATGAGAGATTTTAATTTTGTTTAAATCTGTTTCTGATACCTGTGGGTGGTGGTAGGCTGTTTCGTTGCCAGATTTTCTGTAATTCTTAGCGACAGAGATGACAACATTGCTGGACAGGGTAATTTGGCAATGTCTGACTCAATGACCAAACAATGTATGGATTTGTTGATTAGCATACATATGATGAAATAAATTAAGACCAGTGCATAATTTATTACATTTTAATTTAATGTAACCCTGTAGGCACCAGTACAAAAATTAACTTTGTAATAAGGGAAGGGTTGCATGTAGTTGGACTCACGACATGCAGGGGGCAGGATTTTCAAAAAACAGTATTATTGTATTGAACTCATGGTATAGTAACAAGAGCTTTAGTAGCAAGTGATTTCCAAAGCTTCCTGTCAACAACTAAATAAGTTAACACTAGAACCGCCATGCGGTTCAATTTGGCCCATTTTGGATTTAAAATGTTAATCATATTCCGTTGTAAATCGTATGTGTGTGTCTGTTTTTGACTTTTCCTAATATATGAATTAAATATCCAGATGGTGTTTGATAGCCAGAATCGCAAAAATTATAAAGTTATAAACAGTACTACCTAGTGTTTTTTAAATTTTATTTCAAGCCTTTCTTTGTTTGTAGACTGACTACAAGACAGAGATTGCTATGATTATGGATTTGTCAAGATGCAAACTCAGAGAAAGCCTAGTTGCTATTTTTCAATGTAACTGGAGACAACAATCCTTTGTTCTGTTCCATAAATGCAACTGGCAATATATCAGAAGGAAATATTTAATCTTGAAAGTAGTCATTTTGATTGGAATACGGCAAGCTGCACTCAGATGCATACAGCAAACTGAAATGACAGGTAGGATAACAACTTATGTGCCTAATATGAAACTTATGTACTGTAAACATAATCTGCACTAATTCCTTGGTTATTGCAGCTGTACTAGTAGACCTCAATGGAACTGCCTCCGGGTATCGCGTTGCATAATCTACCACTTGTAATATATGCGAATATCGGGAGTCAGAAGGTAGCAAAGGGCCTACAATGTCCATTGCAATGCGTTCAAAGGGAGTGGAAATGATTGGCAGTGGGAACAAAGGGGCAGGGCGCACTCGACCCGGCACTACTCGCTGGCAGTCTGGGCAGGTAGGTACATATTTCGACACTTCATTATGAAGCCCTACCCAATAAAATCGAGCCAATATGTGTTCCCTCGTTTTATCAGCTCCGAGGTACCCCACAAAAGGGATATCATGTGCCAGCCTCATGATCTCGGGCCGACAAGCCGAGGGAACCATCAGTTGTATTACAGGCTGTCCTGTGCCCGTAGCAGGGTTCACCCTATATAATAATTGCCCCTTGATAATGAAGTGTGGATATACTAGCACCCCAACACCTTCAACATCATAGACCAGACCTGTCCCCAAGCGTGCACCAGTGTGGGGTCGTTGCTTTGGCCCCACACTAGGTCTGTGCTTTTGTCCCACATGTCCAGTATATAGAGAGGGGCCAGAGTAACATCTGCCCTGGATGGCCCAGTAACCTCGTCCTCTCGGTCACACTGCGTACTGACTCTCTTTGATTGCCATTTGATACCATCCAAGCTTTCTCCCACCAGGCCCTGTAATCATTATACTGATTATTGGTAACCTTAAACTTAGTTCCAATCTTAAAAAAATCACAAAATATAATTTTTTACATGAAAATAAACATTTTCCCATCCAACTAACAGTATGATTTTTCAAGCAGGTAGGTCATTTATTTGCAAGTTCACTAACAATCCAACATAGTTTCAGAAAGCTGAAATTGAACGCTAGTCTAATCTAGCCATTATATCCATTGAATTTGCATTGGCCAACTCTTTGAACTATGACCATGGCATCAATGACTATGCATCACTGAAGGCAAGAAAAGTACATTTGTAGGTTCTAGGTTTCATTTTTATTGGTGCATTCCATTGGACATTTACAAAGATATTGAACCCTTTATTTATTTTTTTATTTGCTGACTGCAAGTTCTGAGGGTGGCAAGGGGGCGCTGGATTTATATCTCGCACAGGGCGCCATCAATGATCGGTATGGTATTGTCTAGTATTGTGGCTCCGCCCCCTTTCTGGCTGGCCGACTTCCAACTGACCCTGGAATGAACTGTCAAACCATCCAGTCCGGGGCACACTGTTCCTGTTATACCGTGCACTCACAGGTCGGGAGGGAGATTGTTGACTAGGATTCATTCGCTCTCTGTCACAACAGCTCTGCAGATTAAGCCCATAACTGGAAAATGCACTGCTACTTAAACTAAAATACAGTGCCCTCCATAAGTATTGGGACAGTGAAGTCAAATTTGTTATTTATGCTGTACACTCTAGCAATATGAAAATATGAGTAAAAGATTAATATGAGGCAAAAGTACAGAATGTCACCTTTTATTTCTGGCTGTTTCAACACATATATGTTTTACCAACTAAGAATAACAGCACTTTCAGAGTTCCATCACCCCAACCGAGGGTGTGCCCTGGACACAGAGATAAGTAATGTGCTGCTGCTGCTGCCCCAAGAGGGGACAGTGAGAGAAGCAAGACTGA
Source organism: Acipenser ruthenus (assembly GCF_902713425.1). Classification (NCBI taxonomy): domain Eukaryota; kingdom Metazoa; phylum Chordata; class Actinopteri; order Acipenseriformes; family Acipenseridae; genus Acipenser; species Acipenser ruthenus. The sequence goes on from NC_081192.1 coordinate 53,602,142, forward strand.
GAGAAAAGGGGACAACATCTAAAGAGAGGAAAACTCAATTTTCTTCAATTTTATCATTTTTCACAGACTGAGTAGCCCCAAGCTACTCAACTGTATTTGTACCACTGGTTGGGGAAGCAGCTCGCTTAACCACCACTGTAGAGTTTTGGCTTAATAAACCGTGAATCATGAACTGCATTACAGTCTGTGGAGTCTTCAGTTTACTGTTCGTTACAATATTTTCCTATCCATTTCCTATTTTCTGTTCAATCCAAAGAAACAATAGAGGTTTTAATCGGGTGTCATGATGGAAAAGAAGAATAAAAAGCTTGTTGTCTTTGCCAGCATTTATTGTTTTGTCTAGATCAAATTGCCTACTGTCCCTAAATGTCCTGCCTACACATAAGCTGCCCTATTCATTGTCAATTTACAGTACATTCAATAGAATAATTCACTACACACTGGTGTCTCTGTTGTGGATCCTAATTGGTTAGCATTTTTATTTGTAGCTTCTGTTCAGTGTAATTATCCAATTACCTTTTGGATTTAACACAGGGTTTCTTTTTATATCTGATTTTGGCAAGCATCAGCAAGGTATGACTTAACTGCTTTGTCAGCACTCAGCACTGTATTCACAGGTAAAGAATAGGTGCTTCAAATAACCATTATATATAAAAAATAACTATTTTAAGTAGGTTTATGTGATAAAGTCTATTCAGTGATTACTAATTACCAAACTATTTTGCCTCACGAGAGCTTACCCTGGCTGCCAGCATGTCTGCTGAATTGTTGGAGATTTCTATAAAATGCTTTATCTGAAACAGGAGATATGGACAGATATAGTAAATGCTTATTAACCACATACAGTTCTGGCAATGGTGCATAGTTGTCAGGGACTGTATTTAAACCATGGAATAAGATCACTGATTTGTGCTGAGATAACCTGACTAACTGCATAATGGCAGGTTATTGTAGGACAGTGCACACAGATCTTAACAGACTGACTGTTTAAAGCTTTTATCCTATTCACACTACACTACATAAATAAAGTGTGATCATCATGTTTTAAAATGTAATTGTGAATCACAGTGAATGAAAATCACATTGTACTTAACACACTATTACTTCCAGCAGATAAACCATGTATCTCTGTTGCTGGTAAAATATATGAAATTGACAAATAAACATACATTTATTTTCAGGAAGAGGTACTAAACATAATTCAACAATATTTTAAAAGAAATTTCTATAGTATGGAATGTCATAGCAGATAAAGAATAGATATTTTGAGAATTTGAAAGCAATAATACCTCTCAAATTACAGTGTAGGTTGTTTTTCATGACAACAGGATTTTGAAGGACAATTCTAAGTGACGTTTTTAAGAAAGATTCTATTAAAATGAACAACTGGCACAGCAACACAACATTAATACTTTAACTGCAAAATCAATTGACTGGCTCCCAAGTGGCGCATCCAGTAAAAGCACTCACGTAGAATGCAGGATGCACCCTATAGTCTGGACGTTGTCGGTTCGAGTCCTGGCTATTCCTTTGTCAGCCGAGGACGGGAGCTCCCAGGGGGTGGTGCACAACTGGCTGAGCGCCGCCCGGGGGGAGGGAGGGTTAGGTCGGCCAGGGTGTTCTCGGCTCACCACACACCAGCGACCCCTGTAGTCTGGATGGGCGCCTGCGGGCTTGCCTGTAAGCTGCCCAGAGCTGCGTTGTCCTCCGACGCTTTAGTTCGGGGTGGCTGCATGGTGTCTGCAGTGTGAAAAAAAGCAGTTGGCTGATGGCACACTCTTCGGAGGACAGCCTGTGCTAGTCTTCGCCGCTCCCGAGTCAGCGCGGGGGTGGTAGCGGTGAGCTGAGCTAAACAAAAAATAATTGGACACTATTAAATTGGGGAGAAAACACACAAACAAAACAAATTGACTACAAAATTAAAATAAATAAATAAATAAAATCAATTGACTGTAATAAACCATTTTTAAGTCTCAATATAGTGTACATGTTCATGCATGACTTTTGGTTTTATCTGGCTTTTTGACAGATAATGGCATGGATCTGCATGAATTGAGAGCCAAGCAAGGCCAACCATATTAGCAATAATAATAATAATAATGATTTATAGAAGGAGATTGACTGAGCATAAGAGTAATTGATTACAATCTCTGCATTTTTGATGTGCCAAAAAGCTGGTATGCCAAACTTCTCTTTATAATGGGAACTAGTGTGCAGGCTCTTGGCCCATATACATTTGTCTAAATTGATGCTTGGTCAAACCAGGTTTTCCACCGTGCTTGTAATCAGTCTTGCTGGCAAGTGCCAGATATATGTACAGTACGTGCAACAGCATGCATCTACTAAAAATCAAATTAAAGGATTTTAACAACCTATTTTTTCCTCAAGAACACAAAAGAACTACAAGGAACATGCACTTACACTTGTAATTCATTGTTTACAACTATTTAATGCTTGCATCTTAGCAGCTGACATTCAACCACCCTGGCTTGAAGGATCGACCAAGGCTTGGATCAAATTAATTCACCAAGTACATAACCAGCTTGTCACATTGAAAATCGGGACGAATGTTCCCTCCCCTAATTTCAGCTGAAATCTGTGATACACTTCTGTATCTGTGATTTTTTTTTAACTTCTTTGCTTTTTTTTTATTTGGTTGTTTGCCACTTTTTTTATTATTATTTTGTATAGTAATAATAACTAAGTGACAATATATTACTGGGATCCTAAAGTTCGCCTGGACTTTGAATCTGACCTTTTATTTCACCTTTGACTAATTATTGGTTCAGGAAGAAAGTTTCCTTTCCTGCTAAATTAATTGTTATATCTGCTTCCTATTGCATGCCTGGTCACATATGGCACTTGTAACAATAGTCAGCAGAGCCTGTCAAGTTTAACTAACCCACAAAATGTATCCCTGATGTTTCTGCCCCTTTCCAGAAACTCTGGTGGTTTTGCAATGTGTGTTGTTTTTTTCCAATACAAACTATTTTGTAAAACCACCTTTTTTCACAAGGCGCATGGTTTCTTCGAAAGGAAGTTCCCATCTGCCTAACAATTAATGTTTTTTTAATTAAAACAAAAAATTATTTTGGATACAGCTAAATGAAAGTTTATTTCCTTTTGATGCAGTTTACCTTTAAAACCATAATATGCCCAATTTCAAGAGAATTATATATTGTATATAATAAATTCCATTGTTTTTCACTAATTATATAAAATTGAGGCATATGTTGTTTTGTCTATCTTTGACAGAAAACTGCTAACTGTCATGTGCAGAATAGCTGGACATCATATAGAAAACTATTTATTTTATGTAACACAATTTAAAGGGTCGAATGGGTAAACCCTAATTTGTCCAACTAGCTTTAACAACAGGTACTCAGATACAAATTTCTTGAAATATATTTTCTTTTTTTGCAAGTATCCGACCAGCTATCCAGCCATCTAATTTGCAGTGGCAGCAGTGTGGAGTAGTGTTTAGGGCTCTGGACTCTTGACCGGAGGATCGTGGGTTCAATCCCAGGTGGGGGACACTGCTGCTGTACTCTTGAGCAAGGTACTTTACCTAGATTGCTCCAGTAAAAACCCAACTGCATAAATGGATAATTGTATGTAAAAATAATGTGATATCTGTATAATGTGATATCTTGTAACAATCTGCTAAGAAATAAATAATAATAATAATAATTTGATACTCTATTGTTGTTTGAATGTTCTAGTGAAGTGGTTCCAAAACTGTCTGGCTTGACCCACAAAATAAGGCATGACTCTATAATGGGAGAGGGAGGAGGGGGTCCAGACATTTAATTAATAAGTTGCTAATTGGTAAACAAAACTCTTTTATTGATCAACTCACAAGCTCTCTTCCAACAACACTACCAAACTACAGATAAATACAGATATTTGTATTAAAAGCATATAAATGGATCACTTTGTTGTCCATGGTAGCAAAAGAAGTCTTGGTTTGTGAAGAGCAGCATGCAGGCATAATTACAACAGTTCATACATGGCCTCAGTGTGCTATAAATGTGCAAAGTCTTGGCCTAATGTACATTAAAATCCAGGGACACTCTATGTAGATAAGGAGTTTTTTGAATGACAACTTTAAGAACATCAAGAGCAAAACTGCCCTTCATACACATGCAACCCTGTCAGTCCAGGCACTGGATGACTCATACGCTGCCAATTGAAATGTCAGGATCATGAACCCTCATACAATGCTGAGTCTTTTATTCTTCTGGGAGTGAATGAAATGTATGAAATTATGATTGGTAAAAGTGCTGCCAACCAGCAGTTTCAGTTTCAAATGATACAGTGAGCCGCTATATTGAAGATATGTCTAATGACGTAAAACAGCAATTATGGATATAATAAAAGTTCTTAACACTGCAAATTGATGAAACGCCACCATCCCACCCAAAGTTAGCCATGTGAGATGGTGGGATCAGCAGGATAACAGAACGTTTAAGTTGTCCATTCAGACTAGATATTGTATGACTATATAATTATGTATTGTTAATTCACCCCATCCTGTTGACCGCAACATTATTTATTACACAGAAGTATTCATTCTTTCCATGGAAGTGGAACCTTTAGACCTTGTGCTTTTAATTTGTCAGACTGTGAGCTCAGTCCCCTGGAGAGACAGATGAGTTTGAAAGGGTGAGGGAGCTTTCTGGACAGCTTTTTGGTCAGGAGGACCTGCATACCATATAGAAATTCACAGCCATGTCTTAAAAGCTTTCAGCTCCGTTGGATAATTAGAAGTAATTTTACGTTTTTATAGCCCTTGATTCCATGTAACAAAAAAAATCAACTACGTGAGCTTCCCCCGACCCTAGAGGTTGATGTGAAAGTCTCACAAAATATAATTCTTTGGACTGTACAATTCACCTAGATTACATTCGGCACAAAATACAAACATATTTTTCTAAGCGTATTTTATTTTTAAGACAAGCGGCCATTGAATTTCCAGACTTAGCCGCAGCATTATGTTTGTGGCACCCTGAGTTTCGCTTGTGGTTAACCTATTTTTGACAAAACCACACCGACTTGGGGGGGGGGGGGGCACTGTTGAGCATGCTAAATAGACACGTCTCATTGAGCTCCTGCAATATTGTTTTATTTTATTAGACGCAAACCCTATTTTTCTCGTTTATTTTGTCCAAAATTATCATTTAGTATATCTAATACTTGTGAAAAATGTTGAAACCGAAGACAAAAAAGACACTTTGCAATCTGAACCGTCTCCTTCTGAAAACAACGCTGGGGCCTGTGGAGATAATGGCGGCACTCATAACCTTACCATGCTCTCACTGTGGTGACAAACATACAAGCTTCTAAGCTTCCATTGAATCATTTCACACTGAAACTCAAGATTTGGATTACTTCACCCAGTCTGTATTGATCAGATCGCCCCATCACTGTCCTCTACCTCTACAGTGAACACTTTAAATATGGTCCTTAGCCGGGTAACCTATACATTCTCTACTTCTGTTGTTGCTATTTTTATTTAATTTCCCCTCTACTCAACTTATTACTATGGATAGGGTGGTTGCAGTTCTATGGTGTTTGTTTTCTCTGATGCTGGAACACTAACAAAACTTTGTAATGTGAAACATATACAATATTCTTTTTTTTTGCACAGATTTACTTGATTTTATGTTGAGACGTGATTCTTACATTGTAATTTATGCAGCAGTGCCTTGCAAGCACTTACTCAGAAAGCACAAGAGGGGGCTCTTTCCTTGTTTATTTCTATCAAAATTCATGCTTCCAACTCCCTCTTTTTTATTTCTTCCTTTTAGTGTGTACTACTGTAGCATTATAATCCAAATTATGTCTATGTTCTTGTATGCCTGTCCTAATCATGTAGAGGGGGTCCCTTTCTCTTTTACATTTAAAAAAAAATGTATTTATTTTTTTCTGCATTGTATGGCTTGTGTTTTTCTTCCTAAGATGTGAGCCATATATGTTCCTTTTCGTGTATTCTAACTGTTCAAAGTTTGTCCGTTACTTTTTGATATTTATGGCCATTTGCGGGCCTAAAGGTCTCCTGTTTTATTGTATGTTTTTTATCCATGTTATGTCTCTAATTGTATGTATGTGTGTATATATATATATATATACAGTGCCTTGCGAAAGTATTCGCCCCCCTTGAACTTTGCGACCTTTTGTCACATTTCAGGCTTCAAACATAAAGATATGAAACTGTAATTTTTTGTGAAGAATCAACAACAAGTGGGACACAATCATGAAGTGGAACGAAATTTATTGGATATTTCAAACTTTTTTAACAAATAAAAAACTGAAAAATTGGGCGTGCAAAATTATTCAGCCCCCTTAAGTAATACTTTGTAGCGCCACCTTTTGCTGCGATTACAGCTGTAAGTCGCTTGGGGTATGTCTCTATCAGTTTTGCACATCGAGAGACTGAAATTTTTGCCCATTCCTCCTTGCAAAACAGCTCGAGCTCAGTGAGGTTGGATGGAGAGCAATTGTGAACAGCAGTTTTCAGTTCTTTCCACAGATTCTCGATTGGATTCAGGTCTGGACTTTGACTTGGCCATTCTAACACCTGGATATGTTTATTTGTGAACCATTCCATTGTAGATTTTGCTTTATGTTTTGGATCATTGTCTTGTTGGAAGACAAATCTCCGTCCCAGTCTCAGGTCTTTTGCAGACTCCATCAGGTTTTCTTCCAGAATGGTCCTGTATTTGGCTCCATCCATCTTCCCATCAATTTTAACCATCTTCCCTGTCCCTGCTGAAGAAAAGCAGGCCCAAACCATGATGCTGCCACCACCATGTTTGACAGTGGGGATGGTGTGTTCAGGGTGATGAGCTGTGTTGCTTTTACGCCAAACATAACGTTTTGCATTGTTGCCAAAAAGTTCGATTTTGGTTTCATCTGACCAGAGCACCTTCTTCCACATGTTTGGTGTGTCTCCCAGGTGGCTTGTGGCAAACTGTAAACGACACTTTTTATGGATATCTTTAAGAAATGGCTTTCTTCTTGCCACTCTTCCATAAAGGCCAGATTTGTGCAGTATACGACTGATTGTTGTCCTATGGACAGAGTCTCCCACCTCAGCTGTAGATCTCTGCAGTTCATCCAGAGTGATCATGGGCCTCTTGGCTGCATCTCTGATCAGTCTTCTCCTTGTATGAGCTGAAAGTTTAGAGGGACGGCCAGGTCTTGGTAGATTTGCAGTGGTCTGATACTCCTTCCATTTCAATATTATCGCTTGCACAGTGCTCCTTGGGATGTTTAAAGCTTGGGAAATCTTTTTGTATCCAAATCCGGCTTTAAACTTCTCCACAACAGTATCTCGGACCTGCCTGGTGTGTTCCTTGTTCTTCATGATGCTCTCTGCGCTTTAAACGGACCTCTGAGACTATCACAGTGCAGGTGCATTTATACGGAGACTTGATTACACACAGGTGGATTCTATTTATCATCATTAGTCATTTAGGTCAACATTGGATCATTCAGAGATCCTCACTGAACTTCTGGAGAGAGTTTGCTGCACTGAAAGTAAAGGGGCTGAATAATTTTGCACGCCCAATTTTTCAGTTTTTTATTTGTTAAAAAAGTTTGAAATATCCAATAAATTTCGTTCCACTTCATGATTGTGTCCCACTTGTTGATTCTTCACAAAAAATTACAGTTTCATATCTTTATGTTTGAAGCCTGAAATGTGGCAAAAGGTCGCAAAGTTCAAGGGGGCCGAATACTTTCGCAAGGCACTGTATATATACTTGTTGATTATCTATTGTCATTATTATTATTAATATTAATACTATTATTGTTATAGAGAGTACAATGATAGTACACTCAGTGATAGAGTTTACAATGTATACTGTGTCTAAGTTTTTCAGGGGAGCTTTCACCTCGTTTGGGAGGTGATGTGTTGTCTGGCGGGGAGGGGGGTGGGAGCTTGGATTTCTTTTCTTTTCTATGATGTTGTACTTGTGTTGGCACTTGTGACTTTACTACTACTTACTGTTGGTGAAGAGGGTGAAACAAGGTGCATTTTTTCATGGCTTTTTTCTTGCTTTGGCCTTCAGGAAGCTCCTAACTTTTCTGTAACACGCAACCATGACTCTGGTTGATGCAACACGTACTTCAGGGAACTGCTGTGTTAACTTTATCAGCTGGAATGTAAAGGGTCTCAACCAGCCCTTTAAAAGAAATTAGGTAGTTTCTCATCTCCAGCGCTTTAATATAGGCATTGGCTTTCTTCAGGAAACACATCTTTGTACCTCTGACCATTTTCGTATTCAAAGGGGCTGTGTGGGGCAGGTGTTTCATTCTAACTTCCATAGTAAAGCCAGAGGTGCAGCTATTCTGATACATAAACATACTCAATTAATTGCATCACAGGTGAATACAGACCCAAATGGTCACTATATTATAGTCACAGGTAAGTTATGTAACATCCCATTGATTCTTGTCTATGCTCCTAACTGGGATGACGAAAAATTATTTATTAACATTGTTAGTTCTCTACCTAACCTAGACACTCATCACTAAATTTTTTGGTGGTGATTTAAACCTGGTTATGAATCCCATCTTAGACTGCTCATCTCAGAAACCATATACTCTAACTAAATCAGCTCACGTTATCAATCATTTCTCGATACATACAATTTCACTAACCCCTGGCGATTTCCCACATCTAGAGAGTATTCTTTTTTTTTTCTACTGTATCTCCTCATTTTCCCGCACTGATTACTTTTTTACTGATACTAAATTGCTCAATTCCATTAAGTCTTCTGAATACCATAGTATTGTTATTTCAGATCACTCTCCTTTGAGTCTTGAACTGTCCTTCACTGACCACGTTTCAAGATATAATTAGCATTTTCAACCCCCTTCTTTTAGCAAATTCATATTTGACCAAATTCATTTCCATCCAAATTGACTTTTTCCTGGACACAAATGTCTCCACTGAAATCTCGGCCTCCACTCTTTGGGAGACCCTTAAAGCCTATTTACTCAGTCAGATAATTTCTTATACAGTACATGCCAATAAAAAGAACACTAAACTACTGTCAGAATTGACTGATGGCATACATGATCTGGATAACAAATATCCTTTACTCTTCACCTGAACTTTATAGAGAGCGTCTAATTTCACTTGATGCCAAAAAAGCATTTGACCATGTTGAGTGGGATTATTTGTTTACTACTCTAGAAAGATTTGGGTTTGGCCCTAATTTTATTACATGGGTACAGCTTTTATGCTCTTTCACCAACAGCACTCACTATTTTTCACTTCACTGCGGTACTAAACAGGGCTTTCCTCTCTCTCCATTGCTTTTTGATATCGCTATTGAGCTGCTGTTTATTGCATTGCGCTGCAGTGAGGGGATTCAAGGTATTTCTCGGGGAGGGCACATGCATAAGGTCTCACTTTACGCCAACGACCTCCTTCTCTATATTAGCAAAATTTCAGGATATAAATTCAACTTGCATAAAAGTGAATGTTTTCCTATTAATCACTCTGCACTGCAACACCCATTCACTACCATACCCTTCAAAATGTCATCCAACTCCTTTACTTATCTGGGAATCTCAGTCACATGGGCCTTCTCTCAACCTTACCTCTCTCTCTGGTGGGTCAAATTAATTCTGTTAAAAAGAACATTCCTCCTAAATTTCTGTACCTTTTCCAATGCATACCCACATTTATTACCTAATCATTTTTCAAATCCCTAAATCAGTTAATTTCTGGATTTATTTGTTATAACAAGCCTGCTCGCATTCGCAAGGACTTTCTCCAAAGACTTAAATCTTTTGGAGGGTTATCACTTTCCAATTTCCAAGATTACTATTGGGCAGTTAATATCAATAATATGTCCTTCTGGTTACACTCCTACCCCTGCTTGGAGAAACATTAAGACAGCTTTGTGTCTGCCCTCTTCATTATCTGCTCTGTTATGCTCCTCTCTCCCATTGGTTAATTACTTTTCCAATTGCAACATAAAGTCCATCACTCTGAGGGTCTGGATGCAGTTCAGAAAACATTTTGAATTGCAATCTATTTATATTTTATCCCCACTTATTGATAACCATCTGTTCCCTCCATCTTTGGTGGACTCAGCATTCAACCTCTGGCACAATAATGGTTACAAAAATTAGGTGATTTATATATCAGCAATATATTTGCAAGCTTTGAACAATTCTCTCAAAAGTTCAAGCTACATCATTCCCATTGACAGGGAGCGCTACACACTGGTTACGTATTTCTGTAAAATAATGCTTCTTTGTTTTAATAATGTTGACCAATAATAATAATTACATTCACACACTAAGTGAAGATTTTATTAAAACTGGAAATCAATAAAAAAAATATATATATATTAAAATAATTATCAGTATTTACAAAGAAATGTGTAGATATGTTTTTTTTTTTTTTTAAATAATTTACAAGTTAAACCAGATCACATATAAACATTCACTGTTAAATGTCATTTTTTTAGTGTGTGGTGTGGTGTACATTTCTTTGTTTTATGTATTTTATTTCGTCTCCACAAAAGGAGCAAAAGCAGACAGTATTTTCTTTTCATGACTAGCTACAGTTGTTTTTACAGTGGTGTTTTTTTTTGTTTTTGTTTATGTAATCATGCTGTATTCATGTCGTTTGCTTCGCTCCTGATGTGCATAGCCCTTAAGTCTAGGTCAGTGGCGAAGCTGTCAGCCATGTGCAAAAATCTTGATCCCCCTCCCCCCCAACCCCTTAAACAAAACAAAATCTAGTGTTCCAGATTACGGTTTTTCATCAATACCAAGGTTTTTCAGCAGGTCCACTGTAGTTGATTTTGCACAACAGTAAAGCATACACATTTGGCATTGTTACTTTCATCACACAACAAACCTAAAGGCTGAGTTTGGTACTGCATATTAACCTCGTCATCAAAGGGTGAGTTATGGCACCTACTTTATAACAAGAAAAAAACTCTAAATCCAATAAGTCCATCATAAAAAAAATGTATTAAAAAAGCCAAAATTCACAACAATGTGGTAACAATGTTATTCAATGCACTGCACACACACATAGATATATAGATAGATAGATAGATAGATAGATAGATAGATAGATAGATAGATAGATAGATAGATAATGTATAGTATATTTAAATAAATGAAATACTAAGAATAAAATAGTTAAATAATGTAAAACGCATTGAAAAACTTTTTTTTTTTTTCTTTAACTAGATTTCATGATGGATTCAATATATTGTTATATTTCCAACCCAATCCAGAGGGTGCACATTGTTAGATTATCACAGATACTAAGGAGACTGTATAGAAATACCAGGAACCCTTTCACAACATACACAATAATGAATTCCAAATTAGGTACTGTTTGCCAAAAGTTAGCACTCCACCAGGAACATTTTTTGTTCAATGCTGTAATTCCCCACTCGTTTTCCAGACATTGCTGCTAAACTGTTTATCAATTTATAATTTAGTCATTTAAATGTGAAATAACATTGTATTTGAGGTTTCATACAGGCATATTCAATAGTACAAGATACAACGTAATTATTGTGTAGATGAATTTGCAAGGAAAGGTTCATTTGCGGCATTCATCTTTAAATAGAGCTGGTTTAGAACCAGTCTAAAATAAACCAATTAAACCAATTAATGCTGTGCATTGAGACTGACAATTAATTAAAGGCGGCGAGAACACCTTTGAGGCCCCAGGCTTAAGTACAAAATGCAGCCAATCAACAGTTTAGTGTGGTTGCATTGGACCTTACCTACAAAGTGCATATGAGAAAATACCTGCATATGAGAAAATAAATAAGGTTCAGATTTTTATGTTGTCCTTGCAATATGTATTCAGGTAAACAACAGTGCAGTAATTGTAATCGTTTGTGTAGACCATGAGTGGCTCCCAGCAAGCAAGCAAGCCAGCAAGCCAGCCTGCCTACCTACCACTGCTGAACCTGAGAGTCTGAAGCGCTCGTGGTGAGAATAATTTACATTTTTGTAGTTTTCCTTTTCAGAAAACAATGCATTTAAGCTGCAGTTTACTTAAATACATAAATAAATAAATAGATAAATAAATGTGCATATCTACAAAGTCAATTAATTAATCAATACGGTAATAATTTCTTCAAGCCTATTAGTAGCACTCTACAGACAGTATAGGGACTGTTTTGCACTGGCGGTAGGATACGTTCAATAAAACTTAAAGTTTAAAATCTAGTGGCTTTCTTTGTTTTATTTTGGTAAAACAATAATTAAGACATTTTATAATGGCAAAAACACACTTAAAGACATGTGTTGTATCAGTACAAGCCACGCCTTCTTGTGTGTCACTGATTTGTAAGATCTTCCAGTTACAATGCTCAGCAGAAAAGGGCTATGTTTAGAAAAAGGTGGTAACAAAAGTCCTGAGGGTGGAATATAAATGTAATAATATCATGTACTTTTGTTTTCTTATAATCCATAATATTAGAATTTAGCATTTTGTAAAGTAATTGCATAACACTTATATAAAAGTAAGTATTAGTATTGAGCCAAGTGAAACTTTTGGTTATGTTTTAAAAAATTAATTATTGAGAAGTTTAAGACATTGCTGTCAAGGAACATGAAGGAACTAATTAGACAAACTGCCGTAAAATCATTGAAATCTGGATAACACAATATAGAAAACCTCCACCACTACCAGTTCATCCTCTGCAATATATATATGCAGTGAACATCTGTGATATGGTCATAAGTCAATTAAAAAAATAAACCATTCAGAAATATGTTCTTCATTAAAGTTATTGAAAACAGGCCTTGCTACTGTGAAGAAGTGGGTAAAGTGTGCGTTCACAGTAAGAAGTTTGAACATTTATCAACAAATGTAATTTAAAATAATAGTGTTATTGTAGGGCTTTTTAACAGTAGAACCACCATGGCAGTCATTCTGATGGTTTGAGGTGCCTGAAAGTTATGCAGTTGTCCGTTTATGACTTTTCATAAATACATGTATTAAATACCCAAGAGGTGTTTGAAAGGCAGGATCACGAAAATAAGTTAGTGTGGCAATGTGCCCCAGCCCTGTGTGCATTTGTGTGTTATATGTTGTATGTTGCGTGTGTTAATGTTGGTGTATTGTAGTTGGTACATATAATGTGGGTAATGAGCACGAGAGTTTAAAATGTTAATTGTATTTAGGCACGGGGATTGCACTTCACTTCACGTGCATTTAAAGTATTTAATATGTGAGCACGGGGTTGCACAGAATTAGTTCACGTGCTGGGATTCAAGTGAATAATTAATTATTGAATCCTGGCACAACAGTATATATAGATGCACAAAGCACTCACACGGGGTTGGGTGTTCGGTGAGTGGAGAACAGGTGTGGAGAGGAGAGAATTTAAAAAACTAAAACTAAGGAAAAAGTAAATATAACCTTCTTTGACTCTCTGTGTTTGTTTGTCTGTTCATCCACTGTTTGTTTAGTATTAATCAGTTTTGTTTGTCTATTAATTTTGGCCTCAGGTACCGTGTCCTGTGTTTTGTTCAACCTTTTATTTTTGTTTGTTTACAATAAACTCACTGAGCACCGCCGCGTCTCAGTTTTCACTCACCACTACTGTCTGTCTGTGTACTCCTTTCTGGTCTGACGTCACCACTAAAGCCAGCTTGTCAAAGGAATCCCGTCCACCTAGAACTGCCAAAGCCATCATTTTGATTGCCTTTTACAATACATGTTTTTATTTTAACATAACCTACAATATTCAATTTTTTTATACACAAGCCTGTTGTTATCTCTACTGGACCTACCAGCCATCAATTTCTTTGTTTTGAACAAGGAATGGACCCAGAAAAATATCAGTAGGAGAGATTTCATCTTGAAGCTAGCCACAGCGCTTCAGCAGAAACATTTCGATCAGAAAATTGCAAAGCAGCAAACTGCTGCAGCTCAACCTGGATTCTGTGACACACGCAAGAGAAAACATATGTTACTTTCATTTGAAATTAAAAACTACTTTTGTTTTTACAGTTTTTTGAATGTACATATACCTGTTTACACAGTAGTTTCTTTTGAAATGCTTATTTTATTATAGTTTTTCATTTTTTGAATTTGTGCTTTATATGTGGTAAGTTAGGAAACCCTTTTATGTTTAATTGTTCATTAAATATGGTGTTTTGGCTGTGCAAATGTTTGATATGATGTGCTTGAATAAAACTTTTGATAGTTTGTCTTTCATTTTAATATTGATGTTGTTTAAAATGTAACCATCATAATGACTGCCGGCAGCGGTTTTAGGTATGAGTATAACTATGGCGATTCTAGTGTTAAAAACGACTAATGTTAAAAAGTTGTTCCAACTTATAACTCTTCCAATTAAGTGACAGTGCTTGTCAATGAAGGCTCTACCGCAGTGGTGTACAACTCAGGTCATGGAGGGCCGGTGTCCCTCCTAGTTTTTGTTCTAGCCATAGAATAAAATAGAATAAAAATCTGCAAGGACACCGGCCCTCCAGGACCAAGTTGTGCACCACTGCTCTACTGTCTGCTATTGACTGTGTCTGGAGTTATGCGTCCCGAGCCGAAGGCGAGGTCAACTACAACATGCAGAGCCTTCATCAAGAGGGCACAACATTTCTCATTATTTTCTTTAAAAAAACACTATAAAAAAAGATTTACTTTGAACTTGTAATGATTCAACAGGTACCCTTATGCTAAGAAAGGTTTTAGAAAAATAGTCCCCAAAATCTTCATAAAGAATCACATAGATTAGAAAAAAAAACAAATAACTTTATTGAACAAATAACTGTTTTACTTGTCAAAGCTGCTTATAGTTTATCTGAACAGTGTCAGATATCTGAACGGAGCAATATAACTGAATTGGCCATGTTTTTTTGTTTTGTTTTTGTAATGTTAAAGATTAGGCTAAATATTACTTCAGCTCACAATGCTGCTATAAATTATGAAATACAGACTCAAACTCCTAAATGCTTGAATCCTAAAACATGGGAAATTAAAAGACCAACTGCAATTATAAATGCAAAACCAAATAACGTGTGCTGTTTCAACTGTGTATATAATATGCTTGTTTTAAATTGCTTGGCTGTTTTGTGTGTCTTAAAAATGATTTGATCTACTGTCTGGACTGTTTCTGGTCAAAAGCCACAACTTTGGAAAATATTTTAATTAAATAAATAGAAATCACCCCATTAACCGATTTTTAATAATATGTGCATGGAAAAGGGGTCCTTTGTCAACAATATTTCTGGGGCGTGGGCTAAATGCTCCATGGGATAGTTCGAGGGCATGCATTCAATATTCTTGATTTAGGTCCAATTTTTCCCAACCTATTTTGGCAAAGGTAGAATTCAAATCTCTTTGGGACAAACCATTTTTTTCCTCAAAAAAACACAATTTAGTTCAATTAAAAAGACCCCAGTGTAGAACAAAACTGGGGATTATAAAACAATATGAAGTCTAATAATGGTAAAATATATCCCAGGGATAGAAAACTGTAGCAACAGGAACACATTCAGATAAACCAAGATGGATCCCCGTGCTTTTCACTCAAAGGAATTTGCCCTACCTGTTGCTGAACAAAGGCAGCATTAAAACCTGGTGCTTAGAGCTGAACAATAGAGGCCAGGAGACAGGTTTTGAATTACAGCTCAGTTGCTGACTCGCTGTGTGAAACTGGAGTAAGTAATTTCATCTACTTCAGTCTTCAGTCCCACCCAGCTATAAAAACTGAGAATACACAGAACCCTATTGAAAACAAGAAGTGGCAACTCAGTTAATAAAACAGTCATTAAGGACTAGATTAACTATTTTGAAATGTTCCAACAATATTTTAATGTTGATCTAACAGTTTTTTTTTCCTTTACTAGTTTATTCTAGTTCTTTAGTGACAAGAAAATATCTCTTAAGGCTAACTCTCTAACTTGTGTTCTATGAAAATACAATAGGTCAGTGAATTTTTTTTTTTTTTTTTTTATTCTGACTTTAGCCGGGATGCATTTAATATGTCCATTGCCTCTTGAGCAGATCAGGGGTGGGGAGGACATGGTACAGGAGGCTACCAAAATGACAGCATGCAAAAAGTGAAACTGAATTCTCAAACACATAGTGATTTTTATGTGTAATTGAAACAATTCTGTCCTGCTAAGAGCTGAATTTACTGTTTTATTTCTTGAGTACATATCGTAATGCACGCAGGTAAACGTTAAAATGTTCATTAAACGGCGACAACAACTGTTGTATTGATAATTAGACAATACAAATGTGTATACAGTTTTTATTTAAGTTTATTCTTTTGTGTATTGCAGTCCAATAAAGTATGATTAGAGAATGTTCCTTTTTTAAAAATATATTTTTGTATTTTTTGAAGTGCAAATTAATTCAAACACGCCGTTTGCATAACACAAAAGTGTGCCTGTGTGTCTTACTCGGGTGCTGGAATTAACCATGACTTAAAGATTATTATTATTATTAATATTATTATTATATTATTAAAGATCTATCGCCCCCCTCCCCCATCAACAATAAGAATGGGTAACACACTGTAGAAGGGTAACACACTGTGGAAGGGTGTTTTACATTGGAGGAAATGTAAAACACAACACATAGATACGAGAAAGGAGATGCATTTTTTATTGAAAGATATGGTAGTACAGGTTGTCAACTTCCTTCAGAGTTTGCTCAGTAAACAGAACAAACGACTACGCTATTTGAAAGGGTTCTAATAAATCAGTGTTTATGGTTTTGACAGGAGGCTATTAACTTCAAATCATATTTTTAAGTTTGGAGGGTGGAAAATGTGCTTTTGAAGTTAATTGATTGTTTGATCCATTGGGAGGTGATACAGTAAACCTTTACTGTACTTAATCTATGGGGGGGGGGGGTGTCGAAACAGTTCTTTATCGTGGGTGTCGGGTTGTGAGGGCTCAGTTGATTGGCGTTACCACTGGGTACTAGTGGAGATGACTACTGATGTAGTCGAGCCAGAACACTGTTCCGGTACTTTTTTCTTTAGGCAGAATCTTGATTTAAGAATTAAAATTTTTCAGTGGGATGCTCCCCCAGGACCAGGCTTTTGTGGCTGTATTTGCCTCTCTTGCACTAAAAGTCTATTTTTTACAGTAGCATCTTGGAAATGGTGTCCTTTTTTCAGAACATTCTGGGGAACATTACAAAGTACTTCAGAAACCATAAGAACATTAGCTTTTTATTTCAAAACAATATATATATATATAATTAGCTCAAAGAACCAGCTGCCCAACATTTTGATATGTTGTACATATCTTTCTCAAGTGAGTATGTGTTTCACTCAAAACACTGGTGGTATTATATATATATATATATATATATATATATATATATATATATATATATATATATATACACACACACACAGTGCCGTGAAAAAGTATTTACCTCCTGTCTGATTTTCTGCATTTTTGCATATTTTTGACACTGAATGTTATCAGAGCTTAACCTAATATTAGATAAAAGGGACCCTGAGTGAACAAATAACACAAACATTTGATACATATTTCATTTATTTATTAAAGAAAGTTATGCAACACCCAATGCCCCTGTGTGAAAAAGTAATCGCCCCCTTAGACTCAGTAACTGGTTACGCCACCTTTAGCAGCAATAACTGCAACCAAACACTTCCTGTAGTTATTGATTAGTCTCTCACAGCGCCGTGGAGGAATTTTGGCCCACTCCTCCATGCAGAACTGCTTCAACTCAGTGACATTTGTGAGTTTTCGAGAATGAACTGCTTGTTTCTGGTCCTGCCACAACATCTCAATGGGGTTTAGGTCTGGACTTTGACTAGGCCATTCCAAAACTTTAAATTTCTTGTTCTTCAGCCATTCTGATGTAGACTTGCTTGTGTGTTTCGGATCATTGTCCTGCTGCATGACCCAGCTGCGCTTCAGCTTCAGTTCACGGACGGATGGCCTGACATTCTCCTGTAGAATTCCCTGATACAGAGCAGAATTCATGGTTCCTTCAATGATGGCAAGGCGTCCAGGTCCTGATGCAGCAAAGCACCCCAAACCGTGACACTACCACCACCATGCTTGACCGTTGGTATGAGGTTCTTACTGTGGAATGCAGTGTTTGGTTTTCGCCAGACATAACAGGGCCCATGTCAGCCAAAAAGTTCCACTTTTGACTCATCTGTCCATAGAACATTGTTCCAGAACTCTTGAGGATCATCCAGGTGCTTTTTGGCAAACTTGAGACAAGCATTCATGTTCTTCTTAGTGAGCAATGGTTTCCACCTTGCTACTCTGCCATGAATCCCATTTTTGCCCAGTGTCTTTCTGATGGTGGAGTCATGAACACTGACCTTAGCTGAGGTGAGAGAGGCCTGCAGATCCCTGGATGTTGTTCTAGGGTTCTTTGTGACTTCCTGGATGATTTTACACCTTGCTCTTGGAGAGATTTTGGCAGGACGGCCACTCCTGAGAAGATTCACTACTGTCCCAAACTTTCTCCATTTGGACAATATGGCTCTGACTGTGGTTCGGTGGAGCCCCAGAGCCTTAGAAATGGCTTTGTAACCCTTTCCAGACTGATAGGCCTCAACAACTTTTTTCCGGAGGTCTTCAGGAACTTCTTTTGTTCATGGCATGATGTGCCTCTAGAACCCGTGTGCTGACAACTTCACTGTGATGGTAAGGGCCAAAGTTAGTCAGATTTATATTGGGCAGGGCTGGCCCAAATCAGGCCTGGTTGTTAACCAAAGTATTCAAACAGCTGACCCTAATTATCCCTTTAATTGGGTTGAGTTAACTAGGGGGGGCAATAACTTTTTCACACCTGAAGATTGCATGTTTGATTACCTTGCACACCAAACAAATGAAAGAAGCACCAAACTGTGGTGTCATTGTTTCTCTCAGACTCCCCCAATATATTACTACAACCCACAAAAAGATATATATATATATTATATATAGTATATGTATGTATATATAACAGACTATATATATAACAAGTAGCTTTTGAGTTAAGGTGAGAGAAAGCAATAAATTCAAAAACAAATGGGTTTTAGGGAGATATGCAAATAAAGCATTACAAGAGCCAATCAAATCGTGTGAAAGTTGCCTAACGGCTTCTACATTCACAGCGTTTTAAAAGTCAAAATACAGTAGCTGCATACTATTGGGGCTCATCAGTACAGCACAACTGTATTTTGACTTCAGAAAGGCTCAGGAGATTAAAAAACAAGTAGCTTTCAAGTTAAGGTGAGAGAAAGCAATAAATTCAAAAACATATCTCCCTACAACCCATTTGTTTTTTTAATTTATTGCTTTCTCTCACTTTAAAGGGGGCGTATCTCATGAATACTGATAGACCCGACACCACATAGATAACACGGACATAAACAAACAAGATAGCTGCTTCCGCATCCAGCGCTCAAACAATATCACAGACATTTGCAGAGCTTTTTTTAGATGTTATAGTAATAAAATAACGACTTGGATCGCATTATTGAGGAGTTTGGTGATAAAACGAGTGATCAAGAGATGATTTATCGGTATGTACTATTATTAAGAGGCATTTTAAAAATATAGCGAAGGGGTGGGGCGGGGCTGGAGATGCAGTACTGAGTGTCCTGTTGATATGCAGTGCCTTTTAAACCTGTTTTACAGTGAAAAAAAAATACTTTTAAACAGCGCGTCTAAAATAAACTGCGCGTGTGAAAATAAATTGGACCTGACGCGCCTGACACGCGCTGAATAAATGGACCGCAAAGGGTTAATTTAATTTGATCCTATTAAATATCCTGTTAACACAGACCTGTATGTGAAAGTAAACTAATCTGAAAAGGTGACATGATATGCTACTCAACAAAATTCTCTGGTCCAATGAGACTGAAATAGAACTATTCCCCAAAAAAGGAAAAACCTTCAATAAAGAAAACATTAGGTTACGCATGTAACCCTGGTTCCCTGAAAGAGAAGACAATCATCAACATTACTTTTGGGATATGCCTGCCACAGGTCAGGTACTTACTGAGCATTTTATGTCAGAGCTGCCGATAGGCCCCTCCGCCCTCCGTGGAGTGACGTCCTCAGACCGGCTTCCCGATGGATCAAATAGTCAGCACACAGAGACTACTTCCTCTTTTGCATTCAACCCGTGAGAGCAAACTGATGCAACCTCGCTGGTTGGTGGTCGTCTTCTCTTTCAGAGAACAAGGGTTACATACGTAACCTAACATTCCCTTTCAATTTGAAGACGACCACCAACATTTTGAGAAAGTATACCATGTAACAAATTTGCAAACCGGTGAATGAAATATGGTATTTATTGCACAGCCCAAACCGTACTACAGACTACAAACTTGAGCTAACCCCCCAAAACAAAAAGAAAAAAAAAACAATTCAAATGAATAGAAACAATAAAAATCATAATATGATTAATGCAAAGAAAATAATTACAAAGCAACCCTCTAATAGTATAGTTTAGACATAAATAATTACTATATTCTAAAATCCCACACTACAGAATAATGTCTAATAAACTGTAGTCAGCAATCACTATAGCAATTTTTATACAAAGGGCAGCTCACAGAGCGGTGAATACAACATAATGAATCAATTCAGTTACATTAAAGTAGCAGGAACTAATGACAAAATACAGTTCAAAAAAGAAAAAAAGAAAACAAATCCAGGGATTTGTCAAAAAAAACAAAACAAAAATTAAGTCGGAAAAAAAAAAACATCCAAGAAAAAAACAAAATCCATCAAGGAAAACCCAAACACATTTTAACTTGATACTATGGAACAGCAAAACAGTTAGTAAAGCTGTGTTTGAAGTACAATGTCTAAGCTAGCCCAAAAATAATCCTACCAAGGAAACTGCGGTTAGAAACAATAGACAGGTAACGAAACAGACTAACCAAATATAATAATAAATACCTCAACCAAGTTTGAAAAAAACGGTAACGAGAGTAATTCCAAACAAAAGACAGCCCTTCTCTTCAGTGTTTTTTCTCCCCCTTTTTAAACTTCCCAGCTACCAGGAAGTGAGACGGCTTTCAACTACAACAAGCCGGTAGGGTCAAAATGCACAAAAGCGTTAAAAAAGCAAAACTAGAGAAAGTATGGGAACCACCCAAGGCAATACAATAGACAATACCCAATATGTATATTTTATATATTATAATAAAACGAAAACTGGAATGTTATATAATTAATAAAAAACACTTATTTATTTATGTATTTATTTTTAGTGTCATAAAACAAGGCAGAGGGGATAAAGAAAGCTAATGAGCTAGCTAGCCTGGCCAGACATACTGCCTTGCAATTAAGCAAAAGGCAAATGAAGCGTTTCTTGCATCATATTGGGTGGCAGGTGCCACAACCAGAGCTGTCACAAGGGACAGGGAACGGCAGCAGACGATGGACGCCTCGGAACCGCAGAACCAAGATTCAGTGGTGCGAACGTGCAACCTCAAGGACCCTAATTTCTAATGAAGGATCTACCACATTAAGGCAGTTGAACCTGGTGAAAGTATGCGGCATAGCCCAGCTAGCTGCAGTACAAACATCGGACAGCGCGGCTCCTCTGAAGAAGGCCCACGATGTAGCCAAACCTCTGGTAGAATGCGCGGCTATCCACCCAGGTGGGGGAAGCCAGCCTCATCATATGCAGTTGAGACAATTCAGTGTGACAGTTGCTGCTTAGACAGATAGTGATAGAGGAAAATGAGGAAAATGGAGGTGGATGGAAGGACTTCAGCTCCACAGACTGGTTCATGTGAAAGGCTGTAATCACCTTAGGGAGGAAAGCAGGGTTTGTACATAGTGACACCCTGTTCCCATTATCCCAAATATGCATACAGGAGCCGTCTACTGACAGCGCCTGTAGCTCACTGACCCGCTTTGCGGAGGTGATAGCCAATAGGAAGGCTGTCTTCATTGACAGATATTTCAACTCCATGGAGTGTATAGGCTCAAACGGGGCCTTCGTAAGAGCCTCTAGTACAATATCAAGGCTCCATTCAGGGAGAAAGTCCCTCCGTGGAGGGCGTAATCGCCGAGCAACCTTGAGAAAATGGGTCACCAAGAAATGTGCACCTGGAGATACAGAATCAACTGGGGCATGGTACGCCGATATAGCTTCTAGGTATACCTTCAAAGTAGAATGTGATCTACCAGCCTCCAGCAACCCCTGCAGAAACTCCACTTGTAGGCATATAACGACCTAGTGGAGTCTGCCCTGGCATTCTGCAAGGTGCCCACAACTGCGTCAGAGAGCCCTAGGGCTGCCCAGCGGTCCTGTTTAGGGGCCAGACCCATAACTGGAACCGGCCTGCTTCTGGGTGCCAGAGAGTACCTTTTACCTGACTGAGGAGATCCCGGCGAGGCGGGATTTGTCAGGACTGACCAGTTGACACAGGGCTGAAAAACAGATTCTCCTGGGCCACCTGGGGGCCACTAGGAGAACTGTCACCTTCTTTAACCATACCTTTTCTAAGAAGGCTGGGAGCAGCGGTATTGGCAGAAATGCGTAGAGGAGCGTTCTGGTGAAGAGATCAACCTGCGCGTTCCCGAAATGCTCTGAAATGCACTCCACCACCTGAGGGTGTAGCCGCCATTCTGACAGATGTGGCCCCTCTGCCCGCGTATAGTCACACACCTGGTCAATGCGCAGAATGCACCAGGGGAGACACGTCTGCTAAATAAACAAATAATAACAGAGGCCAAGAAGCTGCGGTGGGTGAAGAGAAAAGCAACGGTGCCTACTCTAACCGCGTGTATTCACACATCTGGTCAGTACGCAGCCTGCACCAGGGGAAATACACAGACTGAGAAGCCACGGCGGGCAAAATATATAAATATTATAATGAAAGGACAAACAATTGAATATAAGTCGTAGTTTTATTCAGAAACTAAATATAAAGCATTTATACAACCGAAACATTGTAAATAAATGGACATATTACATAAAGTGCATCCTGAAAAAAGTGGCAAACAATGAAAAAAACAAATATTTGAAATGAAATGTGTGTATAGTGTGTGACAGAAAAGCTTGTATGGTATCTATGTTGGTGAGTTGCTAATCAAGAAGGTCACAAATAATCAGATCAGAAACAATACCTTGCACAAGTTCAAAGGAAACTTTATTCACAGCAAAAAAGAGCGTTCAAAAAATATTTTTTTTGGTCAAGAAACACACTTTAAAAGGGCATAAAAAGGTGTGTTTTTTGTTTCAACTTTAAAAGTGAGTTCAACTTTAGCTTATCTCTTTCTTCTTTCAGCTTGGCTGGTCCATGCTAAATATTTTGATCAGTTATATATCCAAAACAGTGTTTCAGTGCAAAGTTGCAGTCACACAAGTGCTCCCTAGGAATTCAAAATAAAACACAAATTTGGTTTTGAAACTTCAATGAAGATAAATTATAGATTAACCTTTAATAGTTGGCCAAAATAATTTGCACGCAATGTAATAAGATCATAGAATAACCTGACTAAGGACCAATTATGTTTATTTGCTGTTACTTTTCATCCAAGCTATGATATTGTGGTTTTGAGCGTATTTTTAGTCTTGTACTGGTTTAAAAAAAACTCTAGTTGTCCATATTTTGCTGAAGTAGTGTCATGATTGTCAGCATTTTTTTTTACTGGAGTGTGGAGTAGTGGTTAGAGCTCTGGACTCTTGACCAGAGGGTCGTGGGTTCAATCCCAGGTGGGGGACACTGCTGCTGTACCCTTGAGCAAGGGATTTACCTAGATTGCTCCAGTAAAAACCCAACTGTATAAATGGGTAATTGTATGTAAAAAATAATGTGTAAAAAATAATGTAATTTTATGTAAAAATAATGTGATATCTTGTAACAGTTGTAAGTCGCCCTGGATAAGGGCGTCTAAGAAATTAATAATAATAATAATCAACTACACTGGAAAGGCTTTTACACATGGAAGAATATATTCTCCTATGTACTGTGATCAAAGTTATAGATTTTTTTTTTTAATAGAGCAAAGCCACTGAACTCCACAAAGGTTTTGGAACTAAGAACTCTCTCATAGTCCAGAAGGATAACATGGATTTTTCTAGTCAAAGTTTTCAGTGTGTAAGATTGTTTTATAAACTTTATTAAATAACCATTTTCGTATACTGCACTACAAAGGGTTTATATAAAAACCCATAAAAGTGTAAGATTATTTTATATTCCTGTATCCTTTTTATTCTTGTGTGTCAGGAGTGCAGTTTGGACAATGTCTGTCTGGACTTACTGTCAGGGGCATAATATTAGCAGAGACAGAATCCCACAGAATCTCATAACACCAGTGAAAACTTATCGTGCAAACACAAAAACAGCTGGAGCCATCAAACAGAGCTTGGCAGATACATAAACAAGATACATAAAGCTAAATTAAGCTTTCAGTCATCTACTCACATCTGACATAATGGATTACTGAATAATGCCACAAGGACTGACAGTTTGGTTAACCACAATGTAATAAGAAACAGTGAACATTAGTAAACATATATTATTAGGTGCCTGCTTAGAGCAAAATTCTGTTGGATTTTACTGTGCTCTCCACTGCACAACAAGAAGGGTTTGTAAAATTATACTGATTTGTAAACCTATAGTACACTTAAAGTTTGAATAGGTTATGCTTTTTATTGGTTTACAAACACACTGTTACGTATTACTGAAAGTGTACAACAGTTTACGTTGCCATGGTAAACTGTATGTCAAAAACAACGTTTACAATTGGTTTACAAAAAAAATGAAAAATAATTGTGTACACTGTAGTTAATCATAGTGTACCTTTGCAATGTAAACATTATGTCAAATCTAATGTTGATTATCAGTTTACAAATGCAATGTTTGTGTCTAGTTAAAGTTTATAATGGTTTATCCCATAATTGTTTATTGTATGTGTTGTGGTTCTGGTAAACCAACAAGCCCTATATTTTACTGCTGAACCGAAACATTTTTACCGATTTAATATCTAAAGTCTGAGCCTCTTTCAGACTGAGCCGCAGTCTATACAGCTAAACTTAGAACAGATTGTTTTGTTAAAATTGATCTGTCTCCGATCACAAAAGCCCAGATCAAATTAGTTTATTATTCTTTAGCAAATTTAACTGTTACCTAAACTTACAGATAGAGTATTGATATATAAAATACAATACGATCACGTTGAATAAATAGCATTTTTCAAAAGTTTGCTGCATGTATGACTTTAAATGTCCTTGATCATCACACCTCACTGACCATCTTATAATTGTGGGCTAGTAAATTTTCACTGCTTTGTGCAAGGCTGCATTGGAGTATACTTAAAGTGTATAATGAATTTTAGCAGTTTAATTAGTCATTGTATAGTTATAATGTTAGTTTACTGTGCGTGATTGCTATAGTTACCATGACATTACTAGCTTTACATCAAACACAATGTTTAGAACTGGTTTACTAAGTGTAATTGTTGTTAATTAAAATATACAGGATCTACATTTACAGTGTGAACTAAAAAATGAACACGGTTTCTTGTTTGTTTATGTTGGCTTTGTAAAAATACAGAAGTTCTTATTTATTTATTATTTTAAAATGTAGTAGTCGCCAATTACTTTTTATTATTTTCTCCAATTATTATTTAAGCTCGGCTCACCGCTACCACCCCTGTGCCGACTCGGGAGCGGCAAAGACGAACACGTGCTGTCCTCCGAAGCGTGTGCCGTGAGCCGACCACTTCTTTTCACATCGCAGCTCCGGACAGCTTACAGGCAAGCCCGCAGGTGCCCGGCCAGACTACAGGGGTCGCTTGTGCACGGTGAGCCGAGGACACCCTGGCCGACCTAAACCCTCCCCCTCCAGGTGGTGCTCGGCCAATTGTGTGCCGCCCACTGGGAACTCCCGTCCACGGTCGGCAATGGAATAGCCTGGACTCAAACCAGCAATGTCCAGGCTAGAGGGCACATCCTGCACTCCATGCAGTGTGCCTTTACTGGATGCGACACTCGGGAGCCCCCTTACTCAAATTTTAACTTCAAATCAAACAGATATCTAATTATAGAAGAACTCACTAGTTTCTTGAATACTTAAATAAAGCCAATACAAACACAAAAAGAGCTTTTCATGCAATAGAGAATAAAACTGTTACAACTAACTACAATCCTTGTACGTGAACACCATTTTATTATGAGTCTTAATTTCAGCACCATAACTTAAACAACACAAAACGGACTATATCCATCCAGTGAGACAGGCACCTACTTACCTCCATCAAGCAAGCCAACATAAAACAGAATGACTGTGCCATCCAGAGAGTGGCAGCCCGCTCTGAGACGGGCATCTACTTACCTCCATCAAGCAAGCCAACATAAAACAGACTGAATGTGCTATCCTGAACTATGTATATTGTTGCTCATAGTAACATTTAGTAAAGGAATATTTACATTTTGGGCAGACAACTCTCTCTTTAGGTGTGGTTGGAGCTTGCTTGCAATGTTGCAATCTAAAATATAACATGAAATTGGTTAAAGGCTTATCTGTACCATAAATTGGATTATCAATTTTTAAGCACAACAATTTAAACTGTTTTCACAGTAAGGCCCTGATTTTAGATGCTGTTTGTGTTTCCCCAAAATAAGTATTAAAATGTTGTTTCAATTTCTTAAGACTTCCTTACACAATCTTAAGAATGCATTAATCAGTCTATTCTAATACCTGAGAGACTATCATGCAGGACTAGTAACTTTTAGGAAATATATATTGTAATAAAATTGCACCACTCACGGTTCTTTGCCCCTTTAAAAGCACACCCAGACACAGGAAATAGAATTTTTAAAGCGGGGATGCGCTATTTTTAATTCACAAAACACAAAATCAAAATAAACAAAACACCTAGCTCTACTGAGCACTAACTAAAACGCAGGAAACTCAACTATATGGCAGGACGGCTAAGCCGTTTGCCTGCTAAACACCAAAACACTCTCTTCTTTAAACTTACTTTTCGTCCTTTTCACGACTGCATGGAAGCAGAGCTCCCCTTCTGCCTCCTTCTCTTCAGCAGCCCCGTGCAAATTGACGGCACCTCCTATATACCCTGCACCTAGTCCTAATTTACAATTACTAACCAGGTGCAGGCAATAATTAAACAATAACACAATTAACAAATTAAATTAAACAATAAAGCACATGTTTTTCATGCAGGGAGGATTAACTCCCTCCCTGCTGTGTTACTATATATATATATATATAGAAAAAAAAAATATATATATATATATATATATATATATATATATACACATACACACAGCACACTTTCATGCTTCGTTATGATGTATTAATATGCTTACAATTCATACTTCAAGGGAAAGCATGTTACAAACAGTAGAGATAATTACAGGCTTTTAGCTGAAACCACACTTTGTATTTACATTTATATATTGTACCTCTGATGCTATGTATTTGTTACATGCCTTAATTTATCAAGTACAATAGTAGTACTGGTAGGTTTAATATATAGATTTATCCAGACTCACATACACATATTTCCCATATTGTGTGTAGGTGTCTCCAAACTGTCTTATGCAAGCTTATTACTTTTAATCTTTTTTTTTTCTTTTTTCTGATAAGCTTTTATTAGCCCTCTATTTTAATAGTATTGTAATAGTAAATAAACAACAACAACAAATTGGAGTCATAAGAAAAGCACACTTACCTGCTTTAGAATTCTACCCTGAATGTTACGATGGAACAGCAATAATCCACAGAACACGTTTATGGTTTACAGAGGGTTTGCAGGTGATGTAATCCCTTCAATTTTGTGCAGTGCTCCCTGCTAATTTATTATGTTTTGACACTGCATACATTATGGAAAATTAAGTTACTAGATATTGCCATACATCAATAAAAAGATTGAATTCTCTAGAAAAAAAAAAATTGACATGGTCGTAACAGATACTTGTATTATCTAAGTACTTGGCACACTCTTACTTGGACAAGACTAGTATCCTGTTTGGATTCATACTGTAAACTTCAAGTACAAACAACAGGAAAGTTTGGCATTTTTAACAAAATTTACCTATAATTTTCAGTAGCTTTCATATTTTGATCTAATATATACAGGTGTGTCCTTGAAAAATGATTAGGTTGTATGAGATTTCGAGGTATAGAAGTAGGTCATAATTATAACTGGATCTGGATCTGCATCTGCAAGTCAGTGTCCCAAACCACATTACAGCAAATAAATATTGTATTCTGTATTATTATTTTAGTAGGAGGGGCATTATTATTATTATTATTATTATTATTATTATTATTATTATTATTAGGCTTCCAGGCCCATAGGGCTGGGAAGCCTATTGTTATTGCTGGGATTATTCTTATTCTTATTCTTATTATTCTTTCGGCCAAAAGTTGCTTGAAAGCTGACGAAATTCGATAGGATGGTAGATGCTTATGGGAAGTTGGTTAATGTTAATTGAACATATGTCGTAGGTCACATGGTTTGGCCACTATATTGGATCGAAAAAAAAACATTTTGCGTAAATGTAAAAATCCGTCTTTCAAAAAACACTTATTGCAGAGTGCTGAAAGTTGGTAAACTTGTTGAGGGATAGTCCAAGATTAACTGGTGTTCGTAAGAAGCTGATAGGTTGTGTAG
Organism: Acipenser ruthenus; assembly: GCF_902713425.1. Taxonomy (NCBI): domain Eukaryota; kingdom Metazoa; phylum Chordata; class Actinopteri; order Acipenseriformes; family Acipenseridae; genus Acipenser; species Acipenser ruthenus. The sequence continues at coordinate 53,630,774 of NC_081192.1, forward strand.
TATGGTGGCCATGCTGTATGACGTCAAAATCGCATGGTACAGACATTATAATCACAAACTACAAAGATCTTCTTCTCCCAAACTGCTAGCCGATTGAACCAAAAATTGGCACACATGATCCTACTATGGTTTCTTTAAGATGTGGTCAAGGGAAGTGGCTTACAAAAACCTTTGTCTCTGAAAACGCTAGTCCGACTGAACCAAAAATTGGCACACATGATCCTAGTGTGGTTGTCTTTAAAGGTTGTTCAAGGGAAGTTGCTACAATAAAAAAACAAAAAGACATGGTGGCCAAGTTGGATGATATCATCTCCTTATAGGGTGCAGATAGGGACATGGTTACTAAGGAACACATATAGTAACCCAAGTATGCTCTATGAAAAAAAGCCTGTGACCTTTGACTTCTCCTAAAGGTCAAATGTAAACTGGCTTATAACTCCTGGGAGAGTGCAGATAGGGATATGGTTACTATGCAACACATATAGTAACCCATGTATGCATTGTGCACTATTTGCTAAAGTGTTTGGCACTGGTACTTGCATTCTGCACTATTTGCTAAAGTGTTTGGTACTGGTACTGGTACTGGAAGCCGTAAAGTTGCTGGCAACTCTAGTTGTTATTATTATTATTATTATTATTATTATTATTATTATTATTATTAATACCGGTACGTTCCAAGGTTAGCTTATTTCCTTTTTAACTTGTGTCTCATTGATAAACAGAACAAAGGTATTTTGTAAGACAAACTCCTATACTAACCAAGTTTCTTGTCATTTCAGGGACTGTTGTTAATGGTTTTATGACCTACTTTTCAAATGTACGTTTAATCGTAAAATGTTTAGCACATTTATTTTTAATTTACATACTTTTTTCAAAATTGATCCTGTAATGCTGAGTTATGTACACTCCCAATACTATATGGTAACATCATTTCTGTACTTTTCTATACATTAAACTGAACCTGTTTTTATATCCTCATAAATAGGTAGCATTCACAATTACTTTGTTTACATGAATAAACAGAAATGTCTCACATTTTTGCCATGCTTTTTGGGTAGTACCTTTTCAGCAATGCGCAATTGTATTCTTTTAGAGAGATAAATTCCAGTTGAATGTTTTTTATTGGGGCTGAAGTAAATTTTACATGTTCAACAATTTCCTCAGTGATGCTCAATTCATTCAGGGCATTTTTGTAACTTTCTGGATCTAGTAGAAAGTGTATAAACCCTACATTTGTCTCATTAACCTTCCATCAATTACAATCAGGTCTAAAATCATCCTAAATATATCAAAGTTCTCAGTCCCCTATAAACAGTGCGGCCACTATGGGCCATATACAGGGGTGCCGGAGCTGTTCACCTGGCCCCTCAAAGGGCCTCACATATTGCTTCCCTTGGTCTTGAATGTGGATGCTTGCTCGCACCGTACCACTGTCAAAGTTTTGTATGTACATTAGGCTACTGTCGCTTTAAGGCATTATACCTCTGGGCCCGCCCCACACAAATGTGGTTAAATATTTCTTATTAGGCATCGTTGTGAATTCAGTGTGGTTCAGTGGCAGAGCAGAGAGTCTGTTAACAAACAACCCATACTTTACGTTTTGGGAGGCTGCATGTCTGTACCCATTGCTTGTATTTCTTAAATATACTTGTGTGTGTCTGTATTTTTTCACAGTAAAAAAATTCTTATTTCACAGCATTTGACAGTAAAAATAAGTATTTAAAAATATTTTACAATTAAACATGATGTTTATTAAAGCAGAAAAAATAGTGTTGCCACATTCAAAATTGTTCCTAAATATTTAAATGTTTACCTGAAAAACAGTAAATTGTAGAATATTGTGGCATTGTGACAGGATGGTTGCCGTGCGCAGGTGTGGTGACATCACGGACCAGGAACACAAAACCAAAACAATGAATGGCGGGGCAAACTGAAACGCTACGGCGCTCAGCTTTTATTAAACAAAACAAACAGTTTAAACAAAACAAAACACTCAGAAAAGAAACGGCACGTGGGCCAAAGTAAAACAGAACAAAACACAAGTAATCTTCAACTAGAACGTCTCACAGTTGGTAGCAATCATCTTTCTTGTACTCACAGTATTGTTTTACCTTCCTCCTCTTAGCTGTCTATCCTGACTTTTATAGTTTGTGTATGGAGCCCAATTAATCAATGAAGAACAAATACTCAATTAAGGCTCCAGCCACATTCTCACATGTATTTTGGCAGAGAGGAATTTAACCCCCTCCCTGCCGATCCAAAACACACAAACACAAACTCATATTAAGGAACATATATATATATATAAACAGTAATAAATCATAACAGTACAAAAATATATAAATTAATAAGTGGCGGGCACCCCGTCACAGGCATGCATGGGGGAAGGCAGCAGCAGGGCTGGTAGGTGACGTAATCACAGCTCTTTTGTACAGCAGTATTGGCGCTATGCTTTAGTGCGAGATGTCCCGGGTTCACACCCGCCCTCCGCCTGTGTGTGGATTGCCTCGCCATGTGATGCGCCTGCCTGTGTTAACCGAGATCCCTACAATGGTGTTAGAAGTGGATGCAGGTACCCCGTCACACACTCGTCGGACTGTAGCCTGGTGAGCAAGTCCGGGGCGGACTTGAGGCTGGCAGGGGAGAGTGTGCCGTTGTGACAGGATGGCGTGTGTGGTGACGTCAGGCAGAAGCAGGAACTGAAACAGATACTGCAGGTAGGGTGCAATGGCGTTTGAGCTGTCTTTATTTTAAATACAAAAATAAAGTAAAAGATTTAAACAACAAAACACTGTGCTCACAAAGCAAAATAAATACTTAAAACACAAATCACGAACACAAAAAATCGAACAGACAATACAGGTCAGGCTGGGCAAATGCCTTCACTGATCCTATACGTTTTGTTTTGTTTATTTTTGCTTTCGCTCTCGCACTCGCTCTCGCTCTAGTTCTAGTTCCGCCTCTGAACATCCAACCCCCCTCTGAGCTGAGAGTGGGTCTTTTATATTCGGGGCTGGAGCCTTAATTACCTATTAATAAATTAACTTATTAAGGCTCCAGCCACATTCCCACGAGAGTTATAGGGAAGGGGTTTTAACCCCATACCCACGACTACATATTACAAGACCGACTCTCTCGCCGGTCTCAAACAGCAAATAATAAAAGACGGACGGTGCTCGACCGCCCGCACATAAACACAATAATGATTAGGACGGATGACTTTGTCCGCCCGCCTACAAATACAATAATAATAATAATAATAATAATAATAATACAAACATATATATACAAATAATAATACAGGGACGGGGTGTACTCCGTCACAGGCATGCACGGGGGAAGGCAGCAGCAGGGCTGGTAGGTGACATAATCACACACAGAGACATAAGCCTGATGTACGCTCCTTACAAAGGAGACAGCATAGTGTTGATACAGCGGTATCAGCACTATGCTCTAGTGCGGGAGGTCCCGGGTTCACACCCGCTCTCCACCTGTGTGTACCTTGCCCTGTGTGATGCGCCTGCCTGCATTAACCAAGATCGTTACAATATTTTGTTTTTTTATGTTGATCTTGTAAAGTAATACAAACAAATGTTGTTTATTGTTATAAAAGTTCTTATTTAAAACAGGTCTAGAAAAAAAGTTTCAAAGTGTGTTGCCGAAGCAGTAATGTAATTATCGTTGATGTTATCTTCGATTTGCAAATGTCTGAAAATGCCGGCACCCGCCACCCCGGATCAGGTGATCCAACTTGCAAAGCATTACCAGGCAGCAGAACCAACACCCGCTAAGCTGCCTGGAAACAGCACTACTCCAGCATCACCCCCTCTACCGGCCCCAGGGAGGGCGAAGGGACTGCGAGGAGGGGTAGCAAGGTCTTTGGACGGAGTGTGGTGGTGGGAGCTCCCGGCCTGAGAACTGGGGCGGAGTGGGGTCACCCACGGGCTGTTGCGGTGTTGGAATTGGGTGTCGCGCGGCCACCCTACCGTTGAGCCCCTTTGATGGCTCCTGTGTTTCAACATCCTGCTAAAGCTTCCTGGCAAGAAACCAGTTCACTGATGTGTGGAACAAGCTGGGAGGTGAGCCACATTGACCGGGATTGCTGGGATGTGACCTCATTTGACCAGGTAAGACTGTTCCATTCCATCAGTCACTCCAGCAGACAGGTTTTGTGATTCCTTTGCCAGTGGATGATTGTGGCAATGTGCTCCGCCCCTGTGTGCATTTCTGTGTTGTATGTTGCGTGCGTGTGTTAACCCTTTGCGGTCCATTGTCGGACTGGGTCCGACATTGCAATTATTCCTCACAGGTCCTTTGTCGGACTGGGACCGACATCATTATAGCAACGCAATAAACGGGTGTCTAGTCGTTTTTTCTCCGGAAAAAGCCGAGAAAACCATTCAATTGCCGAGTGGGAGCGACAGGAGCCGAGACAAGTCGAAAAAAAAAAAAAAAAAAAAAGGCGTATCTCATGAATAGTCATACATGGTATCAGGTATCAGATAACGGGGGCGGTCTGAAGTAAACAAGTTGGCTGACTGAATCAGCTCACAGAAAACACGGACATTTGCAGAGCTTTTTTGAGATGTTATAGTAAGAAAATAATGACTTGGATCGCATTATTGAGGAGTTTGGTGATAAAACGAGTGATCCGGAGATGATCGATCGGTATGTACGACTATTATTATTATTATTATTATTATTATTATTTGTTTTTGCTTTACTCACCATGTTTGTTCGTCCCTGTTTGTTAGTGTGTGTTCGTTTTTGTTTGTCTCTTTATTTTGGCTACCAGTGCTGTGTCCTGTGTTTTGTTTCAAACCTTTTATTTTCTGTTCTGTCTGTTAATCATTAAATACTGAGCGCGATCACACGCTCAGCTTCACCAAAACCCCAAGTCTCTGTGTATTACTTCCTGTTTCTGGTCTGACACCACCCACTCCGGCCGTCTTTGTGATAGTGATACACTAACCCAGGCTCACTTTGATTCAGGGTGTAGTCAGTCCCTGATAGAAGAGAGCTTAATCTCACCGGGGCATAAGCAAATAACGGGAGAGGTGCATATAAAATGTATTCATGGATATGTGCGCTCTTATCCCAAAATGTATGTGAATTTGAAAATTGGCCAGCAGGTGACGTGAGTGCAGTTGGGTTTGTGTCCTTGATTGCCAGTGCCTGTAGTTCTGGGACGGGACTGCGAGCAGTTTAAAGATTGGTTGGCTGCTATGACAGCCCCATCTTCCCTATTGGCTAAGAATGACGAAGTAATTGGAGAGATCTTCCCCTTTCTTGACCCAGACTGCTATTGCCATAGATTTAGACCCTGCAAAACTAAAAGGGAACGCTGGGCCACTAAGAATGAGGGCTGGCAATGGGGGGAGTCTGAGAAGTTTCAGGTGGAGACGATTGGTGAAGAATCTGGGAGGGAGGCCACGGAGCAAGCGCAGGGGTCTAGCTCGGCTGCCTCCGCTCAGGACCGACCTAATCCCGAGCTGGAAGCCATGGGAGCTGATTTTTTAGCTTGTTCCCGTGACTTCTGACTCGAACAAGGGCATGATGATGTGTTGGACAGGCTCTTTGACCAAGCAGCTGTGGTTAACGGTCAGGTGGTCGAGTCCAGACGCGCCATCACGTACCCTCACTTTGAAATTAATCAAGACCTTTTGTACTGTGTTGAAAAATTACCACAGACGGGGGAAGTGCATCACCAGTTGCTCATTCCTCAGCCCTTTAAGGAGGATTTGTTGTAGCATGCTCACGCTATTCCCCTGTATGGTCATTTGGGAAGGGACAAGACCAAAGTGAGGCTCGTGACACGTTTCTATTGGCTGGGGCTGGATGGTGACGTCAGGCGTTTCTGCGAACACTGTGGGGAATGTCAGAAAGCTAGCCCTAGAGCCATTGCACAAGCTGCACTGGTGCCGTTGCCCCTAGTGGAAGCTCCGTTTGAGCATATTGGAGTAGATATAGTGGGACCGCTAGAAAGGAGTGTGGCAGGATACACACACCTATTGGTCATTTTGGATTATGCTACCAATTAGCCAGAGGCCATTCCCCTCTGATCTGTGTCTGCTAAGTCTGTTGCCAATCTTTTCTCCCGGGTGGGGATCCCCAAGGAAATACTGACTGACCAAGGCACCAACTTTATGTCCCAGCTAGTCTGCGGAACATGTAAACTTTTGGGGATTAAGACCATTAGGACCTCGGTCTTTCTCCTCCAAACGTCTTGAGTCTGTGGGAAAATGGGCACATGACAATTTGCAGCAGGCACAGCACAGACAGGAGACACAATATACAGGGGGACTCGGTTACGAACGTTTCAGCCGGGGGATAAAGTGCTTCTATTTTAACCCAGCTCTGAGTCCAAACTTCTGGCGAAGCGGCAAGGACCTTTTGAGGTTACACGCTGGGTTGGGAAGGTGGATTATGAGATCTGCCAGCCGGAGCGACCGAGAGAAAAGCACATTTATCATGTAAACCTCTTGAAGCCCTGGTTGCAACAGGAGGCTTTGTTAGTGGTGCAAGCAAATTACGTCACAGAAGGGGTCAGTACAGATTGCAGATAATCTGACACCAACACAGAAATGTCAGGCTCGGGCGCTTGTGGCAGAGTTTCCTGATGTGTTTTCTCCTATCCCGCGGCAGACTCGAGTAGACCACCATCACTTTGAGATTGAGCCGGGGGCGCTAGTTCGCCAGAGGCTGTACCACATACCTGAGCGCAAAAGGCAGGTAGTAAAGGCAGAGATTGACGAGATGCTCAGACTGGGTGGAATAGAGGAGTCCCAAAGTGACTGGAGCAGTCAGATTGTTTTAGTGGATAAACCGGATGGGTCAACTTGATTTTGCATTGACTTCAAGTGAGTTAATGAAAAATCTAAGTTTGGCGCTTATCCCATGCCCCAGGTAGATGAGTTGCTGGAGCGTCTAGGCACGGCTCATTTTAACAAATTTTAATGACACTGGATTTAACGAAGGGGTACTGGCAGATACCCCTGACCCCGGAATCCAAAGAGAAGACTGCATTTTCTACTCCCTTCGGGTTGTACCAATTTAGGACCATGCCCTTTGGGTTGCACGGAGAACCAGCCACTTTCTAGCGGATGATGGATCGCATTTTGTGGCCCCATCAGCAGTACACCGCTGCTTACATAGATGACGTGGTTATCCACAGTGAGGACTGGCCGAGTCATCTGTGTAAAGTTGCAGCAGTGCTGTAATCCTTGCGGGAGGCTGGGCTCACTGCTAACCCAAAGAAATGTGCCATTGGGAAAAGTGAGTCAGAGTATTTGGGGTATCGAGTAGGGAGCGGCCAGATCAGACTGCTGATTGCTAAGGTGAAAGCCTTGGCTGACTGACTGGTCTCTACGACCAAAACCCAGGTGCGCTCTTTCTTGGGACTAGTGGGTTATTATAGAAAGTTCATCCCGAGCTTCGCCACGCCTGCTGCTCCCTTGACAGACCTCACCCAGAAGGCTGCCCCAAATACGGTTCAGTGGACGGAGCCGTGCCAGAGAGCCTTTCTCGCTTTGAAGTGAAGGCTGTGTAGCAAGCCAGTGCTATGCAGTCCTAATTTCAGTAGGAGGTTCACCCTGCAGATGGATGCGTCAGAGACAGGTCTCGAGGCAGTGTTGTCTCATGAGGTGCATGGAAGCGAGCACCCGGTCCTGTATATCAGCAGGAAGCTCCTTCCCTGCGAGAAAAACTATAGTACCATCGAGAAGGAGTCTCTCGCAGTAAAATGGGCAGTTGAGTCACTCCGGTACTACCTCCTGGGGCGACACTTCACCATGGTTACAGATCATGCACCCTTAGCATGGCTTCACTGGATGAAAAATAACAACGCCAGAATCACCCGGTGGTACTTGGCCCTGCAGCCATATTCCTTCAGGGTTGTCCACCAAGCAGGAAAGCTCCATCAAAATGCTGATTTTTTCTCTCAGGAAGGCGTGGGGGTGTAGGATTTTCGAAAGGACCGGTGGTGCCATTCTGAGGGGGAGGTTATGTAATGGGGGAGATCTGTGCTGACTATCTTGCGCATGCGTGGTACTGCAGGAAGGGGGCAGCAGCCTCGTAGATCCACCTGTCAGTCATGGCAGTGACACAGAGAGGTGGGGAAGAGGGTGTGTTGGCTTTCCCCCTCTCTGAGTGGCTGAGAGGCGGGCCTTGGGGGATTGCTCGGCCCATAAGTACTGCGCTGGGTTATGCATTCGGGTGGCCGTGATTGGAAACACACAGAGAGACGCTGGCTGAGAAGGCCAGTGGTTGGAGCGAGCAACCAAAACAGGCAAGCCCCGCTGAGGAAGACAGCCTGCAATAAATAACCAATTTATTAAAATCTATTGTTACGTACCCGAGGGGACGTGTGTAGTGATAGGGGAACCTTGGCCACCCCAGTGTATAGTGCATAACAACGTAAGACAGAGATCCCGAGCTGACCGACTTAGCGGCAGAGGGGGCACTGCATAAGCAGCACCCTTATTTTGTAGTTTTATTACTGTGTTTTATTTTCCCTTTTCATTTCGCCTTTTGTTTTCATTATTATTTTGAGCACCTGTGAGTGCGCAAGCTTTTAACTGTTTACCAGTATTGGTATTCCTGTGGTCCTGTGTACCGTTGCCGGTACTCACGCCATGGACAACAGCGCCCTCTGCGGGCTAAAAGAAAAACATCCAGTGCAGTGTTTTCAAATAAAACTTCTGTCTCCCGTGTGTGTCAGTGAATTGCCCACTACCCTTCCACACAGTTCAATAAATGTTAATTAATATATTTTAATTAATAAAACAATAAAACTCTGTCCCCTCTACCAGCAATGTAAATACGACGGGTTTCAGTCCCAAATAATAATAATAATACAGCATCTCAGCAGTCCACCGTTGTCCATGGGAAAAATGCTCCAAGAATGGTGGTGCTGGGTTGTGCTATGCAGTGCCGTGATGTGCTGTGCAGTGGTAGTAGTGCTCCAGGGTTTGTGCTGGCTCTTTGGCCGCAGCTTCCTAGCCTCTCAGTCCTCTGCAACACAAAATAAAACAAAGAACAAACAGTACATTCAGCATAAGGGGCTGTACTCAAGTAGCTGCGTCCCCTTTGTACTACCTAACTCCTCCCTGTGATCAGTACGGCACCACACTCTATCCAACTTGTTTAGCAGTCCCGCAACTACATGCTTTCTCCGAAATAGCCGACTTCCAGTTCCGACCTACCATCGAGTCGAGCTGTCTCTAGAAAACCATATTACCAACCTTACGTAGCGCCCTTTCTGGTCGGGAGGTAGACTTGCAGCTAAGATTCCTTCTCTCTTTGTCACAGACCCCTATACAAAAAATAAAAATGCAGGGATTAAGCAAACAGTAACCCCTGTAATACAACAACAAAAAGCCTTTCACATCCTATGCCATCCTGTGATAGAGAGAGAAAGGGTTAATGTTGTAAATCTCCCTCCCAACTGGAAAGGGCACTGTGTAAAGGGGAAGGTATGCTGCCTCCTAGATCTGCCATCTTGGTGGTAGGTGGAAACCAGAAGGTAACCATATTAGAGGGGCGCGTAGCTGCAAGTACTCAGGACGATTCCATTGCAGTCAGCTGCGGGGCAGCCCTCTATTTGAAAAACCATGACGAAGTGTTGATTGCAGGGAGGAGTTTTCTGGGCACAAAGGGGAAACAGCTACGTCAGTACCTCCTCTTGCGCTGAGATACTGAGAGCGACCGGCTGGAGCCGATGTGTGTTTGTGAATTACGTATTTGTTTTTGTGTATTAACAGAGGAGCCGGAGGACGGGAGGCTGTAGCCAGTGAGCCAGCACTTACCCCAGAGCACACAACACAAGCCCCGGAAGAGAAGAGCACATTTTCGTGCACGGAGGACTGTGGTTATCGGAGTGTCTGTCTTTTTCTTTTGTTTTGAGCCTGGACCCTGCCGTGTTTTGCCCCAATACCATCGCTGGTAGCAGGGCTTCTTATTATTTTTCAATTATGGATTATTTTTGTGATATTTGTGTTTATTATTAAAAAGGATTATTTTTATCATTCATCCTGTCACACATCCACAATAAAAATATCAATTTTTTATAGTATAGTAGTATGGTATTTTTAAACTAAAAAATTAGACTGAACAAGACATGTGTTATCCCCTCTGTGGTCTAAGGTATGTAGTAATTAACATATTGATAAATCAATTAACACCTGCACCTTTATGACTCAGATGGAAAATATGCTAATGAGAACACTGTCCCCAATTGTACCTTATTCAAATGCTGCATCACATAGAACATGTCTCACATCAACCGTACACTGTCACTTATCTGGCCTAGTGGCGAGGCTGGTAGCGCGAAGCAATAGACCACTTGTACAAATTCAGCGCAAAGCAAACTTGTCAGTGTCCTAGGCTCAGCTGGGAAAATGGATGACATGGTAGAATGTGGAAAATCGTAAGATTGGCTGGCAATACCTGTGGATGATGAAACAGAGGATGATCAGTTTCCTAATGAGATCCAGATCACCACAGAATCTGAATGTGTGGGTAGGGGAGAACCCTGCATGTCCTTTGTGTTCATCACCGGCTAACCTGAAGCACATTCTTACAGGATATAAGGTGGCTCTGAGCCCAGGTCGCTTCACTTGGCCAGGTGCTGTGATGCCTGGCATTAGCACTAGAAGAACAGCGTAATAAGATCAACAGCTGATAGACCACATGATCTCTTGACTAGAATGCACGTGTAGACTCGGACAGCTCTCTTTCCTCCTTTTAACTTGAATCCGCAAAACAGTCAATCACCTATAGAACTAGCAATTTAACTACAATTATGTCAGCAAGCATGAGGAACCCATGAAATGTGGATGAAAGTGCTCTAAAGTGTTATGGTACATTTTATTCACTCAGCAAATTAAGGCTTTGAAGGAGACATAAAAAAACGCAAATGATACAACCAAAGCTTTAATGGATGACCTTGATGCACATACAGAGTCACTGAAGAAGCTGCAGTCCGGATTTGATAAAGTACAATCCACAGCGCGGTCTAACAAACACAAGTTAACACTCAGCAACCAACAGATTGATCAATTGCAAAACAAGGCCACAGAGATGGAAGACAGGAACCGAAGAAACAACCTACGGCTGGTGGGTTTGGCTGAATCCGAAGAAAGTTCTGCTCTAATCAGATTTTTAAAAACTATGCTGCCAAAATAGATCCCTTCGTTGAGAGGGTGGCAAATTGACATAGAAAGAGTGCACAGATAGTATGGTGGTAAAGATTATAATACTCCGATATTTAGCCTGCTTAGATACAGTGATACTGCAAAGGGAAAAAGCGGATTTCTCCATACACCATAGGACAGATACTTTGCTATTTTTCCCTGACTACAACAATGCAACTGCTCCAAAGAGACAAGAATTTGCAGCGAAGCAGATGGTGGCAATGGGACTGAAACCCTTTCTCATCTATGCCACCATTCCATTCAAATCAAACTTGTTTTCGAATTGAAATACGAAAGGTAGGCATGGAAATGCCTCACTGATTCTATATGGGAAAATTATTATTATTATTTATCATTATTTATGTCTTCGCAGACGCCCTTATCCAGGGCGACTTACAATCGTAAGCAAATACATTAAGTGTTACAAGTAATACAATAAGAGCAAGAAATACAATAATTTTTGTTCAAGTGTGACAAACCACAATTCAATAATACAGCAGATAATAGTGATAGTTACATCAGGATATGATTAAATAGTGATAGTTACATCAGGATATGATCAAATACAAAATACTACAGGTTAAACACTTGTCAGATTACAGTATTCTGAAGTACAGGATTAAATGCAGTAAAATAGGGGGCAGATAAGAGCAAAATAAAGCACATTTAAATGAAGGGTGATAGTGTCCCAGGATACAAACAGAGGAGTTCTACAGGTGCTGTTTGAAGAGGTGAGTCTTAAGGAGGTGCCGGAATTTGGTCAGGGACTGGGCAGTCCTGACATCTGTAGGAAGGTCATTCCACCACTGCGGAGCAAGGGTGGAGAAGGAGCGGGCTCTGGAGGCAGGGGAGCGTAGCGGAGGTAGAGCCAGTCTTCTAGCGCAGGCGGAGCGGAGAGGTCGAGTGGGGGTGTAGGGAGAGATGAGGGTCTGGAGGTAGCTGGGTGCAGTCTGGTCAAGGCATCTGTAGGCTAGTACAAGAGTCTTGAACTGGATACGAGCGGTGATCAGGAGCCAGTGGAGTGAGCGGAGTAGTGGAGTAGCGTGGGCGAAGCGAGGCAGAGAGAACACCAGGCGGGCAGCTGAGTTCTGGATGAGCTGGAGCGGATGGGTGGCGGACGCAGGGAGGCCAGCCAGGAGGGAGTTGCAGTAGTCTAGGCGGGAGAGTACCAGGGCCTGGACCAGGAGCTGGGTAGCATAGTTGGTGAGGAAGGGTCGGATTCTTCGGATTTTGCTCAGGAAGAATCGGCAAGTGCGTGCCAGAGTGGAGATGTGCTGGGAATAAGAGAGGCAGGGGTCCAGGGTGACTCCAAGGTTCTTAGCGGAGGAAGAGGGAGAGAGTGTGGTAGATTCCAGAGGAACAGAGATAGAGAGATCAGAGGAGGGGGAGGAGGGGGGAAAGAAAAGGAGGTCAGATTTAGAGAGGTTGAGTTTGAGGTGATGCGAGTGCATCCAGGAGGAAATAGCAGACAGACAGGTAGAAATATGGGAGGAGATGGTGGAGTCAGAGGTGGGGAAGGAGAGGAAAATCTGAGCATCATCAGCATAGAAATGGTATGAGAAACCATAGGATGCAATGAGGGGGCCCAGGGAGCGGGTGTAGAGAGAGAACAGGAGAGGACCCAAGACTGACCCTTGAGGGACTCCAGTTAAGAGAGGGTGAGGTGTGGAGGTTGCTTCACGCCAGGTTACCTGGTAAGTGCGGTTGGAGAGGTAGGAGGAGAACCAGGCCAGAGCAGTGCCAGAGATCCCCAGGTCAGCAAGAGATGATAGTAGAATAGAGTGATCAACAGTGTCAAAAGCAGCAGAGAGGTCGAGGAGAATTAGGACGGAGACACTTAAGTGAGTTGGTGACAGACAGGAGGGCGGTTTCAGTGGAGTGAGCAGAGCGGAAGCCAGATTGGAGAGGGTCAAGCAGAGAGTGGTTGGACAGGAAAGCAGAGAGCTGGCGGTGTACAGTCCGCTCGAGGGTTTTGGAGAGGAAGGGTAGGAGGGAGACAGGACGGTAGCTCTGGAGGGAGGTGGGGTCGAGGGTAGGTTTTTTGAGGAGGGGAGTGATAGAGGCTTTTTTGAAGGCAGAGGGAAAGATACCAGAAAGTAGAGAGGTTTTGAGGAGGGAGGAGATGAAGGGGAGTAGAGCAGGAGCAGCAGCTTGAAAGAGGTGAGTGGGGAGGTGGTCCAAGGCACACGTGGTGGGTTTGTGACCCTGGAGGAGGGAGGAGAGGTCAGAGTCTGAGAGGGGCAAGAAGGTGGAGAAGGAGGGCGAGTTAGTAGGGGATGTAGTGGGTGTAGGGGTTGGAGCAGGAGGGGGTGCGGGGGAGGGAGAGGTGTTAAAGAGTTTGCCGATATCTGAGATTTTAGAAGAGAAGAAGGAGGCAAAGTCATCAGGGGAGATAGAGGAGGGAGGAGGAGGGGGGAGGTTTTAGGAGGGAGGAGAAGGTAGAGAATAGTTTACGTGGGTTGTTAGTGGATGCTTGGATAACAGATTGGAAATAAGCACATTTAGCAGAGGAGAGAGTAGAGGAGAAGGAGGAGAGGAGAGTGTGGTAAAGGTCTAGGGCAGCAGGGAGTTTGGTTCTCTTCCATTTCTTTTCAGCAGATCGCAGTGTGATTCTTGCCGAGCGGACCGCAGAGGAGAGCCAGGGATGGGGAGGGGAGGGGCGAGCAGGTCAGGAGGTGAGGGGACAGAGGGAGTCGAGGGAGGAGGTGAGTGAGGAGAAGAGGGTGGAGGTAGCAGAGTCTACGGAGAGTTGTGAAAAGGAGTCGATAGGAGGGAGGTGAGAGAGAGCAGTGGAGGCAAGGACAGAGGGGGAGAGAGATCGGAGGTTACGGCGAGAGGTGACAGTGGGGGTAGGAGGAGCAGGGAGAGGGGGGAGAGACAGAGAAAAAGAGATGAAATAGTGATCAGAGAGGTCCAGGGGGGTGACAGAGAGGGTGGAGGGGCAGCAGGCCCTGGAGAAGGTGAGGTCCAGTTGACGGCCAGCTTTGTGGGTAGGAGGGGACGGAGAGAGACAGAAGTCGAAGGAGTGAAGGAGAGGGAGGAATCCAGCAGAGTGGCTGGGGTTGGAGAGATGGATGTTGAAGTTACCCAACAGGACAGTCGGGGTAGACAGAGAGGGGAGGGAGGAGAGTAGATAGTCGAGTTCATCCAGAAAGTGAGTGAGAGGCCCAGGGGGGCGGTACAGAACAATGAGCAGGAGTTGACAGGGAGAGGTTAGTTGGACTGCATGAAATTCAAAGGTATTGACAGAGAGTGAGGTGAGATCGGAGGGGACAGAAAAGAGTAAGGAGGGAGAGAGGAGAAGATCCGTCCCACCTCCCCGTCCAGTGAGACGCGGGGTATGGGACAGGACGTAGAGAGAGGACAGGGCAGCAGGAGTAACAGTGTTATCAGGGGACAGCCAGGTTTCAGTGAGAGCAAGGAAATCGAGCGAGAGGTGGGAGGCAAAGGCAGATATGAAATCAGCTTTGTTAGCAGAAGAGTGACAGTTCCAGAGTGCACCAGAGAGTGTGCCGGAGGGGGGGAGAGGCAGAGAAATGAGGTTAGAGGGGTTGGAGGAGCAGCAGCGGAGGGAGGGCAGAGGACGAGGACGGGAGGAGAGAACAGGGATGTGAGAGACAGTCATAGCAGGACAAGCAAGACAAAAGGCACAGTAGGAGCAGTAGGGTGGAGGGTACAGACCTGACTAGTAGATAGCTTCTTCTAGAGCCCCGTTAGGTTCGAATTTAGTCAAACAGCGTCTCGGCGCAGGCCTCCCCTCGCTGAACTCCCACAGCTAGACTCCCGGCTCTTTTGTCGAGGCTCTTCTGTTTGCTGGCGCTTCTTGCTGGCACCGAAATAAGCTGCTTGATTAAATGTTACACCTGCTTGGCAAAAGAACCAACTAAACTGTGTGGAAACCAATCAAATAGCAAAATCAACTGCTAATCAATTTAGCCACTCACCTGGTACTACTCACACAGTAACTCAGCCAATTCAAACACCACCTTACAATGTCACCAAATGTAGTTAGTTAAAATTACTTGAAGCAGGAACTTATCTATCTGCCTCTGTCCCTGGTTACCTGTAGACTGAACTAATTACTAGATGCCCACCCTTAAATAACTCCCTTCACTCAGCAAGGGAACTAACTACTAACTGCTCTGGAGACAATAGTTTCACACACTTTAATGGGATCACACAACTACAAGAGCTGTGTGGAGACCAATTCAAATGCAAACTGCTCTATTCAAGATAAAATAAATGGAATAAGCAAAATGGGGAAAAAATACTGTGAAAGATATTGGAAATCGAATTGCTTAATTACCAATTAAATACACTTAATTGGATGGGAAACTCTCTCTCTCTTTCTGTCTATATATATATATATATATATATATGGAATAATAATAAAAAAAATCACACCTCAACACATTTGTCACGGGTGACTATAAGGTTTATTAGATATTTGTGTTCCTTTTTTGTGTGATGATAAATAGTTTTTTTCTTTTTGTATTATTATTATTATTGTCTCACTATTTTGATTTGTATGAGCACGATATGATTTGCTATGTTTTTGTTTTCACCCTGAGTACACACATAGAATGGAGCGGTAGGAACCGGAACGCTAATAAATTAATGCAGATTTTTTGCAGGTGCGGCCAATTGAACTATTGCATATAAACGCTGCATGTGGAGAGATTAACGGACTGAGAGATTCGGAAACTCAGAGATATCTATATTGGAAAGTCAACAATATTCCTATAAACTATAAACGAATATCCCTGAAGACCCGATATTGTCCTTTTCCAGGTAATTTTGCATTTTTATGATACTTAGTTAGTATAGCTATGCAACTGTGTAATTAAATGTTTTTTTTTTTTATGAGGACTTTACTTAATGTAAGGAACAGTAATAATAATTGGCTTATTTAGACCGTTTCAATTGTTTTCAGCTCTTAAACAGGTGGAGATAGTTCAGATAAGTGTTCAGTGTTGGACTGCGAGGGCCAGGGTTGGGAATGCATTGCACTGAAGGGAGTGATTTTTCTTCTCTGGTGTGGGGTACCTGATGGTGGGAATGACCCCTGGACCATGGATCTCGGTGGCAGTTGTCCTGCACCCAGAAAAGACAAAGGAAATAGAAAAAGAAAGTATAGCCTTTTTTTAAAGACCTTAAACATAAAGAAAATTCTCATCTTTATTTTGGGACTACTTACAAATTGTAGCTGTTTTCACATAAGCAACAAATCAAACACTTTTGATATTTCACAAACATTTATTTTTATTTTTAAATGAATACGGCACAGTGGGAAGGTGTGGCAGTGTGACCCCGCCTTGTGCGTATTGTTTGTTTATATGTTGCATGTAGTGTGTTAAATGTTGGTGTATAGTCATTGGTACATGGGATATAAATGGGTCTGCATAGCACGAGTGATAAAATGTATATTTGTATTTAGCCACGAGGGTTGCACATCACTTCACGTGCTGATTAAAATGTAATACTATGTGAGCATGGGGAAGGACACGTAATTAATCCATGTGCAGTTGTACCGAGATTCTAATTATTATTATTATTATTATTATTATTATTATTATTATTTATTTCTTAGCAGACGCCCTTATCCAGGGCGACTTACAATCGTAGGCAAATACATTTCAAGTGTTACAATACAAGTAATACAATAAGAGCAAGAATTAGCAATCGAGTCTCGGTACAACTACATAAAGGACGCATATTGTCACTCAGTCGGGGTTGGGTGTACAGAGAGGAGGTACGGGGAGATAGAGAAGAGACAATAACAATTGCTAAAACGTGCTGGATTAGCCAGCACGACACTTACTTGTTTGTCTGTCTGGTTTGTTTGGCCCTGGTGCCCGTTTGTGTGGTGTGTTTTGTTCAACTCTTTTATTTTGAATTATTATTTAATAAAGAAAATGAGCACCTTCAGGTCTCGGTTTTAACCCGCAGCTGCTGTGTATTTGCGTCTTCTTCCGGGTGTGACGTCACCACTGCAGCCATCCTGCCACAGAAGGTCACAAACTTCTGTATTTAACTTCTGTGTTTTCCATAAATATGAAACTGACATGTAATTTCAGTATGGTGTTTTCAAACAAAGAAACAGAATGTAACTTCTTTTATGACTTTGCAATATCAATATATGTATTGCTTTCAAACTGGAAAAAGGACAAAACTACCCACACCAATTAGAATAGCATTTCTTTGTATATACACCTGTATGATTCCCATAAAGCAAAACTGAAGCAGTGCCAAAAAGCTTCCATCAAATCCTCCTTCCAGAGAAGACCTGTATCCAGAACTCCATAGATTCCTTGCAAAGAATTCCCCAACAACTTTCAATTCGTTGATTCGATGTGCTTGCACCTTGTATGTGGCTTTCTTCACCCGATCTTTCGTCCAGGTCGTTGCATCACAGGAAACGCTGTATATCACAAACTTTGACATTTTCAGTTCCAAAATCTCCTCTGACAATGCTTGGCGATCCTATTTGTTTTAAAACAGCTTCAATGAAGTAACTGGCTATTACCTTGGGATCGCTGTTTGTGTAATAGCATCTAGCCAAATTATTTTACGGGAGAACCCGTCTATACAACCATTGATGCAGATTCCAAATGTTTTCAGCTTATTGTATGAGTCAACGTGCCATATATAATTAGGTCCCTTTGAAAAGTACTGTCGTCTGGAAGGCCATCGCCTTCTACTTTCCATCTCTATGGGTTCAAGTTCTCTATGAATCAGGTGTACTTCCTCCTTCCTAACGTTGAGACCACCTTGGAGGCATTTTGTGTGCATCCTCCGATAACCATGCACTCCCCCACCTCCATGCAGCTGGTCATAAATTAATTGTATCACTTGCGCTATGTCGGTGTAGCTTTTACGTCTGCTCAAACCCTGTGCCTTTAAAATCCGTTTCAGGTGTTGTTCACTAATTATTATTCTGTGCTGGACAGCAAGTGCTGCAAGTATGTCTTTATACTGCATCCCGGTATGAAAGTAGAATTTAATTAATTCTATCAGTCTTGTCTGTCTTCCATTTTCTTCCATGTCTCACACTTCCTGCAAACAAGTTAAGAGATCGGTATTCCGTGAAGTTGTTTAGCAACACTAAAATTAACGGGGACAATTATATTCCATTATTCTGTAATACTGAACTGTATTTTGTGTGTTTCTAGGAAAATGTCAGCGTTAAGTTTATACCCAATGTTTCTGATTTAACAAACCATTTATAAGTTTAGGCATTACTGTTCCTTACATTAAATAAAGTCCTCAGAAAAACATTTAATTACACAGTTGCATAGCTATACTAACTAAGTATCATAAAAATGTAAAATTACCTGGAAAAGAGCAATATCGGGTCTTCAAGAATATTCGTTTATAGCTGCACTGCAGGAATAGTGTTGACTTTCAATATAGAATGAGCTCTGATGCAGTAATGGCCACGAGATATGCGCACAAGATATATATTTGTTCTCTCATTTCCCCTCCCGAGCTCAGTAGTCTCAGCTACATAGATGTCCATTTTTTTTATTTAAACTCTTTTAAAAGGTAGGAAGACATGAAGTTTTAGTTCTTCCTGAAGTCTATTCCAAAATCAAAGAGCAAGAAAACTAAATGCCTTTTATTCCCCAAATTCCAAATTAATTTTAGGAACTAATAACTTAGAAAGTCTCAGATCTAAGATTAAAAGTACAACTAGAGGTAATTAATAATGTTTTAAGATAATTTTGGATTTTACCAAGGATAACCTGATGAACTATATACTAATGTTTCAATCTTATATATATACTGTATTACATCAGCATATATATATATATATATATATATATATATATATATATATATATATATACACAGACATGCTCAAATTTGTTGGTACCCTTACAGCTCATTGAAATAATGCTTCATTCCTCCTGAAAAGTGATGAAATTAAATGCTATTTTATCATGTATACTTGCATGCTTTTGGTATGTCATATAATAAAGCAAAGAAGCTGTGAAAAGAGATGAATTATTGCTTATTCTACAAAGATATTCTAAAATGGCCTGGACACATTTGTTGGTACCCCTTAGAAAAGATAATAAATAATTGGATTATAGTCATATTTCAAACTAATTAGTTTCTTTAATTAGTATCACACATGTCTCCAATCTTGTAATCAGTCATTCAGCCTATTTAAATGGAGAAAAGTAGTCACTGTGCTGTTTGGTATCATTGTGTGCACCACACTGAACATGGACCAGAGAAAGCAAAGGAGAGAGTTGTCTGAGGAGATCAGAAAGAAAATAATAGACAAGCATGGTAAAGGTAAAGGCTACAAGACCATCTCCAAGCAGCTTGATGTTCCTGTGACAACAGTTGCAAATATTATTAAGAAGTTTAAGGTCCATGGAACTGTAGCCAACCTCCCTGGGCGCGACCGCAAGAGGAAAATCGACCCCAGATTGAACAGAAGGATAGTGCGAATGGTAGAAAAAGAACCAAGGATAACTGCCAAAGAGATACAAGCTGAACTCCAAGGTGAAGTTACGTCAGTTTCTGATCGCACCATCCGTCGCTTTTTGAGCGAAAGTGGGCTCCATGGAAGAAGACCCAGGAGGACTCCACTTTTGAAAGAAAAACATAAAAAAGCCAGACTGGAATTTGCTAAAATGCATATTGACAAGCCACAATCCTTCTGGGAGAATGTCCTTTGGACAGAAGAGTCAAAACTGGAGCTTTTTGGCAAGTCACATCAGCTCTATGTTCACAGACGAAAGAATGAAGCTTTCAAAGAAAAGAACACCATACCTACAGTGAAACATGGAGGAGGCTCAGTTATGTTTTGGGGCTGCTCTGCTGCGCCTGGCACAGGGTGCCTTGAATCTGTGCAGGGCACAATGAAATCTCAAGACTATTAAGGCATTCTGGAGCGAAACGTACTGCCCAGTGTCAGAAAACTCTGTCTCAGTCGCAGGTCATGGGTCCTCCAACAGGATAATGACCCAAAACACACAGCTAAAAGCACCCAAGAATGGATAAGAACAAAACATTGGACTATTCTGAAGTGGCCTTCTATGAGTCCTGATCTGAATCCTATCGAACATCTATGGAAAGAGCTGAAACTTGCAGTCTGGAGAAGGCACCCATCAAACCTGAGACAGCTGGAGCAGTTTGCTCAGGAAGAGTGGGCCAAACTACCTGTTAACAGGTGCAGAAGTCTCATTGAGAGCTACAGAAAACGTTTGATTGCAGTGATTGCCTCTAAAGGTTGTGCAACAAAATATTAGGTTAGCGGTCCCATCATTTTTGTCCATGCCATTTTCATTTGTTTTATTATTTACAATATTATGTTGAATAAAAAATCAAAAGCAAAGTCTGATTTCTATTAATTATGGAATAAATGATGGTGGATGCCAATTACTTTTGTCAGTTTCAAGTTATTTCAGAGAAAATTGTGCATTCTTCGTTTTTTGTGGAGGGGTACCAACAAATTTGAGCACGTCTGTATATATATACACACACACTGTATTACATCAAATTAATTCCTCACTCAGATATCAGCTTTTTAATAGACGCTGCCCTCCAATAAACGCCGCTCTCAATAAAAAAACACAGTGGTATTTTTTTTTCTATCCCTGCTCAAAAAATAAAGGAAGAAACGCGCAACTCTGCCTCTGTACATGACACCCCCGAAGAGACTGCAACCTCAATCCAGCATGTAATGCAAACTAATGTACACCCACCTTAGTAAGCAAATTCTATAGTACAGTCCCGACAGACAACCCAAGATGAACTACTTACAGCACAGCAGTCCTTCACATCCCTTTTTTCCAGCAGAGTTCAGTGCCAACACAGCAGGGTATAAAACAAGGGCTGTCTGTTTACCTCCTCGTCAGATTTGATGGTGAAAACTTAAACTTAGAGGAACTTAGAGCTTTGCCGGCCACTTTAAGCGCTATCTGAAAGCTGGCTGAAGATATCTTCTTGTAGGGGGTTTAGTTTAGTTTTTTATTCAATTGGAATTTTTCAGTACTGTACAATTATATATGAAAAAACGCTTACTATCTAAGATTTTGTTTCGGTAGGATATATTTTAGGATAAATATTTTAGTTTTAACAGAAATCAAACCAATATTCAGAGGTAATATTTTTCCTTAAGAAAAACAACTGCATCACACTCAAATACCATTCTCTCTCCTCTTCTTGTCCTGCCCCATAGCAACCAGTACACACTCCTGATTCGCTGGTACAGTACTCCCCTGACCTCCCAACTCCTACCTAATAGGCTCTCGTTAACTGTCAGTAAATGTACTGTATTCAAGCCCCAAAAACACACAAGAGTATAGTGCTGCAGATCGAAGCCTCTCATAGCGCCATTTCAAAATGCCTTAAATCATTTAATAAAATATTGCAGCATTTGTAAAGCATAGTGTAGTGTTACTGAAGCAGTGTGGACTAAGGTATATCTGTCCAATAACGCACTACACGACTGAAGTATCCCTTTTATACGTTTTATTCTTTGGCCGTCTTTCTGGCTCTTTTGAATAGTTAAACTCAAACAGTTAAGACTCACCAGCGGTTACATTGTACTGGAACAAAGTATGGGGTTCCGTAGCAGCACAGGCACCCTTGCATAGAAGATGATCCGAGTGTCCAAACCGGAGGTCAGTATTTATTATTCAACTTGAGACTTAATGTATTTTAGCTAGCTGCCTGCAAAGATACGGTGCCTAGTGAAGTACACATTCCATTCTCTGGACTGCCCCCCACGTGCCAGCACGTCCAGTTTATATAACCTTGGTGCCGCTGCTACGGGAGCCCTTAGACACCATAAAGTACGACAATGGAAATAAATGCACAACTTAAAGTATTGATGGGGTTATAATAGTATTATTAATAAAGGCTGCCTTTAAGGGTCGCAGTCATTTTGATCAATTTAAAATAAATGCCGCGGGTCCAAATTGAAGTAATACGGTGTATATATATATATAGATATATATATATATATATATATATATATATATATATATATATATATATATAGTGTGACCCCACTTCTCCGCTCAGTACGATTCATGGCGCCTCACAATACTATGGGAGAGATATGGGACCTGGGTTCGGTTCACTATTTTCTAAAAATAATATTAGAGACCTTGGTGTGTAGGACTGTATGCAATAAACAGGCAAGTACTGCTACACCTGCAAAGATTATGTGTTACTGTTACTGTTAAATTAACATAATGGTTAAGTGAGTGTCTGATTTGGTATAAACCCAAATTCCATATAGCGCAATGTCTCCACCTAATAAACTCCAGCTGCACCACTAAGTACAGTGGATACTTTTACTAGGAAGTATAAACGATTTAAACAGCTTTTAGTAGTACTTTGGTCCAGTACCCAACACACTATACTCTGAATTATCAACAGCAATAGCAATGCAAATAATAATTTATTTTATTATACAGGTGCTTACTTAAATGAATGATCCCCAGTTCAAAAATAAAAGTTGTAAATACTCATATGCAATTCTTATTCAAAAATAATATTACAGTGTTGTGGGAGGGTAGTGGGTGGAGCTTTAGGGAAGGACCAGAAATGACAGAACACAGGAGCCGGAAGTGACGTTTAGTCCTTGGAACCCTGTACCATCAATGGTAACAGGGAAGGATTTTATTTTAACAAACAATGAAAATAGAACAGTCCAGTATTGCAGAAAATAAACAAGAAAACCACCTGGAATACCAGCAATGGTACACTCAGGTTTCAAATAAAAAGAGTAAACAAAAATGTTGCGGTTATAAAAAAAACAAAAACAAAGGAAGCACTGGGTTTCTCCGTGCTACAGCAGTGGGTTTCCTCTCACCGCCTCTTAATGGCTTGTCCTGGGTTTTCCTCACTGCGGTAATCCACCAAAGTTTCCCAAAGTTTCAAGCTTCTGTGAATTACAGCAGTTTGACAAAAACAAAGCACAACACGTGTTTTCAGTTCAGGACAGGGAGACCAAATGGCAAAACCATACTGCTTAAATACTGCCAAGTCCCACCCCATCAGCATGCTGCCCCATGTCAGCCAATCGACGAGAACAGCACAGCTGATTGCAATGATGGGACCTGACGGCCGCATGGTTCCACCTTGGGCCAAGATGGCCGCCTGACCCAGAACTTCCTGTATGGTCAGAGTTCAGCCTCCTGACCCAATCATGGTCAACCCTACACAGCGCTGCCAGTGGTCAGGAGGGCAAATTATGACAGGGACTCCTTTCAATCCTGTCACAATTATTCAACAACAATAATAACTTTTGTATTTTTTCTTTTACATATATATTCAGTGGTACCACGGATTTAATCTACTACAATATCAACTGGGGATCCCCAAAATAAAATATCAGTCCTGAAATTAAACAAAGAATCTGTTTCAAAAAAGAAAAAAATATATTTTGTATCCTCTTCACTTCAATGGAATAAAAAATAAACACAGTCCGATATTCCACTGAAGACTTATTTTCCAAAAATAAATTCCTATCTAGCTAACTAACTCTTTCAAAAAATGCAGGTTGGTATATTACTCACAGACGTAATTTTTTCTTCTCTTTCGCCTTCCAAACCGGAATGGTTTGTAGATTCTTGGCAGAGAATCTTCTTTTTATGTTTCATTAATATTCTCGGGCAGAGATTCTTCTTTTTACGTTTCATTAATATTCTCGAGTAGAGAACATTTTGTCTTCTGTTTCATTAATGCTCTCGGGCAGAGAACATTCTTTTTTCTTTTTCTTAATATTCTCGGGCAGTACGTTGGAAAGGGTAGAAAATTAGTTTTCACACATAGCAGTAGAAGCCCCAAAAGTCAAAGCAAGTCATAGCACTGTCTTAACACTTGGCATCACTTCAAGGGCGCTGTGAAACATTTTCAGCACAGACTGGGTCGTCCACATTTCATTTTCGTTTGATTTAATCTGCTTCTGTAGATACTGATGTGCAACTAGAAATTCAGATTCAACAATGTCCATCTTGATTAAATTAACTAAGAGTTGCAAATTAGCAAGTTGTAGAAACGTTGGGCTATTGGGGTCGGCAGCCTGTAGCGCTGCAATTAGTTTAGTATTACGTTCATTAAAACAAGCCGACAGTTCAACTAGTACGGCATCCAGCACACCATAAAACAGCCTCTTGAGCTCACTTTCATTATTAGCTTCACCCCCTGGCTGACCGACAGATCCCTCAACTACAAAGTCTTCAAGGTGCTTGCTCAAATATAAAACTCTCTGTTTTTTGCATGGCACAGTTGTTTCAACACTGTCATTCAGCAGATTGTTAAAAACTGCATCACCTACGCAGTTTCACAATACACTCTGAAGCACTATGAACGACCTCTACAGCAGAAAGAAGATTGCTTTTTTCTCCCTGAAGCATTTTGTTTGTAGTGTCCAGTATCCTCAACATTTTTTGCACCATGTGTGCAATGAATTTGAAGTCTACAGCTGACACCTGCTTCAATAATCCAATAGCTTCAATCTTAACTTCAGTTCCATGTCCTTGAGGGCTTTGGATTTCCAAAAGTAAGTCTACAATGCTGTTAAACGACTTCACAACAACCCCAACTGTACAGTAATGCCCAGTCCAACGCTGCTCAAGTAATCGTTTTAGTTTCTCGCCTTTGTAGAGAACAGCAACAGCTGGTTTCCTAGAAATTTGTACAATGAGCTGCACACATTGAAGAATTCTTCTACATTTTCTTCTGAGGACATGGCATGCACAATGACCAAGTGTAACTGGTGATTAAAGCAATGGATGTACGGGACCTCCCTTCCCAGTTTGTCCTGCAAAATCTTTTGAACCCCCCAATGGCAGCCGGACATAACATTTGCTCCATCGTAGCACTGGCTTAATATTTTAGAAGGGCAGAGTCCTGCTTCCATTATTTCAGTTACAATTGTGTTTGCAAATGTCTCTGCACCGAAACTGTCAGATGTGGCTATAGTCAAAAGCCTTTCCCTGATTTCATCATTCACAGTTACAAAACAAACTACAATTGAGATGTTTTCACAACCAGTTTTTACTGTATACCACGAATCCCCGATTTCTCGTACTACCTCTTACTTCACAGTTTCACACATTATTTCGATTATTTCATTTTGTATATCGTGCGAGGTGCAATTAGCATTGCCTGGTATAGTTTGGTAAACTTTTGCCAGCTCTGGATCTTTTCTTAAAGTGTATTCAAATAAACCCAGGAAAACTCCACTAGATCTATCCGCAGTGTCAACAGATTCGTCACTGCCCCTGAACTGCAGTTTGTGTACTGCAAGGAATTCAATCATGTCAATAATTGCAGCCATATAGTACCGATTCCTCTCAAGCTGACCGGTATTCACAAGGGTGGATACAGCCTTTCCCAGAGCGCCTCGTACTTTTCTTTCATTCCAAGCAGCCATACAGTGTAGACGTCCCTTACTTAATGCATGTTTATTTAAACCTTTATTGGATTTAATTGCATGCTTCTAATCACAATATCCATTAACAGTAAAGGCAAGGTCAGCATTTCCTGTTAAAGATCCATATTTTCTGCATGGAAAACAAAAAACTGAATCTGACTTAATGGAGTTCTCTAACCATTCCCTATTGTTATACCAAGCCAGATTTAATTTTTTTTTTTTTTGTCTCCAAAACTGCGCAATGGAAACTTCTTAAGGTCTGGTTGAGCTGGGTTTTCCATCCCTAAATCATCCGGGGCTGTTGCTGCTGCCGGGGCCTGCAAGTTGTTTGAGCTGGCTGAAGGATTTTTATCAGGGCTGTTAACTTCCTCACTGCTTGTCTCCGATACAGATTTATGACCATCATAAGGCTTGTTTTTATTTATCCACTTTCTAATATCCATAACTCTAGATGGTAGAGGTTAAATTTACACTCACAAAATATTTACTTCATTTTCGGTGAAACATTCACTTTGCGCCACATAAGACCCACCCCCTGCTCTACTTTTTCAGTGTGTGTGTTGTACGATGATTACATAAATACATAGGGATCTGGAAGGGGGTAACTGTTGTAGATAACTTACAATAAATACACACTTGACTAAAAAACAGTAAATGTTCTACAAATTATATAGTATATTAATTGTTTATCAAGGCTGAGAAGAGTCAAACTGGGTGGGGGCAGGCGCTTGACTTTGGGTGGGTTGCCCCCCGGTGCCCCCCATGGCGCCAGCCCTGATAGGCAAACAACCAATAATCATGAGGCATGTGAACTGACTTTGAGAGTTGTCCTGATTTCATTTACAATCATTCTTGATTCATGTGTAATTAGCAATACCTGGATGAATTATATGGAACCAGAACAAAAGCCCTACGTTTCCATTGTTCCCTTAAGGTATCCAAAAAGGTTGTTGATACAGAAGTTAAAATACCAACATTTACTAAATAAACACATGAAAAATAACTGACGCTTGCCATAAAACTGTATGTAGGCTGCAGTATGTCATTGAACCAGCATCAGTATTTTTGTTTATTTATACATAAACAGCTGTTTCAAACTATTTCCTCTGTTCAATAATTATGAGGCATGTGAATTGGCATACACCTTCTCACCTTTGGCATCTCTGTTGAATAGCTTTAAATGTTTTTATTGTCTATTCTTTTGAATGACGCAAATCTTATTCCTTTATTTTAGAAGTTGAAATGAACACTATCAACAGCCTATAATTTTAAAGCAATCTACATTGAGTCATAACATTATAAACCAAGTACAGTGTATTGAAAGTTTTGCAAACACAACCTGTGCGTAGTACAAATACATTTACAGCTTACCTTGTCACTAGGGATTTACATAATTAGTTCCTTGTTCCGTTATTTAAGTTTTTAATAATGTGTGGTAAAGGAAGTGGTTGGGGTTTTTGTAAAGTGTCTCATTGTATCATGCTTTGCAGTCAGACAACACATTAAAGAGTGAGCACTTAAATATGTTGCCTTATGGCAGACTTTCAAATGTAAAACAGCCCTAGAATTCAGCTCTAATAAACTTTACTAAATTAAGCAATTTAGTTGAAGAGCAAATAAGCCAGGCATGAACTGTGTTTGGCAGACTGTCCAAAGACCTTGGAGGGAAAGTTATAAATAACTATTCCATTATGATCGGATACAGTTTAGTCATGTGCACCTGGAGAGCTTTTTAATAAAGTGCTGTGTAAACGTTACATACTGTACTTTGGTTTAGTACTCAACTAAAAGTGGCTCAGTGAGTCCTAGAGGGTAGGGATACTATTGGTAACTTGGTGATCTTTGTTTGAAAATTCTTCAGCCAATGACTTCCTGTGTAATACATCATACATTTCCTCATCCCTTTTTTACAGGTGGGAGGTGAAAAGATCACAAGATATATGCAAATACTAAAAATAAACTATTCTTAACTTTTTTACAGAGAAGTGGTATTATAATCTTAAACAATTAAAACATTAGATGGAGATGCAGAAAAAAAAAAAACCTTATAATTATATTTTTTAAAGATAAAAACACAAAATATACAAATACATGTTTAACGCTACAAGTGTTCCCCTGTTATAGCTATCAGTACATTTTCAAGAGAAATGTTGTAAATACATTCCAATTTAAAAAAAAAAAAACTGTTATGAAATTCTAACTTGGCTAAGATTGGCGACAAAATTTGACAACGGTAGGTGAAATATTTGTCAAATAATTTTACCAGGTTATCTTTTCTTTTTAATTTTAGAATGTCTTATTATTTTACCTTTTTTTATCACCAATTTAGAATGTACAGTTATGTTCCCTAACTGTATAAACCCCCCACAACATCTCAAGAAAACTGAAGGTCAGTTGATGTCCTCTGATTCCACCATTGAGCCTGCCACATCTTTATCCAGGATCACTACAGTGAATGTCAGTGTGCTTCCTATTGCAGATGTCCACTCAAGCTCAGTTGAAGCAGTCCCTGTCAGCTTTACATCCTGTGAGATCTCCAGCCAAAAAAACCTGACACAGCCAAGACACAAATATGAAAAAGCATTTTGCTTTTACCAGGTGAGCCCCACAGGAATCTTAGGCAGTTGCCAAAATCTCAAAAAGGGCCTAGAAATTGCACTTTTTAAATAAATCAGGTGCATACAATTAGGTTGTGATTTTGACACTTTTCAGGCTGATTTTCAAAAGGCGCAAAATAAGAACCAGGTCACAAAGTGATTTTTAAAACCAGATTTGGGTCACTGAGCGTATAGGTTTCAATGAGCTTATATAAAATGCCCCATGAGTGAGCAGGCATGAGAGTGGTAAACGTCATTTACTTTGATGAGTAAACAATTGAAGTTGAAGTTGATTGACTACTGCAAAACTGCCTTGTATAAGCGCTTACTTCATTAAGACTGCATCACTCACTACTTCGATTGAGGGAGAGAATCCTGTTGATAGTCATACTGAGTGTGTAGCTGATATTCTTACACGAGCAGCAGTTCAACAGCCTATGACAACAATAGCTCGAAATCGTAATGGAATATACACAAACTCATCAAGACGATATAAGAACAGAACAAGGCAATTATAACTCTTTTTATGCATGTTCTGTTAAACATTCAATATGTTTTCATGAGATCAAGTTTTCCCAAAACGAAATGTATCAGAAATGAAAACTAATATATCAGAATTAATCAGAAATTGGTTTTCTGAAAAATACGACTTTGAATAATAAATAAATTACAATTCTGATAAGTTCAGTTGTATATATAGATTTAATTTTTCAGAACACATGGGGCACTTGTGCATCTGCAGTTGTGAGGAGGATGGGAACAGACAGGGCTCAGTTCAGGCAGAATGGCTGTGCAAAGAATGTTACACCCGTTCATTAAAAAATGCATTTTCTATAGTAATCTATCAATATTTATTAATGAAAAAACAATGCATAAAATAAAGAGCCCATTTCAATTTTTTTGTAGAAAATAAATCAATAAATAAAATTGTAATCATCACAGTATATTATTTAGTAAAGTATTCCATCTACTGTATATGCTTTATTTCCTGTAAAGTATTGATATTCAGTTTTGCTATACTTAGAAATAAAAAAATGGAAATTGTTTGAAATAATATATAAAGATTATAGTGTTTTAAAGAATAGTTCCAGTTTTAGCACTAGCATCTTGAATATAGTTTGTTTCGTGTGTGCGTAAGCACATGTGATTTAAGCAGTGACTGCTCATTCATACTGATTCAAGTCCTTAGCAGAACAGTAACTGGTTTCACTAGTACCTGTATTTCAGATGCAACAATTGGTGTGGCATTTGCTTTTCTGTTTAATTATTTTATGCCTCTGGTTTTGTTGACAAATCAACAGTTTACTGTGGATTTGTAAAAATGATTTCCATTACATGAGAGTAGATGTTAAAACTTCATGCTGATTTGAACTCGGCTCTCGCCAAGATAAGTACCAACTAAGACGTAGCTTTACAGTAAACTAATGTGATCCATCTGTGTCTCCATCCATTTGTGTTTCCTTCCATATGATGATGCAGATATCCTTCTGCCTGGTGTTAATGGCTAAGTGTAATACTGGCTCCAGGGATCAGCTTGTTTTGTCTCCCTATCGCATCAGCACACACAACGGCTGCGATGCTGGCTCCAGGGATCAACCACAGTGCGGTCTCCACAGTGCATCAGCATGACAACCGTCTGGATTGAGCTAAGTAGGGTACATCTCTGGGGTTTTCAAGTGGGCACCTTCCATCCTTTGTGTTTCGTCAACTAGCCCATGACACCTCAAGAGGGCTCGACCTTAATTCTTGCGTCCCTCCATCCCCCACTGAACTCAGCCCAGCTTACTTACCCGTACATCAACGTTTCTTTCTTTCTATTGTGCTTGAGATCCCCAGCTAGAATCTTTCCGTCTCAACCACAGCCAGTTGCTGCTCCTCTCTGCTGCTTCAGATAAGTTCTTCACTGTGCGATGCAACTCTTGGCCATTGAACCCGACGTCTCTGGGAAACCAGGCTGTAGAGTGTGCCACAAATCCTCGACAACCCGCCTCCACTGGGTAAACCCGGACTCTCCATCCTCAATGTTCCGCTTCTGCGGCTAGTTGAGCATACCTCAGTTTCTTCCACTCATACGCCTCATCTACAGCATCCTCCCATGGCACTGTTAACTCTACCAGATGAACAAGGCATGCTGATCCAGACCGCAATACAATATCTGGTTGAATGTTAGTGGTGGCAATCTCAGGTGGAAAAAAAGCCATTGACCAACATCTGCCAGCATTTTCCAGTCTCTAGCAGCTTCGAGTTGTCCTGGGTGAGGCTTGGCGCTAGTGGCTCGTCCTCCTCCAGCTCGTCTAGTTGAGGTTCCTCTAGGTCCTCAGGAGTTCCAAAGGCAGCGAGGGACATGGAGTCATCCTGCACCCACTCTTGTGCTGCAACAGCTGCTTGCACCACCGGGGGATTAGGGGCAGGTTGCACCTCAGCTAGTGCCTTCAAGATCTGGCTCTGGGCTGAGGTGGCTTCCCACATGCGATCCATCTGGGTCTTAATAGCAAGGTTGCCTGGGGAATGGTGGTGGCTAGCCTTCCTAAGAGGATGAGGTTGATGCAGAAGACCACGAGGGGCTTCTGCCTCTGTCCTGCCATTTTTTGACTGGAGAACGTTCCGCCAGCAGTGGTGCCGCACGTCGTGGTGAAGGAGACAAATCCCTCTGAGAGGAGGTCGAGGGAGCAGGTTCTGCAAAACGCTTGTGCCTGCGCTCAACCGAACGCCTGGTAAGCACTGCACAGGCCTCACAAAAGGCATGATCCTGGAATGCCTGCTGAATATGCTCAGCACCAAAACACCATACACATTGATCGTGCTTAACCTCTGATGAGATAGGCTTCTTGCAGACCGCGCGAAAATGGAACCCAGGCATCGTTGCAGCAAGACTGTAGTAATACGCATGGGTGGTAACACGGCACGGTATAAAATACGGTATATGTACAGTGCAATATGGTATGGTATGCACAGTAGGGTGTACTACGGTGCACGGGGCATGGTACGGTACACTACGGTGCACAGGGCCACTGTACAGTACACAGTCCTCTGCTATTCCTAATCTACATTAATGATTTAGATTCTGGTATAGTAAACAAACTTGTTAAATTTGCAGACGACGCAAAAATAGGAGGAGTGGCAAACACTGTTGCAGCAGCAAAGGTCATTCAAAATGATCTAGACAGCATTCAGAACTGGGCAGACACATGGCAAATTACATTTAATAGAGAAAAGTACTGCATGCAGGCAATAAAAATGTGCATTATAAATATCATATACTGAAATTGAAGAAGGAATCTATGAAAAAGACCTAGGAGTTTATGTTGACTCAGAAATGTCTTCATCTAGACAATATGGGGAAGCTATAAAAAAAGGCCAACAAGATGCTCGGATATATTGTGAGAAGTGTTGAATTTAAATCAAGGGAAGTAATGTTAAAGTAAGACCTCACCTAGAATATTGTGTTCAGTTCTGGTCACCTCGTTACAAAAAGGATATTGCTGCTCTAGAAAGAGTGCAAAGAAGAGCAACCAGAATTATCCCGGGTTTAAAAGGCATGTCATATGCAGACAGGCTAAAAGAATTGAATCTATTCAGTCTTGAACAAAGAAGACTACGCAGTGATCTGATTCAAGCATTCAAAATCCTAA
The DNA here is from genome assembly GCF_902713425.1 of Acipenser ruthenus. Taxonomy (NCBI): domain Eukaryota; kingdom Metazoa; phylum Chordata; class Actinopteri; order Acipenseriformes; family Acipenseridae; genus Acipenser; species Acipenser ruthenus. Next base: position 53,662,605 of record NC_081192.1, read on the forward strand.
AAAGGTATAGACAGTGTCGACCCAGGGGACTTTTTTTTTTACCTGAAAAAAGAAACAAGGACCAGGGGTCACAAATGGAGATTAGATAAAGGGGCATTCAGAATGGAAAATGAGGCACTTTTTTACACAGAGAATTGTGAGGGTCTGGAACCAACTCCCCAGTAATGTTGTTGAAGCCGACACCCTGGGATCCTTCAAGAAGCTGCTTGATGAGATTCTGGGATCAAAAAGCTACTAACAGCAGTGTGGAGAAGTGGTTAGGGCTGTGGACTCTTGACTGGATGGTTGTGGGTTCAATCCCAGGTGGGGGACACTGCTGCTTTACTCTTGAGCAAGGTACTTTACCTAGATTGCTCCAGTAAAAACCCAACTGTATAAATGGGTAATTGTATGTAAAAATAATGTGTAAAAAATAATGTGATATCTTGTAACAATTGTAATAATAATAATAATAATAATAATAATAATAATAATAATATTAATAATAACAACCAAATGAGCAAGATGGGCCGAATGGCCTCCTCTCGTTTATAAACTTTCTTATGTACACTGATGCACGGGGCAACACGGTATGGTACATGCTGCACTGTATGGTATGGTGCACAGTGTATTACCATGCAAGGTGCATGGTACAGTGCGGTACGGTACGGTGCATGGTGCGATACCGAGCATGTTGCGGTGTACGGAGGCATGGTACGGTACGGTAAGGTGCACGGGGGCCGAAGCTGTCCGCTATTGTGGCATGGGCACCAGAGCAAAGCTCTCTAACTGTTGGGCTACAGCCTGCAAGATAATCTGTGCAGTCCAAGAGTCAAACACAGTGCCCGTCCAGGAGCGCTGGCTTGCAAGCAAGTCTGAGCACCTGGAATAAAAAAGGGAGAAATACAAATACAGCCATTTAAACACCAATATATATTTAAATGTAGTTTAAATTCACAGTATGCTTGTAAAAAGCATGACTAATAAAACTCCAGCTGGCGTTAAGGTAAAAAAGAGAATACATAATATTGATAATACTGTGTCACCGATCTGTGGGTGCAGGAGCAGGCAAGCCCACTGCTGCCGCTGGCCAGAAGGCCGCGAAAACAGACTCACGGTAAAAAATACACTTAAATTATTTAAACAATTTTTGCCTCAGCGGTTTATCCCAAGGGGAAAAAACAAGCAGAAATAAAATAAGACAGGCTTATCTGACTGCTTCTGGTCGAAGATAGTGAATTTTCACTCTCTCGAATCCTGAATCACTCTTTGTGTAAACTGAAAAGGCTGAAATAGAAAATGACTCTGAGCTCCGTCCTGCACGCAGTTTTGTCTCCTGTGGGGGCGGAGACAGGCGTGCTGACGTCACAGGTGTAAGACGCAGCTTTGGCAGAGTGTTCAGTTGAATCGGGCGTAATAGGTTAACCCATTGTGTAATGGAATACATTTTTTACTTGAAAGGGAACTTGAGGTGCAGTAAGGCAGGCCAGTCAGAACTGGACTGGGATTTCTGATGCAGCAGGGTGACATGCCGGGCATGGAAGAAGACAAAGAGAACAACGGACTGCAAGAAAAGTGTAGGCCCTTTGCCACTCAACCCACATGTGTATTTTAAACAGATGTGTTTAACCATATAACTGTTCTTTTCACAGACAGTTGCAACATTTTCAAAACACACAAGTTGGACTAAGTACCAAAACCATTATGATTAAAAGTACGATTTAATCACTGTTTCCAACTTTAGCATATAGTATTGAATGGCAGTAGGTATTAAGATATTAGATTGCAAATTATATTTCATCTGTATCATGTCTTATGTAAATAATATATGTTCCACAGATCATGTTTCAGATCAAAAGTTCATTTGACTCAATAAAAATACAACTTTTAATTATACAACTAAAGAGTAACAATATTATTTTGTTGAGTAACGCTTATATGATATTTTATATGAATTAAATGTCAAAAGCGACTATATTAGGGTTACCATATGGCTCCAGATTAACCGGACGCTTTGAGACAGACCGGGATTTCAAAATTCCCCCTAAATTGAAAGTAATTCACGTATAAATGATCTCCACCTTTGCTGAGATTAATCCTGCTGTGGTGGAATTGCTTGGGTGCAGCAAACAATTCACACTGATCAGCTGCTTCTGATCAGATCTTAATGAACGAATAGCTAATCTATCGATAGAGCAACGAGATGACGATGCTTTGATTGTATTTGCTGAATAATACGGGCGATTGAATTTTAACAAACAGAAAAAATAGCAACTGGCTGCAATTCATTCTTAGTATAATACAATTATTTGATGCGCATGCAGGTATTTAAGCACTATTATTTAATTGTAGCTAAGGATGGTTCATTTACACATTCATTTATTTCAATTTAGGGGCAAGTTTGAAATCCAGTTCTGTCTCACAGCGTCCGGTTAATCTGGAGCCACATGGTAACCCTAACTATATACAGTGGCATTGCCTCAAATTGCAGAAGGATTATGGATAACACACCATTTACATGCAAGGTCATGTTACCCATTTCTAAAATCCTTATTTTGTGCAGTATTACTTACTTATGCCAGGGTATCTCATTCTTTAGTGGTGTACACATTTAGTGGGCACATGAAATTGGGGTGGGTGCTATGGACCGTGGGCTGCACATTTTGAAGTGGAAAAGTCAAAGTTGCCTGGTGTCTGTCTAGAGCAAGTAAACCTCCCAAAACAAATGAAAAGATGTACACATAGGCACAGGCACATCCAGCAGCTTAAAAGTTTCTACATTCTTACACCAAACTAGCATTTTAGGGACTAAATGTGATGCAGGTATAACACATTTTATGAAAAAGTAGCATTTTGTTTACAATAATAACTGTATTTTGTGGTCACATGACCAAGTAAACCACAAAAACTTGGCACCAATACGAAACTTTTTGAGTCTGCTAAAAAACACAATATATAGTTTGCCAGGGGTATCTAAATAGGAACATATAGTAATTTTGATGTAAAACAGGCGAGTCCCAAAATCACAAAATGCCTGTAGCACAGGGCGTCACCAGGGCCTCAGCAGAGAAGGGGTTAATAAATACAAAAATAATAAAAATTTGGAATCTCACTGCATCATTCTATAAAAGGACTTTTGACTAGACTGTTTATGTTATTTCATTTATGATTTTTTTTCTGTGCTAGGATCAATAACAGTAACACTGGAACCAGGTAAGGGGAGGTTTATTTGAAATGCAGGCACTGTCGATCCCATCCCGAAAAGGGAACAGCAAGATGTGAAGGAGCGAGTGAAAAAGAAAACAATTTTCTATGTTATATATATATATATATATATATATATATATATATATATATATATATATATATATTTCTTATATATATATATATATATATATATATATATATTTTGGTGCCAAAATTGCTGCCACCTAAAAAAAAAAAAAAAAAATTGGTGACAAAAAAAAATGTCAAAAAATAAAAAATCTTACGTACAAGTGTGTATTTGACATCAGCCTCTTGTGTGATACTGTGTACCTGTTACAGCTTTAGTTTAACAAGAATGGCAGGTGGCCAAGAATGGCAGGTATTATTTCAACTTTGGACTTAGTAATCGAGAAATCTTGGAGTGTTTGAGTAATTTAAATGGAGTTGTGTTTAGCATGAGAACTTTAAGAAGGGTCTTAAAATCAAATCAATTGTACTGTTGGAAATTCAATTCTGATATACTTGAAGTAGCACTGTTCTTGATGTCTGAAATTGGTACACATGGGAAACTACATGGATATAGATTGAGGCATCTCAAATGCATTCAACATGGTTTTGTCGTAACCCAAGACACAGTTAGAAAGGAAGGAAGGCTTCAAATACTGGCTCCTGAGGGAACTGACTCTCGACAGAGGCGTCGTTTACGTTGTCATATCTACGGCAACCCTGGAACGAATTATTTGTGGCACATAGACTCCTATGACAAAGCCCTACAGGATATGCATAAATGGAGCAATTGATGGATTTTCACGACAGATCATATGGATGCATGCTCCACAAACAGCAATCCAAAAGTAATAGCAGGTTACTTCATTGATGCAGTAGAATCCCAAATGGGCTGCCTGGCATGGATACGATCTGACTTAGGCACTGAGAATGGTTGCGTTGAACAGATGCAACGATTTCTTAGATTTGACCATACAGACGAATTTGCAAGAAACTTTTACATTTATGGTTCTAGTAACCACAATCAAGTTGGTGGGCTTTTTTGAGAAGACAACACGCACAGTTCTGGATGAGCTGCTTTCAGTCTCTAAAGGAGACAGACAACTTTGCAGGCAACTTCCTTGACAAAAGCCTCACAGTTCTCTTGCTTGAACATCATACAGGTATGTTTTTTTAGTTTTTTGTTTTTTTAATAAACATTTAAATCAAGGGATTTGCTGTCAAACACAGCAAATCCCTTGATTTAAGGGATTAAAACAAATAAATAATAATAATAATAATAATAATAATAATAATAATAATGGGTTTTTTTTAAGTGGATTAATTATCAATGTACTGTGTGCATTTTGTGTTCATCACTATGGTGAACATATTAAAATGCTTTTAGAAGCCCTCACTAACTTGTTCATTACAAGTGTAGGCCCTACTGCTAGAATGCTATGGATTACTGAGTATATAAATCGTTTACAAAGATACATTTGTATATATATTTTTTACCTGTTTATCATCAAGTTTGTTTGTAGCAAAAATAACTTCCATTTTAATAAGTGTGGCGGAGTGTCCCGCCCCTATTTATTATTATTTGTATTTTTGTTTGCGGCGCGGGTAAAAGCGCCGCGTCTTTTATTATTATTTAAAAACCCCGTGAGGATGCATGGCTGATCAGCTACTGATTACTTAAATAGCTGACAGTCATGCATCCTTACCAAACGCGTGCAGACTCTGGCCGGGGGATAATAAGATAATTACCAACTAGTTAATCCCTCGGCCAGAGTATATAAACCTGCAGCTCTCTGCACTTGGGAGAGTGTTGAGGAGAGTACGGGAGAGCGGAGAGAGAAAGAGCGCAAGGAGAATAAGAAAATTAACAATTGCTAAAACGTGCTGGATTAGCCAGCACGACACTTACTTGTTTGTTTGTTTATTCGTTTGGCCCTTGTGCCTTTTTGTTTTGTGTTTTGTTTAAATCTTTTGTTTATTAATAAATACGCTGAGTGCCATTACACTCAGCTTCAACCGCCCATCCACTGTTTGGTTTCAGTTACTTCCTGGTCCGTGACGTCATCACACATCACCACTGCGAGCCAGACTGCCACATATGGTGTCCTGCGTGGGACAAACAACGCCTCCAACAGCCGGACCAGGAACAGCAAAGGAAGTTTTTTTTCGTGTTCGTTTTTTCAAATAGTGTTTTTGTGTTTGAAAAAAAAAAAAAATGGATGAAGTGGACGCCTATATGGAGAGGTGGCATGCGCATCAGAGGGAGTTGAAGGAAGGAGGGGCTACATGGTGCCTCGCCTGCCTGGAGTATGGGCACCTCCCTGAGGTGTGCCCATATGAAGACCCCCTCTTTGTGCAGGCCTTTGATCGAGGTGAGGTGGAGACTGCGGAGGAGTGGATCCACCTGAAGGCCATACCATCGCCGCAGGTGGATCAGGAAACCTGCCTCACCTGCCTCAAAGGGGAGGAGTGGTGCTTTGCCGTCGGCAAGGTCGGGCACAAAGCACCCGACCAACCCCCTCCATGGCAGGAGGTGGAACTGCTGGTCCCGAAGAAGGGAAGGAGGGGCGGTGCTAAGAAGGCAAAGAAGCCCGCACGTCCTGCGCCTGAGTGGGAGGAGCCCGAACGTCCTGCGCCTGAGTGGGAGGAGCCCGAACGTCCTGCGCCTGAGTGGGAGGAGCCCGAACGTCCTGCGCCTGAGTGGGAGGAGCCCGAACGTCCTAAGCCCAAGAGGGGGGAGTCGGTGCATCCACAGCCCAAAAGGGAGGAGTCGGTGCGTCCACAGCCCAAAAGGGAGGAGTCGGTGTGTCCACGGCCCGAAGAGAGGGAAGTCGGGGCTTCCACAGCCCTAGGACCCAAGCTGCAGTCCCAAGAGCCAGAAGGGGAGGAGTTACAGGCTCAACCCCCTGAATTTTTCTGGGGGGGAGAAGGGCAGGATGCTGGTGTTCCCCAGCAGCCTCTATTTATGCTGCTGAAGGGAGCACGGCACACACCAGCCCAGCCGCCACAGCAGAGGGAGCCAGCACCGCCACAGCCTCCCTCTGAGTGGCCAGCATCCGCCCCATCGCCTCTGCCTCCACCACCACCACCAGGAGCAGAGCAGCAGGAGCTGCTTCTGTCTCCACCACCACCAGGAGCAGAGCAGCAAGAGCTGCCTCTGCCTCCGCCACCTCCACCAGCAGAGGGTGAATGCCTGCTGGTTCCGCCTCCACCGTCGTGGGAGGACTGCTTGCCCCTCCCACCTCCACCAGCAGAGGGTGAATGCCTGCTGGTTCTGCCTCAACCGCCGTGGGAGGACTGCTTGCCCCTCCCACCTCCACCAGCAGAGGGTGAATGCCTGCTGGTTCCGCCTCCACCGTCGTGGGAGGACTGCTTGCCCCTCCCACCTCCACCAGCAGAGGGTGAATGCCTGCTGGTTCTGCCTCAACCGCCATGGGAGGACTGCTTGCCCCTCCCACCTCCACCAGCAGAGGGTGAATACCTGCTGGTTCCGCCTCAGCCGCCGTGGGAGGACTGCTTTCCCCTCCCACCTCCACCAGCAGAGGGTGAATACCTGCTGGTTCCACATCCACCGTCATGGGAAGGACTGCTCCTGCCCTGCCTCGCACCACCCAGGGATGCCTGCTTCGCATCGCCTGGGGCTGCCTGTTGCTCCGCATCACCTGGAGAGCCACCAGCTACAGAGAACGAGGGAGAAGTGGAGCTCCCGCTGCCGCCTCCATGGCCAGGGGCTCCCCTCCCGAGTTCACCTCCCGAGGGTCCGCTGCCGCTGCAGTCGCCTGGGGTCGCCAGGGATCCTGCTTCGCCTGGGGTCACTACACTGTGGTCAGAGCCCCACGGAGGGGAACTGCTGGCCGTGAAGAGGAGGGGGGAGGTCAGGAGACCAGCTCCCCCAGCCGCACTTTCGCGGCAGGAGTTTGGGTGGTCAGAGCCCCACGGAGGGGAACTGCTGGCCATGAAGAGGAAGGGGAAGGTCAGGAGACCAGCTCCCCCAGCCGCACTTTCGCGGCCGGAGATCATGTGGTCAGAGCCCCACGGAGGGGAACTGCTGGCCGTGAAGAGGAGGGGGGAGGTCAGGAGACCAGCTCCCCCAGCCGCACTTTCGCGGCAGGAAATACTGTGGCTGGAGCCCCATGAAGGGCAGCTGCCAGCCATGAAGAAGGGGGGGGAGGTCAGGAGACCAGCTTCCCCCGCAGCAATTTCGCTGCAGGAGAAAGGGTGGCCGGCCATGAAGAAGGGGGGGCAGGTCTGGAGACCACCCCCAAAATTTTTTTGGCCAGAGGAGCCGGCCGGTGCGCGGGCCATTGGAACGCTACGGCTGTTTGGGTGGGAGGAGGACATCCCACCGTGGCCGCCACCTTTGGTCCGCTGCTGCCCCTGTTCCTGCACCGGGACTGCTAACCGGGACTTTGGGGACTAAGGGGGGAGGTGGCCGAAAAGGCCATGTGTGCTGCGCACAAGGGGGGGCATGTGTGGCGGAGTGTCCCGCCCCTATTTATTATTATTTGTATTTTTGTTTGCGGCGCGGGTAAAAGCGCCGCGTCTTTTATTATTATTTAAAAACCCCGTGAGGATGCATGGCTGATCAGCTACTGATTACTTAAATAGCTGACAGTCATGCATCCTTACCAAACGCGTGCAGACTCTGGCCGGGGGATAATAAGATAATTACCAACTAGTTAATCCCTCGGCCAGAGTATATAAACCTGCAGCTCTCTGCACTTGGGAGAGTGTTGAGGAGAGTACGGGAGAGCGGAGAGAGAAAGAGCGCAAGGAGAATAAGAAAATTAACAATTGCTAAAACGTGCTGGATTAGCCAGCACGACACTTACTTGTTTGTTTGTTTATTCGTTTGGCCCTTGTGCCTTTTTGTTTTGTGTTTTGTTTAAATCTTTTGTTTATTAATAAATACGCTGAGTGCCATTACACTCAGCTTCAACCGCCCATCCACTGTTTGGTTTCAGTTACTTCCTGGTCCGTGACGTCATCACACATCACCACTGCGAGCCAGACTGCCACAATAAGGTATTTTTTGTTTAGGATGAATTGCTGCGATTAGTTCATCTGTGGAACATTCACAGGATTCGACCAACTAGAAATGCAGTTGCACCTGATGTTCGTCCAGTCCTGATGCACAACCTTCCACATCTGTATGCAGCCAGAAATTATTCAAATCCAATCACTAACCAGCAGCTTCATGTCTGTAGAGAGGAGTGCCTATCCAAGGGACCATACCCCTGTGATGAAACAGTGTTTGAATTATCCTGCTTCATAATAGGTGAGAACAACTTGGACCCACCCACAAATCCTGATGAAGCTATTGAATTATATTTGTTTTTGAGAAATTATATCCACACACAACTGTAAGTGTACTGCAATGCCTTATTAATTAACTAGTCCTTACCTCTTCAGGAAGGATGAGACAAAGTAACAAACACAGTCTTCCTGTGATACGCACATCTTCAAAGCCATCCGCTATTTTAAGCACTGCAAGCCCAGAGGCCCGCAGCCCATCTTAACACATTAAGATTATTTCAGTAAGAATATATTAATATTATTTTGCATGCTATTTGTATTATTAAAGCAAACTATGAAGGTATGAAACAGAGACTAACAGAATTAGATTGGAGTGAAATAGAGAGAACATCCACAGAAAAAGGATGGTTGTTTTTTAAAAATGTAGTACAAATCTAAATCTAAAACAAAAAGGCCAAAATGGTTTAACAGATTGTCGTCAGGTGCAGTGGTGCAGTGAATAAATCAGGTCCACACAATCTTTCTCCCAAAACAGTCTGCGTGTTTTAATAATAATAAAAATAATAACAATAACACAAATAAATCCACCCCTTTACCAGCGATGGTATTGGGGGGTACACGGCAGCTCTCTTAATAAAAAACAAAAAGTAAACAAAAACGGGACTTTGTCCGTCCCCACGTTCTCCGTGCACGCAGTGCTCTCGGTCCTGAGAAGTGTGGTGCCGTGAGTGGTGTGGTGCGGTATTGTGCTGCGCAGTGCAGGGACGTGCTCTATATATTGACGGTCCGCGGCTCACTCCTCCTCTGCAACACAAAACACACGTAATCCAAAAACCATTAAACAATACAGGCTCTGGCTGTCTATTTTACATTTTCAGCGCAAGGGGAGGTTTTGACATAGCTGCTTCCCCTTTGTACCCAGCAAACTCCTCCCTGCAGTCAACGCGTCGCCATGGTTTCTCCAATAGACGGCTGCCCCGCAGCTGACTGCAATGGAATCGTCCTGAGTACTTGCAGCTACGCGCCCTCCTAATATGGTCACCTTCCGGTTTCCACCTACCACCGAGGTGGTAGATCTAGGAGGCAGCATACCTTCCCCCTTACACAGCGCCCTTTCTAATCGGAAGGGAGATTTACAGCATCGATCCTTTCTCTCTCTATCACGCAGATCAATTAAAAAAAATATTCAGCGAAAAAAGGTACTTTACAGAGCGTTTAAAAGGGACCAAAAACAAAGTACACAGAAAAGGAAGTTAGAAAGGCCAAGAGAGAAATAGAAATGAACATTGCTAAGGGGGCTAAAAACCAATTCCAAAATGTTTTTCCAATATTATAACAGCAAGAGAACATTCAAAGAGGAGGTTAAATGTCTAAGAGCCACAAATGGCAAAATCATAGACGGAAAAAAAATGGGCAAATATATTAAATGATTACTTTTCACAGGTCTTTACAAAGGAGGACACGGACAACATGCCCCACATGTCGACCTGGTCCTATCCAGTTTTAAATAACTTTAGCATAACAGAGGCAGAAGTGTTAAAGGGACTAGGAGCTCTTAAAATAAACAGATCCCCTGGGCAGGATGAGATCCTCCCAATAGTACTCAAAGAAATGAAAGAAGTTATTTACAAACCGCTAAGCAAGATCATGCAACAGTCTCTTGACATAGGGGTTGTACCGACAGACTGGAAAATGGCAAATCCACAAAAAGGGAGACAAAAAGAACCAGGTAACTACAGACCAATAAGCCTGACTTACAGACGTGCTCAAATTTGTTGGTACCCCTCCACAAAAAACGAAGAATGCACAATTTTCTCTGAAATAACTTGAAACTGACAAAAGTAACTGGCATCCACCATTGTTTATTCCATATTTAATAGAAATCAGACTTTGCTTTTGATTTTTTATTCAACATAATATTGTAAATAATAAAACAAATGAAAATGGCATGGACAAAAATGATGGGACCGCTAACCTAATATTTTGTTGCACAACCTTTAGAGGCAATCACTGCAATCAAACGTTTTCTGTAGCTCTCAATGAGACTTCTGCACCTGTTAACAGTTAGTTTGGCCCACTCTTCCTGAGCAAACTGCTCCAGCTGTCTCAGGTTTGATGGGTGCCTTCTCCAGACTGCAAGTTTCAGCTCTTTCCATAGATGTTCGATAGGATTCAGATCAGGACTCTGAAGGCCACTTCAGAATAGTCCAATGTTTTGTTCTTATCCATTCTTGGGTGCTTTTAGCTGTGTGTTTTGGGTCATTATCCTGTTGGAGGACTGTGACAGAAATACAATGAGTTCTGGTGATAAATCTTCCTCCCAACCTGTGAGGGTGCTAAAGAACGGGAGGAGAAGTATCTGGAAGGGCTGGCCTGACAGTTCGTTTCCGGGACCGGGAAGTGGGTCAGCCTGGAAGGAAGCGAGACTCTGTTGTAAGACCATATTGATTTGACAGGTAAACGAGGGGCAGCTGCAAGTAATAAGGCAGCTGCAACCGTTTACCTAGATATCATGCGGGATTACATATAGGGGCCAGGGTAACGCTGTTCTTTTCCTTCGTTTTGGGTAAAGCGCGAGAGAGAGAAGGACTGAGAGAGGAGCTCAACGTGATACGTGTTTTGTGTTGTGTTTGTCTGTGTGGTAATTGTTTGTGTTTTACTTCACCAGACAGTTACAGCACATCTCCGGAGCTGTCGCCGAGGGTCAGCACAATCCGGAGCACCACTGCACTAACTGTCACGAAATACTTGTGTTTGCACTAAGCACCAGCACGACTACACTCACCCAGGACTCCCCGTACTTTACACATTGGTGTGTATAGCCGGGGGTTTATTAGTTGACGGTCACCAGACCTGGATTATAAATAAAGCACTTTTTCCCACTGTATACCGTTGTCTGCCTGTCACTCCTGCATCGCATCACCGCTACACCTGTTCCCCTTCACTAGCCACTTTGCCACAAGGACCCATGACCTGCGACTGAGACAGAGCTTTCTGACACTGGGCAGTACATTTCGCTCCAGAATGCCTTGAGATTTCATTGTGCCCTGCACAGATTCAAGGCACCCTGTGCCAGGTGCAGCAAAGCAGCCCCAAAACATAACCGAGCCTCCTCCATGTTTCACTGTAGGTATGGTGTTCTTTTCTTTGAAAGCTTCATTTTTTCGTCTGTGAACATAGAGCTGATGTGACTTGCCAAAAAGCTCCAGTTTTGACTCATCTGTCCAAAGGACATTCTCCCAGAAGGATTGTGGCTTGTCAATATGCATTTGAGCAAATTCCAGTCTGGCTTTTTTATGTTTTTCTTTCAAAAGTGGAGTCCTCCTGGGTCTTCTTCCATGGAGCCCACTTTCGCTCAAAAAGCTCATTCGCACTATCCTTCTGTTCAATCTGGGGTTGATTTTCCTCTTGCAGCCGCGCCCAGGGAGGTTGGCTACAGTTTCATGGACCTTAAACTTCTTCATAATATTTGCAACTGTTGTCACAGGAACATCAAGCTGCTTGGAGATGGTCTTGTAGCCTTTACCTTTACCATGCTTGTCTATTATTTTCTTTCTGCTCTCCTCAGACAACTCTCTCCTTTGCTTTCTCTGGTCCATGTTCAGTGTGGTGCACACAATGATACCAAACAGCACAGTGACTACTTTTCTCCATTTAAATAGGCTGAATGACTGATTACAAGATTGGAGACATGTGTGATACTAATTAAAGAAACTAATTAGTTTGAAATATCACTATAATCCAATTATTTATTATCTTTTCTAAGGGGTACCAACAAATGTGTCCAGGCCATTTTAGAATATCTTTGTAGAATAAGCAATAATTCATCTCTTTTCACAGCTTCTTTGCTTTATTCTATGACATACCAAAGGCATGCAAGTATACATGACAAAATAGCTTTTAATTTCATCACTTTTCAGGAGGAATGAAGCATTATTTCAATGAGCTGTAAGGGTACCAACAAATTTGAGGACGTCTGTATATTTTATGTAAACTTATGGAAACTATTATAGGACCCAAAATGGAAAATTACCTATATGGTAACAGTATCCTGGGAGACAGTCAGCATGGTTTTAGGAAAGGGAGATCGTGTCTAACTAACCTGCTTGACTTTTTTGAGGATGCAACATTGACAATGGATAATTGCAAAGCATACAACATGGTTTATTTAGATTTCCAGAAAGCTTTTGACAAAATCCCACATAAAAGATTAATTCTCAAACTGAACACAGTAGGGATTCAAGGAAATGCATGCACATGGATTAGGGAGTGGTTAACATCTAGAAAACGGAAAGTACTGATTAGAGGAGAAACCTCAAAATGGAGCGAGGTAACCAGTGGTGTACCACAGGGATCAGTATTAGGTCCTCTGCTATTCCTGATCTACATTAATGATTTAGATTCTGGTATAGTAAGCAAACTTGTTAAATTTGCAGACGACACAAAAATAGGAGGAGTGGCAAACACTGTTGCAGCAGCAAAGGTCATTCAAAATGATCTAGACAGCATTCAGAACTGGGCAGACACATGGCAAATTACATTTAATAGAGAAAAGTGTAAGATACTGCATGCAGGCAATAAAAATGTGCAGCATAAATATCATATGGGAGATACTGAAATTGAAGATGGAATCTATGAAAAAGACCTAGGAATTTATGTTGGCTTGGAAATGTCTTCATCTAGACAATGTGGGGAACCTATAAAAAAGGCCAACAAGATGCTCGGATATATTGTGAAAAGTGTTGAATGTAAATCAAGGGAAGTAATGTTAAAACTTTACAATGCATTAGTAAGACCTTATCTAGAATATTGTGTTCAGTTCTGGTCACCTCGTTACAAAAAGGATATTGCTGATCTAGAAAGAGTGCAAAGAAGAGCAACCAGAATTATCCCAGGTTTAAAAGGCATGTCGTATGCAGACAGGCTAAAATTCAAAATTCTAAAAGGACTTTTTCGACTTGAAAAAAAAAACGAAGAGGGGTCACAAATGGAGATTAGATAAAGGGGCACTCGGAACAGAAAATAGGAGGCACTTTTTTACACAGAGAATTGTGAGGGTCTGGAATCAGCTCCCCAGTAATGTTGTTGAAGCTGACACCCTGGGATCCTTCAAGAAGCTGCTTGATGAGATTATAGGATCAATAAGCTACTAACAACCAAACGAACAAGATGGGCCGAATGGCCCCCTCTCGTTTGTAAACATTCTTATGTTCTTATGTTCTTAATGTAAATTATGCTGTATTACATCAGCTTATTTTGAGCCCTATGATATCCAGATGGATGCTATAAACAAATAGTACTGCATGTCTTTCTTACACCCCCAACCCACCTCCACCCCAAATGATGATTTAAAATAATCAAGAAAGTAATTGGTCAAAATTAAACCTTGCATGGGATCAAAAACACCCCTGAGGCTCTTCAAAACTTGGTTTGGAAACCCTAAGTGTATATTTATCTTTGTTATGGTACCCATCACAGTATGGTATTGACACTTAAAATAACGTCATCATCAAAAGTTATGTGCATTGGACTGATGGGAACTGTATTAAAACAAACAAATAAAGAAAAATACGATGTACAATGTCATACGTTTCAATGTGTTTATTGTATACACAATTAACGCTCTGACATTAACTTTTTAAAATTGGATGAAGTACAACTACAACAATTTACAATAACAATTCACATTCCAATACACAGAGACTTCCAACACAACAAAATAAATGCCTTCACAAGTTAGCTTCAGTAATACAAAGTCAATGTCACATTGCTGGTTGGATACTGGCATGTTATCACTGATAAACATTTTCAAAAGCACAGGGGCGGCACATAATTGGCTGGGCGCTGCCCAGGGTTGGGAGGGGGGAGTTGGCATTAGATTCTTCAGCTCACCGTGCTTCAGCACCCCCCTGTCGCTGACCAGGCACCTGCGAGCTTGGGGCTGGGGGCGGGGAGACTGGCGCCAGTCCTCCAATCGGCGCTATGGGTTTCCCTGCCTTGGTTCCAAGCTCATTGTGTAAAAAAAAGTAGGATGGGTGACGGTGCACGTATCGGAGGACGCGTTTAGCACCCCCTGGATTGGTGCAGGGGGTTGCAACGGTGAGCCGAGCTTAACGGGGTACAATTGGGTATTCCAAATTGGGGAGTAAACTGGAAAATTGGCGAAGAAAAATTGGGTAAAAATAAAAAAGTTTACATACCCCAATGTATGGAAATTTGGGGTATATAAACTTTTGACAACTGTAGATGAAGTACAACACTTCAATAATTACACTATATCCATGCTTAAATAACCCGAGGACAGAACAGCTTCCCATTCATTTCTAAAGTCACAATACGAACCGTAGGTAGAGAGAAGTTCTAGCATTGGTCCAGAGAATTGTGAGGGTCTGGAACCAACTCCCCAGTAATGTTGTTGAAACTGACACCCTGGGATCCTTCAAGAAGCTGCTTGATGAGATTCTGGGATCAATAAGCTACTAACAACCAAACGAGCAAGATGGGCTGAATGGCCTCCTCTCGTTTGTAAACTTTCTTATGTTCTTCTTATGTTCTTATGTATGTGCTACTGGTCATCGGTCTAGTCCATTAAGATGTTGAAATTCCACAACAATTTTTGACCCAGAGATGACCCTTGAGGCTGTGAGAAACTGCAGTAATTTTGCTAATCCATCATTACCCTGGTCACTGATGAACTGGGTGAGGAATCTGAAGGCTTGGTTCTGTTCCCTAGTTTCTGGCAGTGATAGGAGGAGGTCGCAGACTTTCTTTGGTGTTGGTTTCAATTCACTATACATGGTCTTGATGGTGTTAACTTCAGGAATTTGTTGCAGAGTCCCTCTCTCACTATATGACTCATTGCTTCAAGAGCATAGCTACTCTTTTGAATCAGACATTTGTGGGCCATCTGCAAGACTACAAATCGCACCTGCTCCATTTGCGGACTTGAACGGCAACCCTCCCGGTCAAGGATATCTTCAAAAACCTCCTTGTCATTATCAGACAACTGACCACTCATGGCTGACTGTAGTACCTGTCTGTCACTGTCGCAAAGGTAGAGAAAAAATGAATCAAGGAGCTCTTCTGGCATGACAGCCTCTTCGCCGAACATAAAAGCTATGAAAAAAGCTGGTGCCAATTTCAATGGGAAGACTTTATGATCACTGAATCCTTTCATGAGAATACGGCCCACAGCTTGCCACTGTTCAAGTCTATATTCTGGACGAAGAGCAGGCACACGGACATCTTCACCATCTGCTGATGTACAAAAGAAAGAATTAAAGAATTTTGTAAATGCCTCCCGAGACACCCCTCCCGCTTCATCTACAAATGCAACTTTAATAGGTATTTGAATGATATCATCAGCCTTGAATATAGCTATCATTTCCTTCTGTATATTTACTCGGTGTAGTCGGAGAGTGGCATAATGTACCTCGGATTCATCAGCTAGTGGCTGTTGCAGGAAGACTGGGAAAACAGACTCTGGCTCAACAGTAGATGTGTATACAACAGTAGATGTGGCAGACACAAGCAGCTCATGCTGAGTGGCTTGTAAAGGTTCCTCCAGGTGAATGATTGTTGGGTGCTGTTCCTGTTCATGTGATGTTTGTTGGTGTGCTGAGAAGGGATGCTCCTTAATGATTTCAGACTCAGATTATTCCTGCTGGATGTTTGCATCAGAAATGAGGGTTTGGTCTTCAGCAAAAACAACTGTTTCATGAACCAAACTTACTGGAACAGATGCATCGACTGGTAATGTATCATCTAGTATCCATGAAACATGAATATCATCATGTTTTCCAAACTGAATTGTGTCATCGATTGAGTCGTCATCACTCACAGTAAGATAACCTGGGCATGCAGCTTGAGTGCTGGGTGAATTTAGCTCATCCTCTGGCCGCTGTGCTGCTGTTCTGGGTAAATTTCACTTGTACTCTGACCGCTGTGATGTTGTCCTGGGCGAATTTAGCTCATGCTCTGGCCGCTGTGCTGTTGTGCTGGGCGAATTTAGGTCGTCTTCTCGTCACACTGTTGGAATGGTTGGAGAACTCTATATTGCTTTGTGGCATTTTTTTGTTTGTGGTTGGCTTTTAGTTTTTAATGATCTGTCCTTTGTTGATAAGTAGAATTTGACACAACCCATATGTATGTTTTCACATATCTCATTCACATTCATCTGCTCTGGTAGTGGTGTTCTTTTATAATCACAAAGTTCAATGTCAACATCTTCTAGATTTCTTTGGGGGTATGTACCATTTGGGAAATACAGATCTTTTTCAATTTGCAATAAGGCATCTTTATCAGCATCTCTATCCACTTGAAGAGTACGTGTGCCACCACCAAACCTTGCCTATATATTCTTCTGGTTGTGGGTCCATCCAAACTCCACTTTTCTGATCGTCTTCATGGCAGATTTATTCCCTGTCACATGCCTTTTCCTTTTCACAGCTGTATTACTTTCAGAAGCCTCATCATATTCACCTGTTTTGTCATGTTGTGGAATTCCCATTTTTTTCCCTGCGCTTGTTAAATATCTTCATCTTTGACGCACCGTAGCTTTTTCCTGTACGTGATCCTAATCCGCTGCAGTAGTGTTTAACGGCAACTCTATCACCTACACATGGTATGAGTTTGGCTAACTCATCATCTTCCGTCAGTCCAATTGTCTGGCTATCAACCTGTAAACAGTAATGATATAAAATATAAAAAACTACAACTGATACTAAATCACAACTGACTCCACTTATACTATACTGTCAGTCTTTAGGATAAGCCACACTGGACAGACATAATTCTATAGATGTACTGTATACCATGAATACATCTGGAGAATTGTCTTGGTAGATTTGTAAGATATCAATGTAAAGGATATTAGAAATTATGCTGAAATGAAAAAAAAAAAAAAAAATGTGGTGTAGTCATTTAATTTACAAGATTCACCTGACACTGCATTGCGTTCAACTCTGTGCTTTGAGTCAAAAAGTTGAATCTTGTAAATGAAGTGACTGAACAACTAATACATTTTTTAAAACTATAATTTAAATTCTAGTTGCAGTGGACCGCTGCAGATGTAACCAATTGTAATAGTGTAATTAATTAAGTCATTCATTCATTAATTGCCCTATTAACACAATTGATTTAGTATTTGTAGTAATACATCAGTTCAGCATATTTACATCCAGTTCTGTAAAAATGCTTTAATTATAGTTTAATAAAATAAAAAAAAATGTTAAGAGCTAGCTAGCTACCGGAAACTGAGTTGTTTTTATTTTTACTATTGGGTCAACTGGTAATGAATAGGGCTTTCAAGAAAGGAATACTACGAGCACCTAACTTACTTTTAGCAAATTGCAATGCAAAAGTGACTATTCCAGCAAAATTCAGCCTAACCCTTTATCTTGTGGGGGATGTGGGTTCTAAAATGTTAGTATTGCTGTACGAACCTTTAGGGACCAGCAGCCCCCCCACCCCCTTCACCCCCTTCACCCCCTCACCCCTGCACACCTCCACACACACAGTTGTTATTATCCCCCTCCCTTGAAATGTGAATACACAACAAGTGGGATAAGATGGTAATAGTATTTCATATTTTCATCTGGTGTCTACAGAAACCCTTCAATATACCTTATTGTCCTTCAATTGTGTTAGTACCTCTTCTTCTCAAAAACAATATGGCCATATCCTCGCCTCTGTCCTTAAAACTGTTGTCCATCTGCACCGACAATAAAATACACTGTCAAAGAACTATCATAATTAAGTTAACATAATTGACCCATTTAAATAAATTTAAACAATACCAGTTCATTTGTATAGCAGTTTAGTCTTGTAGAGGATAAAACAAGTGTCACACTAACTATCAATTTATATACCACCTTCACATTTTACTAACTTCCAGACACATTAGTAGCTTTTGGGGGGCCATCATTTTTTAAAATTAATTTAGAATGATTGCAAAATTGTATTATGGTTTATTATCGTTGTGTTGGGTCTTCACACACACATACACATTTCTAACTAATGAGTGTTAATATAGTATGTCAATGTCATTACACTTGTTCCATCTTACAAATCTGAACTGCAGCTACCTCCAGTGAAGCCATGTTAAGGTAAAATAATTCACATACTTTATTAGCAGTTTTAGAGCATGTTTTTCAGATTACATACAGATTTTGAAACACAAAAAATGTGACTATTATGCAACACCTAACACAATTCATGACTCTAATTAAACTATAAACTGTATGTTTAAAAATGGTATTTGATGGTTCCTGAAAAAAGGCCAGATACATCCTGATAATGCCTTTGGAAATGCTGTAGTGACAGTTTAATTGCAATTTATAAGTGATGTGTAAGTGAACTTGATTACTGAATTGTAATAGACATGATAAAGATTTTTAAAAATGTAAACCTATTGGGATCGTTTCACAGATCCTGATCAGCACTAGTCCTAGATTCGCTTTCCTTAATTTACATTTGGTAGTCCATGATTAGTGCTGGTCAGGGACCCTGAAACATGGGATAAACCAGTGGTTTTCAACACAGGTCCTCGAGTACCACTGTGTCTTCTGGTTTTTGTTCCAGCTGAGTTGTCAGATACTTAATTGAACTCTTTTCTAAACTATATCCTCCTGTTTAAGACATGAAAACAACTGAAAAGGTCTAAATAAGACAATTTAATTCAATTAAGGGTTCAATTAAGTAATCAAGAGTTCAGACACAGTGGTGCGCGAGGACCAGGGTTGAAAACCACTGGGATAAACTACAGTATATGATTTTTACAAAAAATAGTCAAACAAACTTTATTTATTTATTTTTAGTTATTTATAAGCACCAACCAGTATTAAATCGGATCAAGTCTTTATGCACTCTATGCATTGTAATTTTACCATATGTACAAATAAACTGCAACAAAACAACCATAGATAACTAACTTATAACCACCCTACAAACATATATATATATATATATATATATATATATATATATATATATATATATATATATATGTGCCTATAGAAAGTCTACACCCCCTTTCAAAATTTTCACCTTTTGTTGCCTTATAGCCTGGAATTAAAATGCATTAAACACATCCTACCCCACAACTTCCAAGTGAAAAAAATATTCTAGAACTTTGTAGAAAATTAATAAAAAATTAAAATTGAAATAGCTTGGTTGGATAAGTGTCCACCCCCCTTGTCATAGCAATCCTAAATTAGCTCAGGTGTAACCAATCACCTTCAAAATCACACACCAAGTTAAGTGGCCTCCACTGGTATTAAATTGTAGTGATTCACATGATTTCAGGATAAATTCAGCAGTTCCTGTAGGTTCCCTCTGCTGGGTAGTGCATTTCAAAGCTCTTGAGGAAAAGTCCTTGAGGAAAACCTGCTGCACTCTGCAAGAAAGCTGAAAAGGGGACAGAAGTTTACCTTTCAGCATGACAACGACTCAAAGCTACACTGGAGTGGCTAAGGAACAAAAAGGCAAATGTCCTTGAGTGGCCCAGTCAGAGCCCCAACCTAAATCCAATCGAAAATTTGTGGCATGACTTGAAGATTGCTGTCCACCAACGCTCCCCAAGGAACTTGACAGAGCTTGAACAGTTTTGTAAAGAAGAATGGTCAAATATTGCCAAATCTAGGTGTGCAAAGTTGGTAGAGACCTATTCCAACAGACTCACAGCTGTAATTGCTGCCAAAGGTGCTTCAACTAAGTATTAACTCAGAGGGGTAGAGACTTATCCAATTATGATATTTCAGTTTTGTATTTTTAATATATAATTTTTTTCTCCATAAAAAACTTTTTCTCCTTAACAGTGTGGAGTATGGTGTGTAGATAAGTGGGAAAAATCCTCATTTAAATGCATAAAACTCTGAGGCACTGACACAACAAAATGTGACAAAAAGTTCAAGGGGGTGTAGACTTCTATAGGCACTGTATGTTATATGTATATATATATATAGTTTTGTAGGCCGTCACTTAGCTAATTACATTTGTTAATGTACAAAACAAAAATAACGCATTTGAAATATGTAATGTTTCCTTATGACACATTACAAAATACGGTACATTTGAAAACATTTCATGGCTTCGCTGTATCAGCTATCTATCCCTAATTTATGGTTTCCCAGACCTGGCGGTAGGCCTACTCCACATAACGTATCCATACGTACTTAGGCAGTAAGCTACAGCACATTTACTTTGTAAACTACGGCACTTTTTTCAAATTAAGTAGGCCTACATACATTTAATTGGCCTTCAGATTATTGAAAACACTTTTGCTTTGCAAAAACAACTTTTATGTGGTTTTACCTACCTTGTTTTAACATCAGACTGAAACAACCCGGCCTCTTTTTTCTACTGCTAGCTACCTAGGGATAATTAAAAGACATCCTTGACCAATTCAGATTTCAGCAGGCAGGTTATAATTACAAAAACGCAACAACATTGGTTGTTGTATTGTTTATTCTCCACCACTCTCTGATATTCTTACATAGGCTACGGTATGTTTAAAAGGGAAAAAAACTAACCGAACCCCACGTCCACCATGAGGTTTCTCATTAAAAACAAATACAATATTTTGTGACATTCAGAAAATGTAGACCGTTTTGATTCTGCAAATACTATTTATACACTCTGTTTTGAGTATATTTAGGGGCTATCAACCTCCAGAAAGATTATGCAAAACAGCTCGCTTCAGACAAGTTCTTGAGTACTGACCATCTTAAAACTTCAATATATTGCATACGTTTAAATTCTATTCAGACTCTTCTATTTTATCTGAAATAAAAACATATGTTTACCTACCTTGCAGGGGCAAGTACAATGTGTTAATTTCCCAAGCACGTTTCTTTATTAATCAATTTTAAGGTCATAATCATTAGAAACAGAGCATGGCGAGGTAACCGGCTACAATCAAGCAAGAGACTCGTGTTTTCATTTGTCCAATGAAAACTACAACGTACTTGTTCAAAAGACTACAACGTTAATTTTTTTTTTTTTTTAGGTGGCAGCAATACTCTCTGCAAAAAAAAGGACTACAACTTCCTGGATTTTTTTTTTTTTTTGTTTGGTTGCAGCAATACGCTTCCGTAATATATTTGAATGTAAACAACAACAAATAGTTGTCATGCCATCAAAAACCTATTAATACCTCCAATGTTTTGATTCAAACACAGGCTCCCTTGAGAAAGATATGTACAACATATCGAAACGTTGGGCAGCTGGCTCTTTGAGCTAAATATATATATATATATATATATATATATATATATATATATATATATATATATAATAAAATAAAAATAATGTACACAAAAAGTTTAAATGATTAAAAAAAGTATTTATTTCAGGACGTTTCGGGAAAAAGTCCTTCTTCAGTTGTGTAGTAAGAAAAGTAACACAGTGCAGTAATAGAATAGAATGTTCATTCCAAGAGGCTCCAAAGTTCCAAGTTTGAAGATAAGCTTGCATTCTCTTTGTACCAAAACACAGACAGATTCCACATATGGTGATGTCTTCAGCAGTATGATTATTGATGTTGAAGTGTCGGGCTACTGGAAATGTCAAGGTGTTGATTTGAATGCTTTGTAAATGTTCCACAAAACGATCTGCTAAATGTCTTGTATAATTGGTTGCATTTTGTGCAAATGATGCAGTACCAGTACCCTACTCCTTTAGAAGTACATGTAAAGGGCTGGTGGATGTGGAGTGATGATTTAGGGCCTTGCTGTAGAATTTTAAAATTTCTTTGCACAATTTTCTGTACTTCTCTGTTGGTGGGATGGTAAGTGAGGACTAGAGGAATTCTGTTCACTGTGTGTTTTTCAGTGGTATGTAAAACATGCTTTCTGTCTAAACACGAAACATGGGATTTAGCACTGTTGATCATGTGTCTGGAAAACACATCATCAACAGTGCTTGTCTGGAAAACTGCAATTTGCAAAATCTACACATTTCCTCAATTTTAATGAAAAAGTCTTGATCATCACTGCAAATAGGTCTGGGTCTTAAAAGTTGGGAATGGGGAATTGAGTCGTGGCAAGCCTTTGGGTGTGAGGAGTCATATTGTAGATATGAATGAGAGTCGGTAGGTTTGTAGTGGTGTTGATAGTGGAATTCTCAGCTGTGATGGAAATGATATACTGGTGCTGGTATATATACTGTATGTATTTATTGATGCACGGGATGTGGTTTTATTGGTGTGTGACAAAGAGCGAATGAATCTGAATCAACAATCTCCCTCTCGACCTGTGAGAGCACTGTACAGCAGGAATTGCGTGCCCCGTACTGAATGTTTTGGCAGTTTATTCCGGGGGCAGTCAGAAGCCAGCCATTAAGGAAAGGGATGGCGTCACGGTACCAGGAGTCCCCGCCCTAGTATGGTAAGCAAAGTTTCATTCATGAATAGGAGGAGACGTGATTGAACTAGCTATCGGAGGGGGCGGGGCTGAGGGTACTTTAGGGGGACGTGACGCCATAATCGGTTCCTTTGTTGTGGTTGATGGGAGGAAACGAGGACTGTTTGGTGCGAGAGTTAAGTGTTTTTTGTTTGTTTTGCAACCGTGTGTCTTTTGTCATTGCCAGAGTAATTAAGCACGGATCTGGGAGCTGCAGCCTGGGGCCAGCGTTTCACCCGGACTTCACCGCACCTGCACTTAACCAAGCATCACTGTTTCCAGCACCGCACCTGCACTAAGAGCACGCACTGTCCGGAGACGTGTCTGTGTTTATGTTGTGTCTGTGGTTTTTGTTATTATTATTTCGGCACTGCAACCCCTTGTTTTGATGCTGGTAATACCCATTGTTGGGTAGAACCAGCTGTATTATTTGAGCCCGGTTTTGTACTGGCAATACCCATTGCTGGGTAGAGCCAGCTTTATTATTTAAACAGTGGTCCGGAAAATTAAAGGATCTTGAACCGTGAACTTTGTGTTTGTCCTTGTCTGGAACACCTGCATCACCTTTTCACTACACACTGCAACCCACACGTTCACACGTGGTGTCAGTACGGGAGATGGACATTGCCACACTCACTGCGCTATTGCAAGCGCTGGAACACAGACGGGAGACGGAGGAGAGACAAAGGGAGGAGAGGTACATGCCGCTGATAGAGAGGGTCGGGCTCGGGAATGCACGCCAGGCACCAGCAGTACCCGTGATGGCGCCCCCTAAGGCACGGGCGCAGAAGATGACAGCAGAGGATGATCCCGAGGCGTACTAGGTTGCCTTTGAGTGGTTTGCCACCACTGCACAATGGCCAAAGGAGTACTGGGCCAGTCAATTGGGTCCCTGTCTGAGCGGGGAGGCTCAGGCAGCGTACCAAGCCATGGCTGACGAGGAGACTAGCCAGTACGACCTGGTCAAGCGGGCCATCCTCCAATGCCTCAACCCATCGGCTGTGTTTCCGGGAATACCGGAGACCATGGGAGACCCGTCCCAGGGTGGTCGCCCAGCAACTGTGTGACCACATGGTGCACTGACTTAGCCCTGCACAAAAGACCAGTGCACAGATGGGCGAGGCAATGGTCTTGGAGCAGTTCTGCCATGTGGTCGGCACAGAGACACAGGACTGGATACGGTGTCACAACCCAGACACCCTGGAGGCCTCCGTCAAACTGGCGGATGACTTTGAGGACTCCCGGGTCTCCATCAGAACCAGACTACTGACCCCTCTTCCTCTCACCAGCCGAGGAGCAGTGCCCGCAGTACCACCAACACCTCCTCCTCCCCTGGGACCCCGACTGGCCAAACCATCGATCCCAATGGGCCAACCCACCTCCTCACCATGGAGGCAGCGGTTTGCCCCCAGCTGGACAGATCGCTAACCCCAGTGCCTTCTGCCCCTATTATGTTTTAGGTGCCATGAACCGGGACACATCACCCGCATGTGCCCCTCGGCAATGGAGTGCAACGTGGCGACATGCTATCTAGCATATGAAGCAGGTAAGGAACGGGGAAATGGTCGGAAGGGGCCTTGTATTATTGATGTGGTGGTTGGTAATGTGAGTACCCAGGCTTTAGTGGACCCAGGGAGTACACAGACCTTAATTCAAACGTCTCTCTTAGGCGGTATGTCGTGGCAGCCACAAGGCAAGGTGGCGATCTCCTGCATCCATGGAGACACAGCGACATATCCCACCCTAAAAGCATACGTGTTGAAGGGTCAGACATAGATCCACCTCACAGTGGGGGTGGTGGAAAGGCTGCTGCACCCCGTAATTCTGGGCCGGGACTGGCCACAGTATCGACAATTAATCCAAAAGGCAGTCCCGATCACACACGTAAACATGGCAGAGAGAGCAGGGGAAACGATTGGTGAGATTTTTCCCCTGCAAGCTGACCTGTTCTCTTCCCTTTTTCGTCCTAGGAAAACAAAGAGAGACGGATCGAAAAATGGGAAGGTGCATCTCTGAAACGAAGCTGGGGACTGGTGGGAGAGAGCGCGGATGGTATCAAACGTCACTCATGGGGAGTCGGTACACAGTGTGACCGAGAGGGCGAGGTTACTGATCCATCCAGGGCAGATGTTACTCCGGCCCCTCTCAATGTACCGGACATGTGGGGCTCAAGCGCAGACCTAGTGTGGGACCTGAAAAACGACCCCACACTGGTGCACGCTTGGGGACAGGTCCGGTCTATTGAAGGTAAGGATGTTGAAGGCGCTGGGGCACTGGTATATCTGCACTTCATTATCAAGGGGCAATTACTGTATAGGGTAAACCCTGCCCCGGGCACAGGACAGCCTGTAACACAATTGATGGTTCCTCCGTCCTGTCGGCCCGAGGTCATGAGGCTGGCGCATGACATCCCCTTTGCAGGACACTTGGGAGCTGACAAGACGAGGGAACGCATATTGGCTTGATTTTATTGGGTAGAGCTTCATAGTGAAGTGTCGAAATATGTAGCTACCTGCCCAGACTGCCAGCGAGTAGCGCCGGGTCAAGTGCACCCCGCCCCTTTGGTCCCACTGCCAATAATTTCCACTCCCTTTGAGCGCATTGCAATGGACATAGTGGGCCCTTTGCTACCTTCTGACTCCGGGTATACGCACATATTAGTAGTGGTGGATTATGCAACACGATACCCGGAGGCAGTTCCTTTGAGTTCCACTATTGCCGCTGCAATAGTCAAAGAACTAGTGCAGATTATGTCGAGAGTAGGGATCCCCAAAGAGATACTGACTGATCATGGAACTAACTTTCTGTCTCGAACGCTACAGCAGGTGTATAAAATGTTAAAAATACGTCCCATCCGGACATCTGTTTATCATCCACAGTTGGACGGTTTGGTGGAACGTTTTAACCAAACATTAAAGCAGATGCTGAGACGATTTGTGAATCAGGAGCAGAAACATTGGACATCGCTTCTCCCCTACCTCCTTTTTGCAGTGAGAGAGGTGCCACAGAGTTCGACAGGGTTCTCCCCCTTTGAGTTCTTATACGGCCGACAGCCTCGCGGCATCCTCGATCTGTTGAGAGAGGGGTGGGAAGAACACAAAGGCTCGTCCAAAAACATAGTGCAGCATGTGCTCCTACTCTGTGATCGCCTGGATTTGGTCGGTCATTTGGACCAGGACAATCTAAAATCGGCTCAGCACCGGCAACAGCAGCATTATTATTATTATTATTTATTTCTAGCAGACGCCCTTATCCAGGGCGACTTACAGTCGTAAACAAATACATTTCAAGAATTACAACCATTACAACCAAAATGCACGGATTCGGACCTTTCGGCCAGGAGACAAGGTAATGCTGCTTCTTCCCACGTCGGAATCCAAGCTATATGCTAAATGGCAGGGGCCATATGAGGTGATTCAGGCTATAGGGAGAGTCAATTATGAAATTTGGCAGCCCGATCGCCGCAACGAATGGGAAATTTACCATGTCAATTTATTAAAGCCCTGGCAGGCAAGGGAAGCCTTATTTATAGCCCCAGGCGAGGTAGAGGATGATTTTGGACCCTGTATAGAGTCTCCTAGCATACAGAACATTCTGATGGGGGAACAATTACTCCCAGATCAGCAGAGAGATCTGCGCAGGTTAATTGAGGAATTCAGTGATGTTTTTTCTGATGTGCCCAGCAGAACTAATCTCGTTGAATATGACATTGTCTCTCCCCCAGGTGTCACAGTGCGAGAGAGACCCTACCGGATCCCGTAAAGTCAACGAGGTGGCGTTCGCAAAGAGGTACGGGCGATGCTCTAGCTTGGGGTGATTGAGCCTTCCAGGAGCGAGTGGTGCAGTCCAGTTCTGATAGTGGCCAAATAGGATGGCACCAACCGCTTCTGTGTTGATTTCCGTAAGGTAAACGCTATTGCCAAGTTCGATGCATATCCCATGCCTCGGGTCCACGTGCTTCTCGACAGACTGGGAACAGCGAGGTTAATTTCGACTTTGGACCTGACCAAGGGATACTGGTAGATCCCCTTAACCTGCAGATCACGTTAGAAAACTGCATTTTCTACCCCTGATGGTCTGTTTAATTTCACAACCATGCCGTTTGGGCTACATGGTGCGCCCGCTGCCTTTCAGAGACTAATGGACCAGGTTTTACGCCCACATCGTGAATATGCAGCAGCGTATATTGATGATGTGGTTATCTACAGCTCCGTCTGGCGGGAGCATTTGGCTAGGGTCACAGCCGTCTTGCAGTCTCTGAGGGTAGCCCGGCTGACAGCCAACTTTGGTAAATGTGCATTTGCCAAGAAGAAACCCAATATTTAGGATTTATTATGGGACATGGGCAGGTGAAACCCGTCGCCACCAAAGTCCAGGCTTTCCCGAAAACCAAGTCCCAGGTGAGGTCTCTGTTGGGGTTGGCCGGTTATTACCGCCGATTCATCCCCGAGTACGCCACAGTGGTCAACCCCCTGGTGAACCTCACTAAAAAGAGGGCACCAAAATTAATTAAATGGACAGGAGAATGTCAGGGGGCCTTTGATACCATTAAGCAACGACTCTGCCAAGCCCCTGCCCTAATCACACCAGATTTTGATAAGGAATTCCTCCTCCACACCGACGCTTCAGATGTTGATCTGGGGGCGGTCTTGTCCCAGCAGGTCGATGGAGTAGAACACCCTATCCTGTATATTAGCAAAAAAACTACTCTGTCATAGAAAAGGAATGTCTGGCCATTAAATGGGCCACTCAGACGTTATGCTATTACCTCTTGGGTCATTCATTCAATCTTGTCACTGACCACGCCCCACTCAGATGGTTAAGCACGATGAAGGATAGCAGAGTGATATCTGGCGCTGCAGCCCTTCATGTATTTCATGGCACACCGTGCCGGGAGAGATCATCAAAATGCGGATTCACTCGCAGTACTGTGTCTATTTCTTGGTCTGATGTCACCACCTAGCTACCCGTGACAGATATACAGCTGTATGATAAGGCTATCAGGGGTATAGTGAGGCTGGAGTGGACCGGGGCATCAGTACATTTTTGGGGGGAAGGGATACGTGTTTATTATCTAAAGTCAACATTTTATTTTGGTATTTGTATTTTATTAATACATACACTTTTCATGGATCCTAGTTACAACTTACTTTCGTCAAAGGTGAATTGCTTGTACTATTGTCTCACTATCATACAGGTCACTGTGTCTATGCCTCAGTAACAAAGCACTGTCTAGCAGGAATGGTTTCTGTGAAAAACAACTTAACTTTTATTTATACTGTAGCCTATCACTGCTTGCGACTCCATTATTTATGGCATGTACTGTAAACACTGACGCTCCAATGATGGCTAATTAGTTAAATATTTTCAGGTTTGGTGGCAGGGAATACAAACAACTGTGCTCTGCTGTTTCTGAGCCTGTTGTCAGAACGGGTCAGTTATAAGGGTTACATGTTTATCAGTTTTTCATTAGTATCTGGAAAACTACAAAGCAGTATGAAATTCAATATGTTAACGTAACATTATTCAGCAAGTGTAATTCGACTTCATGAAGCAAAATGAGTTAATTTTATAGAGTGATGGAAACTTTTATTTACATTTTCTGAAGTTTGAAGTTAAGTAAAAAAAGAAAGAACATTCAAAATTAAATAACAGAGTGGCAAAATAATCAGTGTAAAGTAGGAGACAAATAGTGGGCCAGCAGATTAAACCAATTAATCGAGCTAGTTCTGTACATTGTATGGAGAAATCATGTCTTTGTCAAGAGAAATATTTATATGGATAAGGCCACCCTGTTGAACACATATTTGTTTTTGAATTGGGTCCACTCTCACTTAAAAAATCAACATAAAATGTGAAAAGAAAAAGAAGCCTGATCAAAGTATGCGTAAATGTTTTATCAAAATTATGTATCACCTGGTACTTTATCCTATTATTTTAAACAGGGTCTAATTTTAGAGCACACTATTACTGGATGTTGGTCATTTTTAGAATACTAAATATTCCATGACCAATGCCAGTAACCACAAACTTCAATGTGGAACTATTTAAGGTGACAAAAGAGTAAATACAGAAATTTAAGCACGTGAAAGCCTGCAACAAACAAATAATGTCAAATTATAGGCTATACATGGATCCCTGTGAAATTATTTTTTTATTTTTTATAATTTTTCGTTTTATTTTTCACAAATTTTGTTTTTATTTCATTTTATTGCAGATACACATTAATAAAACAACTGACATTGATTGTATAGATAGTATAGTATACATCATGTTTTAAATACATACATCATTTTTATTAAACATTTTCTGTTTATTGAATAACATTATGACATAAAAACAAACCTCGCACAGAAAAATAATTTAGTTACCATAATTTATCATTAGCGACAGTAACAGGGACTTACAGTCCCCCACTCTTTTTAATTAACTGCCTATTTACAGTAAATACTGCCCATGCCCTCTAAAACAATACAATAAGGTCAAATTAAAAATATATATATTTCCACTGCCCTACTATTGTGGGGCAGCAGTGTGGCGTAGTGGTTAGGGCTCTGGACTCTTGACCGGAGGGTCGTGGGTTCAATCCCAGGTGGGGGGCTCTGCTGCTGTACCCTTGAGCAAGGTACTTTACCTAGATTGCTCCAGTAAAAACCCAACTGTATAAATGGGTAATTGTATGTAAAAATAATGTGTATCTTGTAAAAATTGTAAGTCACCCTGGATAAGGGCGTCAGCTAAAAAATAATAATAATAATAATTGCACATACAGCAATTTACCCATTAAAGATAGGAATTGTATTTCAAGCTTAGGGAGATATACAAGTATATAACAGTATACAGCAAGCTTGAGGTTTCTCTATATTTAAACTCTAAGCAAAGCAGATTCATTCACTCAAATTCATTCAAAACAATAGGTTACGGATGCAACCCCAGTTCCCTGAAAGAGAAGACAACCACCAACCAATACTTTTGGAATATGCTAGCCACAGGTCAGGTATTCACTGAGCGTTTTATGTCAGAGCTGCCGATAGGCCCCTCCGTGGTGCAATCCCACCCGCCAAGGTAATAAATAGTCACTCAGTGGAGATCTTGTTCAATTTTTGCATCGAACCCGCAAATGTGAGTGATGTGACCTTGTAAGGTTTGGTGGTCATCTTCTCTTTCAGGGAACTGGGGTTACATCCGTAACCTATCATTCCCTTTCAGCATGTGAGCGGACAGCATATGAGGGACATCTCGCTATCGCCAACTAATGTTGGTGGTGTGAGCGTGCAACCTCAAGGACCCTTGCGCCTAACGAAGGCGCAGAGGGATCTACCACATTAAGACAGTAGAACCTGGTGAATGTATGTAGAGTGGCCCAGCTAGCCTCAGTACAGATATCAGTCAATGAGGCACCTCTGAAGAGGGACCATGACATAGTCACACCTCTGGTAGTGTGCACAGCTACCCTCCCAGGTAAGGGTAGGCTGGCATTGCTATATGCAGTCGAAACCGTCTCCACAATCTAGTGGGACAGTCGCTGCTTCGAGAGGGCTTGACCCAGGGTCCTTTCACCATGACAGACGAAGAGCTGGTCAGACTGACGCAGCGCTCTCGTCCTATCTACATAGACTCTCAATGCCCGCATGGGCAGAGGGAATTCAATCTCCTATCCTCCTCTGAATCAAAAGGAGGAGGATGGAAAGCCTCTAACTCCAACAACTGGTTCAAGTGGAAAGCCGTAATCACCTTAGGTAGGAATGCAGGGTTCGTGCGTAACGATCGCCTGTTTCCATTATTTGTATTCCATTATGTTTCCATTAAACACGCATACAGGAACTGTGCACAGACAGAGCTTGTAGCTCACTGACCCGCTTAGTGGAGGTGATGGCCAATAAAAAGGCTGTCTTCGTAGAGAGATATTTCAACTCTACAGACTGTATGGGCTCAAATGGGGCCTTAGTGAGAGCCCCCAATACCATGTCTAACTCCACTCAGGGAGGACGTCCTTTCTAGGAGGACGTAACCGCCGAGCACCCTTTAGAAAACAGGTCGCCAGAATATGGGCACCCGGGGAAATAGGGACATGGCATGTAGATATAGCTGCTAGGTACACCTTCAGCGTAGAGGGGGACCTGCCTGCCTCCAGCAGATCTTGCAGAAACTGTAAAATAGTTCCTATAGGGTAATAAATGGGATCATGACCTCTGGTCATACACCACTTTTGAAAATACCTCCACTTATAGGCATACAGTGCTCTTGTGGAGGAGGCCCTAGCATTCTGCAGTGTACTGATGACCGCGTCTGAGAGCCCTAAGGTGGACAGACAATCCCTTTCATGGGCCAGACCCATAACTGGAGTCTGCCCGGTTCTGGATGGAGAGGAACATGAAAATACTCGTCCTTCGGGTCCACTGTTGTAAACCAATTGCCCGCCCGGACAGACTGGAGGATGTGGCGATGTGTGACCATCTAGAACCTCCTCTCCCTCAAGAACCCGTTGAGGTGTCTCAGGTCTAGATGGGGCAAAGCCCACCATCCTTTTTTGGCACCAGAAAGTATCTTGAGTAGAACCCCTCTTCTTGACAGATGCGTTCTATGAAACTGTGGAAGGGTGGTGGGCAATTCACTGACACACACGGGAGACAGAAGTTTTATTTAAAAACACTGCACTGGTGCCCAGTTTTATTTTTTTGGATATTTCTTTTAGCCCACAGAGGGCGCTGTTGTCCGTGGCCCGAGTACCGACAACGGTAAACAGGACCACAGAAATACCAATACTGGTAAACAGTTAAAAGCTGGCGCACTCACAGGTGCTCAAAATAATAATGAAAATAAAAGGCAAAATGAAAAGGGAAAATAAAACACAGTAATAAAACTACAAAATAAAGGTGCTGCTTATGCAGTGCTCCCACTGCCGCTAAGCCGATCAGCTTGGGATCTCCATCCTACACTGTTATGCACTATACAATGGGGTGGCCAAGGTTCCCCTATCACTACACATGTCCCCTCGGGTACGTAACAATATATATTTTTTAATAAATGGTTCATTTATTGCTGGCTGTCTTCCTAAGCCGTGCGTGCCTGTTTTGGTCGCTCGCTCCAAGCACTTCTTGCCTGCTCTATGTTTACACTGGCCTTCTCAGCCAGCGCCTCTGTGTATTCCCAATCACGGCCACCTGAATGCATAACCAAGTACAGTACTTATGGGCCAAGCAATCCCCCAAGGCCTGCCTCTCAGTGCAGTACCACGCATGCGCCAGATAGTCAGCACAGATCTCTCCCCCCCCCCACCCCGCCCCCATTACAGAGACGAATGGCTTGTTTGAGAAGTAGTTTTTCTACTTCTTGCCTGAGAGCCAAGACCTGGAGAGGGTCATTCACAGATGTAACCATGATCCCTTGAAAAGGACGAGGTCCCGTGCAGAACTGCAGCACATAACTGGAGTGTATGGTGGCGAGCACCCAAGAGTCTGAGGTGCAATTGCACCAGTATTGCAGTTGGGCTTGTGTGAACGGGTGGGTCTGAGGCTGCAAGCTTTTAGGGCTCTTGCTGGGGCTGGGGTGGAGCCTGCTTTGGAGACCTCCTGTGTTGGCAAGGTACGTTACCTGCACCTCGGCTGCATAAGCCTTTTTTAGGTGAGCTTCCGTGATCCTGCATTGGCCATTAGGGCATACAGGATCCTTGGACAGACCTCCCACTGGAGGGGCTCCCGCACCTTCCAAGGAGGCCAGAGGGGCCGCGCTCTTGGAGACACTCGGCGCAGAGACTGGTTGTTGCCAGTAGGACTGAACCTCCTCCAGAAAATCCAGGAACACCGGAAAAGGCTGGGGGTTTGAAGCTTACGCTGGTCTGAATACAGACTGGTGTTGTTCAGGTGCTGCCTCTCAGGGAACCTGAAGGAATTTGGAGGCTCACTCCATAAGCACCCATACTGAGCTTGAGGAAGGGGTCACATCAGCTTCAGAGGCAACAGAGCTGGGACCCGCCTCCTGAGCAGTCTCCTTAACCTCTGGTCGACCGATCGACTCTCCATCCCAGGACGCCTCGATGGACATTGCGTCCTGTTCCTCCTCACTCATCGCCTCATCTGCTCTGGGAGAACTGGATCGACCGCCAGTGAACGTGGGATCGGTTCTGAGGCTGGTGCCAGATGCAGAGCTGGGGCAGGAGCAGGGGCACTAGACTGCTGCCTGACCAGGTACTCTAAGACCTGAGCCATCTGGCTTTTCAGGTCCAAGATGTCCTTTGCCTGCCTCAAGTGCCTTGACCGCTTGCTGCTCCTTGAAAGAGAACCTGAGTGGCTGCGAGTTCGAGGGGCTGGAGCCTGTACACAGGGTATGCTCTGTGAAGGGATCGAAGACAAGTGGAGGAGGGGAGAGAACAGGGCCCTCGAGGCCACAGACGGTTCCCCAGAGTCGACCGTAGAGGTCTCGCTCGTGACCTCTGCTAGACTCCTTTGCAGGGTTCTCTCCCTGGAGTTGGCAGAAATGGGGCAGAACTTCCTGTCTTCTAAGGCAGAATAGGAGTGTTGCTTGCCCAAGCACTGGACACACAATGTGTGCTTGTCCTGAGCGCTGAAGATGCCGAAGCACTGAGACGTTGAGGCTGTAGGTCACCAAGGTGCCGAAGCACTGAGGGACCGAGGATTTGCGGCACCAAGGACCCGAGGGTAGCAAGGGTGTCGAGGCCGAGACACTGGGGCACCGAAGCACCGAGCACCAAGTACCGAGGGCTTCAAGCACCAAGGGCACTGAGCTGTGTGTCTAGCCTGTTTATTGCAACACACAGCCGAAACAGAACATAGCTTGCAACGGTGTGGTGCCTACAGACAGTTGCAATGTGGGAGTCACACAGCCGGTGCAGCACGAAGCTTACAGCAGAGTGGAGCATTGTATAATTGCCATCTGAATCATGTGCAGTATACCACGGGTGCAGCACATAGCTTGCAGCGGGGTGGCACAGCCTACAGATGTGGAAAAAAAGAATACTTTTTTTGTTCTAGAAAAAGAGGTGTCATTATCACCAGTTAATTTTTATTAATCTTAATTTTATGCCGTGTGTGATTTTTATCATATACTTTTGAGGATAACCTCTTCTCTTGTTATGTAACTCACCAAAAAGAACACCCATCTTCTCTCTGTTGAGCTGGGGCCTTGGAACTGTTGGCATTGGATGTGCCTCCAGTAAGCGAGTGACTTGCCATTTCCCTTCCGGTGAAAGTTGCAGTCATCAAATCCTGCAACATCTTCTGGGGATTTTTAGATGCAGGAGTATATTTTGGAGATTTGAAAAGCAGATTTTTTATATCCCTTTGTTTTCATGTAAAGGAAATACCTGTGAGCAGCCATGTTGCAAATCCTTTTAAACTCTAAAATATGTACATTGAAATTGATGGACATTGTGGCTATGTCACAAGTGACGGTTTTTAATTGCCTGCATTTTTGTTGTGTGTTTTTTTAGTGAATCTGTTGTTTTTAAACTTAAAACACAGTTAAGCACAGTCGATAGGAAGTCCTGCCTTACCTGCCAGTCCAGCCAATGATAGTCATGGGCTGACTATAAAAAGGGAGGAACAGGGACCAGGAAGGAGGAGGAGTGTATTTTTGTATGGATTTTTGTTTCTTTGGATTTTGTGTTTTTTTGGGATTTTGTTTTATTATCACCTGCCACTGTTGGACTGTGTTCGAGGTATCTTTTTTTTGTGGTAACGGGTTGGTGTAGAGAATTATTGACACTGAAGACATTTTTTGGTTTACAAACCAGTAGATTTTTATTTTGGGTAACTTCCTCGCTGTGTCTGGTTGGTACTTCTTGGACAATCTATTCCCCAGTAGAGTCAAGGTCTATTTGCACTTTAATCATTCCCAGAACTGCTCTAACTTTAATATTTTTGTACTTTGCTCTTACCTACACCGAGCGATGTCTTTGTAGTCCTGTCAGGACACGCTCAAGGTCCGCCAGCGTTCTACTTACTGTTGTCCCAAGGTTCGAGGTCCAGCATCCGGGTCCAGAGATACTTACCAGTCAGCGCGGAGGGTCGAGGTCCAGCGCCGGTCTCCAGCGTGCCACGTTGGGGTTCTAGGAATGGCAGTGAGAGAGAAAGGAGACACGCGTGGCTTAACCCTTTGACCTGGTCCGACATTGCAATTATTCCTATCCGGTCCAATGTCGGACCCTGTCCGACATCATCAAAAAAATGCAAAAAAACGGGTTTCTAGTCGTTTTTTCACTGGAAAAAGCCGAGAAAACCATTCAATGGCCGAGTGGGAGCGACAGGAGCCGAGACAAGCCGAAAAAAAAAAAAAAAAAATAAGGGCGTATCTCATGAATAGTCATACTTGCCCCTGGCATCAGATATGGGTGGCCATAAGGAAACAAGCTGCCTGTTACTGAATCAGCGTACAGAGAATAACACGGACATTTGCAGAGCTTTTTTGAGATGTTATAGTAATAAAATAATGACTTGGATTGCATTATTGAGGAGTTTGGTGATAAAACGAGTGATCAGGAAATGATCGATCAGTATGTACCACTATTATTATTATTATTATTATTATTTATTTCTTAGCATATGTGAAAGCTATAGCGAACGAAAGGGTGGGGCGGGGCTGGAGATGCCTAGTGAGTGCTTTGTTGATATGCAGGGCCTTTTAAACCCGTTTGACTGTGGAAAAAAAATACTTTTAAACAGCGCGTCTAAAATTAACTGCGCGTGTGAAAATAAATTGGACCTGACGCGCCTGACACGCACTTAATAAATGGACTGCAAAGGGTTAAAGATTGGCTATGGGGAAGTAACCATAACCCCTGGGTAGAGGTGGTGATTCTACTTACCTGAGTGTACGTTTCCCGACGGCCATTTTTCCTTGCCCCGCTCCTTTCCAGGTTCATCGAAGGTGTTGGCCGGTCGGCTGTTGGAGGTCCGGACGGTGGGCCTGGTGAGGTCCGCGGTGGGTTCGGGCTGCGAGGGAAGCGGACAACAGGGAGAGGGGTCTCTTGGGACTCCCCGGAGCTATCAGACCGATTCCTTCTTTTTGGCTTATCCGCCATTTTGGACAGTAACCTTTCTTTTTATTTTTTGTGGCTTTCTCTATCTTTTTTGTTTTTTTAAACTTGTTGCTGTGTGGTTTTTAGTATTCTATTTTAACCTTGTTGAGAAACAGTAGAAATTGTTTTTACCTATCCAAGTATATTGGAGGTTTTACTACGGTTACCCCTTGTCACCCCACCGGTGACAGCTACTTACATTGCAAATATAGATGGAAAACATATACAAATCAAAGTATTAAAAGATTAAATGTTTATTAACTGCAGTCATTGTAAAGCTTGGTGTAGGATGACAAATATTGTACAATGTTTTTTGCTTTAGCACATGTGTTTATGTCTATCTAATTCAAAACTATTGTATATAATTTTCATTAATTACCACATGATGCAAATATATTCATTCTTTAAAATATTGAATTTAAACATTTAGGATCTAATATATTGTATGCTGCATATTACCTTAGAGATATAACAACTTTGTGTACTGTTATTTTGTAGTCTGTATACTGCACAGTGGATCTAATCACTAGTTTACCAAGCAATTTGCAAAGAGCAAACGTATAGAAAACATGGTCAGTTATTTATATTTGAAAAAGATCCTATGAATAGGTACATAAACATTGTAGAATTGTTGTATGTTATGTTTAATACCTGTCAACAGTGCTTTGGCATTATACAGCATTTCTTTCTCTTTTTTGAAGTGAAGGTCTTCTTTTTCCTTCTGGATTGCTCCAACTTCTCTTTCAGTTGCAAACGATCATCTTTCCCCGTCGTGGTTACAGCCTAAAACATGTAATAAAAATAAAGCTGTTATTGTATGTACTGTTACTTTAATAATACAGCTGTATTCCTAAATAAGAAAGTACAGTGTTGCAAATGTAAAAACTGTTAATGCTCATGGAACAGCGATGGAGAAAAAGTGTTACAATCCTTGAGATACGAAACAAACAGACAGGTACTTCTACAAACACACACACAAACATGTCTTTACCTGTGTCTTTTCAGCTTCTTTCTTTTGAAGTAAGCGCTCAACAAGATCCTCCCTATTAGAAGTATTTGAGATTTTCCTTGCCTTCTATGGCTTCTATTATTTATTTATTTTTTTAAAAGGCCAGAATCAAAACAAACCAATGGTTGAATAGCAATAATTATAACAAAATCTAATATAAAATATCAGAATTATAATTTTGATAATTATTTGATAATATGGTAGTTTTGATAATTATAGTTTGGATAATTATTTGACGGATGCATAACATAATTTTGGATTTTCCATCTGCTCCTCATCAGGGCTACTAGTTTGATACGGCTGTGGTATCACTAAGGGCCTTTTCCCATTTTTTCCCCCAGTAATTTCAGGTCGTCTTCTTGTTATGTTATCACGCATTTCAATCAAATTTAAATCAAGACAGTTTATATATATATATATCGTCGGAAAAAAACGTTAAATTCTTTCAAAAATAAACGTCGATATTAATCGTTGATTTGGCAAAAAAATAAAAATCGAATAGTAGCAAGCCTATTTATATTATAATACAATGTATCCCATCGTGTTTTTTATTGACTCTGTACTTTGTTTATTAAAAGTTCTACTTCTTCAGCAAGCTAAGTGTGTTGTTTATATTTTTATACATGTATGATATCTTAAGACATTTCTTGCTTTGCTATATAAAGTGTTTCATGTTTTTATATTGTAGGAAGTCCATCCTGTTGATTCTCCAATTTATCCAGGGGCAAATATAAGCATAGATCAAGCTAAGATCACAGCTTTCATTCTGCATCACAGTTTAACTGGCACAGCACTTTAATATTTTCTTATTCTGTTGAATGAACTTCTACCAGCGACCAAATGTCTATTTCAAAAGACTTTTTCAAACATCCAATGCACCTGGGTCCCTTGTCGCCAGATCTCGGTCCCGTCAAGAGGGCGCTGGACTATGGACTGACCCTCCCTCAGCAATGGGAGAAGGAGGACCTCCCACCATGGCAGCCCCCATGGACCACTTGCTTCCCCTCTTCCGGGACTTTGGGACTAAAGGGGGAGGTGGCTGTTGGGGCCAATTGTGCATTGCACAAGAGGGGGGGGTATGTAACAGGTTGAGGAGCCCTGTAAATAAAAGGGGGCTGGGCGAAGCCCTGTACATGATTGTTTTTTTTAGAACGGTGTCCCCCCTCAGCCCCTGTGTCTCATTTGTATTATTTTGTATTTGTGCATTTTGTATTATGATTTATTTGTTTTAATATATGACGGCGAGAAGCCGTAGCTTTTGATTTGGCAGCGTGGATGGGAAGCCCCATCCACAATTAAAAACCTTGTGCAGAAGGTGACCATGGTCACCTTTTTAAAAAGCCTGCAGCTCTTCATGTTCAGGGTGGGTGTTCGGAGGAGCGAGCAAGAGCGAGAGAGGTGTGTAAAAATAAAAATAAGTAGGATCAGTGAAGGCTACTGCCCAGCCTGATCATAGTATTTTGTGTTTTTGATTTTGTTTTGTATACCTGTTTTATTTGGCTCTGTGAGCACCGTTTTAGTGTTCAAGTATTTATTTTATTTTTGTTAATTTGTTAATTAAAATAAACAGCACTGCAGCTCCTTTACACCACAGTATTTAGTTTGTTTTTTTTGTTCTGCATTTTGGCCTGACGTCACATACTGTTATCTGTTGTAGAAATCCTGTGGCCATTTCTGTTGTACTGTTATCTGTTGTAGAAATCCTGTGGTAATTCCTGTTGTATTTAAGATTACTACAGGATTACCACAGCACATTTTCATAAGGATGGCAAGCTGATTTCCAGCAATATATTGCCAGGGAACTACAGAAAACTCATAGTTTTTTAAGAGACAATCAAACAACTGGTTAGTTATACCCACCTTACTTACCTGGTTGTGAGAAGCAAAAGAGAACGAGATCTCTGCGGAGTGACTATTTATTACCTCGGCGGGCAGGACCGAGGACGTCACTCCATGGAGGGGCCTATTTGTGGCTCTGACATAAAATGCTCAGTGAATACCTGACCTGTGGCAGACATATCCCAAAAGTACTGGTTGGTGGTCATTTTCGAATTGAAAGGGAACCAAAACAGCATTTGCCCCAGTGCAAAGTTTGTACCACTTGAAATAAAACAAAGAATTAGCATACTAATACAAAATATAAGCAAACAGTCATATTTTCCCAAAAGGAATAAACAGCTAATACTTAACGATGGTATCTTTCGACTTGCATTCCTGCCGACCGTTGCAAAATCTGCACATCGTTATTTTGTCATCGTTGTTATGCGCGGTTTAGGCATTTTAGAAACAAACATGTCTTGTCTTCCATCACAATTAATTCCCAAACGACTTGCTCCAAATTATACATCTGTGCAAGTGCTAGTCAGAGCTTCCGTTTCCCTTCAGATTGTGTCTATGGTAACGAGCCTTGACAACTATGATTGCAAGTATTTATTTTAAGTACTTTTTGTATAAGCCTCCCAATTTAAAAATGTAATTCTATTGCAGCGATCCGTGCAGTTGTGTTTGTGTACTGTAATTTCCGCTGTAATTGTGTTCCCCTCCCGCTCTGTATTTCTCACGGCTGGTTTGTTTGTTTGTCTGTGTCTGTGTATTCCTAGCCTGTGTGTGGGCATGTTCTGTGTCTGTCCTGTGATTGTCTGTTGTCTGTCTGTCCTCATTGGTCCTGTTGTCTGGCTGAAGGCCAATGGGATGTGCGGCCAATAAGGGAGCGGGGCTAAGGTGAAAAGAAGGTGCTGCGATGCCATTTTGTGTTGTTGTTGGTCTTGTAAGCTGAGTAGCTGACAGGGCTGTGGTTTTTGTGTGTGAGAGAAAGGCGTGCTGAATAAAAGCCCTTTGGAAAGAAACAAGCGTCTTTTGTTTTCTGCCTCATGCTGAAACGCTACACTATGTTTTCTTTATAATGATTTTTAATTTAATTTAATTTTATTTTTGCATTTCGTTTCATAGGTTGCATTTCATTTTATTTCGTATTTGCGAAAAACACGGGGCTCTAGCTATACATTTGTATATGAGTTGACATTTAAGAAAAGGATAATTATTAGTTGAATAAATATAAATACAGAAACATATTGTAAAATGTAAGGAGTAATGTACAATGTAATCATTTTAAGTTCACTACAGTCCAAGACAAATACTGTACTTATTGTTTATTCTATATTTGGATTGATCACATAATGCTGACTGAGGGTTCTTTTCTGAAAAGACGCAACTAATGTGCAAGGGGGGTTAAGCAGCCTCTTGGAAACTAAGCTCATTGTCAAAAGATGTTTGGACTTGAGTCAGTGACTTAACTCAAGTCAAACTCGAGTCGCAATTTTCAGTGACTCAACAATGACTCGACTCGAGTCCTGACCTAAAAGTTTCCACACGACCAGTTTCATTTTCAATTACAGCAGCCCTTCTGATGCGTACAAGCCCTGCCTCTTTATGCGTGACAGGAACACATAACAATATAGAGACAGAGAGAAGAGTGTCAGCAGCATGGAAGGTTAATCGAGTAAGTTCTATGGAGTAGACAGGGAGAGAAAAAAGCAGTCGGCATCCTGCCAGCACTGAGAAATGCCAAACTAAAATAAACTGTCTAAAATAACAAAAATCGTTTTTGGTCTTTTTTTATTATTTCATACCAAGTATCAATAAGAAATTACTTATTTGGTGGGTCAATCAATAGATTTTTATTTCAACATTATTTCTCTTTTTTTTACAGAAGGTTCATCCATCAAAGGTGGTGCAGCTGAGTAAGCTACAGGATACCAGTCAGCACACTAGAAAGAGGGGTACAGCTGATTTCAGTGGTGATACTCCTTCTAAGATGCTGCAACAAAGTGCAGCTCCTGGGGGCTCCCAAGTGGCGCATCCGCGTGGAGTGCAGGATGCTCCCTATAGCCCGGAGGTCGTCAGTTCAAGTCCAGGCTATTCCACTGCCAACCGTGGATGGGAGTTCCCAAGGGGCGCTGCACAATTGTCTGAGCACCGCCTGGGGGGAGAAGGGCTTAGGTCAGCCACCGTGCACCAGCGACCCTTATAGACGCCTGTGGGCCTGCCTGTAAGTGGCCCAGAGCTGCGTGGTCCTGCAACGCTGTGGCTTTGAGGTGACTGCATGGCGAGCCTGCAGAGTGAAAAGAAGGGAACGGCTGATGGCACTCGTTTCGGAGGGTGCGTGTGTCCATCTTCGTCCCTCCCGAGTCAGCGGGGGGTTGGCAGTGGTGAGCCGGGTTGAAATAAACAATAATTGGGCTTACCAAATTGGGTAGAAAATAAGACAAATAATTTGCGATTCCAAATTTAAAAAAAAAAGTGTAGCTCCATTCTTCCAAGCTAGTGCAGCTAGAGCAACCATTGTGAACCAGAAGAAGGTGGACCAGCTGGTCCACCGACTCTGGCCTGCTTGTTATCCACAAGCAAAAGTGCACCACACTTGGAGAACGCTCATTTAGCTTCATGGCGCCGAGTCTTTGGAACTCTCTCCCAGCTTCGGTGCATGATGCTCCCACTGTCGCTTGCTTTAAATCAACTCTCAAGACCCACCTGTTCTCTCTTGCTTTCCATGCTCTTTAAGCCTGATATCTGCTATTAGCTGTTATCTTGTTGCTACTATTTCATGTATTATGCTACTGTTTCATGTATTATGCTACTATCATGTATTATGCATTTTTTCACTGTATTTAATTTATTATGCATTTTATTTTTAACTGTATCATGTATTATGCTTTTTTTACAGTATATCATGTATGCGTTATGGATTTTCTTGTTGTTACTGCATCTTGTAAAGCGCTTGTGATGGTGGTCCACTATGAAAGGCGCTATATAAAATAAAGACTGATTGATTGATTGTGGAAGAACTTCAACATTGTTGATCGACCTGGGTTCCGGGAACTTGTACTTGGGCGACAACCAACAAGTCAACTGATGTCTAGAAAGACCCTGGTAGAGATAGTGGAAGAAGATTTCACCTCCATGAAGAAAAACCTTCTAAATGTGTTGGCAAGGCTTGATTTTTTGTCAACTATAGCAGACGCATGGCTCACTGTATTAAAGCTTTCAATTTTTGTTTGCTGATGAAGAAGATAAAGAAGTTGAAGAAGATGAAACTGACAAGGAACAACTTCTGTTTCAGGATATAACAGATGCCCTCTGTGGGTCTGATGTGGAAAATCAAAACTACCACTTGCCAAAACACCAGCAATGTGCTTGTCACACCTTCAACCTTGTTGCGACCAGTGATACAGAAGAAGCTATAAGTGCATTCAAGAGGATCTCAAGGGCAACATTTGGAAAATGCTAGGCACTGTGGAACAAACAGAGCAGATGGAACAACTCGTTTATGGTGGAGCAGGAGGAAGGACTCTGTATGCAATGGGTTTGGGCTGCAATGGTTTAAACCGGTGGAGAGAGCATTCATTTGGGATTATGTCATGGTAAGATTAACTACTATACCAAGCATCAAAAGAAACTTAGCACTATTATAACACATTTATTTTCAAAAAAATAAAAAAGGTATATAAATGATGGTGTGACAGGAATGGCGTTGTGGTGACGTCAGGCCAGATGAAGAAAGAAACAAAGACAGGCAGCACTGCAGGGCAAAAAGATGCTACGGCGCCATTTTATTTTCAAACAATTCGCCCACATCATGAATATGCAGCAGTGTATATTGATGATGCGGTGATTTACAGCTCCACCTGGTGAGAGCACTTGGCTAGGATTACAGTCGTCCTTCAGTAAGGGCAGCCCGGCTAACAGCTAACTTGAGAAAATGTGCTTTTGCCAAGACAGAGACTCAATATTTGGGATTTTTAAACGGGAAATGAAAGGGTGAGATCCGTGGTCACCAAAATCCAGGCTTTGGTCGACGCGGCAATCCCCAAAAACAAGTAATTGTTAAATATGTTAGAACATATGCAACGCATTTAAAAAATAAAATATAATGATCAGTTGTTGGTTTGTGTTTTTTTGTGTACCAAAAAACATTTGTCCACTCAAGATGTCATACAGTAAGGGTTGCATTGTTCATGGAAAAGCCCATACAATGTTCAGAGCAGTGATTCTGCTGAATTAAGTGATTCAATATCCTATTGTTTGGTTAAAAATTGGCTATACAGATCCCCACTTAGACGCGCTAACAACATTTTGCATTATGTGTGACTGTAACAGGGCAAGGTGCCCTGTACATTGTTTTGTTTATTTATTTTTAGAAGGGGGTCCCCCTCCGCCCCTGTGTTATTTTGTATTATTATTATTAGTAGTAGTAGTCGTAGTAGTATTATTATTAGTAGTAGTATTATTATTATTATTATTATTAGTCGTAGTAGTGGTAGTAGTATGGTTTATTTATTATATTTATGACGGCGAGGCGCCGTGTGTATTTGTATTTATTTAGAAGTGTATTTATATGACGGCGAAGCCCCGGTTGTTTTGTTGTATTTATTTAAAAATGTTTTGTTTTTGTTTAGTAGCGTGGATGGGAAGCCCCATTTAAAAACTCGTGCAGAAGGTGGCCATCTCCCGAATTAATTAGGTGATTTAATTTGTTGCTAATCAGGAGATGGTCACCTGTTATAAAAGCCTGCAGCTCTCGGCACTCTGGGTGGGTGTTAGAGAGGAGAGAGCGAGAGGAGTGTGAGAAAAAAAAAAAAACCAAGACTTTATTTAAAAGACATAGGAACAGTGAAGGCAATCTGCCCAGCCTGACCTGTGTTGTGTTATATTTTGTGTTCGTGATTATTTTTGTTTACTGTTTTATTTTCGCTCTGTGAGCAAGTTTCTTTTTGTTAAAATATTTTATTTCTTTTTGTTATTTGTTAATAAAAATGGCAGCCAGCCCCGTCTTTCTTTAAAAACTGCAGTGCCTGGTGTCAGTATTTTTTCCTTCCTGCTTCTGCCTGACATCAGACCACTCGTCCAGCCTGTCACAGTGACAAACAATTTTTATTTTTTCTGTGTATCAAACTATCTGAGCACTGTAGTGGACATTGTGCACTGTTTGTTGTTTGAATAAACATTTTATTGAAAGTGAACAAGAAAGTCTTTTGTCCTTTATGCAATAAAGTGAGAAGATATGTTGATCCAAATTTTACAAGTTGCATCAACTCATAATATTGAGGCATCCAGCTGCACAGCATTTTTAAGTTAACTCAACTTTTTTGTACAAGTTGTATTAACACAGACTTTAAATCAGTGCAATATTTAATCTGAAGTGCATGTAACAAAGATATGTAAGTGCGCATGGCAATAAAAAGTGCATTTACTGAGCAAAAAAAAAAAATGTTGAGAGAACCCAGGATTTCAAGTCCTACGAACATAAACTTTCAAGTCCATGCAATGTTTAACCTTAAGTTCATTCAACCTAGAAATGTAATTACTCATAGCAATAGAAATACCATTTGATGAGCAACAAATTTTGAGTTGAGAGAAATCAGGAATTCAAGTTTGTTGAACATTGTGCCCAAAAGTTGAGTTTACTCAGAAAAGCTGTGCAGCTGGTTAGCCTTAAGATTTTAAGTTGACTCAACTTCAATTTTTTTACAGTGTACATATGAATATGTATTCTACAGTAATAAGATAATTCTGGCTATAAATTGGATTCATGTGAAATATGACCTAATATTTTAGACAACATTCCGCTTTGGTTCAATTCAATATCATGCTTGTTTAACATTCAAAACCAAAACAGACAAATCGGACTAAAAGTAATAATTTGTTTTCAACATATAATAAAATAGTATACTAAGTATGTTTAAGATAAATATTAACTATATATTCAGTTGGAACACAGTCATATATTATATCAGACCTAGAATTCAACATAGGGTATGGGTTAATATCATTACATCATACAGAATTAAAACATAATTAATCCTACAATCTATTTATGCACCATGGAAATGCATCCTTATTTGTGAAGAAAGAAAGTCTCGAGTGAAGGATTATATGGTGTTCTCCACATAGTTAATAGCGTTTCCTTTCTGAAACTTAAG
Source organism: Acipenser ruthenus (assembly GCF_902713425.1). Classification (NCBI taxonomy): domain Eukaryota; kingdom Metazoa; phylum Chordata; class Actinopteri; order Acipenseriformes; family Acipenseridae; genus Acipenser; species Acipenser ruthenus. The sequence goes on from NC_081192.1 coordinate 53,707,476, forward strand.
ATCCGAGCTGGGCCACGCAGACATGGGACCCAAAGAAAGGCACAATGTCCTTCATGCGTGAGTCACAACGTTGTTTAAGTAATGCAGGTCAGAACAGCAGCAGCTTCAGTACATGCAGCGTCAACTCGAGCATATTTCCAAAGAACCTTGGTTTAAAAAATCAGTATTCTTTTGCATACATCTTTGGGTAATTTTAGTAGACTTTTAGATTTTGTAGTAGCAATGATTTCTTTAGTAATTTTAGATTTAAAAAAAAAAAAAAAAAAAAAAAAAGATAAAATCGATTTTCAAATAACTTAAACATATCTGAAATGAAAACATACATTTGTACTAAATGAATAACACATTTTAAGCAATAATGTGGAAGCTTATATGGAAGGATCAATGTTTTATGTGTACAAGCCAGCCTCTTTAAAACCACACATCTCACTATGTGCAGAAGGTGGTGAGGGTGTGGCCTCAACACAGCAAAACTGTGCTATTGCCATTGTCTCAGATAGCACAGAATGAGTTAAACTTCAACAAACCTGAATGTGCGTCACTTAATCCAACCCACATATCTTCCAAATCCTACCTGATAGGATAATAATTCAAAGAGGTGTATCTTCTGGACACATAGCATTAACCAATTATGTACATTTTTAGAGAAAGGTGTTTGTTGTTGTTTTTTGAAATACCAGCCCAAATATTTTTAACAATTATTTTGTTCTGACTGTCAGAATAACACGTAAACATGGGATTCAGAATGATTACAAGGTATTACGTTTATTTTAAAAAAGTTTGTATGTGTAGCATAATGTGGTGTGGTATTGTCAAAAATATGTATATTGCAACCAAAACTCAGGCTGCCACCGATAAGTCTGGACATTCAATGGCCACTTGTATTAAAAACAAATTGTTACACAATAAAATCCACTCAGGAAAATATGTTTTTTTTTGTACCAAATGCAATCTAGGTGAATTGTACAATCCAAAGAATGAAATTTTGTGAGATTTATATAATATTTTGAATAATTATTATTATGATGAATACGACTTACTGTTTTTTGCCATAAGTCGTAAAACTACTCAGACATACTTAAATATTGTAAGACAGAGGTGTAGTGGACAGAAAGTTGTATTAAAAATATATAGTTATTTTGCAATTGATGACTACTGGGATAATCTTACATCGAGTTCAAAACTGCTACATTCACGATTCGCACACACTGTCCTCATAAGGGAAAACGTGATCACGCCCAGTTCCACCCACTCTAATTTAATATATCTTTGGAAAGTTAACTTCTGTTTCAATCAGATTTAACATTACTGCTTTTGATTAGTGAGATCAAGTCCCTTTCTTCTTGTCTCCAGCAGCGATGCTTGTTTTTGGGCCGTGAAGTCGGATTGTTATGAGAATAGTGATGAGTCCTGGCAGCGATTTTCAGGCCGAATTACTTACACACAGATGTTGCTTTTCCTTCCAGAGACTAACTTAATTATGCTTTGCAAGAGATTATGTAAACTTTATAACTGGGCTGGAATCACAGAATCGTTTACATTACCATATTTCTAATCATTAGTTCAACGATTGGACCTTTTGAAAGCAAGCAGGATTACATCAGACCTTAAATACACAACAACTCCCATATTGTTTCAAACAAAGGTACATAAAACATTTTAACATGTATTCAGTTAAAATAAACTTCTGTAAAATTACTTTTCCTAAGTTATGAATTTTTACTTGCTAATTACAGTTCTATTCTCCTGATGTGATTTCACACAGTGCAGTACCAAATATAATCATAAGCATCCAATGTTAATCACTTTAATGAATTAATTGAATTTAAATCATTTTCTGAATGATAAATTACTTAATTTTCAGTAATTTAAGTAAGGCTTTTAATATACTGTAAACAAAATCTGTTTGAAGCTGAGAGCCACAGCAGGGGTTCTGGGTTATAAAATGGTTCTTTTGTTTAGGATGAAGGTTTTCCAGACTTCCTGTCAGAGTTGTCTTAGGAATAAAGATTTGATGGGCATATTCTCATTTAAGCAAACATACATTGTGCTTTTTACATTACATCAGTATTAATATAAACTGCAGACCATAGGAGTGTATTTCATGCTTAGTGAGAGACTTTGCAAATGCACAGAGAACCCCCTGCACGCTATTCTCACGAGAGTGACAAAAAAGACAGTGTTACACAAATACTTGAAAAACATTGACAAATTCTATATCGCCCAAATAAATACCAACATTCCACATGAGCAGTAGCGCCCCCAGAAATGTTTCACATGGTACGCAGAACTGAACCACCCGATATCCCATCTCATGCTGATAACGACTGCATCAACATGCTGTAAAGTGTTTCAGCCAATCAGAGGGCTGCATTTTTCTGCATTTTCCTTTAGTTTCACAGCATCTACACTGTCACATTGAAAACTTCAATCAAATTGCAACATTGCTTCTCTTTCGAAAAATTAATAAACACAGTTCATTGCCATCGAGACAGAACAGCTCACAAATCCGTTATGCTAGTTCCATTTCAAATCATTATTCTCACAATCAATCTGAAAACCGTGACAGTCTCAATTTTCCCAGGATGTCTGTGTAACGCCTCCTCGGGAGTCGAGACAGAAGTGCCTACAGTAAACGGCACAGGATCAAAATCAGTAGTCCAACTACGCCACTGAGGGAAATGCACCCTCAGAATTCTAATACTTTTGGTTAACACATCTAATTAAGTCCCTGTGGCAAAGTGGTAATGACGTGCAGGTGAGTGCAGTGCAGAATAATTACACAGACAGATGTTAGTACAGGTGCAAGGGTGTTTATTTATTTTTGTAAATGTCCAGAGCCTCAAGGCAAAACCTGTAAATAATAATAGTGCTGGAAGTGATACAGCGGCGTGTATCACTTCTAATTTATAATCCCGCGGGTTTGACCCGCAACCCCAAAGTCCCGTTCCGACACCCACACTAAACACGAACACAAAAGACAGTGCGTGATTCAAGTGCTAAAAGGTGCAAACACAAAGACAGTTGGTAGTGAAAGGTGAGTGGTGAAGTCCGGGTTTTTCGCTGGCCTGCGGCTGCAGCTCCGGATCGTGCTCAGTAATCTTCTGTGACAAATAACACACAAGACACACAGTGTTAATACACAGACACAGAACACTCACGGCTTATTCACGGTACGGGCTCCTTCTCGGTTGTTTAACTTAACCATATGCAAAGGAACAGATCACTCAAGCCATGCCCCCTATTTATACCCTCGCCCATGACCCCGAGGTTAACGTGCGCATCCGCTCCTCCAGTCCTCGGATGCCACGCCGCTTACCGTCTGGGTCACTGAGCTCGGGTGCCATGGCTCCGCCCCCTTCCGAACTGACCGACTTCCATCTACCCTACGAAATAAATTGTCGTGCCATTTCATTAAGGGTACTCTGTTCCTCGTATACCGTGCTCTCACAGGTCGAGAGGGAGATCTAACACTAAGACTCATTCGATCTTTGTCACAGTCCCTTTTAATTCAAAGTTCCTCTCAGGTTTGTTTTATAGGGTAGTGGTATATAACTGGGATGTAATCATAGGAGAAAAGGCACACAGAGAGGAATACAAATTCATAACATGTTTATTAGGGAGATAGACACTGAAAGAAGGAGGGTCAATCCAAGTAGGATTGTAAAGTTTATATATAATCAGCTAATTACTACAAACAATCAGCAGCAGCTTCAAGAAATACAGCAGAGCGGTAGTGTGCTGTATTGGATAGTACTGGTACAGAAAAAATGAGTAAACTAACAAAAGTGCAAATATTACTTATACTAATAAATATGAAAGAAAAACAAAAGTCATAATAGCAAATCAAAATATATCAAATAAACCAAACAACTTCGACCAAAGATACACAAACCATCAAAACCACAAATGTGCAAAGTGCAAACCTTACCAATATTTGACTATATGTAACTATTCATTACAGCACACACAAAGCAGTGCTGTTGTATAAATAGTTTTACCGAAAATGCAAGACAAGTAGTTTGCTGAGTGAGTCAGCTAACACATTACAGGTGTATTTAATTACCAAGTAAGTTGTAAATATGTATTGTGACAGGGTGGCTGGGCGGTGACGTCAGGACAGAAGCAGGAACTAAACAAACACTGACACCAGTACTGCAGATTCAAAATAAATAAAGATGCGGTGGCGCCATTTTATTTAAATAATACAAAAATAAATAAAAAGTTTAAACAAAAACACACTGTGCTCGCAGGGCAAAATAAAACAGTAAACAAAAATAATCACGAACACAAAAACAACACAGGTCAGGCTGGACAACTGCTGCCACTGTTCCTGAATTTAACTAAGTTTCGTTTTCTCTCTCCTCGCTCTCTCCGCTCCTCTCATACACCCACCCGAGGGTAAAGAGCTGCAGGCTTTTATGCAGGTGACCACCTCCCGATTTAGCAATAAATTAATCACATAATTAATTCAGGAGATGGACACCTTCTGCACGAGGTTTTTAATTTATTCCAGAACACGTTTTAAAAAATAAAAAATAATAATAAAACACACGGTGCTTCGCCGTCAATAAATACAACTAAATCATAAAATACAAAGCAAATACAAAATAACACTGCACAGGGGCGGAGGGGAGACCCCATTCTAAAAATAAACAAACAAATACGTACAGGGCTCCTCGCCCTGTTACAGTATTTATAGCAAATGCCAATCAAGTCGGGTCCTTCACAGGATATTATCATTAAAAACCTTCTGTGGGAGGGTGTGGGCCTTCACTGAACACATGAGAATCAGAAAGTTTATCTGATACTGCCTCACCGGCATTCAATTTTTATACCATGGATGAGAAATACCAACAATGGTAAGTGTCTTGACCAGGCAGATAATCACACACATGCAGGTGCTGAAATAATGTTCAAAACAGAAGGTGAAAGGAAAAAGGAAAACAAAACACAATAACAAAACTACAAATAAAAAGTGCCGCCTCTTGCAGCGTCCCACAGCCTTGGCTATCCGGTGCGGCTCGGGTTTCAGTGACTCTTCGTTATTCCCTCACTATCACTCACGGGATTGCCCAGACCTCCCCAACTAAACTGTCAACGTCCCACTTGGGTATGTAATAAATTATTAAATACTTTATAGCATCTGTCTTCCTCAGCCAGGCTTGATTGCCCCAGACACTGGTGAGCTTGTTTTATTTTGTGTACTCCAGGTTTACGAACACAGCTCCTGCAAGAGTGAAGGAACAGCAAAGAGTAATTTTTAATTGGCCTCCTGAGCACTCAGAGGGAGAGAGAGAGACCCGACACACCCTCACCCCACCTCTCTGTGTCGTTGCCATGATTGGCAGGCTGATCCATGGGGCTCCTGACCACCCCCTGCAGGACCATGCATGTGCCGGATATCCAGCACAGATCTCCCCTATCACACCTTCCCACTAAACACAATATATAAAATAGGCTAAAATCAGGGGTGTTTCTCTACAAGAAAGAGCGGAAACTAAAATAAACTGAAACAAACCTCCCTCTAATCTATAGAACGCCAGGCTGTCGTGGATTACACAGTATACCAAGCCTGTGAGTCACTTTACAAGTAGCCTGCCACGGTAAATGTAAACTTTCTTAGTTTTGAACAGCACATTTCACTAGTCACTTCCATTAGGGATTTTACTCCCAACAGCCAGCTACGACTGTAGCTAAATAACCAATTAATAAAGATATATCCAAACTGGTTTACTCACGCCCTCTCATAATTCCGAGAATAGTTTGCCCGCTACTCGTAAATCTCTCAAAGGCAGGTTTACAATCTCGTATAACAGCCGCAGCATTCTTTTGTGAAGAAAGTCACACAACAGTAGTTCTGGCGACATGACACATACACACAACACACGCCCCAACAACCTCTTGTTCTCTCTACATTACTTTCCCCTTGCTGCATGGGAACCCAGCCTTTAAAAAGATCCAGGTGAGGTGAATCAACATATTTGATAGGAGGTTGGGAAAGGGAGGACAATCAGGTGGGCCGTCCTAAAACAAAGACATGAGTTACAAAAAAATAAACAAGCGTAGTGGTGACCCGAGACATTGTAGTTCCCCCAAGACTTTTCATTTCTGTTGCTCTACTTGCTTCCTCAGAATATGAACTAAACCATGAAATGTTTACTTCCTAGTCAGGTTACCTGGTATAGTTAGTTTCCTATGTGCGAAAGGACCGAGTCCAGCTGTTATTTACATTGAGGTTTAAATACAAATGAAACTTACATAAATATGTTTCATTCTGGAAGAGCAGCAGAATTCAGATAATGCAGTACTAACATTCAATGCCGCCAACATATTTTCATCTCTTAAAATTCCACCACCGTCAGAAACACAGTTCGGTGCTTTTACTGATTTTTTCCCTCTGACATCTGGCTCATCAGAAGAAAGATTTTCACTATTGTTCAAGGCTTTAACCAAACGTATCTGCTTTTTTCATGACTACCACTAAATAAACAGTACAATCCTATAAGCTTAAAATGTCTGTTTCACTTCAACCGATCACACATCATAATCAATTAATCAATCAATCTTTATATTTATATAGCACTGTAACAGGGCAAGGAGCCCTGTACATTTATTTTGTTCATTTATCTTTAGAACAAGGTCTCCCCCTCCGCCCCTGTGCAATGAATTGTTTGGTATTTGTGTATTATGATTTATTTTGTGTATTTATGTGTAAATATGATGACGAGAGCTGTGTTGTTTTGTTATTGTTTTGACGGCGTAGCTGAATGTTTTGTATTGTTTAGTAGCGTGGATAGGAAGCCCCATCCACAGTAATTAAAAACCTTGTGCAGAAGGTGACCATTTCCCAAGTTGAATTAGTTGTGTAATTGTTGCTAATCAGGAGATGGTCACCTGCATATAAACCTGCAGCGCTCTCGGTGATCCAGTATACCAGTAGCCTATATTAATATAGAGTTCAGCAAGTTCCTCAGTAGATGCTTAATCCACCCTAGGTATTTTTGTAACTTTCTGGACGTTCGTCCTGTATGTCTAACAGCAAGCTGATATTAAGCCCCATATTTGTCTCACTGTTTGCTCAAAGGGTGATCTACTCATGATATTCAACTGGCACAAATTTTCATTCATGGCCTACTTAAACCCGGAAACCCTGCTGTGAAACACGTTTGATTATTGGTATTGTTCAAAAAACATTTATTGACCACATTTGTTTTAGCCACCATTAATGATAATTACTTTTTTATTATTATTATTTATTTCTTAGCAGACACCCTTATACAGGGCAACTTACAATTGTTACAAGATATCACATTATTTTTTACATACAATCACCCATTTATACAGTTGGGTTTTTACTGGAGCAATCTAGGTAAAGTACTTTGCTCAAGGGTACAGCAGCAGTGTCCCCCACCTGGGATTGAACCCATGACCCTCCAGTCAAGAGTCCAGAGCCCTAACTACTACTCCACACTGCTGCCCAGTTTTTTGTCACATAAAAAGTTTTTGATGTATATCTCAATACTAAATTAGGGGACCTGTAGTAATGAATCTCCTGTAGTAATAACTCTTTCTCCCATTTTCCATGTTTAAATGAGAAAGCTGCATTAGTTTTAACACTCCCACATGGTAGGGATGGAACATTGTCTTAAAATGGTTTGCCTGAACTCTGTCTTTATTGTTCAGCAGCTTGGCAACATCTGCTACCAAGCCAGCCTGGTAAAACTAGGCAATTGGCGAGACAGGGGGAACAAAGGATGCCTGTTGATTTCCTTGGTTGATACATGTGTTTTTAAGGTCCCGGGACTGGGGCCTAAAAAAAAAAAAAGCAAATAATGTAATATTGTCAAAACACTTATCTTCTGAAGTCATCGCAATATTTGTTGACTAATTTCTAACTCTACGCTATGATTTTGACAGCATTCAAATCATACCGTAAACTTCAAAAGTTTATGTTTTTGTTTTGGCTGAGCGGTGATAATAGTTCACGCCAAACAGGGTTAATGCAGTATGCGCGCTCACGACAGTCCTCGTGTACAGTTCAGATTCTGATGGTTGGTTATTCCCTGAGCATCTTCTGTATTCAAAATCACCAAATGGTCAGGAGAAGACAAAGAGGGATTGGTTAATGTGGAGCAAGAGTAAAGGAGCCTTATTTTGCGCCCCATGTTTGCTGTTTTCCAATGACCTGGAGAAAAAATGTTGTAGTGTGCTGTGGAAAAAAGATCTGTGATCTCACACTACGACCCCCTTCTGCATGCTCACTTAGAAAAGCTAAAACAAAGTCAAGAAAAGGGAGAAAAATGGCAAACTCATTATCTATCCTGGGAAAGCCAAAACAAATTAATTGAGTTATGTGGTCAATGTGTTTTGAACACAATTCTGACCGAGAGAAATGAAGCCATTTATTGTTCTGTAATTTGTGACGCTACTCCAGACGTCTCCCATACAGAACAAAATGTACTTATTCTGAGGTATGTTGTGACAGGCTGACCGGGGTAAGGAGACGCAGAGTCCGGATGTGCAGGGAAAATAAAGACTTTTAATTAAACAAAATACACAAAAGGCATGATGGCCAACCAAAAAGACAAACACAAAAACAGGCTTTAAACAAACTATACCAAAAAAACCACTCACTCTCTCACACAGGTCTTCTCACTCTCACAAACACTCACCAACTAACATACTCAACCACTCCCTTTTATACAGGTGCCAGGGCTAATTGGGCAATTCGCACCTCATTAGCCCAGGCACATTCCACACATTCCTCACACAAACTCACTCACTGAACCACACCCCAAACTCACTCATATCCACTCTAAACAATACAAAAAACACAAAACCACCACAAAATAGGCTGCACCCCATCACACACATCCCCTCCTTGTGCACAGCACACCATGGCCTAAATGGCCACCTCCCCCTTAAAGTCCCAAAATCGGGAGGCAACGGCGGCAGCGGACCCTCGGGAGGAGATGGCGGCAGCAGCGGACCCTCGGGAGGCAAACTTGGGAGGGGAGCCCCTGGCCATGAAGGCGGCAGCGGGAGCTCCACTTCTCCCTCGTATTTTGTAACTGGTGACTCCCCAGGCAATGCGGAGCACCAGGCAACCCCACACGAAGCAGGACCCTTGGCGACCCCAGGCGAAGCAGGACCCTCGGCGACCCCAGGCGAAGCAGGACCCTTGGCGACCCCAGGCGATGCGGAGCAGCAGGCAACCCCAGGCGATGCGGAGCAGCAGGCAACCCCGGGCTGAGGTGCCGATTCATTACATTGTGTACCACATATGTTCAGAAGTTGCAGTATTTTTTAAATCCGACATTAAAACATTTAGCATATACTTATCTTGTTATTCAGTGGAGAAAGTTGATACATGCACATTTACATTAACTTTGGAATTAATTTCATTTTCTCACTTTCATTTCTAAATATGCACTATAATGCAGATCCTAGAAAGTAGGTCAACATATGGAAGTAATCTTTTTTATGAGGCAAAGAGAACAAGCAGTGCAGTAAAACTGTGTGGAACAGTTTCCATTTAATACAAACCGTGTCAAATTAGGTTTATTTGCAATGATAATCTTTCCAAGAAAAGTCAAATTACTTTCTAAAAAAATATATAATCTGTGCACACAAATGTGTAACTTTTTTTTTTACTATGTAATTGATTTAAACATTTAAAATGTTCAATTTAGAACTGGTCTTGCACACTTTTATTCTTGTATCTTAACTCTTTCTCCCATTTTCCATGTTTAAATGAGAAAGCTGCATTAGTTTTAACACTCCCACATGGTAGGGATGGAACATTGTCTTAAAATGGTTTGCCTGAACTCTGTCTTTATTGTTCAGCAGCTTGGCAACATCTGCTACCAAGCCAGCCTGGTGAAACTAGGCAATTGGCGAGACAGGGGGAACAAAGGATGCCTGTTGATTTCCTTGGTCGATACATGTGTTTTTAAGGTCCCGGGACTGGGGCCTAAAAAAAAAAAGCAAATAATGTAATATTGTCAAAACACTTATCTTTTGAAGTCATCACAATATTTGTTGACTAATTTCTAACTCTACGCTATGATTTTGACAGCATTCAAATCATACCGTAAACTTCAAAAGTTTATGTTTTTGTTTTGGCTGAGCGGTGATAATAGTTCACGCCAAACAGGTTTAATGCAGTATGCGCGCTCACCACAGACCTTGTGTACAGTTCATCACGTATGCGTCATGCTAGCAGTGCACAAAGGGTCAGTTTTATTGAAGGTTACTGGCTCTCAAAAGCAGAAAGAGAAAAAGGAGAGAGAAAAAAGAGAATCAGGACTGAGAAACGAGCAGCCTATTCAAGTATTTTTTATTCCTGCAAGTCAGGCCAAAAACGATGCTCTTTAACAAGGAGAATTGAACTGCTGGCCTTACAGCCTGGATGAAGACGCAGCTTTAGAATCGGACAGTCACTCACCATGGGAAAATGAAGACAACTCTGCCATAGTCCATCTCCAAAATGTTAAGATTTCCGAGGGACATATTACTCAAACAGCCCAGGTATGTGGCCAGAAAGTATTGTCAAATGTTGTCTAACAAGTCAAGTTGATTTTACGGAATTAAAAAAAATCTATAACAACAGATTCTGATGGTTGGTTATTCCCTGAGCATCTTCTGTATTCAAAATCACCAAATGGTCAGGAGAAGACAAAGAGGGATTGGTTAATGTGGAGCAAGAGTAAAGGAGCCTTATTTTGCACCCCATGTTTGCTGTTTTCCAATGACCTGGAGAAAAAATGTTGTAGTGCGCTGTGGAAAAAAGATCTGTGATCTCACACTACGACCCCCTTCTGCATGCTCACTTAGAAAAGCTAAAACAAAGTCAAGAAAAGGGAGAAAAATGGCAAACTCATTATCTATCCTGGGAAAGCCAAAACAAATTAATTGAGTTATGTGGTCAATGTGTTTTGAATACAATTCTGACCGAGAGAAATGAAGCCATTTATTGTTCTGTAATTTGTGACGCTACTCCAGACGTCTCCCATACAGAACAAAATGTACTTATTCTGAGGTATGTTGTGACAGGCTGACCGGGGTAAGGAGACGCAGAGTCCGGATGTGCAGGGAAAATAAAGACTTTTAATTAAACAAAATACACAAAAGGCATGATGGCCAACCAAAAAGACAAACACAAAAACAGGCTTTAAACAAACTATACCAAAAAAACCACTCACTCTCTCACACAGGTCTTCTCACTCTCACAAACACTCACCAACTAACATACTCAACCACTCCCTTTTATACAGGTGCCAGGGCTAATTGGGCAATTCGCACCTCATTAGCCCAGGCACATTCCACACATTCCTCACACAAACTCACTCACTGAACCACACCCCAAACTCACTCATATCCACTCTAAACAATACAAAAAACACAAAACCACCACAAAATAGGCTGCACCCCATCACACACATCCCCTCCTTGTGCACAGCACACCATGGTCTAAATGGCCACCTCCCCCTTAAAGTCCCAAAATCGGGAGGCGACGGCGGCAGCGGACCCTCGGGAGTTGATGGCGGCAGCAGTGGACCCTCGGGAGGCAAACTTGGGAGGGGAGCCCCTGGCCATGAAGGCAGCAGCGGGAGCCCCACTTCTCCTTCGTACTTTGTAACTGGTGACTCCCCAGGCAATGCGGAGCACCAGGCAACCCCACACGAAGCAGGACCCTTGGCGACCCCAGGCGAAGCAGGACCCTCGGTGACCCCAGGCGATGCGGAGCAGCAGGCAACCCCAGGCGATGCGGAGCAGCAGGCAACCCCGGGCGATGCGGAGCATCAGGCAAACCCGGGCGATGCGGAGCAGCAGGCAACCCCGGGCGATGCGGAGCAGCAGGCAAACCCGGGCGATGCGGAGCAGCAGGCAAGCAATTTCAAGATGACTCTCCCGATGAAGGTACAAGTGAAAGTACCAAGGCTACATTTCGGAATACAGTAGGGCTTAGCCCTTTGCAGTCCATTTATTAAGTGCACGTCAGGCGCGTCAGGTCCAATTTATTTTCACACGCGCAGTTATTCACACGCGCAGTTAATTTTAGACGCGCTGTTTAAAATGTATTTTTTTCCACAGTCAAACAGGTTTAAATGGCCCTGCATATCAACAAAGCACTCACTAGGCTTCTCCAGCCCCGCCACACCCTTTCTTTCGCTATCGCTTTCATCTATGTAAGAAATAAATAATAATAAAAATAATAGTCGTACATACCGATCAATCATCTCCAGATCACTCGTTTTATCACCAAACTCCTCAATATTGCGATCAAAGTCATTATTTTATTACTATAACATCTGAAAAAAGCTCTGCAAATGTCCATGATAGTCTCTGTGCGCTGACGCACTCAGCCAGCTTGTTTACTATGACCGCCCCGTTATCTGATACCAGGGCCATATATGACTATTCATGTGATACGCCTTTTTTTTCCGACTTGTTTCGGCTCCTGTCGCTCCCACTCGGCAATTGAATGGTTTTCTCGGCTTTTTCCGGAGAAAAAACAAAGTGTACATTTTGACCTTCAAAGGTTCGGAACACATTACCGAAGGAAGGTTCGAACCTACTATGGTGCTCATTTGCATAATTTATTGGTGATGTCACCATAGCTACTTGTTTATATTTCATTGAAAATCAGTCACATTTTACTACTTCTAAAAATATTAATAACACTAATTATATGAACTTACGCTTGTCAAGTGACCCCAGAGATTGGTTATGCCTCCATGATAATACGAGTTGCTTGCACAGTTTGCATTCAACTTTTTTTTGGGGCATTTAACAAAAAAAAATCCCAAACAGCAGATGGGTTTCAATACATTTCTTTAAAAACAGCTTACGCTATACAACATTTGGCTCTGGATAACACAAGCTGGAGCAGGGAGAGACGGACGGTGCTCATTTTTCTAAATTAAAATTATTAGTGTTAGCATATATTTTATATGTTTCAAACATATTCACCATAGCACTTCTCTTACACTGTCTTGTACACTTGATATTCAGTACATATTTTACTGAAGCACTACAACCACTAGAGGTACGAGCCCACTGCTTTGGATTCTATACTCTGCTCCAGTTGTACGTAACGTATAACGATGTGGTAGCGGATTTTATTAACAACTTTTGTTTACGTAATATGCATTATACAAATCAAAAGATCAAATTTTGCATGTGAGTGACATTTAATGTGTGATTTATAGTATGCACACATTGTCAAACAGTTTCTGTTAATAGGAAGAAAAAAAAAACATACAGTGCGTGAACCGTTCTGACGAACCTTTGAAGGTTTAAAACAATCTTCGAATACCTGGCTAGCGAACGAACCTTTGAACCTTCGGACACAGCCCTAGAACACAGTATATTATGTGGCAATGGACAATATAATCAGCAAATTAAATCATAGATCTCAGTCAGTTAGAGACATCTGTGATGACTTTGCTCCAATTCTGAAGTTTAGGAGCATATTAAATCATTGTGTGATTAAATATTCACAGACCTGACAAGTGGTTTGGGAAGTGGAGTTCAACATCTGAAGAAAATCTACAGTGACACTTTGCAGAACAATTTAAGGCCTTTGGACCTGCTGAATGCAATCTACAAAATGAAACTGGAAACTATTTTTGGAGAAATTTGCATCACAATTAGGATATTTTGCACATTGCCTGATTGTTGCAGAAGGTGAAAGAGCTTTCAGTAAACTTTCCCAAAAATGATCTGCGATCATCTGTCTCAGGTTAAGCGTTTAAGCATCTTAGCCATCCTGTCAATCGAGTGTGAACTTGTTTGCAAAATTGAGTTCAGAGATATCATTCAGGATTTTGTGAAAACACAGCGGTGTGTCCTACTGACACCTTAAGGCTCCACCAAAGACGACCAATTTGTATGTTAGTCATTAAGCACTTTTAATGTTTTATATTGCAGATGTTATTTTTGTTTCTCGACATTGTAGTCATTGCAAGTTTTGATTTAATTACAGCTGCTGTTGTTGCATTTTATTGTGCACATGTATATAGTTATATTATTATTATTATTATTATTAATATTATTATTATTATTATTATTATTATTATTATTTATTTCTTAGCAGACACCCTTATCCAGGGCGACTTACAGTCGTAAACAAATACATGAAGTGTCAGTGATAGTTACATCAGGATATAATTAAATACAAAATACTACAGGTTAAACACTTGGCAGATTACAATATTCTGAAGTACAGGATTAAATGCAGTAAAATAGGGGGCAGATAAGAGCAAAATAAAGCACAGTTACATGAAGGGTGATAGTGTCCCAGGATACAAACAGAGGAGCTCTACAGGTGCTGTTTGAAGAGGTGAGGCTTAAGGAGGCGCCGGAATTTGGTCAGGGACTGGGCAGTCCTGACATCTGTAGGAGCAAGGGTGGAGAAGGAGCGGGCTCTGGAGGCAGGGGAGCATAGCGGAGGTAGAGCCAGCCTTCTAGCGCAGGCGGAGCGGAGAGGTCGAGTGGGGGTGTAGGGAGAGATGAGGGTCTGGAGGTAGCTGGGTGCAGTCTGGTCAAGGCATCTGTAGGCTAGTACAAGAGTCTTGAACTGGATGCGAGCGGTGATCAGGAGCCAGTGGAGTGAGCGGAGTAGTGGAGTTGCGTGGGAGAAGCGAGGCAGAGAACACCTGGCGAGCAGCAGAGTTCTGGATGAGCTGGGGTGGACGGGTGGCGGACGCAGGGAGGCCAGCCAGGAGGGTGTTGCAGTAGTCTAGGCGGGAGAGTACCAAGGCCTGGACCAGGAGCTGGGTGGCGTAGTTGGTGAGGAAGGGTCGGATTCTTCGGATGTTGCTCAGGAAGAATCGGCAAGTGCGTGCCAGAGTGGAGATGTGCTGGGAATAAGAGAGGCAGGGGTCCAGGGTGACTCCGAGGTTCTTAGCGGAGGAAGAGGGAGAGAGTGTGGTAGATTCCAGAGGAACAGAGATAGAGAGATCAGAGGAGGGGGAGGAGGAGGAGGGAAAGTAAAGGAGGTCAGATTTAGAGGTTGAGTTTGAGGTGATGCGAGTGCATCCAGGAGGAAATAGCAGACAGACAAGTAGAGATACAGGAGGGGATGGTGGAGTCAGAGGTGGGGAAGGGGAGGAAAATCTGAGCATCATCAGCATAGAAATGGTATGAGAAACATAGAAATGGTATGAGAAATATAGTTCTGCACATCGTTAACATTTTGACTTTATTTTTGGTGTGAATCTGGATGGAAATGTTACCTTGTGAAAGTGATGTGGTACAGTGAAGCAGAATAATGAAAATAAATATTACAGTTCAACATATCAATTATATATTTCTTAATTATAATACAATAATACAAGACACATATACAGTACAGCAACAGTTTTGAGTGTTAACAATGTTGGCTGTTTTAAACTTAGGTAGGCTGTTCTTACAAGATGTGTTTTCACAAAGCTTTTTTGTTTTCTAATTGTTAAATCTAGTTCAATGCAACTAGGCTTATGTTATGTAGTCCTTTAGCGCCACGCTAGGGCCATTTTCAAAGATAATCTTTAACTCAGTGTGACTGCATTGTATTCTTAACAAAAACTTGATCCAGCTGCAGTGAAATTCTTCAGCTTGACTTGAAATCGAGTGATTTCTGGGTAACTAGTCGTGAGAGTTTGTGACAGAGAACGATTGAATCCGAATCAACAATCTCCCTCTTGACCTGTGACGGCACTGTACAACAGGAACTGCGTGTCTCGTACTGAATGGTTGGGCAGTTCATTCCGGGGGCAGTCGGAAGCCGGACATTCCGGAAGGGGGCAGCGTCACGGTACCAGGAGTCACCGCCCTAGTACGTTAAGCAAAATTTCAGTCATGAATTGGAGGAGACGTGATTGAAATAGCTATCAGAAGGGGGCGGAGCTTAAGGTACTTTAGGGGGGCGTGACGCCGTGGTCGGTTCCTTTGTTGTGGTTAATGGGAGGAAACAAGGACTGAAAATGTGAGTTTATCCAGACAGCTAATACGAAGCCAGCGCTAAGCCCGGACCTGTAAATACACACCACCACTGCTGAGAGCACCACACCTGCACAAAGAGCACACACAGTCTGGAGACGTGTTTATGTGTCTGTGTTGCGAGTTTGTGTTTGTCTTATTATTTTGGGACTGCAACCCCTTTTGTTTATGCTGGCAATACCCAATGTTGGGTGGATCCATCCTTATTATTTAACGGTCTCAAACTAAGAAAAGAGCAAAAAAGAGTTTGAACCATAACTTTGTGTCTGTCATTGTTGGAGCCCCTGCATCACCTGTACAGCTGAGCACTGCAAACCACACTTTCACAGAGTTTCATGGCGGTTTAAAACAAACTAACTGTGAATTTACATGCTAAGATTAAAAAACAACTGAAATCTTGAAATAAAACCTGGACGCCTGAGCAACCACTGTGTCTCTCCCATCTATCAGCGGATACCCACAGAAACAGAAAACCCCTGTTACAGTAACCAGAATCACACAAAAAAAATTAAGTTATGGAAACAATGATGTGAAAAGTAAGATGCATAAAGTGTCTAGTGATATATACACTAAGAACAAGGTTAACATTCAGGGATATATAATCCAATCAATGGCTTAGACATTTTCTGTACAAATGCAGAAGATAGTAAAATACTTGTTCATCCCAAACAGTGGTTACTTGCAAAAACATATTTTTATAATTTGGTTAAATAATAAATAGATATGCTTCATTTTTGTACCATTGCCCTTTTTCATCCCACATTTAAAGAAGAATATATGCCAATTGTTCCAAATCTGCTTAAGCTCGTTTGGCAACTCAAGAAGATTGCTGGAAGCAGGAGGATAATCAGTAAAATATGCTTCTTCCTTGGAAACCCTGTGATTTATTTATTTATTTTTTAAAATGAAGATTTAACTTTTATACATGCCAGTTTGCCTTTTTAGCAATATCTGTAAGACTCACTCCTTTAAAAAAAACACCATAATTCTTTAAAAATTGTTATATTATGTAGCATATACATCCAGATTTAGTGTTCATAAGCACAGTACATTTGGAGAAAACTATAGGTCAAAATGTATGCATCCTCCATCCATATATATATATATATATATATATATATATATATATATATATATATATATATATATATATATATATATATATTGTGACCATAGACGTGGGCTGGTCACGAATGGTAAATATGTGGGTCCTAGCATATTATGGTATACAGGACCGGGGCACTGGAAAGTGCCGGATTGAGCAGGGAAAGACTACATCTTCCAAGAGACAATGCGGGAGTTGTAGTTAATAGGGCTTACAAAAATGGCAGCCACCAAAGAAACTACAAGGGCCAGGGGTACAAGGGTTTAATTGAAATGTAAACCAGCACAGCTGCAGGTGTTTAAGAGGTGTTAGTTTTGTAAGTGGCTGGA
The DNA here is from genome assembly GCF_902713425.1 of Acipenser ruthenus. Taxonomy (NCBI): domain Eukaryota; kingdom Metazoa; phylum Chordata; class Actinopteri; order Acipenseriformes; family Acipenseridae; genus Acipenser; species Acipenser ruthenus. Next base: position 53,724,900 of record NC_081192.1, read on the forward strand.
CTGGGTTACAATAAAAGGAAATTATCTCCTTTGTTCAGGGTCGAGCTGGGGGAGGCTTATGGTGGTTGCGGTTAGACTTTGTGGAGAAAGGAGAAATTAAGGAAAAGAGAAATACGGTGCAACAAGTTTAAAACTGGTAAGTAGCTTAGCTACCCAGTGGATAAGATAGATAAGGGGGGGAAGTCAGATCTCCAAACTGAGATAGATATTGTTTAGTTTTGTTTTGTTTGGTATAAATAAATATACAGGCACCGTACTGTTTTATTTCATTTCTGTGGTCCTGTGATTCTGTCTTACACCAAAGAAGACAGTGAAGACGGTCCTGCAAGTGACAGACTTACCCCGGTGTGTCACTATATATATATATATATATATATATATATATATATATATATAAAAAAAAAAATTTATGGTACACACCTTTTGTGTAAAACAAATTTAGGTATCTGGTACAGTCACAGTATAAGTGAATACCTTAAGTTGTAACTGACAATGCAAAGATGCATGGTGCAGGCATAATGTGCCCTTAGCATTTTCTTCTGGTAAACATCCTGGTTGTGGCATTTTGATCACACTGCAGCCTGAACAAGGTTTGAGTAGATTGGTCCACAAAAAAAGAGCATTATGGTTGTCTTTTTGGAAAGGGCATGGACCAAATTCTTGTCCATCTCCACAAAGAACATCTGTCACATCAGCTGTACATTCTCAAATTCTAAATTTAACATGTGTATTTTGCCAGTAGTCCTCTATAAACAGCTTGGGATTTATCTCTAAATGTTTAACATGTAAACCCAGAACAGCATTTTAATTCTGTCACTATCCCGATGTCCCTCATTATTACAGAAAAAAAAAAACTTTGAAAACCTTCAGACACCTCTACAATATGGGTTATAAAGAAAGAAAAAAGAAAAAAAAGAAATATACAAACCAAAAAAGCAGATTGTGTCATATAGTGAGTGTAATAATGAAGTGCAGTGTTAGAGAGATATACTTAATCTTAACTTCAGTGAATGTATATACTGTATAACAGGCTTAGGGCTCAACATGCCACTGGCATTTGAAAGAGGCTCATTTCTTTACTGCTATTTGAGAAACTGCTACATATCCCATTTGTGTTGGGTTTAACCCCTTTATAGCCAAACGTTTTTGTAGATGTCACCCCAAAGCCAAGCATCTTATGACTGTTTTTACCAGTCTTTTAAGTGCTATAAAAACATATTTGAGACAGTAGAGTGAACAAATCTGATACCCAGCTTTGGAAGCTCCTCAAGGGCATCATTCAGCGAACCAGAGGGGGAGAGGACCCCAGCTGTAAAATGTAAGACAGCTTGTACACAAGCACAAACCTATGTGTTTCCCACACAGACAGGGCTTCTGACTAGTGAATTGCTCTAAAAATGCAAACTAAGAGTCAATAAATCATCATATCATATATTGACTTGGTTTTTATTAGTGACCTCAATGACCTTTGCCTGGTTACATATTTGAAATAAATAAGTCTAGACTTGTGGAATCAGTGAGGCAATGTGGTAATCCAAATGTTCTGACCTTTCTCCCAAAAAACTTTCAATCAAATTCCAGCTATATCAACACTGGAAAACACTTTGCTACAAAAATAATACAATTCCAGAAACTGTAGTGGTTTGGGTCAGTCAGTGTAAATATAAATATAAAAGTTTCAGTTTCATAAAAAATACAAAAAAATAGGTTTTAAAGAAATGGGTTAGACTACACACATTGTTTCTAATTTTAAAGTTCAGCACATCCAGTAAAAGCACCCCCTAGAGTGCAGGATGCGCTCAATAGCCTGGACGTCGCCAGTTCGAGTCCAGGCTATTCCACAGCCAACCGTAGACGGGAGCTCCCAGGGGGCGGCGCTCAATTGGGCGAGTGTTGCCCGGGGGGAGGGAGGATTGGGTCGGCCAGGGTGTCCTCGGCTCACCGCGCAGCAGCGACCCCTGTAGTCTGGCCGGGCGCCTGCGGGCTTGCCTGTAAGCTGCCCAGAGCTGTGTTGTCCTCCAATGCTGTAGCTCTGAGGCGGCTGCACGGTGAGTTCACAGTGTGTAAAGAAGCGGGCGGCTGACAGCACACGCTTCGGAGGACAGTGTGTGTTCATCTTTGCCCCTCCCGAGTCAGCGCAGGGGTGGTAGCGGTGAGCTGAGCCTAAAAAATAATTGGGCATTTCAAATTGGGGAGAAAATAATAAAAACTAATTGGCAACGACTAAATTATTAAAAAAAAAAAAAAAAAAAGTTCAATTAAATTCCTTTATTTAAACAGGTAAAATATAACCAGGGTTCAATTTTTCATTTACAGTGGTGAATACACAATCTTCACATTAATACTTACAAACAACGAAAAAAACATTCATACCTAAAACTTGTCGTAAAAAACAATTTTCACACCTTGCTGTTGAGTTGACTAAAGGACGAAGATCGCCTGTAATATGGTTTCTTCATAGTCAGTGAATTCCACACACCAAGTGAACTCCCAGTTTCCATGTTGCTTGGGTCAGGAGAAAAAAAAATCTGATCTCTTTCCCAGAGATCCTAGAAATAGTCCCACCAGGTGCCAATTAGATGATCCTCCTCTATAAAGCTCCCCTGCATTTAGGGTCATTGTCCAATTTTTCAAAAAACAAGAAAATAACCAAAAGGAAAAGGAAAAGGGGGAAGGATTGAGGGATATAGGTGTATAGAGCTAATTGACTACGAAGAAACCATATTACAGGTAATCTTCATCTTCTTACCTAGACAGATGAACTCCACACACCGAGTGAACTGTACCAAGAAGCAGATGAAGGGTTGGGGTTAGATGTTAGACCTAGAAACTACAGATAAAACAGAGTGAGCAAAGGTTGGTTGAGATAGTGACACATCCAGGTTAGAATGCTTTAAGATCGTGTCAAATGATGACCATGTAGCTGCATTGCAGATGTCCTGAATCGGGACAGATTTTAATTTTGCCCAAGTAGTAGCAACTCCCCTCACTGAGTGTGCTTTAAGTGCAGGCAGGTTACCTTCAGCAGGCAACGATTTTAACTAACAAATAAATTGCAATCCACTTACCTATTCCAATGGGGTTACCATATGGCTCCAGATTAACCGGACGCTTTGAGACAGACCGGAATTTCAAAATTCCCCCTAAATTGAAAGTAATTCACGTATAAATGAGCTCCACCTTTGCTGAGATTAATCCTGCTGTGGTGGAATTGCTTGGGCGCAGCAAACAATTCACACTGATCAGCTGCTTCTGATCAGATCTTAATGAACGAATAGCTAATTTATCGATACAGCAACGAGATGATGATGAAATTGTATTTGCAGAATAATATGGGCGATTGAATTTTAATAAACAGAAAAAAATAGCGACTGGCTGCAATTCATTCTTTATTATTATTATTTATTTATTTCTTAGCAGACGCCCTTATCTAGGGCGACTTACAATTGTTACAAGACAATGTTACAAGAATCACATTATACAGATATCACATCATTCTTACATACAATTCCCCATTTATACAGTTGGGTTTTTACTGGAGCAATCTAGGTAAAGTACCTTGCTCAAGGGTACAACAGCAGTGTCCCCCACTGGGGATTGAACCCACAACCCTCTGGTCAAGAGTCCAGAGCCCTAACCACTACTCCACACTGCTACCCTTGGTATAATACAATTATTTGACACGCATGCGGGTATTTAAGCACCATTATTAATTGTAGCTAAGGATGGTTCATTTACACCTTCATTTATTTCAATTTAGGGGCAAGTTTGAAATCCCGTTCTGTCTCACAGCGTCCGGTTAATCTGGAGCCACATGGTAACCCTAATTTCAACGCTGATGCAAACAGCAACACGAGTTCCAGGCAGGAGCAGAAGCAGATACCACACACGTTTGCAGATTATACTCTCAAAAATTAAATTATATATATATACAGGCGCTCCTCGACATATGACGCACGGCACTTATGACTCTTTTGCATTATTACCCTGCTTCGACTTTACGATATTGATACGGCATTTACGACACGGCGAGACATGAGCCACGCGTCATGTGCACACGCTCAGTGTCTGAACCGCAGTACCTGTCGCGGTCGCCCTGACTCAGTCACTTAGCTTTTGTTTTTTTTATGCATGTAACTTTTTTTTTTTAGAATTTATTTGCCCTTAACAATGTCTGATAAGAGCAATGGAGTCAAAACGAAACCTAAGCAGTGAACTCTGTCACATGATGAGGGGCTTAATTTCAGGCAATCATATTTCCGGCTAGGAGTACTGCATACAACACACACTGAATACGTCATTGGAAAGCCACGAGTTTGTGAACAAGCCAGGTAGGTGCCTGAGTAATATGTGCATAATCACTGGGGCGCCGTCACCCCGAAATCAACTGGGTTGAGTGTAAAAAGTTAAATAAATATTTGCATGAGTACAATATAATAGGACATTTTTGTAAAAATGTATTATCTGGCCAAAGAGTCAGGAACGTAACCCCAATTTATAACATTGTTCCTGTGGGAAAATGTGCTTCCACTTACAGTATGTGCTTCTTTGGTGCATTATAGTCAGGATCCTCTTTTGGGGGGTCGATGGTCCTCTGTCAGCCAGCCTTGGTTAACCTCTGACCGACGTCAGAGGTTGCACCTCTACTGAGGGCAGTTCCATCCGGACCATAAGCTGAGACCCTGGGACAAACTGTTTAACCATATCTTCTCTATTTATTAAGTTATTTCTTAGACTTAATTGCACTGGAGGAGTACTTTCCTAGAGGCAGAAGCGTTCTGCCCAGGATCCACTTTGGGGGGGTCGGTGGTCCTCCATCACCCGGCCTTGGTGACCTATGACCGATGTTGGAGGTCGCACCTCAAAACGAGGGTGACTTCAGGGCTGGATTAACCCATCACAGGGACCTAGGCAAACATGCACTTCTGAGACCCTATCTTCTTATGTGAATAACAACAAATATACAATTCTATATATATGTATATATTGGCTTAACTCATGCTCCACCAAGTTGCAAAAGGTATCATTTTCATTTTTAAGCTATTAGGTTTGTGCCAGTTTTCGTCAGTTGCCAGATCACATCTAAGATCCGTCAAGTCAGTCAGTCCCTTGTAATTGCATAAATTCCATCGAGGCTATCCATCATATTTCCAATAACCAAAAAAGCATTGCAAGTTGGACGATGTCTCCCGAGCTCGCTATGCTTTGTTTACTTACTTGGTTGAAGAATGAGTATACTCATTTCAGCACAGTATTGTTACTTGGTATTCTTCTTTTGATACTTTTCACAGCAGTCACATAAGGTGATTGGGAAAGCTGCAAGCAATACAAAATATACCATATTTATTTCAATTAAAAATAACATTTTTTAATTTATTTACGTGTTAAAATGTGACTTTTTTTTTTTTTACTTACTGGCCTTACTGGCAACCTTAAGCCAAATGCAGTTTAACGTGGCTTATTTCTTTCTCAATCGCCAATACAGCAAAGACAGTGAGCTTTCCTTGCTTTACTGTTGATCAGAGGTGTTTTTTTGACATGCTTTGTTAAAAAAAAAAAAGCTTTCTCCAGGGTTGGGGATAATGTTTTCGGTGGTTCGGGGCTTTCATACAGATTTGTAAATATATTTCTAATGCCCCCCTTTGCTGCTTGCATTCTTCTTCTTCCCATTTCTTGTGTTTATGTTTTGCTGCCCATTAAGGAGACATCGTTTGCTGTATTCAAGCAAAATCAAACTTACTGACCTGGAATTTACTTGTGTCACCGCATGAAAGTGAGCAAGACAGTAAGTTCCGGGTCAGCCAGTTTGATTTTGTGTGAACACAAGTGAGATACACTGCCTCTTTTGAAATGTCAGTGAGTGAAGTTCTTCCGTATCATCTTTTTTTTTTTTTTTTTAAAACCTTTTTTGTTTTGGGCCCCTCCATGACTTTGGGCCCTAGGCAGGTGCCTAGTTTACCTATACGTTAATCCAGCCCTGGGCAGCTTCTATCGGTCCAGAAGGCGAGATCCTGGGCCAAACATAAGAACATAAAAACATAAGAAAGTTTATAAAAGAGAGGAGGCCATTCAGCCCATCTTGCTCGTTTGGTTGTTAGTAGCTTATTGATCCCAGAATCTCATCAAGCAGCTTCTTGAAGGATCCCAGGGTGTCAGCTTCAACAACATTACTGGGGAGTTGGTTCCAGACCCTCACAATTCTCTGTGTAAAAAAGTGCCTCCTATTTTCTGTTCTGAATGCCCCTTTATCTAATCTCCAGTCAATCATTTCGCACTATACAATGCTGAGCTTCGATCTTTGAATATTAGCATAATCATTAGCCTATGTAAAATGCGCAGAGAGGTTTTCAGATTGTCAGGAGACACTTTTTCATTATCATTGAGTGGTACTGGAAAACTGCATAGGCAAGGCAGGAAATGTCATCATACAATTAACCCTTAGCAGTCCATTTATTCACAGTAAAACAGGTTTAAAAGGCACTGCATATCAACAGGACACTCAGTACTGCATCTCCAGCCCTGCCACACCCCTTGTTCGCCTTATTTTTCACATACCTCTTCATAGTCGTGCATACTGATAATTAATCTCCTGATCACTTGTTTTATCACCAAACTCCTCAATAATGCGATCCAAGTCATTATTTTATTACTATAACATCTCAAAAAGCTCTGCAAATTTTTTGAGCACTGTGTGCAGAAGCAGCTATCTTGTTTGTTTATGGCCGTGTTATCTCTGTGGTGCAGGAGCTATGTGTATTGCTCAGATCTGCCCCCTTTTTTCGGCTTCTGTCGGCTTTTCAGAGCAGAGCAGGTATTCTCTGCTCTGAAAAAACGACTAGAGACCTGTGCTTGACGTTTTTTTGATGATGTCGAACAGGGTCTGACATCGGACCGGAAAGAGAAAATTGTAATGTTGGACCTGGTCCGGCATTGGATCGCAAAGGGTTAACATGTTCCTTTCTGTTTTAAGTGATACCTGTCGGATACCTTTCCTTGTTAAAAAGGAAATTTGGAAATAAAAGTAAAGGGATTAACCCCACCCTCAGCCCCAGTAATTCGAGCCCTGAAGGAAAAACATGTTTTTATTAATGTTGTTTTTCTCTATTAAAGTAATAGCAGCGATAAAGTAAAATACTTCTAAAATACCTTATATAGCTATCACATTTATGCAACAGATAACATTAATCTTAAATATGAGTACTCCATTGTCTCAATTTTTTCTTTAACTTTGCAGGGTAAAATATATTACTTATATAATACATTTAACACAGAAATAAAAATAAGGGATCACCAAATTAAAAAGAGATTTATCCTGCCTCTTAGGCAGCTTATTTAGATATTTTTTAAAGAAAAAAAGGAAAATGAAATGAGGATTTTTTGTATTTTTTTAAACTATTTGTTTACACAGTAGGTTACTCAACTATCAAGGTAAATAATTTATTTAAAGAAATGAAATGGGCACATGGAGACCTGACCCTATTGTATTTAATTATTGCTAAAAACAACATAAAATGTATACTTAAAAAATGAATAATTTTCTGAAACTTTAAAATCTTTTTACATGAGTTTTTATTATTCACTAGCATATGTTTCTTAAAAGGTACCTGTGGGGAAAGTGAATATACACTTATTTCAACAGAAAATGTTTCCAAATACTTTTATCACATTTTACAGCCCCTCCGATTGTTTTGATCACAAAGTGTTTAAACCACGACAAGCTTCAGTGCACTGCGTTGTAAACATGGCACAGTGATGTGACATGACAGTGTTGATTTCTGCAAAGGTCGCCCATAGCTACACATGAAGCAAAGTCGTTCGCACACGGATATACAAATATTTCCAACACAATACAATGGTACCTGTATGAGCCGTTAATGTTAGACCCTAGTCTACCCCATTCAGGCAGCAAGAGTGATGATTGAGACGAGGATAGCCACCAGTTCGTTTTAGCAACAGCCAGTGGATAAACCCGCCCTCAAATCTCCGTGATTGGTTCGAAGTATGAATGTTGACTGTTCAGTATTCTCCAGCCTTGCACGCTGTACAGCTTCTGTTAATGCTACTGCTCATCCAACCTTCCCCTTTAGCCATAACTTATCTATTGTACACACAGCAGCCTGCAAGAAAATACAATAAAATACATAATTTTCTTACTGGCTCTGTGATGCTCAGGGAATAAGATGGGACAAAATGAGCGTCCCAAGAAAAGTTTTGGGGACACTGGGACCAGTTTTCATAAAGTGAGAATGCCCTGTCCAAAACGGGACGCCTGATCACTTTAGCCTGGGTGTTTTAATTTAGTTTTACTTCTATTATTTTCCTTTTAGTTGTAGTCGTTTCAAGTTCATGTATTGAATTATAATTCATTTTAGTGCCCCCCTTCCCCCTACCTTACTAATAAAATGAAAAAAATACAAAATAAAATGTGAAAGCTATTTTAGGGGCATTGCATAACAGGCAAGGGAAGCCACCCTTGGTTCCAGACAATTTGTACTAGAAAGCATTACAGCTCACTTTAATCTTAAAGAGAATACGTTTTTCCATTACGTACCAGATCACAGAAGACTGATGGTCCCTCAGGGAGATGCTTACTTGCCTGCACCTGTTCTTAATAAACAGTAAGAACCTACATACTGAAAGTGTAATGCCCTATGTTATAGTAGCATGACCAAATACAATCTTTCTAACATGGCTTTTAATATATTGCGTTTGATGCTGTTTAGAAACGGTTATTAAAAAACAAAATTGGCAGAGGCAGAGGAATATCCTTGCTAGTACTGTTCTACACAGTGCATAATTAATTAAAATACATACCGTGTAAAAGTACACAAGATACACAAACAAAAGTCACAAAGGTCATGTAAAAGGGACTAGGTAGAACTAATGCCTTGAATCCAGTTACAAATTGAATTAATTTGTTAGTCTCATCCTATAGTGGCTCTCAAAAGTATTCACCCCCTTGGACTTTTCCACATTTTATTGTGTTACAACATGGAATCAAAATGGATTTAATTAGTTAGTTTTTGCCACTGATCAACACAAAAAAAGTCCATAATGTCAAAGTGAAAAATAAAATAAATTAATTACAAATACAAAACAGAAAATAATTGATTGCATAAGTATTCACCCCCTTGAGTCAATATTTGGTAGAGGCACCTTTGGCAGCAATTACAGCCATGAGTCTATTTGGATAAGTCTCTACCAGCTTTGCACATCTGGACACTGCAATTTTTGCCCATTCTTCTTTGCAAAATTGCTCAAGCTCCGTCAAGTTCGATGGGGACCTTTGGTGAACAGCAATTTTCAACTCTTTCCACATATTCTCAGTTGGATTGAGGTCCGGGCTTTGACTGGGCCACTCCAGGACATTGACCATTTTGTTTTTAAGCCACTCCAGTGTGGCTTTGGCTGTATGTTTGGGGTCATTATCCTGCTGGAAGATGAATCTTCTCCCAAGTCCCAGGTCTGTTGCAGACTTCAGCAGCTTTCCAGGCCCTGACGCAGAGAAGCATACCCATAACATCATGCTGCCACCACCATGCTTCACGGTAGCGCTTAGCGTTCAGGCCAAAAAGCTCTATTTTGGTCTCATCAGAGCATAGAATCTTCTTCCACTTGGTCTCAGAGTCTCCCACATGCCTTCTGGTAAACTCTAGCCGAGATTTGATGTGAGTTTTTTCAACAATGGCTTTCTTTTTGCCACTCTCCCATAAAAGCCAGTTTTGTGAAGCACCCGGGCTATTGTTGCCATGCACAGTGTCTCCCAGCTCAGCCGTGGAAGACTGTAACTCCTTTAGAGTTGCCATAAGCCTTTTGGTGGCCTCCCTGACCAGTGCCCTTCTCGCCTGGATACTCAGTTTTTGAGGACGGCCTGTTCTAGACAGATTCACAGTTGTGCCATATTCTCTCCATTTCTTAATAATGGACTTTACTGTGCTCCAGGGGATGTTCAATGCCTTGGAAATGTTCTTATATCCTACACCTGATTGGTGCTTTTGAGGAACCTTATTCCGGATTTGCTTTGAATGTTCCTTCGTCTTCATGATGTAGTTTTTGTTAGGAAATGTACTAACCAACTGTGGGACCTCCCAGAGACAGGTGTATTTAACCTGAAATCATGTGAAACACCTTGATTGCACACAGGTGGACTCCATTCAACTAATTATGTGACTTCTAAAGACAATTGGTTGCACCAGAGCTTATTTAGGTGTGTCATAGCAAAGGGGGTGAATACTTATGCAATCAATTATTTTCTGTTTTATATTTGTAATTAATTTAGAACAATTTGTAGATTTTATTTTTCACTTTGACATTATGGACTTTTTTGTGTTGATCAGTGGCAAAAACTCCTAATTAAATCCATTTTGATTCCATGTTGTAACACAATAAAATGTGGAAAAGTCCTGGTATACCAACTACAGTTGGTATACCAGAGTTTAACCATCAACCTGTTCCCAAGACAACACTTGTAAAAAAATCCATCAGTAAGATATAACACAAAGCAGGCATTTCTTACATTGACATTGCAGGTGTTAGAATAATTGTTATACTGTGGTGTACTACTTTAGCAGAACTTCGAGAGAAGGCATGTTTGTAAGCCACAGGTTGTTTTAACTGCTGAGATTTACGATCCCACTAGGAATTCATGACTGGAACAGAACATGTGATAGCCTATAGGTGTATTTTATGGTACGAGATCTGGGGCTCCACCCTGCTTTCCCTGTCAATCTTCTCCTGTTTCCTATTAAGGTCTGAATCTCACACAGCTCGCTGTCTAGCATTTTCAGTTTGTTTTCTCATATTGTGTTTTCGCTTCTGGCAATCACTCAGACTCCGTCAAACGTGCTTAAACTTTCTCTCTTTACTAATGTCTAAACTTCGTCTTCTCGCTCTCTCGTCCTTCAGCTTCTTTCCTTCTCGCTGCAGCAGCTGCATGCCCAGTTAAGCCTGCAACTATCTCTCCAGCCGCGCTGTTCAAATTTTATTTTTCAACCTCCGCTGCGTCTCCATTTTAAAGCTCTGTTCGACAAAGACATTCCCGTCTGCAGTATTCGCCTTGCCCTTAACATGTATTGCGAAGCTTTGTTTGCAGAACCTGTCTTTTCATCCGCCTGTAAACAATTACAAGCAGGCGTCCCTCTCCCGACTTTTCTTTAAAGATTCGTATATCAACAAGATTCTGAATGCTATTTTCGTAAAGGTATTTTCTCCTCTGTAGCAGTTCAGTGTTAAAGCAGCAGTATTCTCCCTCCCCACCTGGCCATTCAATAACAGAATCGCACAATTGTGTTACACTCTCATCTAGACACCATTGCAGCCTCTGCTCCCTCAACGCCCGCCTCTGCAATAGATCTGTCAATCATCTCACTTGCATCCGTTCCCCACGTGGGTTCCTGGTTTAGCAATTCACTGCTACTTACGTTCAGCAGCCGACACAAAAAATAATAATAATAATCATAAATGGGTAAGCAGATTAATTTTATTTCAATTCTCAGTTCAACATGGGAACCTCAGATTTGTTCTCGTTCTAGTATTGTGCTTTGTAATGTATTACGTGAAGCCTACTCGAATAACATCACTTTCAAAACAAACCATTGCTAAAATGGACATATGTTAACTTACTTATATACTAACTGTACTAAAAGATGTATTTAGTATATTTTTTAATTAATAATAAATATATATAGAAAATGCTAAATGTCTTCATAGATAGTCAGATAGACGATGATCAGCAGGCCATGCCTCACTTGCCTCTACTGACGAGTCGCCTGTGGTTTCAACATCCCCTTCTATCAGGCATCACTGTCTCTCCTAACATCCGAAAATAAATAAAGGTAAGGATATCAATGTTGCACTCAAGTCACAAGACATTAACTTCCATATTGCCACCAAGAGCTGGAGCAATACTTTATTCTACATTGTGGAGCTCTCGGTTAGATACGGGGGTACTATGTTCTACGAGTACCATAAAGCATTCTCAGCTAAAGCCGCCACCACCTTATCAGCAGATAACCATTTTGTTGATCGGTCTTACCCTGATCTTTTAACTGCTTGTTCAGCAGTTTGTGAGCCAACGCCTGCGTCCTCTGCGCATCCACAGCCCATTTTACTTTCCTCTGTCTAAAATACAATCCACCGTCATTCTCTTTCTACACAGATTTGCTGCCATATTATTGAAGAGCGCTAGATTTCAGGTGTTGGCATGATACAACATCAGAGCATTTAGGATAAACATTCCAATCACGTGGACTATTGATCACAATAATCAAATTTATTCTACCCTGCAACATTTTTTAAAGCCAACAGTTTTATTTCATTCATAACTTCATATGGCAGTTTAATACCATAAGTTCTATATTTTAGCTCATCCTTTCACTGCGAAAGTCATGTATTTTCAAATCAGGTTAATATTTAATTCCATGTGAGTTGCCAGTCAGGTACGGAAACATGTCCTTCGATTTATCAGCGTTTCAGTTAAAACAGCCTCCTACTGTGCAATGGACAATCATAGACTGCTCCTGACCAAATCAATAGGTTTTGCAGCAACCTCACAGCAATGCATTCTACATCTCTCATACATACGCACATCTATTTCTGATATAGCTGCAACTCACCAAAACATTGTTAGCATGCCTGGAGTGGGGGCTACCTGATCCGCCAGGTCCACCAGAGGTTTTCCCCCCTAATAGGGTGTTTTTTTTTTTCCTCTCCACAGTGTGGCAGGTAAACACATAATTTCACTCGACCCATTTTTTTGTCCTCCTTTCTTAAATGTTATGCATTGACACGTGAACTATTGTTTGTCCCACGGGTGTGGAGTTATGTGGGGAGCCGGGGGTCCAACATTTGGGGGCAAGTGAGGCTCACTTCCCCGACCGCCATCTGCGCCTCCGCCGAGGGAGAGTTCTTACCGCGTGAGTCAGAGGGGACTCCTGGCCACACACTCTATCCTTTAGCAGCTCCTGCTCTTTATCTTACTGAAATTGAGACTGGGTTCCATTTACAGATCCCTATTCTATCATTCCTTTTCTATATAAAGGAAGATCTTCCTCTCCCCTTATAACGCATTTACTACATCGTCTCATTTGGATTTCAGTGTCTTTTAATTTCTTCATTCAAGCCTATTACATTCCCAGTTCACATAATGCAGCTGATGCTCTTTCTTGCCTACAGATCGCCAGATTTCAGCAGTTGGTTCCCACAGCATCTCACGCACCTCTCCAAGTTCCGCAATACCAGCACCTAGTATTCCTGCGCACAAGACATTCTACACCTCAGCGCAAGAGTCTATTCCTCCTACACGACTGCCGCTCCGCAGAGCCTGTCGTGGGCTCCGCCGAGCCAATCTATCTTATGTGTTTTCTGGTTCCCGAGGCTGCTGAATAGCCTGCATTCGAGGACGCCCTCTCTGCTCTGGCCAAGAAGACGTCGACCGGTCAGGAACCTCTTTCCTTTCCTATCCTATCCCCTGAGGTCACTCCTCAAACTACCACTCCAAGTAACAAGCTTTCACTCCAGCAAAAGATCTCGCCCTATGAAATAAATAACATAAATAATACATTAGATTAAGAAAACTGATATATAACATGTACCCACTGGGTTAATATATTTTAGCGGTAAGCTTTTGCTCATCATTATTGAAAAGCAGACCAGATGGTTTGTAGATCATGTATTTAAATACCACTACTGGCTATATGTAAACAGATCTTAGCTTGATATAGCAAGGTGGATGCTAAGGAAGTTGCTGCTTGATGTGATGGCTTTTGCCAGACCTTTCACACAGGCAGACCTGTATTAGGCCTCACCAAAATATGGAAGGCATCAACCAACCTTCCAAACCTGTTTTCATATGATCCAGAAATTTGGTGACCATGTCAACAGCAGTATATTGACAGTGCTCTTGAAAAAATGCAAAGTACATCCTACTTCCAATTTGCAATCACTGTTTCAAATGTTCTGTTTTCTTAGGGCTATTAATCTGGAGGACCATTTTCAAATAGCAGTAGGTTTCCTGGGGTTTTCCTCACCTTTGATTGCTCTCTGTGTATTCAAATGATTGAAGGAGCTCATTTAATAGCATGGATATAAAGAAATAAACTCTTGCTAGATTACTAGTTATGTAAGATTGCAGAATACAATATTCTCCTCCACCACTCAAAATATATTTTTTTTACAGAAGATATAATTTTGGGGTACAACTGGATCTTGATTTTCACAGGAGTTTAAGAGAGGTTTTAGGAGGGCTGTTCCTCTTGTACATGCTAATGATGCAAAAATGTTTGAAGATTAATCTGTGAATTACATTTTTGTTTTAAAAATTCAAAATGATCTGTAGTGGAACATCCTTCATTGTATCAGGGGTTTTAAACAATCACTCTATGTCTGTACTGTCTACGAAAAGATTTATACATTTTTATTTGTTATTTAAATCAAACTCACAACCCGACAGATAATAACATTAAAATGCACTGGCAAAAAAATGTTAAATGTTCTCAAGCAAACATTAGTATCCTGTTCCAAAATTATGTTCTATTTTAATGATAAAATTATGCTGTAATTCTTGTCAAGATGTTTTTTTCTTCTTATGACAGGGATGGCATAAAACCAAGAACACACTGTACAGTGACTCAGCAGGTTGGTAATGGCTATCAATAGCACTTAACTCAAAAAGGATTGGGATTTTACTTTGAGGCGGTTGAAACCAGTTTTAACTATTTTTTAGAAGTTAATCAGGTCACATATTAGTTGTGGGTAACAAAATGCAGAGAAATACAACAAATGCAGTTTACTGAGCTTTTTCCTTGGCATGAGTAGATGATTCCCATGTTGTTGCATGCAGACTGGACTTTGTGGGATAACTGATAGTGGTCACGCTTTATTTTAAGGGACTTTTTTTATTATTAACTGTTAACAAACAGCTAATAAACATGTTATTGCACATTATTTATTTTATGTTAACTGTTAGTAAATAATATATAATAGGCCAGGTAAAACTGCAAACACCAGAGCCTTATGGATGATCAATACACAGTCGATCATATGCTAGAAATCGGTTCAAATTGTTACTGTAGTAATGTTTAGCACATTTAATCAGGTATTTATTCCAGGTGAAAGGTGGAAGTCGGCCATCTAGAAAGGGGGTGGAGCCACAGTACACCAAGTCATCACCCCAGACGGGAGGCGATGTGGCAATCTCGGATTGGAGGAAAAGCGATTGCACTCGCTACCCAGATAGCACACAACGTTGAGCCGACGTCGGCATATGGTTGGCATGGTTGGATAACAGCTACGGTCGGGGAGATGGACTATGACCAACTAAGTGCTGACAGCTCCGGTATCCAGCTTTTTTTAATGTAATGACCAATACAACTTTAAAATATAATATATGTGTGTGTGTGTGTGTGTGGCAAAAAGTGTCCAGCTTCATTATTTCATAATACTAGAGCTCTCTCCCTTGAGACTATCTCAAGAGAAAAAAAGTCTCCTCACAGATCTTTCTCAGACAAAAGACTAATTTCACTGCCTTACATTTTTAAAATGTTTAAATTTACAGAAATGTATTTAATTGTGTAAAGTAGGTAGCTAATCCACAGGTTTATATCACCCGTACATAAGTTTTAATCAATTAGAAGAGAAAGTTGGGGTAATAAATTATTCACTTAGAAGGTTTTTTTCAAAATAACATTTTGTAAAAAAAAAAAAAAAGGAAAAAAAAACTAATATAGTATTATTTTCTTAATGTTAAGTAATCTGTATCGCCAAATGCTATAAACTTAATTTAAATGACAATATGTAGTGTGAAAAGGTTGCATCACTCACGGGTTCGTGCCCCTTTAAAATTACGACCCAGGACAGAGAAATGGAGTTTTAAAGCGCGGCTGCGCTATTTTTATTAAACAGAAACAAAATAAACACAAAACAAAAACCTAACTCCGTTTTGGAGCGCTTACTAAACAGGTACTTTCCCTGACTAACTTGCAGGATGGCTACGCCGTTTACCTGGCACCACAGAACACACACGCTAACACAGCACTTACTTTTCTGACTGCTCAGAAGCAGAGCACCTCATCTGCCTCCTTCTACTCAGCAGCCATGAGCAGACTGACTGCTCCTCTTAAATACCCTGCAACTGGCCCCAATTCTTAATTACTGCCCAGGTGCAGGGGATAATTGAATAATAAAACAATTAAACTAAACAATAAGACAATTAACAAAACTGATTAACTGAAAAAGCAAAAACAATCAAACAAAGAGTTGCATTCCGCACATGTTTCTCTCGCAGGAAGGTTTTAACCCCCTCCCTGCTGTCTCACACAACCCACTGTCTTACAGTAGCTAATTGTGCAACTGTTATTATGTAAAGAAAGTTTATTTTTTAGTAATTATTAGAACTTGAGTTAACTACATTTGATATGTCACACAAGACTAATTATCTAGACGTACTTTACAAATTTATTGTTGTTTGTATTATTATTTATATTCCTAATTCAATCAAATCAGTAACTGTCTACAAAACGGAATGACCTAATGTCAACATTGATAGCAATGTAATGGTAATTTTTATTCTATCAGAAGTAAAAACCGGAATCGTTTTCACGTTTTCTTTCATACCATAATTTTTGCCTGAAAGCATAGTAATGATAATGAATTATGAGAAAACCCAATGACCAAGAAAGTTAACATATGTAGCTAATTATAACGTAAACATCTCTAAAATATTGCCAGTTAGCTACACACACATTTGAAAAGGACCGTGTAAATAAATAAATAAATAAATAAATAAATAAATACATTTGTATTTGTTGTAGTTATGACACAGTTTCTGAACAACAAAAAAAAATAGACCTGCTTTTTTTAAGCGGTCCTTTAACAGTAAGTTACCAGAGTACCACAAACTACCGCAAACAGAAATTAAATAATTACCTCAGTTACCACAAACTACCTAAAATATAAGTCAAATTACCACAGAGTTACCACAAACTACCAAGATATAAATGGTCTCTGAGTCAGCAATATTGTAAATTTGTTTGCAGAATACAACATTCTCCTAATTACTACAAAACATGTAAGTGATTATATATTATGATGTTATTAAGATTTATTTTCATTACGTATGTTTATACAGGCTACAAGTACTATTAGGGGGAAACAACAGCCCAGTAGTTAACGGTATTTAACAAACTGTCAAACTCGAGATCTTTTTTGAGGCACCAGTTGCCAGGCGCCAGTTGCTGTAGCAACGTCATCTGCTCACTTATTTCCTTCAGTATCTACCGGTAGAGGCGTTGGGTAACTGTAACAGGGCGAGCAGCCCTGTACATTGTTTATTTATTTTTAGATCGGGGTCTCCCCCTCCGCCCCTGTGCAGTGTGTTTTTCTTTTGTATTTAGTTTTATTGTATTATATTTATGACGGCGTAGTGCCGTGTTTTGTTTATTTTTTAAAACGTGTCCTGGCAGAGGCGAGATCAGTGCTCGTCCTCTGCCAGGAGTAATAAGTAAAACTCGTGCAAAAGGTGGCCATCTCCCGAATTAATTAGGCGATTTAATTTGTTGCTAATCGGGAGATGGTCACCTGTTATAAAAAGCCTGCAGCTCTCTAGATCGAGGTGGGTGTTTTGTGTGGGTGTTTGGAGTAGAGAGACGGAGAGCGAGAGGATTAAAACGAAACTAACAGTAAACAGGAACAGTGACGGCGATCTGCCCAGCCTGACCTGTGTTTTTGTGTTAGTGATTTCTTTTTGTTTAATTATTTATTTTGCTCTGTGAGCGAGTGTTTTCTGTTTGAATATTTTATTTATTTTTTTGGATTCATTAAATAAAACGGCGCCCGCGCCACTGCACAATACCTTTTTGTTGTTGTGGTCCCTTCTTCTGCCTGCGTCCTGGAGGCGCTGCGATCCCACTTCTGACACCACGTGTGGCAGGAATGGCTGAGGGTCTGACGTCACGGCAGAAGAAGGGACCACAACAACAAAAAGGTACCTTCTGCACGAGTTTTACTTATTACTCCTGGCAGAGGACGAGCACTGATCTCGCCTCTGCCAGGACACGTTTTAAAAAATAAACAAAACACGGCACTACGCCGTCATAAATATAATACAATAAAACTAAATACAAAAGAAAAACACACTGCACAGGGGCGGAGGGGGAGACCCCGATCTAAAAATAAATAAACAATGTACAGGGCTGCTCGCCCTGTTACAGTAACGTACACACAACAAAGTAGTTATTAAACAAGTGGCAGGTTTATTAATAAATAAAAGTAAATACAACCTTGTCACCAGCTCAGCTCAGAACAGATCATTAGTTTGACTCAGGCATCTTTGCAGGCTGGTGGAGTGACTAACACCAACCCCCTTTTCCTCCCGGCTCCGGGACATTCACTCGGAAGCAGAACTACCCGGTACCTACAGTACAAGAATAAACTCCTTCTGTGCAATGGCGAATTAGTTCCGTATTTGAGTAAATTATTTTGCTCAAATTGCGAAATGTAAAATACAGACCAAGAAAAGATCGAAGCAGAAGACAAAAACATCTGCATCGGTCTTTGTATGAAGGGATTTAAACAAATTAAGAAAGGGAAAATGACACACTACCACAGAGCGAATCGGGGAGACATAGAAAGCTGCGTCGGTCTCTGTGTAAAGCGATTTACACATTGCGAAATGAACAGGAAAACTACAAAACATGAAAGCAAATACATCTTTGTGTAGTATTATTATTATATGTTTATTAGGAGACGCCTTACCTTTGTAAATGCGTTGACAGTTCCTGTGGACATTTTGAAAATGTTCATGTTGCTGCCTCGATCCCCAGGCTCCTAGCGTATAGCACCATACACTTATATTGAATATGATCATATTCTATAGGAATACGATTATATATATATATATATATATATATATATATATATATATATATATATATATATATATATATATATATAATTTATTATTTATATACCTCCCCGTCAATCTAGCGATTGTGTGAGTGGGGGATATATGGCCATTTGTGCTGCTCTGCAATATATTTTATTTTGAAGAGGAATGCACATTTTAAATTATGCCCAACTTGTGGTGGCACATCCAGGCCATGAATGTGATTTCGCTTAAAGAATACGATCATATTCAATATGTTTCTGGTGGTAACAGACTTTTGCTTTTTAAAAAAAGACAAACAACTCATTTGATTATATAACTGTTTTTATTTATGTCCTTTAAAAAAAACATTATATTAAGAACAGCACACATTTAATGTATTGAAATACCCAAATACTTAACATAATTCAATTTTTTAGGTGAATATGGACAAACACAAAACAAACCCTTCTTACGGGACAAAACGGCGATGCTTGCTTGCTGCTGTAAACAGACATATGACAGATATTGGTCAACAAATGCATCAGGACCTACTTGGTAGATGACGTAGATGATACATGTGCAGAGGTCTTTTATGATTGTGATGAAGATTCAGAACCATCACACAACCCCAACACACTTCAATATCAGGAGGAGGATGACTCAGTATTCCTGGAAAATAATCAATCTGGTAGTTATCAGAATGATGAATCGGAATTGGATGAGTCAGAATCATCTGACAATGAAGATCAAAGTGATGAAAATATATTGGAAGGTCTGACAAATTGGGCTATTCAATTTGGCATCAGTCTTGTTGCTCTGTCTGCTTTGTTATGCATACTTAAATTGCACCCAAATCTACCAAAGGATGCCAGGGCCTTACTTAAAACTAAGAGAGCAAGTGGAGCTCAGACAAAGGTTGGTGGTACATACAGCTCTGGAAAAAATTAAGAGACCACTGCAAAATGATCAGTTTCTCTGGTTTTACTATTTATAGGTATGTGTTTGGGTAAAGTGAACATTTTTGTTTTATTCTATAAACTACTGACAACATTTCTCCCAAATTCCAAATAAAAATATTGTCATTTAGAGCATTTATTTGCAGAAAATGACAACTGGTCAAAATAACAAAAAAGATGCAGTGTTGTCAGACCTCGGATAATGTAAAGAAAATAAGTTCATATTCATTTTTAAACAACACAATACTAATGTTTTAACTTAGGAAATCAATATTTGGTGGAATAACCCTGATTTTCAAGCACAGCTTTCATGCGTCTTGGCATGCTCTCCACTAGTCTTTCATATTGATGTTGGGTGACTTTATGCCACTCCTGGCGCAAATATTCAAGCAGCTCGGCTTTGTTTGATGGCTTGTGACCATCCATCTTCCTCTTGATCACATTCCAGAGGTTTTCAATGGGGTTCAGGTCTAGAGATCGGGCTGGCCATGACAGGGTCTTGATCTGGTGGTCCTCCATCCACACCTTGATTGACCTGGCTGTGTGGCATGGAGCATTGTCCTGCTGGAAAAACCAATCCTCAGAGTTGGGGGAACATTGTCAGAGCAGAAGGAAGCAAGTTTTCATAGGATTCAGATCAGGACTCATAGAAGGCCACTTCAGAATAGTCCAATGTTTTGTTCTTATCCATTCTTGGGTGCTTTTAGCTTTGTGTTTTGGGTCATTATCCTGTTGGAGCACCCATGACCTGTGACTGAGACAGAGCTTTCTGACACTGGGCAGTACATTTCGCTCCAGAATGCCTTGATAGTCTTGA